>NC_092747.1:63116595-63741595 GCF_047496795.1 Chiloscyllium punctatum
TTTGTACTTTCAAACATGAAAGTACAGCTTGTGTTCAGTCTGTAAAGCTGATCAGGTGGCCCAAGACTGATGTTTAATTATAGAAGCTGCTGTGCCTATGATTGGATGGACTTTTTTTCAGTTTCAGGTTTGGGTAATGCCTAGAATACCTTGGGCAGAGGATGGCTCAGTAGTTAGCACTTTGCCTCACAGTGCCAGCGACCTGAGTTTAATTAAAGGCTGAGGCGACTGTCTGTGTGGAGTTTGCATGTTCTCTCTTTGGCTCTGTGAGTTCCCTCTGGGTTCTCTGCTTTCCTCCCACAGTCTAAAGATGTGCAGATTAGATGGATTGGCTATACTAAATTGCCTATAATGTCCAGGGATATGTAGGCTAAGTGGATTAGCTATGGAAAATGCAGTGATGGGGTAAGGGGTTGGTCTAGGTTGCATGCTCTTTGGAGGGGCAGTGTGGACTGAATGGTCTGCTTCCACATTGTAGGGATTCTATGATTTGAGAAGCTTTGTGCAGTTTAGAGTGATGATACTGGTATTCCAGACCCAACAGTTGCAGACAAGTTTACATGTCCATGTGGGTACCATAGTGAGGAATAGGTCAGATCATCTACCCAAGAAGTAAGAGCAGGAGTAAGCTATTCAGCCTTTTGAGCTTGTTCATCATTTGATAAGGTCATGGCTAACCTGGTGTTGCCCAAACTTCACTTTCCTGCATCTCCCACCACATGGCTCTTGTTGATTCAAACTCCATGTAACTGAGCTCTGAATATATTTAATGATTCAGCCTCCACTGCTCCTATGTGGAAGACTATTTCACTGACTAATGATCCTTTGAGAAAAAGAAAACTCAAGTTTCTTTCCTACCTATCTTGATGTCATCAGCAGATGTAGCTGCCACACATTCAATCACTTTATCAAAATCTTTGATATAGTTTGTAACCAGATGAGGTTCCAGCAATGATGCCTGTGGTACATCATTAGTAATAGATTGCCAACCCAAAAATGACTGAAAGTCTACTTCTATCCACCCAAAGGACAAACATATGTTTTATAATTCTCATATCAAATCAAAATACTATGGTTACTGAAATCCTGAAAACAGAAATCAACAGGAAACAGTGGAAATACTCAGCAGGTCTGGCAGCTTCGTTAGAGAGAAGGGCAGTTCTGAATCATTTCCTGAAACATCAACCCTGGGAGAATTTTTCCAAATTTTTAAAGTGCTAATTCGACACCCTTATCACTGAAATAATTCACCTAACTGCCCGCCAATCAACTTGTTCAGCACTGACATGTGAGTGAGGGTTAATATCTCACTCTGTCACAGCCCCCGATATTGGCAACTCAAGTCAACAGAAATGGCCAACCAATCACAGTCCAGCAGCTACTGGGTCCTAACGTCTGCCAGTCAAGGCAGAATTTCAGAGAATCCAGTGTGGCAGTCAGGGACTTGGGAGGGATGTGGAAAGTCAGAGACAAGGTTACGGGTGTGCGGCTTTCAGCGGCCATACCCTTGCCCATTGTCCACGCCTCTAATTGATCCCAGGTTAAAGCAATTGGACTCCACCCATTGTCAACTTGGCAGGCATATCACCATGGCTTCCCAGGTCAAGAAACAAATCCTCTTTCCACCCATCAACGAGGCAGGAAATTGAGGAGGTAGTGAGCCAAGGTCATAAAATGACTACTAATTAACAATTTAAGGACCTTAATTTCTGGCAAGTCAAGGAAGTCATCCTTGGACTTTTTCACCCAGCACTTAATTGTTATAATGGTGAGAGTTCATCTTCAGGGACAACCTATTTCCTCTTTTTATGACCTCCACGGAGGAGAAAATCAGGTCTCTGTTTCTCTCTCCTCAGATGCTGTCAGATATGCTGAGTGATTTCATCATTTTATTGTTTTACTTGCATGATTCTTAATTGCTTATATAAATTATTATTCACATACTATAATGAAGGGCAATGTAAACCTCAAAATAATAACTATTACAAATATGGAGTCAGCTTCAAAATATCAAACACCTGTGGGACTACTCGAAAACAATGCAGCACACTTTCTTCAATGGTGCTAAAATACAGGCTCAAGAAACATCTCATTATTTAACAAAAGGAATAGCAAATAATAGCTGCTCTGCTGATATTAATTTAAGCCTGTCTGGAAGGCTGTAATACTCATTAAACAAATTGAAAATACTATGATCACTGAACAGGGTTAAATATGATCAATAAGAATCTAATACTGTATATTAACCTTTCTCTGTGGGTTCCTTACTGCTGTTTTGCTCCTTTCTATCATGTCATTTGTCTATTAGATTATAAAGCAGAGACTGTGACAAAAATAACATTAAAGAGCACAATTTAAAATACCCAGAAATGCATGCTCACTGTTGCAAATCTCAGGCATTAAAAAAATTTGAGAATCATCAATCAGAGGCAAAGAAATTCTAGCAAATAATACAAGAAAATCAAAGGACAGATTTCATAATCGTACCTCATTGATTCAGCTTCAGTAGACTTTGCAGTCACAGGGGTCTTGCTCTCTGTGAAATTAAGCAATTCAATCCATTAATATCTAATCACAATTCTTTCATGTAATTTATGCTGTGTGAACAAACTACATGGATTGCAAAAATGATTTAGCTTGATCATGTGGTAATGTCTGTGCAATGTCATTAGTTAAACTATTCAGCTACAAACTGCATGTTGCTTTGATCATTGTCAATATGGATGTTTTGTCAACCAGACCATTACAATCCAAGGTGTGTTCTTTAATATTTGGCAATAGAGCTTTTAACATTTCCATGGATTGAGGATTTTCTCAGAATTATGTAGATATACATTGTGTAAAAAGGGATCATATATTTTCATGAAAATTTAAGATGTCAGTATTAAAATGGAAACAAGCACAATAGACTGGATTTAATGAAGATGAAGGGTCTTATTATATCAATCAAAGAGCCCTACATTGTCTGTTTTAGTGAAAGCCTGTCGCTGTCCAGTTAATTTCGCAAGTGGCATGCAATTTAATGAACTCTCCCAGGGCTCAAGTCCTACCCACAGCAAACTACTGTCCAAACGAAGGTTGGCAGTGTTACTGAATGGCAGTGCTACCAGGAAGGTGACAGTCGCTGCCAATAGGACATTGAGGTCTGACTCCATGGCTGCATTCCAAGTCATAGGGGAGGGGTGTTGTAGGGGAGGGATCTCAGGGGAGGGGCACAGTGTCTGCAACAAGGGCAAGAATGTGCCTTTTTGCAAGGGAATCCCCCCCAAAGCCTCCAAGTAACTTCACAACTGTTTGCTTCATGTATTTCACTCACACCAGCCATTTGCCCACTGCTGAGCTAACAGTAGTACATTGAAATTCACAGAGCACTGTATTCAGATGCCCAGGTCTTCCTCCTGGTTTTAACCTCCATGAATCCCACTCCCAGTAGCTCCGACTGCCTTCACCCTGTCTCTAGCAAGTCCCTATTCCCCGAAAGTAAAATATATACCTCCTCCACCAAAACCTCCAGTGCAAAATCTGAAAACCTGAGAAACTGCTGTACTGCATGCTATGCCAGAATTCGATGTTTCTCTGGCTAGATTTACTTCCCCCACAACTACCAGTACCTACTCCAGCCACAACATCCCTCCCCTCGAGACAGTTCAGGCTCTCTTGAAGTGATGCTTGCCATTTACATAATGTATCTACATTGAAGTAACACTGGCTAGAATTTTAAAGCCTTTAAAAAAACAGGCAGCTCAAAGATGGATACCACCTACATTACAATGAGCATGTGCTTGTTAATTATGTATCAGGGTTTAAAAGGCAGATGTCACCCATTTAAAATAGAAATGAGGCTTTTTGTTTTCTTTGAGGTAATGTGTCTTTGGAACTCTCTTCCTGAAAAGGTGGTGAAGATAAATTTTGGTATATTGTAAGGCAGAGGTAGATAAATGCTGATTAAGCAAAGAACGGAGAAAGGTTGTCATGAATAGAGAGAATTTTTATTTCATAGGACGTGGCCATCACTGGCCAGGTCAACATTCATTACCCATCCCTAATTGCTCAACAAGTTAAGAGTCAACCATATTGCTGTGAGTCTGGAGCCATATGTAGACCAGACCATCAAAGGATGGCAGATATTCTTCCCTAAAGGAACAGACACAACACTAGGTTATATTCCATCAGGTTTATTTGGAAGTACAACCTTTAAGAGTGCTGCTGGCTACCTGATGAAGGAGTAGCACTCCAAACAAACAAACAAACATCTTGGCTAAACCTGGTGACGTGTGATTTTTAACTTGGTCTGTGCCAGTCCAATAACGGCTCCTTCACATGAAAGAAAAGATGGATTGCAACCATCAACTGATGCAATTAAATGTAGAATAATTAGGCTAGTTCTTTATTGAATTCAAATTGTACCATCGATCATAGTAGGATTTGCACCCATACCCCTTGAGCATTGGCTCAAGGCTCTGGATTGCCAGTCCTATGACAGTACCATGGTGTTTCCACTTTCCCCTAATCCAGATTTGAGATTCCAATCAAATCAGCTACGGGTTCATTGAATGATAAAGTGTCTCAAGGGGTTGAATGACATTTTCTATTCCTCGTTCATATTTGTGTGTTTATATCATGATCCTAACATGTCTTTGTGGACTATCACATTTACTCCACAGAAAGACAAACGGATTTGCATCAAATGGCCATAATTTTAAGCTGAAGTGGCATCAGTTTTTATGCGATGTTTGGATGAGTGACAAAGTCATATAACACAGGATTGGTTAATGACACTTTCCTTGATACATTTTATAGGGCAAAGAGTGCAGCTAACAAACCAAGAACGTGGCGTCATTTTCTAATTTCAGTTAAAATGCTCATTAAAATTTATGGTGCAGAAGGAAAAATGAAATTAGCATGCCCCTTGTATTCATTGACTTGTTACTTATTAAAATGGTTTAGATGAAGTAATAACTAAAAGCTTGTGAAAATACAGGACAGCCAATGGAGCAATGTACATTTTTCTTCTGTTAATTTGGAAATGAGTCTGGAAAATGTTTTCAGTTCAGGCAGAGGTAACAACAGTTGTCTATCTGATCTGAGTCAACCTCCATCCAGTTTCAACAAATAAATTCCATACATATGCTGATCCAGTAATTATTGGTCATCCCTAACTATACTTGAGCAAGTGGTGTTGAGCTGCCATTCTAAACCATCACTATCGATGTGGTGTAGGTACTTTAGTACTTTGTTTTCAGAAATTCCATATATTTGATCCAGTTACAGCAAAGAAATGGTATTAGAGTTCCAAGTTAGGATGGTGAGTGGTTTGGAGGGAATTTGCGGGTGGTGGATATCCCACACACATGCTGTTCTTATTTTTCAGGTGGTAGCTATTGCAAATTTGGAAGGTCCTTTTGAAGGACCTTGGTGATTGCTACAGTGCATATTGTCAGTAGTGAACACAAACCAATGTGTGCTGGTGGTTGATGGAAGGCCAATCAAGCATGCTGCTTTGTTGAGCTTCTTAAATATAGTTTGACATTATCTCATCCAGCAACCAAAGCACACTCCTGATTTGTGAATTTCAGATGATGGAAATTTTTTAGAGAGTCATGAAGTCAGCAAGGCACTACACAATACCCAGCCTCTGACATCCCTTTATAACCATTGTACTTGCATGTCTAGCCCAGTTAAGTCTTTACCAAATGGTTGGGAAGTCAGTGATGGTCATGCCATTTTATGTCAAAAGGGGATGGTTAAATGCTCTGTTCTTGGAAATGACAAATTCCTGGCACTTAAGTGTCACCTATGTTGTCCAGATATTCCTGAATGCAGGCATAGACAGCCTTAATTTCTGAGGCTTTTCAGATTTTAAATAACAGTGCACAATCAGCCAAGATACCACTTCTGACCTTAAGACAGAAACAAGTTCATTTATCAAGCAGCTACTACTTAAAGGAATTCCTTAATGTTCTGAGATTGAGATAGAGGATTCCTTTCTGCTAAGGAATTCTCAATGACTTCAGCTTTGCTACTGTTCCCTCATGCCCGCTCAGTCAAATGCTTGATGTCCAGGGTAGTCACTGTTTATCAACTTTTAGTAATTCAGTTTAATTGAATCAAGGATGAGATAAGATCCAAAGCTGAGTGTCCCTGGCAGAATCCAAACTGAGCATTGGTGAATGATTTGTTGTTGAGCAAGCATAACTTGGTGGCATTGTTGATGAAGGCTTCCATGGCTTTGTTAATGACTGGGAGTATACTGATGAGGCTCTAACTGGTTGGGTTTGATTTTTCTTGCTTTTAATTGCCAGGGGTCACTCGTTAATTTTGTCCATTGATGAGTAGATCTCAGTGTTGTAGCTTGTATCAGGGCATGACTAGTTTTGGAGCGTGGGTACTCCTGCTGAAGTGTTGTCAGGGCCTTTGGTCTTTGCTGCATCCAGTGCTTGCAGCTGTTTCTAAACATTACATATAATGAATTGAATTGTCTATAGACTGGTATGTGTTGGTGGGGTCCTCTGGAGGAGGCCGAGATGGCTCACTCTAATTGAAACATGGACAAATCCTCAAGTATTCTGTATGAAATGTACTGAGATAGCTGTCTGGCATGGATGGAGCCTATGTTGCATTATTGCCATTTTGTTACGATCATCATGACCCAATTTTCAGGTGTATCTGGTGCATTCCTAATATGATGTTCTGAACTTTTCATTTTCAAATTTAGCAATTCTCAATTTGTGACCTACTATGAGAACTATAAGGTGTGACAAATGAATCAACTTAAAGCGATAAACCTATTAGGATTCTGCATGTTTCTGTGAAATATAAGTAATCGTTTTAACCATGTCTATAGCATTCTAATACACAAACTCTTGATTGATTACATCTTTTACAATTTAGGACATCTTATTGAATATTTCACTGTTAGCATAAAATCTTTCTGCTTAGATATCAGCCTGAATTATAACTAGTATGACTAATAGTCTGAATTGCAATGTATAACCTCTACAACCTAGAAGGATAGGATAGCAGATGCATGGGAAAATCACCACCTGCAAGTTTCTTTCCAAGCAATACACCATTCTCACTTGGAACTTTCAGATTCCCTCATTGTCACTGTGTCAAAACTTCCACTCTTGCAGCATTGTGTCCTACATCGCAGGGACTGCTGTGACTGAAGAATGCTATTCATCACCATCTCTGCAGGGCAATTACATATGCACAATAATTACAGTACTTGCATTTTATTAATGTGTTTCTTTATTCAGTCTCCCACCAATATATCCTGTGGAATCTGTGGTGTGCTTTACCACTTCTATCTACTGCGCATTTAAATAAAATGTCAACTGACAACAAAATGAAAGTCTCACTGATGCTTTCGAATGTTGTTGGTATGGCATTATCATAGATTATACTCAGATTTATGTGGCATTTTATTTCAAGTTACACAAGCTCCAATTTGTACAATCTTTCTATCAAGAACCAAAGTAACTATGACCACAATTGCAAGCTTGTCAGCATGAGAATTAGGAGTAAGATGAAATTAAACATCTTTACTCAGGGTTGTTCAGATTTGGCATACACTGGCTGGGAGAGTGGTGGAGGCAGATTCCAGATGAAGTTTCAAAAGAGAGCTGGACGTACATCCAAAGTGATGAATTTAGAGATAGGGCTGGAGAATAGGACTAACTTGGTAGTTCTTTCAGGAGCCAGGGTCACATGATGGGTCAAATGGCTTCCTTCTCTACCGTAAAATTCTACAATTTAAGCAGCCTACTCTTTTGTCCTACAATACAGTGACAACAACATGAAGACCATCTTGGAAAGAAGAGGATAAGTTCAAATAAACTCTCATGGCATAAACCAAATACTATTTGAGCTAATTTGCCTCTTAAATTTTAGAAAATGTCATTCTTACTTCTTAGTCTGGCAGAGAAATAACTCCAAAGTTTAATTAAATTTACATTTCCTTGTAGTATATTTAAAGACAAAAAAATTGTCTGTAGCATATTTTGCCGAAATGTTCACAATCAGGCTGCCTGTGCAGATGTCATATAATGGTTTATTTTATTGCTTAACTATGAAGCAATATGATATAGCTTCCCAGAAAGCAGAAAGCTAACATTTGTTTTGTAAATTAAAATGTGTGTCAATTTTGGGCAATGCAATTGTCACCTGATTTTTCTCCAGTCAACATTTGCTGTCCATATTGTAGCCAAGTCGAGATTAGAGTGGTGCTGGAAAAGCACCACTCAGGAATACAGGCAGAAAGCCTGAAGGGTGGAGAAATAAGTGGGGTGGAGAAAGTAGCATAGAGTACAATAGGTGGGTGGGGGAGGGGATGAAGGTGATAGGTTAGGGGGGAGGACGGAGTGGATGAAGGTGACCTCGGAGTTGCAGTGAGAGAGGGACTCCCTGAGATTCTTGTAGAGAGAGGAGGAAAACTTCTTCAAGGCAGGCATCCTTGCAAGAGGATTCGCAGTAGGGTTAAAATCAATTAGGGAAAAACAACGACTACAGATGCTGGAAACCAGAGTCTACCAGAGTCTGATGAAGGGCTTTTGCCCGAAATGTCAATTTTACTGCTCCTCGGATGCTGCCTGATCTGCTGTGCTTTTCCAGCACCACTCTAATCTAGACTCTAATTCCAGCATCTGCAGTCATTGTTTTTACCTTGTCCGTATTGTAGCAGTCAATTGTTCCACATTTGGTTAACAACAGTCTGTTTACTATTGATGCTCACTCTGCCTGATGGGGAAAGCCTGGGTGTGGGCTTTTAGAAAAGTAAATAAAAACTGCAGCAGTTTCTGGATGCAAAAAGCTAAAATTGTGTGCATTTTTGGTCTCCGTATCTCAGGACAGATGTTCTGGCTATGGAGAGAATGCAACAAAGCTTTAGTGGACTGATTTCTGGGATGGAAAAGTGAGGACTGCAGATGCTGGAGATCAGAGTCGAGAGTGTGGTGTTGGAAAAGCACAGCAGGTCAGGCAGCATCTGTGGAGCAGCAGAATGGACATTTTGGGCTTAAACCCTTCATCAGGAAAAGGCTTATGCCCGAAACATCAAATGTCCTGTTCCTTGGGTGCTGCCTGACCTGCTGTGCTTTTCCAGCACTACACTCTCGACTGATTTCCAGGATGGCAGGACTGACGTAGAAGGAAAGATTGCGTTGGTTAGGATTATATTCAAAGGCGTTTAGAAGAATGAGTTTCAAAGTTGTTCACTTTTTACTCATAAATACCATCTCTTATACCTCCCTATCATACCACATCGAAGGAAGGAGCAGAGCTCCGAAAGCTTACAATTTCAAAGATACCAATTGTACTATAACCTGGTTTAGCTTGATTTTTTTGAATGAGGGGGAAATCTCATAGAAACCTATCAAACTTGAACAAGACTAGACAGAGCTAATGCAGTAAGGATGTTCCCATTAACTGGGGACTCCAGAACCAGGGTCACAGTCCAAGGATACGGCGTAGACCAATTAGGAGTGAGATCGAGAGAAATGTATCCATCCAGAGAGTGCTGAGCCTATGGAACTTTATGACACAGAATGTGGTTGACGCCAAAGCATAGAACATAGAACATAGAACATAGAACATAGAACATAGAAGAATACAGCGCAGTACAGGCCCTCGGTGTTGCGCCGATCCAAGCCCACCTAACCTACACGAGCCCACTATCCTCCATATGCCTATCCAATGCCCATTTAAATGCCCATAAAGAGGGAGAGTCCACCACTGCTACTGGCAGGGCATTCCATGAACTCACGACTCACTGAGTAAAGAATCTACCCCTAACATCTGTCCTATACCTACCACCCCTTAATTTAAAGCTATGCCCCCTCGTAATAGCTGACTCCATACATGGAAAAAGGTTCTCATGGTCAACCCTGTCTAAACCCCTAATCAACTTGTACACCTCTACCAAGTCACCCCTAAACCTTCTGTTCTCCAATGAAAACAGCCCCAAGTGCCTCAGCCTTTCCTCATACGATTTTCCTACCATACCAGGCAACATCCAGGTAAGGTAAAAACAATGACTGCAGATGCTGAAAACCAAATACTGGATTAGTGGTGCTGGAAGAGCACAGCAGTTCAGGCAGCATCCAACGAGCAGCGAAATCAACGTTTCGGGCAAAAGCCCTTCATCAGGAATAAAGGCAGTGAGCCTGAAGCGTGGAGAGATAAGCTAGAGGAGGGTGGGGGTGGGGAGAGAGTAGCATAGAGTACAATGGGTGAGTGGGGGAGGAGATGAAGGTGATAGGTCAAGGAGGAGAGGGTGGAGTGGATAGGTGGAAAAGGAGATAGGCAGGTAGGACAAGTCAAGAAGACAGTGCTGAGCTGGAAGTTTGAAACTAGGATGAGGTGGGGGAAGGGGAAATGAGGAAGCTGTTGAAGTCCACATTGATGCCCTGGGGTTGAAGTGTTCCGAGGCGGAAGATGAGGCGTTCTTCCTCCAGGCGTCTGGTGGTGAGGGAGCGGTGGTGAAGGAGGCCCAGGACCTCCAAAACCAAAAAGACCCCACCACCAGGGATATATTTCCCTCCCCACCCCTTTCCGCCTTCCGCAAAGACCGTTTCCTCCGTGACTACCTGGTCAGGTCCACACCCCCCTACGACCCACCCTCCCATTCTGGCACTTTCCCCTGCCACCGCAGGAACTGTAAAACTTGTGCCCACACCTCCTCCCTCACCTCTATCCAAGGCCCTAAAGGAGCCTTCCACATCCATCAAAGTTTCACCTGCACATCCACCAATATCATTTATTGTATCCGTTGCTCCCGATGTGGTCTCCTCTACATTGGGGAGACTGGGCGCCTCCTAGCAGACCGCTTTAGGGAACATCTCCGAGACACCCGCACCAATCAACCAAACCGCCCCGTGGCCCAACATTTCAACTCCCCCTCCCACTCTGCCGAGGACATGGAGGTCCTGGGCCTCCTTCACCACCGCTCCCTCACCACCAGACGCCTGGAGGAAGAACGCCTCATCTTCCGCCTCGGAACACTTCAACCCCAGGGCATCAATGTGGACTTCAACAGCTTCCTCATTTCCCCTTCCCCCACCTCATCCTAGTTTCAAACTTCCAGCTCAGTAACTGTCTCCTTGACTTGTCCGGACTTGTCCGACCTGCCTATCTTCTTTTCCACCTATCCACTCCACCCTCTCCTCCTTGACCTATCACCTTCATCTCCTCCCCCACTCACCCATTGTACTCTATGCTACTCTCTCCCCACCCCCACCCTCCTCTAGCTTATCTCTCCACGCTTCAGGCTCACTGCCTTTATTCCTGATGAAGGGCTTTTGCCCGAAACGTCGTTTTCGCTGCTCGTTGGATGCTGCCATAACTGCTGTGCTCTTCCAGCACCACTAATCCAACATCCAGGTAAACTTCCTCTGCACCCGTTCCAGTGCCTCCACATCCTTCCTATAGTATGGCGACCAAAACTGCACATAATACTCCAGATGCGACCACACCAGAGTCTTATACAACTGCAACATGACCTCAGGACTCTGGAACTCAATTCCTCTACCAATAAAAGCCAGTACACCATATGTCTTCTTCACAGCACTATTTACCTGGGTGGCAACTTTCAGAGATCTGTGTACGTGGACACCAAGATCTCTCTGCTCATCCACACTGCCAAGTATCCGACCATTAGCCCAGTACCCCATCTTTTTGTTACTCTTACCAAAGTGAATCACCTCACACTTAGCTACATTGAACTCCATTTGCCATCTTTCTGCCCAGCTCTGCAGCTTATTTATATCCCGCTGTAACCTGCCACATCCTTCCTCACTGTCAACAACTCCACCGACTTTCGTATCATCCGCAAACTTGCTCACCCAACCTTCTAGCCCCTCCTCCAGGTCATTTATAAAAATGACAAACAGCAATGGTCCCAAAACAGATCCTTACAGAACACCGCTAGTAATTGCACTGCAAGATGAACCTTTACCATCAACTACTACTCTCTGTCTTCTTCCAGCCAGCCAATTCCTAATCCAAACCTCCAACTCACCCTCAATGCCATACCTCCATATTTTTTGCAGTAGCCTACTATGGGGAACCTTTTCAAATGCCTTACTAAAATCCATATACACCACATCAACTGCTTTCCCCTCGTCCACCTCCTTAGTCACCTTTTCAAAGAATTCAATAAGGTTTGTGAGGCATGACCTGCCCTTCACAAAACCATGCTGACTATCCTTGATCACCTTATTCCTATCCAGATGTTCATAAATCCTATCCCTTACAATTCTCTCTAAGACTTTGCCCACAACAGAAGTGAGACTCACCGGCCTATAGTTACTAGGGCTATCCCTACTCCCCTTCTTGAACAAGGGAACCACATTTGCTATCCTCTAGTCTTCTGGCACTATTCCTGTAGACAACGAGGACATAAAAATCAAGGCCAATGGCTCTGCAATCTCCTCCCTTGCTTCCCAGAGAATCCTAGGATAAATGCCATCAGGCCCAGGGGACTTATCTATTTTCACCCTTTCCAGAATTTCCAACACCTCTTCCCTACATACCTCAAAGCCGTCCATTCTAATTACTTTTGACTCAGTATTCACATCGGCAACAATGTCCTGTTCCTGAGTGAATACTGACGAAAAGTATTCATTCAGTATCTCCCCAATCTCTTCAGCCTCCACACGCAACTTCCCACTACTATCCTTGACTGGACCTATTCCTACCCTAGTCATTCTTTTATTCCTGACATACCTATAGAAAGCCTTTGGGTTTTCCCTAATCCTACCAACTAAGGACTTTTCATGTCCCCTCCTTGCTGCTCTTAGCTCCCTCTTCAGATCCTTCCTGGCTATGTTATAACACTCAATCGCCCCAATTGAACCTTCACACCTCATCTTTACATAGGCCGCCCTCTTCCCTTTAACAAGGGATTCCAATTCCTTATTAAACCACGGCTCCCTCACACGACCCTTTCCTCCCTGCCTGACAGGTACATACTTATCAAGGACACTCAATAGTTGCTCCTTGAACAAGCTCCACATATCAATTAGGCCCTTGCCTTGAAGCCTACTTTTCCAAGCCACGCATCCTAAGTCATGCCTCACTGCATCATAATTTCCCTGCCCCCAGCTATAACTCTTGCCCTGCAGTGCACACTTATCCTTCTCCATCACTATAGTAAAAGTCACCGAATTGTGGTCACTGTCCCCAAAGTGCTCACCTACCTCTTATTCTAACATCTGGCCTGGTTCGTTACCTAGAACCAAATCCAGTATGGCCTCACCTCTTGTTGGCCTGTCTACATATTGTGTCAGGAAACCCTCCTGCATACATTGGACAAACACCGACCCATCTAATGAACTCGAGCTATAGCTTTCCCAGTCAATATCTGGAAAGTTAAAGACCCCATAACAACCACCTTATTACTTTCACTCTTCTCCTGAATCATCCTCGCAATCCTTTCTTCTACATTTCTAGGACTATTAGGAGGCCTGTAAAAAACTCCTAACAGGGTGGCTTCACCTTTCCTATTCCTAACCTCAGCCCAAACTACCTCAGATGGCGAGTCTTCATCCATCGTCCTTTCCACCGCTGTAATACCTCCCCCTCTTTCACCCCCACCTCTGACCCTACTAAAACATTTAAACCCTGGAACCTGCAACAGCCAATCCTGTCCCTGTTCTACCCATGTCTCCGTAATAGCCACAACATCGAAATCCCAGGTACCAACCCCCGCTGCAAGTTCACCTTCCTTATTTCGTATACTTCTTGCATTGAAGTATACACACTTTAAGCCACTTTCCTGTTTACAGGCACCCTCCTTTGAGATTGATGCCATGTTCCTAACCTCCCTACACTCCAGGTCCTGCACCCTAAAGCTACAGTCTAGGTTCCCTTGCCCCTGCAGAGTTAGTTTAAACCCCCCCCCCCAAAAGCACTTGCAAACCTCCCGCCAAGGATACTGGTGTCCCTCAGGTTCAGGTGTAGACCATCCTGTTTATAGAGGTCCCAACTTCCCCAGAATGTTTGTTTGCATTGACTGTTTTTACTAGAGCTAAAGGGATCAAAAGGTATGCTAAGAAAGTAACAGAACCTGAAGCTCCTGAGACTGAATTGGATGATCAGCCATGATTATATTGAATGGCGTAGCAATTTGAAGTATTAAATGGACTACTCCTGTTCCTATTTTCTCTGCAATAATATGTAAAACACTGAATAAATTCCTGTTGCTCACATAGAAACTAGTCATTATTGCACAGCTACAAGATATGACACATACAACATGTTCATTGAGTATGTTAGAAGGTGAGGGGGTGAAATTGGGGACAGAATGCAAATAGTTGAGACTGCTGCCAAAATGCTTCTTGCATAAATTAATTTCATGCATGTCACCACCTTACACACAAAGTTGTTTTTAGATCCCTTCAAGATTTTTGTATGGATAGTTTTTATTTGACAGAATGTCAAAATACACTACTGTGCAATATTGAAATCATACAGCAATTATTGCAAGGAATTGGGATATCACATGAGCACGAATAGAGGTTTGAAAGTAAAGCGTTGGGATAAATGAAACACTTTCCATATATTAGCATGCTGTGAGCAGTGCATGTCACAAATATCACATGCTTTTATTCAATATTAACGACTCAAGGATGATATAAAGTAAGGCTGGAATGTAAACTGTGAGGACTCGGAGAGACTGAAAAGAATAGACAGATGAGGTGAGTGGCCAAAAGGTAAAATGTGAAGATATATGAGGTTATTCACTTCAATTGTAAGATCAGAAAATCTATGTCAATGTTGAAGCATAATGTTAATATCACCAGACTGATAATTCAGAACACCAGGATAATGTAGCAGGGACATTGAATCCCACCATGGCAAGGAATGAAATTGGAATTTTAAAAATCTGAAATTAAGATTGTTGCACCTGTCACCCAATGTGATAATTTCTTACTCCAAGCAATGAACTGTGAGCCAACTCTTCTAAACAATAACATTTGTTTATTAGATTATTCAGATTAAGATAATTTAAAAACCCATCTGGCTCACTAACACCTTTGAAGGAAATCTGTCATCCTCTCCTGTCTGGTGTATATGTAACTCCAGAACCGTCAGCAATGTGACTGAAATGGCCGACAGAATTATTCAATTCAAGGAGAATTAGGGATGGACAAAAATGTTAGTATTGCCAACAATTCCAACATCATATATGAGAAAAATAAAATGTATTGCTTAAAGAAGTGTCAAACATGTAAATGTTGACGTTCAAAGGGAAATCAGTGTTTGCAACAAGAAACAAAGAAAGCTAGCAGGCAATTAGGAAGACAAATGACGTGTTGGCCTTTATTGGAGGGAATTGGAGTAGAAGGATAATGAACTGCTCTTGCAACTGTGTAGAGGTTTGTTGAGACAATATCTTGTGCATTTTTCATCTCAATATCTAAGGACGGATATTATTCCATTGGACGCAGTACATCAAAGATTCACAAGAATAGTTCCTGGAATGAGGAAGTTGTCCTGCAGTGAGGATAAGCAAATTTGAACTATATTCTCTGGAGTTTAAAAGAATGAGAGGTAATCTTAATGTAATATGAGACTCTGGAGGAACTTAAGCAGTGGACAATGAGAGTTTGCTTCCACTGGCTGAAGAATCCAGAACGTGGTTCAGAGCCTCACAGTAGACAGCCAATTATTTAATACTGAGATGAGGAGAAATTATTTTCCATCACTGAATGTATATAAGGCTGCGATCAACAGATAATTAGTCTCTGAAGGATATGAGCAGCCAGCAACCAAACAGAGTAGAGGCAGAAGTTCAGCCATGAGTATTTTGAATAGTAATATAGGTCAAGGAGCTGTATAGTACACTTCTGCTCTAGGTTTTGCATTATGTTCCTTTAAAGTTTCTTTTCTAGATAATATGAAGTTAAATACAGTGGATGTCCAGAGACTTGAAATGCTATCAATAGCTGCATAAAATAGTCAAAAAGGCTAAAGGAATGTTAGCTTTTATATCTAGAGAATGAGAGCATAAGGGTGCAGAAGCTATGCTGCAGTTATCCAAAACCGTGGTTAGACCCCGTTTGGAGTACTGTGAGAATATCTTGGCACCATATCTTGGAAAGTATAGATTGCCCTTGGAGGGAGTACAACAGGTTTACAAAAATGATATCTCAATTTCACAGGTATGATTTTACAGTTCGGCCTTTTTTTTCTTGAATTTCGAAGATTAAGGGGTGATCAACATATTAACAGGACAGGATAGTTAAAGATAAACTATTTCTACTGGTTGAAGATTCTAGAATTAGGAACCACACTCAGGAGAAATGTTCGGAAATATTTCTACACACCAAGGTTGACAGAAGTTTGGAACTCTCTTCCACAAATGGCAGTGGAAGCTAGATCAGGTGTTAATTTTAAATTGATAATATTTTGTTAAGCAAAGGTATTAAGGAACATAGGCCAAAAACAGGTAATTAGAGTTAGGCCACAGATCAGCCATGATCTCATTGAATGACAGAACAGGCTCAAGGGGCTGAATGGCCTACACTTATTCCTGTGTATGATCCACTTTTTATTTTACTCCTTGTGCAATATCTTAAGCATAATATCTATTTTTTTAACTACCTGGTCTGCAGGTCTCAGTTAGGATTCTTTAATCTGATTGGTTGTCTACTTATCCTGTTGCTTGTCTTGCTCTGAGATGCCTGATTTGTCCTCTAGAGGTCCCCACATTCAAACATAAGTACGTGACTGGATTTTCCGCTGACAAGTCAGTGTAAATGATTATAAGCAATTGCGATCCAATAATTTGGCTTTTGGCAAAGTTAAGGAGATGAATACATGCTTTATTGTTATAAGAATTCAATTTTTTGCATACAAGTAAATGTGAAAATTTGCAGCTTACTCTGCAAAGCAATTTGAATTCTCTGGATGCTTACTTTTGAGCCTCTTGGGCATACATACAAGTTAGGAGAGACAGGCCATTCAGCCCTTCAAGTTTGCTCTACCATTCAATATGATCATAGCTAATCTGATTATAATCTCAAATACATATTCCAGCCTGCCCTAATAACCTTTTAACCCCTCGCATTGACCTCTGCTTTAAAACATTCAAGAGTTCTGCTTTCACCATGTTTTTTACAAGAGAAAAGTTCTAAAAACTCAAACCTCTGAGAGAGGGAAACAAAAGGTTTTAAATTGGCAAACTGCTGTTTTTAAACAGCAAATTGTAGTTCTAGATAATCCCATAAGGAAAACGGCCTCTCTACATTTACCCTGTCAGGATTTTATATTTCAGTAAAGTCTTAGTGTTCTAAACTCCTCTAATCACAAGCCTCGTCTATCCAACCTTTTCATATTAGACAATTGCCTTTTCTAGATATTAGGTTCGTAAGCCTACTCTGAACTGCCTCCAATATTTCTGTCCATTTTTAAAAAATATGGTCAATACTATGCCCAGCACTCCAGATGTAGTCTCATCAGAGCCTGCTATAATTGATGCATAACCACTCTACTTTTAGCTTCATACTCCCTCGTGATAAAGGATATCATTCTATTACTTTAAAAATCACTTGCTGCACCTGATATTAACCTTTTGCAATTCATGCACAAGAACAACAAAGTCTCTCTGTATCTCAGATCTCGAGTAATATCGCAGCAAGTAGATAATGTGCTTCTTTTCTATTCTTGTGCCAAAATGGACAAATTCACATCTTCCCATAATATAATTGAATTGCCATCATTTTGCCTATTCATTGAACCTATCAATATATTTTTCTTTAGTTTTCTTTGTGTCATCAGTAAAATTGGCAACCATACATCAGGTCCCTTCTTCCAAATCGGGTATAAAAGTTATAAGTTGTTGAAATCCCAGCACACAATCCCTGAGGCACCCCATCAAGTGTAGTTATCAACCCGAGAAAGGCCCCCTACATCTACTCTCTGCTTCCTGTAAGCTGGCCAATGCAAATTGCTAAGTCCAGTATTGAGAGCTTTTATTTTCCACATAACCTTCAATGTGGCATCTTAGCAACTGTCTGGAATTCTGAGTATAGTATTTCTATCAGTTTCTCTTCTTCACAGCATGTGTTGTTTCTTCAAAAACTCCAATGGTTTGGTCAAATACAATTTCACTTTTACAAAAGCATGTTCACTGTCCGTGATCACCTTGATCTTATCCAAACTGACCGCTCTGATTTCTTTCATAAGATCCTCTGATATATATTCCATTTTTTGAATTTGTGAATGATTTCCCCAAAAAAATCACCAAGTAACACTGATAATATCTGATTTGAGCAAGCTGGAACCAAAGAGCTGAAAAACATAACCTAAATGTTAGCTATGGCAAACACCCTGAAATAGTTGAAATTTTTTTTCAGTATAAGTATTTAAATTCCTTCTGTATATGTTAATGATGAAACTGAAAAGAAAATCAAACCAAATCAATGTGAAGGCAGAATATTTCTTACTACAATTGTGTTGAGAATTGGTAATTGAAAAAAGTCAAAGAAAGTATGCTAACTGATATATTTACATCAAACATTATTGTTGTGGGCTTTGTATTTATTGCTAATAGACACAGTTTTATGTTATTGAAATTCCTGTAGAAGGTAACCTTGGAACCACATATAGAGGAAAACCAGGTGTGCACTCAGTTCATTCATACCATTCCATCAGTGATCTGCCCGAAGGCAGGTCCTTGGCTCAGTGTCTTCTGATGTTTCATCCTGAGCTATTTATCTTGGCAGTTTATCAGTGCCAATTTGTTATTGCTTTTCACTTTCAAGGGCAAGATGACAGTTCCCAAATCCACCTCAACTAGAATGGGATCTGAACTCACATTAGTGGCATTAATTTGAATCACATAATAGCCAGCTAGTCAACTGAGGTAACTGACCCCATGCACATGAACAGATATGCGGTGGAAATTTCTGATTTTTGCCTACATGCTGCTATTGCGTGATTGCTGACAGCAAATGAAACATGGAAATTCAACCATTGTGCTGGAGTTATTTGATTAGATTCCCAACCAGTCCACACTGACCCTCCGAAGAGTAACCCACCCAGACTCATTTCCCTCTGACTAGTGCACCTAGCAATATGGGCAATTTAGCCTGGCTAATTCGCCTGACCTGCACATCTTTGGACTGTGGGAGGAAACTGGAGCACCAAGAGGAAACCACGCAGACACGGGGAGAATGCTCAAACTCCACACAGACAGTCGCCCAAGGCTGGAATTGAACCTGGGACCCTGGTGCTGTGAGGCAGCAGTGCTAACCACTGAGCCACCGTGCTGTCCAAGTGGGCAGTGTTTTCCAAATACAGGCATTTCTTTATGTAATTTATTTCGATGTTGTCACATATGTTTATTTTTACCTTTTTGCTTTAACCTTTTTCTTTAACCTTTTTCTTTTATTTCCTTTCCACATAAACCTAGCAACAGAAACAATATTTCTATAAATGAAGCAGAATATGCCCTGCATTCATTGCATCGCAGGGACCGACTGGAAGCAAATCATAATCAATGATAATGCTTTTCTTCAAATTTTTGACATATTATCTTCCAAAAGGTCAGAAATTCAATAGAAGGCAATTTTTTTCCCAACGATTAACACAAAAGATTTACACCGGTTATCAGTATCAATTACATTTAAACTAACTCACATCTACTCATCCTACACTGATTCATTGACTCAGGGCATGTGTATGTTAATACTTTAAAACGACTGATCTTAAAGAGGATTTTGAATACAGACAGTGAATGTTTGCAGCGTCAGAAATTATTTCAGTTTATGGGAAATGCATACAGATCTGTTTTTGCCATTGAGGGCAATAATGTACAATGTAATTGGGTCAAAGACCTTCATTATGGTTTTAAAAAAAATGTTGCTGTTGTTCAGAGCAAGTGATTACAATGAATCCTGATCTAGGGGATACACATTAAGGAATTGCCTCTGAAGAAAAGAAACATAGATGGTGGGAGGAGACGGTCAGGGTGTCAGATTATAACCTTTCAAATAATAGTCATTATGAAGAAGATGGAGGTTTTTGGTGCAATTGTGACCTACATCAATGACTGAGATAATAAGCAAGGAAGCAACTTGTAAGAAGGATACAAAAAAGTCTACCAAGTAATATAGACTGATTCCAGAGGCACTGACTTCCCAGTGAGGAAAATTTGGTAGATTGATTATAATGATGGATGTCCACTTCAGCATGAAGAATATGAAAGCATAATATTATCTACGTGGAGAAAATTTGCAAAATACTGAAGTACACAGAAACCTGGCTGTTCTCGGATGTGAATAAAAAAAAATATAGTATTTAGGCCCAAAAAGTACCTAGGAAGACTTTTGGAATGTTGGCCCTCATTGTAAGGGGGATGGAATACAAAAGTAGGAACACCTTGCCATAGGGCAATAGTGAGACCTCACCTGAGGTATTGTGCATTATTTTCATCTCCCTACTTGATGTGAGATGTACCTCCATTGGAAGCAGTTCAGAGAAGGTTAACTGAGCCTGGGATGAAGAGGCTGTATAATGGGGTAAAGTCGAGCACTTTAGCCCAATACATATTGGAGATTGGAAGGATAGGTGATGATCTTGTAGTAACATACAAGATTCTGAGCATGCTTCACAGAGTAGATGCTCAAAATGTAAACTAAATACAGCTAAAAATAAGTTTGCTCATGAAATTGAATGGGCTGAACTTTACCCAAAATTATTTGAGTATTAATTTCATGGAGTTTCAAGGAGAGATTCCCTTCATGCAGCTCTAGCTACACCTCTCTGCATCTCACCACATTATGTATGCACCACATCTATATAGTACCACCCTCAGTCTATCTTCATTCAGCAGTGGCAGAAGTACTCACCCCTGTCAGGACCTTCCGCCACTGTGCACCAGGTCACTTTCTACCAGCCATGATATAGACCCACCACAGCACAGGTTCTGAGGGAGAAAATAAAAGTAGAAGCCTCTAGGTGCACATACGTGGCTGACATCTCATTAGAAACAGAATATCAGAGTATATCTTAAATGAATTGTGACTTTACATCATCACTGATCGGCTATCATTACCACAGCTACAGAAATGAAGTCACACTCAAAGGGCCCATACCAAAAGGGAGTGCTACTTTTTCCCTAATGCCCAGCACAGCATAACATCTTGTCATCATTTGGGTTCGACAGTGGCCCACTCCCTTAAGTGATTAGGAAAGTCAGCTCCAAATGATGAGTGAACAGATAACTCAACATATCTCTGTGCAATTCCCAGACTGATTTACTACTAATCCTCTGACTAGTTGCACTGGACTTACAGGATTGACTGTGGCCCACCCCCTGACTGTAGGAATACAGATATGCGGACTCCAACTTCCCCAAGTGACTGACTGTGTCCAAGCCCTGGATTGACCTTAGGGTGCAGCCCTTCACAGACTGATTGACAACATTCCATTTTGATCTGACTGAAAGCTACTCCCTTTTGTACTTTGAGACATGGCTGTTCATTTAAAGTACATGTCGTGTGTTTTTTGCTTAAGCAGCTGGTACTCACTGCCGATGTGACATCAACGTAGCATAATGCTGTACAGCAACAGGTCCACCTCCCTGACTGCACTAAAAGGCTAGGTAGAAGTACCGGAAGGCTGTGGTTTTTTTGAATGATGTGGGACAGCACAAAAAGGTGAGGTAAGAAGCCTGAAATGTGCCATCAAATAACTGCTATTTTTTGCAGAAATATATTCCCTGTTTTAATAAACAAATCTTACTTAAATTTAATGTTTAATTTTATCCTCTCTTCATTTCCTGTTTTGCATGAAATAATGGATATAATTTTCATTCATATTTTTGCAGGGCAAGGTTCTGATGTAGAAACAAGTGGTACAGAGACATAGGGTAATGCTCGCGGCATGAGTTTTAATTTGAATTGAGTTCATAAAAATCTGTAAATTTTTCAAAAAAGGCTCAACTAATAATGACCATAAACTGTTAATGGAGAAAAAAAAACTATCCAATTCAATAATGTTCTTTAGGGAAAGAAAATTGGCCATCTTCACTCCATGTGACTCTCAGCCCTGATCAATGTTTGACTCTAACTGCTACAAAGTTTACTAATGCAATGAAACCTGACAGACTATTTGGCATTCAAGGCACCAGAAATGACAACAGCACAGACAGTCCTGAAATCCCAACAAAGGCCATAGCAGCAGTTGAATTGTATTCAATCACAAACTGCAATCTCATGGCTTGGCATATCCCCCACTCTGGAATTCAAACACTAGTTCAAAGAAAAGTGCATCTTCAAAAGGTAAACATAGAAAAATAAGCAAGAGGGAAAATATTGTGAGAAACAAAGCCCACTCACTTCAATAATTTCAGTCCGAGACAAGATCTGAATCAATAGTGTCATTCATTTTACACTTGCAAGTGGGTGTGATGTCCAGTGTCTAAAAAGGCAGAGGACATACACACCAGGTTCAATTCATACATAATATTTATATGATTTGATGTCTATTGTTTTACACTGCTCCCTCCCCTGCTTACATCATCCACTTCCCTAAGACCAGCCCCCATTACCTCTGTTTGCCTCTTGCCTTATCCGGCCTTGTCTGTGATAAAATGCTTATTCCTGGTCTCACAGGGCTGTTTGACCTTACCCTGCTATAGGTCATTGTTAGGCATATTCTTTCTTCATCATTATCTACCCCCTTCATCTGTGCCTTTCCCGAGGCCGTTCTGATCCCTATGACCCTCTTAATTGGGGTTTGCTCCTGTGTTTTCGTAAAAGTGGGAAGCAGATGTTTATACCTACTGTTTGTACAGGCGTATCTAGCTTAACTTCATCCTCTCACAACATCTTATCTATTTGCCCACCGTGCCTACTATTGTTCATTGGCACATTTCATTCTGACATACAATTTTAGCTAATACAAAAACAATTCTACATTTCCTCCACATCGTTTCCATTCTTGTTGACTCAGCTCTTGACTAAAACAATTACCCAGTGGTGTGAGTTCACCTCCTTTGTAAAATGGAATTGCAGAATTGCAGAAGTAACACTAATTTACCTATATCCCACAATATTATTGCAAAATTAGTTACTGAAAGACTTAGACAGAGGTGAAGGCTGAAAGGTTTATTCCCAATAAGAGTTACATGTTTGAAAGCTGGAGCAAATACAAAACTGTCCAAATTTCTGTTAAGATCTGGAGTTCATTCCTCACCTTAATTGAGCTCTTCTTATCCCATCATCTTTGCCTAGCTGGGAAGTCACAATGTCAACTCCCAACAGGCTTTTGTATAAAATCGCACTGATTACGTTAGGATTAATTTGAGCATTTGTAGCTGGCCAACAGTTACTGCAGTAAGTCTTGCATTCATCTCATCAGAGCTTTGGGCTCCCCATAATGGGAAGGGTATAGGCTCAGCAACAAAAGGATAGGCAGGGGTTGGTACTGCAGATGCTGGAGATTAAAGTCAAGATTAAAATCACTCATCAGAATCAGATTTGGTGCTGGAAAAGCACAGCAGGTCAGGCAGCATCCGAGGACCAGGAAAATCCATGTTTTGGGCAAAAGCCCTTCATCAGGAATCATGAATATTATATATTTAACTTTAACTGTACCATTCTACCATGATGTAGTTAGAACTGAAAGCTCGATTTTCTCTTGGAAAATATTGAGTTTGTTTGAGCCTTTCATCTTCCTTAAATGACTAGTGGTTGGGGGTGGGAGATGGACAGCTTTCAGATCAACTTTCAGATAAAATTCCTGATTACACTACATAGCCACATTGTTCCACTTGTAGGCAAGAAATGATGGGGGTGCTTTCAACAACAGCTTGTGGGATTTGTTGAAATATGAACTTGGTCAGCTGATTTTGCTATCATTTAGTTGATTGCTTTCTGCAAAGAAATTCTCAATTTGGCTGGTTGAAATTGGAGAATGTGTCTGAAGCCATAAGAAGTTAGAAGCAAACTAAATATCCATGAATAAACCTTTAGTCAGAAACAGTATAGCTAGGAAAACTTGTAATTTCTTGGAAATGCCTGTGAAATCTGTTTTTACGATTGTTTGAAAATTACTTTTAAGAGTTTGCATCAACTGTAATGCAATCAATTGGAATTTTCTTGTGGAGAAAGGACTGCGAGGTCATGTGACCCAGAAACTATTGATCTGGATGTGGTACCAATGGCAAACAATTCGACTAGAAGCTTTGTGACTAGAAAACACAAAGAGCTGCAGATAAAATAGAGCTGCAAGCATAGAAATTGGAAGGTGAACATGTCAATCACAGAGATACAGAGAAAAATTAAAGCAGAAGGAGACAGAAAGAGGATCACAGAAAATAGCTGTGAGGAGAAGCAAAACAATCTCTGGTGACTTTTTGTTTGGCAGAAAAACAGACAGATGTTCTTGGAGGCAAAATGCATGCTGACTGAAAAGAATTCTAAAACCCAGAAAACTTTGTGAATAATTTAGAAAAGCGAAAGAGATGGTGTTTTCCCAAAAGTGGGCAAAGCCATGAACCACGATGTTATCGGTGAGACAATTGAAAAGGAGTGCTGAGAAGCTCAACTATCAGGAAGGACGCAGCCTGGGGGAAAGAGGTTTCATGGAACTGTGTCTGGCTGATGATAATCACATTCAGGGAACTCAGAGCTGAGATCGACCTTCAGATAAAATTCATGACTGCTCAGTGTAGTTGCATCATACCGTATTTAAATAGGGAATAATGGGGCATTTGTGGTCACAAAACTTATTTCTTTGCTGTATCAACTATTGAAGGTAAAATTCAACTCATTATTTGAAATACTGTTTGCAGACTTGTTTTATGCCTCAATTGCATAAGCTGCATTGAAGGGAAAGCTACAAGAAGTGGAATCTTGGTCATTCCTTCATTTGGGGTCGTTCGCATCAATGCAGTTATTTTGATATAGTATTCCCCAAAGTGCAATGGAGAAATAAAATCAGTCATTTAAGAATCTATAATTCACAACAGAAGTTTCCAATGTTCTACTTTTTAAGTAGGGCAGGAGCATAGTGGAAATGTCACAGGGTTAGTAATTCAGAAACCCAGACTAATGTTCTAGGGATATGGGTTTGGATCTTACCAGAGCAGATAATGTAATTTTAATTCAATAAAAATTCTGGAAGAATAAGCTGCACTAATGGTGACCATCATCAATTGTTGTGAAAATCCATCTAATCAGCTGTGCTCTTTAAAGAATGAAATCTGCCATCCTTAGCTAATCTGGTTTACACATGACTCCAGACATACAGGAATGTGGTTGACTCTTAACTGCTCTCTCGGCAATGAGTGATGTGCAACAAATGCTGGCCTAACCAGTGATACCAGCAACCTACAAACGATTAAAGTAAAATTTCCTTCGAAGAAGTTACGTTTAATAATTGCAATAAAGTTTATGCTTGTTGCTGTTCAGGTATTCCTTTGCTGATCAATACACTTTCCTGACAGTTAAAATGCAGATTACAGTCCCATTTTAAATTATTCTGTCTTGTCCTTCAGTCAAGAAAGATCACAGTGTCTTACAATAAAGCTAACGAGCTGAAATAAAATGAAGAAAGTTCTCTATATGATCCTGAGCTTACTGCTAAATAACTTTGATATGGGGAACTGAAAGCACATCCTTGACCCTTAGACAAACTCATGGTGGTCACTGAAGGACAAAACTAAGGGATATTTTTGGAAGGATTTGTATAGGGTCATACAAAAAGGAGTATTTGCTGTGGCTTCCTATATACCCATACAAACGCGTTCCCAGTCTCAGTATGACTCACGGTTTGCTATGGGATCACGCTGGCTGCCAATGAAGTTTCACGCATGACAGCCACAACTCACCAACAGCAATTAGTTAATACCCACACCAGAGGATGGTGAAAGCCTCTTGATATTGGCTTCAGGCTGGTGAACATCAAACATCACTGAGTTACAGGGGAATCTCCTGTTCATATTTCATATAATTTGGTTACATAATGCTCTCGATAAGAGTATAATTCAATATAGTCTCCCTCATAATACAATTTCCAGTTTTCGTAAATAGAGAATCAGTGGTGTGCACTCAAAGGGATAAATCTGCTTTTAGATTTTACAATTGATAAATCAAATTCAGAATTAAATTGAGTCAGCATTCATCAGAAGAATAATGGGGGTGATCTCGTCTGGGCTCCGTTACTGTAATTTTGATGTAAATGAGCTTCCTGCAAATATTCTGACAATGTTCTAACTGAGAAGCACATGGAGCCTCGGGGAAATATGCCCATCTTATCTTGAATAACACTGACCATCTCCACCTGCCACAGAAATAAAGCATTTGAATCATTCAGCTGTGTAGAATACAGGTTAATAGCTGGTTTTTAATTGAATATGCAAGATAAGAAGAAACAAAATTGTTAAGGTTGATATGGAACAAAATAAATGAGACCAGTTTTCTTTATTAAAATAAACAAAAGAACTGTTAAACATTAATTTCTATTTGAAACATTCACGTTACAAACAGAAAATATTCTGACCAGTACAGTGATATTGTTCATGCCCACTAGGCTGAAATAGCTAGGCATGTTTTCTCTTCTTGAAATTTCCATCCTGCACACTCCAATATGATATGCAATAGTAAGAATTACCTACAAAAATGGAGAATTTGGAATAGATATCTCCCAATGTTCTGTTTTATGGGCTTCATGTTATCTTGCAATGTCTCAAAAGGTTGTGTTTGCCTTTGAGAAAATATGAAACGTGAACAAATCTAAATACACTTAAGTGCTTACCAAGCACATCCTCACTCAACTGTGAATTAGCTATATTAAATAGAACATAGAACAATACAGCACAGAACAGGCCCTTCGGCCCACGATGTTGTGCCAAACATTTGTCCTAGCTTAAGCACCTATCCATGTACCTATCCAATTGCCGCTTATAGGTCACCAATGATTATAATAGACAATAATAGACAATAATAATAATAGACAATAATAGACAATAATAGACAATAATAGACAATAATAGACAATAGATGCAGGAGTAGGCCATTCTGCCCTTCGAGCCTGCACCGCCATTCAATATGATCATGGCTGATCATTCCTAATCAGTATCCTGTTCCTGCCTTATCTCCATACCCCTTGACTCCACTATCTTTAAGAGCTCTATCCAATTCTTTCTTAAATGAATCCAGAGACTGGGCCTCCACTGCCCTCTGGGGCAGAGCATTCCACACAGCCACCACTCTCTGGGTGAAGTAGTTTCTCCTCATCTCTGTCCTAAATGGTCTACCCCGTATTTTTAAGTTGTGTCCTCTGGTTCGGCATTCCCCCATCAACGGAAATATGTTCCCTCCTGCCAGAGTGTCCAGTCCTTTCATAATCCTATACGTTTCAATCAGATCCCCTCTCAGTCTTCTAAACTCAAGGGTATACAAGCCCAGTCGCTTCAGTCTTTCCGTGTAAGGCAATCCTGCCATTCCAGGAATTGACCTCGTGAACCTACGCTGCACTCCCTCAATAGCCAGAATGTCTTTCCTCAAATTTGGAGACCAGAACTGTACACAGTACTCCAGGTGTGGTCTCACCAGGGCCCTGTACAGCTGCAGAAGCACCTCTTTGCTTCTATACTCAATCCCTCTTGTTATGAAGGCCAGCATGCTATTAGCCTTCTTCACGACCTGCTGTACCTGCATGCTTGCCTTCATTGACTGGTGGACAAGAACACCCAGATCTCTCTGAACAGCCCCTTTACCTAATTGGATACCATTGAGGTAGTAATCTGCCTTCCTGTTCTTGCCACCAAAGTGGATAACCAGACATTTATCCACATTAAACTGCATCTGCCATGCATCTGCCCACTCACCTAACTTGTCCAGGTCACCCTGTAATCCCCTAACATCCTCATCACATTTCACCCTACCACCTAGCTTTGTGTCATCAGCAAATTTGCTAATGTTATTGCTGATACCATCTTCTATATCATTTACATATATTGTAAAAAGCTGCGGTCCCAGCACGGATCCCTGCGGTACCCCACTGGTCACTGCCTGCCATTCCGAAATGGAGCCGTTAATCACTACCCTTTGTTTCCTATTAGCCAACCAATTCTCTATCCAATCTAGTACTTTGCCCCCAATCCCGTGCGCCCTAATTTTACTCACTAACCTCTTGTGTGGGACTTTATCAAAAGCTTTCTGAAAGTCCAGGTACACTACATCTACTGGATCTCCCTCGTCCATCTTCCGAGTTACATCCTCAAAAAATTCAAGAAGATTAGTCAAGCATGATTTCCCCTTCATAAATCCATGCTGACTCTGTCCTATCCTGTTACTATTATCCAGATGTGCCGTAATTTCATCCTTTATAATAGACTCCAGCATCTTTCCCACCACTGAGGTCAGACTAACTGGTCTATAATTTCCTGCTTTCTCCCACCCACCCTTCTTAAAAAGTGGCACAACATTAGCCGCCCTCCAATCCTCAGGAACCGACCCCGATTCTATTGAACTCTGGAAAATAATCACCAGCGCATCCACGATTTCCCGAGCCACCTCCTTCAGTACCCTGGGATGCAGGCCATCAGGTCCCGGAGACTTATCAACCTTCAGACCTAACAGTCTCTCCAACACCAAATCCTGGCAAATAGAAATTCCCTTAAGTTCAGGTCCTTCAGCCACTGTTACCTCAGGGAGATTGCTGGTGTCTGACCCAGTGAACACAGATCTGAAGTACCCATTTAATTCCTCTGCCATTTCTTTGTTCCCAGTAATATATTCCCCTGTTTCTGTCTTCAAGGGCCCAATTTTTGTCCTAACCATTTTTTTGCCTTGGACATACCTAAAAAAGCTTTTACTATCCTCCTTTATATTCTTGGCCAGTTTACCTTCGTACCTCATTTTTTCTCTGCGTATTTCCTTCTTACTAATCCTCTGTTGTTCTTTAAAAGCTTCCCAGTCCTCCGTTTTCCCGCTTATCTTCGCTAAGTTATACTTTTTCTCTTTTAACCTTATATGTTTCTTTACTTCCCTCGTCAGCCACGGCCGCCCATGTCTCCTCCTGGGATCTTTCTTCTTTTTAGGAATGAACTGATCCTGCATCTTCTGCATCATACACAGAAATATCCGCCATTGTTCCTCCACGGTCTTCCCTGTTAAGGTATTGCACCATTGAACTTTGGCCAGTTGCTCCCTCATAGCTCCATATTTCCCTTTATTCAACTGAAATATTGTCACTTCAGATTGTACCCACTCCCTCTCAAATTGCAGATTCTGCCTCTGCCACTCCCACAGGCAGCGCATTCCATGCCCCCACCACTCTCTGGGTAAAAAACTTACCCTTGACATCCCCCCTATACCTTCCACCCTTCACCTTAAATTTATGTCCCCTTGTAACACTCTGTTGTACCCGGGGAAAAAGTCTCTGACTGTCTATTCTATCTATTCCCCTGATCATCTTATAAACCTCTATCGAGTCACCCCTCATCCTTCACCGTTCCAATGAGAAAAGGCCTAGCACTCTCAACCTATCCTCGTATGACCTATTCTCTATTCCAGGCAACATCCTGGCAAGTCTCCTCTGTACCCTCTCCAAAGCTTCCACATCTTTCCTAAAATGAGGCGACCAGAACTGCATGTACTCCAAATGTGGCCTTAGCAAGGTCCTATACAGCTGCAACATCACCTCACGACTCTTGAATTCAATCCCTCTGCGAATGAACACTAATACACCATAGGCCTTCTTACAAGCTCTATCCACCTGAGTGGCAACTTTCAAAGATCTATGAACATTGACCCCAAGATCCCTCTGCTCCTCCACCTTACTAAGAACCCTACCGTTAACCCTGTATTCCACATTCTTATTTGTCCTTCCAAAATGGACAACCTCACGCTTGACAGGGTTGAACTCCATCTGCCACTCCTCAGCCCAGCTCTGCATCATAGCGAAGTCCCTTTGCAGCCAACAACAGCCCTCCTCACTATCCACAACTCCACCAATCATCGTATCGTCTGCAAATTTACTGACCCACCCTTCGACTCCCTCTTCCAAGTCATTAATAAAAATTACAAACAGCAGAGGACTGATTCCTGTGGAACTCCACTTGTAACTGGACTCCAGGCTAAATATTTACCATCTACCACCACTCTCTGACTTCGACCAGTTAGCTATCCAACTGGCCAAACTTCCCACTATCCCATGCCTCCTGACTTTCCGCATAAGCCTACCATGGGGAACCTTATCAAATGCCTTACTAAAATCCATGTACACTACATCCACTGCTCTACCCTCATCCACATGCTTGGTCACCTCCTCAAAGAATTCAATAAGACTTGTAAGGCAAGACCTACCCCTCACAAATCCGTGCTAGCTGTCCCTAATCAAGCAGTGTCGTTCCAGATACTCATAAATCCTATCCCTCAGTACCCCTTCCATTACTTTGCCTACCATGGAAGAAAGACTAACTGGCCTATAATTCCTGGGGTTATCCCTATTCCCTATTTTGAACAAGGGCACAACATTCGCCACTCACCAGTCCCCTGGCACCACCCCCATTGACAGTGAAGACGAAAAGATCATTGCCAATGGTTCTGCAATTTCCTCTCTTGCTTCCCACATAATCCTAGGATATATCCCGTCAGGCCTGGGGGACTTGTCTATCCTCAAGTTTTTCAAAATGCCCAACACATCTTCCTTCCTAACAAGTATCTTCTCTAGCTTACCAGTCCATTTCATATTCTCCTCTTCAACAATATGGACCCTCTCATTTGTAAATACTGAAGAAAAGTACTCATTCAAGACTTCTCCTATCTCTTCCAACTCAATACACAGTCTCCCACTACTGTGCTTGATCGGACCTACCCTCGTTCTTGTCATTCTCATGTTTCTCACATATGCATAAAAGGCCTTGGGGTTATCCTTGATCCTACCCGCCAAAGATTTTTCATGCCCTCTCTTAGCTCTCCTAATCCCTTTCTTCAGCTCCCTTCTGGCTATCCTGTATCCCTCCAACGCTCTGTCTGAACCTTGTTTCCTCAACCTTATGTAAGCCTTCTTCCTCCTTACAAGACATTCAATCTCCCTCTTCAACCAAGGTTCCCTCACACGACCATCTCTTTCCTGCCTGACAGGTATATACACATCAAGAACACATCGTATCTGTTCCTTGAAAAAGTTCCACATTTCAATGACATCCTTCCCTGACAGCCTATGCTCCCAATTTATGCTCCTCAGAACCTATCTTGCAGCATCGTATTTACCCTTCTCCCAATTGTAAAACCTCCCCAGTTGCACGCACCTATCTCTCTCCATAACCACGGTGAAAGTCATAGAATTGCAGTCACCATCACCAAAATGCTCACCCACTTGTCCCGGTTCGTGACCAAGTAGCAAATCCAACATGGCCTCCCCTCTGGTCGGACAATCTATATACTGAGTTAGAAAAGCTTCCAGGACACACTGCACAAACACCGCCTCGTCCAATCTACTTGATCTAAAGAGCTCCAATCAATATTTGGGAATTGACATCACCCATGACTACTATCCTGTGGCTTCTGCACCTTTCCAAAATCTGTTTCCCAATCTGTTTCTCCACATCTCTGCTGCTATTGGGGGGCCTATAGTAAACACCCAACAAGGTGACTGCTCCTTTCCTATTTCTGACTTCAGCCCATACTACCTCCAAAGGCAGATCCCCCTCGAACTGCCTTTCTGCAGCCATTATACCATTTCTAATTAGCAACGCCACCCCCCCTCCTTTTTTACCACCCCTTCTCCACTCAAACTTCTTACCTTCCCAGAAGCCTCTGTTAACGACTTCCGAGTTCCCATTCCTAGTTGAAAAAAAAACACAGACTGCGAAAAGAAAAACGTTAACTTAAACTGGTCTCCGCTTACCTTCCGGCTCCCCTCTCTGTGCGCCCACTGTAGCACTGAGGCCTTGAACAACAAATAACTCTGTAATACTTTGCATGCATTTTGGTGAACTGTAACCTCAAAGATGCAGAAATGCCAAAGTGAAATAATTCCAAAACCTTGTAGATTAATTAGTTAAGAATGAGTAATGATGTAACTCATCACAACTGTATTTCTGACCACTGTTCACAACCTTGTGTTCTGTACCATTCTCTGTCAGTCACATCAGACTCCCAACGCTATCTTGGCCAGCTTCAATCTTCAGTTTTGCATCATCATATCTAATTCCACTGACACATCATATCTAATTCCACTGCGCTTGTCGATCCAATGAGCTCCAAGCTCTCCAGTGCCTTAAAATTTAAAATGCTCATCCTTGTGTTCAAAGGAAGATGGTTCCAGTTGTTGGAGGTAATCAATCCAAGCCAAGGACATCATAACAGGAAATGGGGGCAGTGCCTAAGGCCAACCATCTTTAACTATTTCATCAATGAGCCTCTCTCCATACGGTCCAAAGTTGTAAAGTTCACAGATAAATTCAGGACCAGGTCCAACCTGAAACACTCGTTACCCTCAAGGCTAGAACAATGTCAGGCTTGGGCTTGGAAAATCTTGGGATTAACAGCAGAAGAATGTACACTATGCTTTTGTCTAATGATCTCAATGATGTCATTGTCACATGATTATGCAGAGATAACTGGAAGGAAACAGAAGCTCAAACTTGATTGGAGATAATGTGTGTATTTACCAAGATCAAAAATAGTTCTTGAATAATGTAACATGGACTCAAGAAGCAGTACTTTGGGAAACTACAGTTTCAGAACCTATACATATGACAAAATATGTTGGCAGAAAAAGCAGCATTAATGGAAAAAAGCAGGTGTTAAATGCATCTCCTGAAGTGAACCTCAATCTCAAGAAGAAAGAGAGAAAATATTCCAAGTTTCACCAGTACATGAAGGGACTTTGTAAGTACAAGACATGAGAAAAAAAACCTGGAGATCAGACAGTGGTGAGCACCAGCACAAAGCAGCGTACAGTGGGATAAATGCATTCACAGGTGAAGGTGCAAATCTCGAACTTAGCCAAGGAATGGAGGTTCATCCTCCACTCTGAACCATCCCATCTGATTGATGGACTGCAACAAATTCAGGAATGGGAGATTTGGAAAACAGTTACAGAGATTATAGAACAGATTCAGGCTTAAGGCAAAAAAGGACTAGACCAGAGCATTTCTGTATCAGATGGCATTAATGAAAATGCAGTGTCAGCTGAAAAAATGTTAAGGGTGTTTGATATGTATTTCAGTATGTAGATAATAAAGCATGCAAAATTTAAAAAAAAAAGCAGAGATCTGTGGATTGTCTTTACCAGCCAGCAGACAATTCCTTATATTCGGGATTCTGCCTTGAATCAACTTGCGACTGAATCATGGTGGAAGATTCATATGTTAGACCTTTTACAGACTAGACAGGATTTGGCACTAAAGAAAGCCAGACAGATTGTGAAGCATGCTCATCTTCAGTGGCAGGACAGGGTATTCAATAAAGGAGGAAAATAAAACAACATGGAAAGAAAAAGTAAATTTGGAAAGGCAATTTTGTATATCTCCCACACAAGAAAGCATTTAAAAAGCTCATCAAGCTGAAGAAAAGCATTACCAACTACCAAGGATCATGAAAGTGATTTAGAAGGAAGGTCTAACATTTAACAGGAAGCACAAGTTTGCAAAAAATGTGAATAATATTTCTAGGGCACAAAACCCAACCAAATGAGAGGCTACACTGAGACTTGGAATCAGAGACCCAGCACCTCAAATTCATTTACAGCAGTGAGAGTGAAGGCAGCAGAGGATACACTGAACCGAGTGCACAGCAGTGATTGGAGACAGCAGAGGATAGAGTGAGCCCCAATATACAGCAGTGACAGGAGACAGCAGAGGATATAGTGAGACCCAGTGTACAGCAGTGAGAGGAGACAGCAGAGGATACAGTGAGACCCAGTGAACAGCAGTGAAAGGAGACAGCAGGGGATAGAGTGAGACCCAGTGAACAGCAGTGAGAGGAGACAGCAGAGGACAGAGTGAGACCCAGTGAACAGCAGTGAAAGGAGACAGCAGGGATAGAGTGAGACCCAGTGAACAGCAGTGAAAGGAGACAGCAGGGGATAGAGTGAGACCCAGTGAACAGCAGTGAGAGGAGACAGCAGAGGACAGAGTGAGACCCAGTGAACAGCAGTGAAAGGAGACAGCAGGGATAGAGTGAGACCCAGTGAACAGCAGTGAGAGGAGACAGCAGAGGATAGAGTGAGACCCAGTGAACAGCAGTGAGAGGAGACAGCAGAGGATAAAGGGAGGCCCAGTATACAGCAGTGAGAGGAGATGGCAGAGGATAGAGGGAGACCCAGTATACAGCAATGAGAGAGGAGGTAGCATATGGCACTCAGGAGACAGTAGAAGTCTGGTATAACAGCTGCAACTTTGGGAGAACTACTGATAAAATTGAAAATCAGACAGTGACAATCAAAGGGAATTAATGGGTTGACTGTGATATTTTTTTTAAAAGTGTGTTTTTGGAGAAATGCTTAATTGCGAAAAATTGACTTACAACAACAACTGAGTAGAGAAACAGGATACAGCTGATGGGAACTAGCATGCACTAAAACTGAGAAGAAATGACATCACAGTAAATGTGCATGTTCATTGGCTGGTAAAGAAACTGCTGTTAGGGACTGTCTATAAATTGCTCTAAATTAAAACTGTTTGCTTGTTTTTTTTCCCAAAGAAGGGACTAATGCAGAAACACCAGAGTAAAGTTGAAGTCAGGGTCAATATACTACTTCAAGATATGATAAGGTGAATACAATTAATATAAGGAACTAAATTTAAGATTGAGAGTGTGTATGTCAGGGAAGTTTAGCTCTGTGTGTTGCATGGTCTATAGGATGGTAGAAAACTTGGATGCTCCTGGGTGACCACAATGACAGGAAATGCCATCAGTTTATGCACAGTATTTTGGAGGTTTGATGTCAGTTAGAGTCACAGCAGTGAATCCCAGGGCAATTTAATGAATTGGATCCAAAATAGGCCTATGGGCAGGAGACAGAGGGTGATAATCAAAGAATGTTTGTGTGTGGGAGTCTGTGTCCAATGGCAGATCACAAAGTTCTGTGTTAAGTTTCTCACTGTTTGTTTTGTAGGGGCATAGAAACATTTCCCCTGAGAAGTGGGAGCAATAACTAGGAGGCACCATTTTAAGGAAAGGGTGTATGAGATTGAGGGAATTGGAGGAAGTACTTGTTTCACTGAGAGGGTGGGATTGGTGGTATCTGAAAATGATTGCCTAAAATGATAGTAGAGACAGAAACTATAATTACATTTAAGTAATATTTAAGTGAGCATTTGAAACATCATAGCATACAGGGCTACAGATGAAGTGTTGGAAAAGTAGGTTGGGATGATTAGATGCTTAATGACTGCACAGACATGGTGGGCTGAAGGACCTTTTACTGTGCAGCACAAAGTCTATGAAAGAACTATGAAGTCACAATAGATACTGAAAACCAAACTGTTACAGACTTCCAATAACTAAGGAAATTAGAAAAACTCCAAAACTGTCTTGAGATAGTGAATCAAGTGTGAAATGTGAAGAAAATGGGAAAGGTCATTCAAGAAAATCATCTCAATGCATGGAATTCTGTACACTGTAATATTAGATAATGGTCTACAGTTTGCAAATGAGCAATTATCACTAGAGTTATTGTTGAGGAGAGATTGATAACATAACTTTTGCCTACTGCTCTCAGAAACTTTAATCAAACATCACTTGGAATTTCATTAGTGAAAAGACGTAAAGAAGAATGAAAAGACATCACATTGGATAATGTTAACAAAGCTATGAAGCATGAGTCTCGGCAGAGTGACAGCCTGAAGGCAGGCTAGCCTGAAAGGTGGAATGTTCATTAAAAAAGCATAGCAACAAGATTATGTCATGAAAAAGATCTTGGCATAATACGACAAAATCATAATTCTTTCATATTAATTGTATAACTGCCCAGGAGACAAACACTGAGACTGAAGAAAGGAAGAGTGAACAGCCTCTTAGATCTGGATGTAAGTTTGCAAGCTGAGCTGCAAGATTTGTTTTCAGATGTTTAGTCACCATACTAGGTAGCATCATCAGTGAGCCTCTAGTGAAGTACTGTTGTTATGACCTGCTTTCTATTTGTGTTGAAGTTTCCTTGGGTTGGTGATGTCATTTCCTGTTCTTTTCTTCTGAAATAGAAAGTGGGTCATAACACGAGTGCTTCACCGAAGGCTCACTGATGTTACCAAGTATGGTGGTGAAATATTTGAAACTGAACCTTCTAGCTCAGTGAGCAAACTTAGCTAAGGTTGAAGTTCTGGATCTACAAATCTTCTCAAAACTTGCTCACATCTTAGATTTCATAGGAAGGCAAGAGAGGAAGGGGTGCGGCATTTTTGATAAGCAATAGCATTACAGCTGTACTTAGGGAGAGTTGTCCCAGAAATACATCCAGGAAAGCTATTTGGGTGGAACTGAAAAATAAGAAAGGGATGATCACCCTATTGGGATTGTATTATAGACCCCCCTAATAGAGGGAAATTGAGAAACAAATTTGTAAGGAAATCTTGGTTATCTGTAAGAATAATAGGGAGGTTATGGTAGGGACTTTAACTTTCCAAACATAGACTGGGACTGCCATAGTGTTAAGGATTTAGATGGAGAGAAATTTAAGTGTGTACAAGAAAACTTTCTGATTCAGTATGTGGATATACCTACTCAAGAAGGTGCAAAATTTGGCCCACTCTTGGGAAATAAGGCAGGGCCGGTGACTGAGGTGTCAGTGGGGGAGAACTTTGGGGCCAGCGACCATAATTCTATTAGAGTTAAAATAGTGATGGAAAAGGATCGACCAGATCTAAAAGTTGAAGTTCTAAATTGGAGAAAGGCCAATTTTCACGGTATTAGGCAAGAACTTTCAAAAGCTGATTGAAGGCAGATGTTCACAAGTAAAGGGATGGATGGAAAATGGGAAGCCTTCAGAAATGAGATAACAAGAATCCAGAGAAAGTATATTCCTGTTCAGGTAAAAGAAAAGGCTGATAGGTATAGGGAATGCTGGATGACTAAAGAAATTGAGGGTTTGGTTAAGAAAAAGAAGAAAGCATATGTCATGTACAGACAGAATAGATTGAGTCAATCCTTAGAGTATAAAGGCAGTGGGAGTAAACTTGAGAGAAATCAGGAGGGTGAAAATGGGAAATGAGATAGCTTTGGCAAATAGTATTAAGGAGAATCCAAAGGGTTTTTACAAATACATTAAGGACAAAAGGGTATCTAGGAAGAGAATAGGGCCCCTCAAAGATAGCAAGGCAGCCTTTGTGTGGAGCTGCAGGAGACGGGGGAGATATTAAATGAGAATTTTGTATCAGTTTTTACAGTGGAAAAAGACATGGAAGATATAGAATGTCTATATAGAATATCTATATAGATATAAAAGGGAAATAGATGGTGACATCTTAAAATGTCCATATTACAGAGAAGGAAGTGCTGGATGCTTTGAAATGCATATAGGTGGAGTAATCCCCAGGACCTGACCAGGTGCACCCTAAAACTGTGTGGTAAGCTAGTGAAGTCATTGATGGGTCTCTTACTGAGATATTTATATCATCGATAGTCACAGGTAAGGTGCCGGAAGACTGGAAGTTGGCAAACGTAGTGCCACTGTTTAAGAAGGGTGGTAAGGACAAGCCAGGGAACTATAGACCGGTGAGCCTGATGTCGGTGGTGGGCAAGTTGTTGGAGGGAATCCTGAGGAAAGGGATCTACATGTATTTGGAAAGGCAAGGACTGATTACGATCGTCAACATGGCCTTGTGCATGGGAAATCATCTCTCACAAATTTGACTGAATTGTTTTATTTGAAGAAATAACAAAGATGTTTGAGGGCAGAATGATAGATGTGATCTATATGGACTTCAGTAAGGCGTTTGACAAGGTTCCCCATGGGAGACTGGTTAACAAGGTTAAATCTCATGGAATACAGGGAGAACTAGCCAATTGGATACAGAACTGGCTCAAAGGTAGAAGACAGAGGGTGGTTGTGGAGAGTTGTTTTTCAGACTGGAGGCCTGTGACCAGTGGAGTGCCACGAGGATCATTGTTACATCCACTATTTTTTGTCATTTATATAAATGATTTGGATGTGAGCATAACAGTGATAGTTAGTAACTGTGCAGATGACCCCAAAATTAGAGGTGTCATCGACAGTGAAGAAGGTTACCTCAGATTACAACAGGATCTTGATCAGATGGGCCAATGGGCTGAGAAGTGGCAGATGGAGTTTAATTTAGATAAATGCAAGGTGCTGCATTTTTGGAAAGCAAATCTTAGCAGGACTTATACACTTAATAGTAATGTCCTCAGGAGTATTGCTGAACAAAGAGACCTTGATGTGCTGGTTCATAGCTCATTGAAAGGCGTTTGGTATGCTTTCCTTTATTGGTCAGATTATTGAGTACAGGAGTTGGGACGTCATGTTGCGGCTGTACTGGACATTGGTTAGGCCCCTGTTAGAATATTGCATGCAATTCTGGTCTCCTTCCTATCGGAAAGATGTTGTGAAACTTGAAAGGGTTCAGAAAAGATTTAAAAGGATGGTTGCCAGGGTTGGAGGATTTGAGCTATGGGGGAGGCTGAACAGGCTGGGGCTATTTTCCCTCAGGTGTAGGAGGCTGAGGGGTGACCTTTATAGAGGTTTATAAATTCATGAGAGGCATGGATAGGATAAATAGACAGTCTTTTTCCTAGGGTTGGGGAGTCCAGAATTAGACGGCATAGGTTTAGATTGAGAGGGGAAAGATATAAAAGAGACATAAGGGACAACCTTTTCATGCAGAGGGTGGTATGCATATGGAATGAGCTGCCAGAGGAAGTGATGGAGGCTGGTACAACTGCAACATTTAAAAGGCATTTGATGGGTGTATGAATAGGAAGGGTTTGGAGGGTTATGGGCTGGGTGCTGGCAGGTGGGACTAGATTGGGTTGGGATATCTGGTTGGCATGTACAAGTTGGACTGAAGGGTCTGTTTCTGTGCTGAACATCTGACTCTAAGTGAGGGAGATCTATCCAAGAACTAGGAAACTAACCCTGTGAAGTCTGAGACTTGAGGGTGATCTTCATAAGGAGAAAAAAAGGAACTATAAAGTAATGAGATTAAAATGAGAGGAATAAATAATATGATGTATTATGTCAGATTCACATGATTAGAAAGAGGTGGAAGAGAGCAGAATCTCAAACAGAATCTTGATATAATTTGGGAGAGGTCATTAATGATCCAGAAATGCAGTATGTTCTAGGAACATCGGCTTGAATTTTGCCATGGGAAATGGTAAAATTTGAATTTATTAAATCCCAAATTGAAAACTGGTTTAATGGTGATCATGTGATTACTGCTGATTTGCATAAAAGTATTACCTAGTTACCATCCTTTATAGAATGAAATCTTGGTCTGGCTTACATATGACACCAGACCCATAGTAATGGAGCCAACTCCTAACTGTCCTCAGAGCAATTAGGGATCAGCAATAAATGCTGACCTAACTAGTGAGCCCACTTTCCATGAATAAAGTAAAATATAAATCTTAGATTTTAAAAAAATCATAAAATATACCAAGGACTTGAAGCAGTACTTCAGGAGAATAGAAGAATATGATCTCTTCAACATGATAAAACAGGGCTGAGAAGTGACAAGTGGCATTGAGGTCTCAAAGGCTCAGGTAATGTCCAACGTCAAGAAGAGTAATTCTGTCCATTTCCCCTTGAGGTTCAATGCCATTGAATCGTACACCCTAATACTCTAGGTGTCACTATTAGCCAGAAACTCAGCAGGATCACACTGTTTATTACAAGACCAGGTCAAAGGCTGGAAATTATTCTGTGAAAAACTCTCCAATCAAGAAGCCTCGAAGCTTGCTCTACATTAGAAAGAGGTGGAAGAGAGCAGAATCTCAAACAGAATCTTGATATAATTTGGGAGAGGTCATTAATGATCCAGAAATGCAGTATGTTCTAGGAACATCGGCTTGAATTTTGCCATGGGAAATGGTAAAATTTGAATTTATTAAATCCCAAATTGAAAACTGGTTTAATGGTGATCATGTGATTACTGCTGATTTGCATAAAAGTATTACCTAGTTACCATCCTTTATAGAATGAAATCTTGGTCTGGCTTACATATGACACCAGACCCATAGTAATGGAGCCAACTCCTAACTGTCCTCAGAGCAATTAGGGATCAGCAATAAATGCTGACCTAACTAGTGAGCCCACTTTCCATGAATAAAGTAAAATATAAATCTTAGATTTTAAAAAAATCATAAAATATACCAAGGACTTGAAGCAGTACTTCAGGAGAATAGAAGAATATGATCTCTTCAACATGATAAAACAGGGCTGAGAAGTGACAAGTGGCATTGAGGTCTCAAAGGCTCAGGTAATGTCCAACGTCAAGAAGAGTAATTCTGTCCATTTCCCCTTGAGGTTCAATGCCATTGAATCGTACACCCTAATACTCTAGGTGTCACTATTAGCCAGAAACTCAGCAGGATCACACTGTTTATTACAAGACCAGGTCAAAGGCTGGAAATTATTCTGTGAAAAACTCTCCAATCAAGAAGCCTCGAAGCTTGCTCTACATTTTCCAAACACAAATCAGGAATGTGATGAAATATTCCCCACTTGCCTGGTTGAGCACAGCTCTGGTAGCACTCCAGGAACTCAATTCCATCTACGTCAAATCAACCTGTCTAACTGATCAGTGTTGCATTCTTTGAAAACATTTCACTCCCTTCACTCCAGGTGCACAATGGCAGCTGTGTACCATCCACATGCTGCAATGCAGCAATTCACTAAGACTCCTCTGACAGTACTTTCCAAACTCCTGATTTCTCTCTCTTAGAAAGAGTAAGGCAACAGATACATCAAACACCTACCATTTAGAAGTTTCATTTCAATCCACACACCGTTCTGATTTGGAATGATATTGTCTTTACAACATTGAAGGAATGGCAAATTCCTGGAATTGCCACATTTAATAGCACTGTGAATAAACACAAATTATGTAGGATATAATAGTTCAAAAGGCATTTCATTCTGATCTTCAGGGATAAAGACTGTCCACAGCAACCATACTCATATCCCGCGATGAGTCAGAAAAACTCTCATCGTGGCACGACCTGTCTCTTCCCCTGTCTTCCCAGAACTCTTGATTTCTCTAATTCTTATCTATTTTATATCCTGAAATCCCTTTCATTATTCTATAAATTGCCTATTTTTCACTTGTTTAAAATCAGGACAAGATAAGACATAATATTTTGCAAGATAACACATACAAAAAACACGGGCAGCAGAATATCAAAGAGATGACAGACTTGCAGCTGCCAACAATCAGAATTATGGTTGTAAGGTTAAGAAGGAACAGCAGCTTTTCTTCACACCTATTATATAAATTAATAACATCACATCAAGAGCAGTCAACACTCCAGCTCATTAATGCATGGCTGACAATTGCTTTTGTGGATACATTTATTTTTTTCATTATCTTGCAGACACACAGCTCTGAGTCATTGTCTGCCATTCCAGCTCTCTCCGAAAATTTAGGGAAGCACTAAGACGCCGAGAAGCGATAAGGCTCATTTATTTTTATGGTCTTCATCAGCAGTTTCTTTTCGCTTAAAGGCCTATAAAAGAAATCACTGATTAGAATCAGTGCCATATCAGAATGTAGATATGACAGTCACATTCTGAAGGTGAATGAATGACTGAAGGACACACTGTCCATTTGATACCTAATGATACAGAGGCTAGTTGAAATTAATTGTTATTCTTCAAATTATTTCCTCAAGTCATTTTGAAATATATCAGGTAAAACAACATATATATTTCTCATGAGACTGTTTGCCATAGGTTACATAAAATTAACTGAATATATCTTGGATACATAGCATTCATAGTTGAATAATTTCCAGGTTTGTGGTATCTGAACCAAAATTTGATTGAAGACTGAGCCCTACAGGAAAGGAGACATAATTTAAGAAAATTAAAAAGAAACCTTTCCTTTCAAACGTTGAAATTTTAAAGTAAGCTCCACAGTTTTACAGTATTTAAAAATGAGTAAAATGATACAATCATGCTAGTCATTTATCATCTTTAAGAAATTCATGTTTATGACACTTAGCTGTTGTCAGTTTGTCCTACCCGGAATGATGTTCCAACCCACCAATCCTGATACCTCATTGATTTTTGGTGACTACTCATTTACTGCTAGGTGAGGCATTCCATTCAACACATTGAATGTTTCTTCTAGATTATTGTGTGATGAGGTTGGGTGATACAGAAAAGAATTGTCATCTACTTTTTCAAATGGGGGAGATGTCAAGTTATGAGTTGTCTAACAGCTATTGAAGAATATTTTGTTTGGGAGTGGTAATTTAACAAATTAAGAACGCTATAGTAAAAAACACGTACACATTCTGCAGTAAAAGATCAAATTACTGATGAATTACTGTACTCTTATGTGAAAATAGAAGCTGTCTTAGAGCAAATTAAGTGAAAAGAGAGAATTAACAATGAACTGATATCTATGCAAGTGTTGACTTGGCTGCTCATTTTAAGATTGTTCAAGGTTATCAGTTGCAAAAAGTATTCAATAATGTTTCAAAAAAAACATTAGCTTAAATCTTATGAACAAGACTGCATAAAAGGGTTCAGAATCTTTTTGTCTAAACATTCCTCAAATGTTCTTTGAAAAGATATGGTAAAAAAATAGTTGATTAATGGGGTAGGTGTATGAAGTAAGTCAGTAAAGGGACAGGGTGGCATGTGGGTGGAATGTCAGGGTGCTTAGGTGGCAAGGTGATAAGATGAAAAGATGGTACAGCAACAGAGTGATGGGGTAGAGAGGTTAGCGGTAGGGTAGGGCAACAGATGGATGGCATGGATAGTTGGGTTGGTAGGGTTTTCAACTCATGTTGAGGAGATGTCACCAGGGATCATGGGTGGAAATTGGGGGGAGCTTGATTGAAATCTTGTTTGGAGTGGGGCCCAGTTTGGGAGAGTCTGAGATAGAGAGGGCTGGGAGAAGAAATTGGGGTTAATTAGGTCAGGTTGTTGATAGTTGGGAGACTGGGCAAGATGGGAGTATTGGTGAGGGAATTGGGTCAACTCAAATTACTAGGGAGATGGATGGACAGGGACACAGTCAGGAGTCATAGTTTAAAGTCAGTTCTACAGTTAACCAGAATTTAGGCTAGGAATTTTCCATCTCTAATTCCTGAACTGTTCAGGTAGTTAAAATACAAGTCATTCTACTATTATGAACATTTCTTCAGTGCAAATTCGCTGTAACATGATTGACAAATTGGATGCTGTTTCTAAAGTGTGAATTTTTAAAATGCATTAGTTGTAACATGATTACAGCACCAACACATTGTTATTTCTAAAGGGTATTTTTTAAAATAAAATGTGGAGTTGTACAAGAACGCAGCCATCACATTATTGAAGGACTGACTGTAGAACTGTCTGAAATCTCTGATTCTAACTGAGTTGAAGATCTTTTGTGAGCATCCCAGGAAGTGTGGAGATTGCCCCCAGGCACTTTAAGCATCCAGGACAATTCCGATCAAGACTGTAATAGCCCACATCATGGGTCACATCAAATCTCTGGCAATCCAGACACTGGAAGATTTAAACCATTATAGCACTGCAATAAATGCTTTTAAGGCTTTTACTTAGTGGTGAAGGGAAATCTTAGCTCCCAATGAACCATTTCAAAAGAGCCATTACTGCAAAATGCTATCAAACTATGATTCTGTTTAGGTGATATTGAATTTTAATTAGATAATGAAAGTTTGCAAAACAATATGCTATATTGCTTGAGGTATTATATTAGAAAAAAAATTTAGTTACAATTAAGGAAAAAAATTGTCTATCAATATTCACCATTTGTCTTTACAAACTGAGCCTTTCATAGACTAAACTTTTTAAAAAGGACAGTTTTGCCCTAAAATGCTGCTAAGGTCACCAGGTAACTCACATGAGACTGGAGAGAACAGAATTACCATTTTAATCACAAGGCATTGAAATTCTGAAGGAACAACAATTTCAAATCCTGTTTTAGTTACACTTGCATGATAAATGCACTTATCCCAATGACAGGTTGCAATCTACAATCCAGTTTAGGAAGACACAATGAGACAGCCATCAGCATCTGCAAAGGAATGGCATATACAGTAGCTTTCCATCAAACAAAGAAATATGGACAAGTAAGCTTTGCGTTCCCTTTCTCTCAGTCTCAGAAATCAGTGATAATAAAGCAGTTTGCATAAAAGGGCTTCTCACAAGGTTCACCACTCCTGAGGAAACGAGGCAATAGGAAGACCATTGTAACTCTGGTTTCACTCTGGCAAATTAAGGGCTTCTAAAAACTTTTAACTCCCAATTACTGTACCTTCCTATGTGTATACGTACCTTGCTCTCTCCCTTTTTATGCTTAGTGTGTTATGCATGTGGGCTTGTTTTGTTTTCTTCTTAGGTTGAATTTGTAATAAAACACTACCCTCTTGGGAAAAATATTGAGAATGGGAAATCTTGCAATTGACTCTCCTTGCTGTGTGATCTGGTTAACTAAGTTCAATTGAAATGTGATAGCAACATGCCAAAAAACAATATTTTCTTGTGATTGACCAAGAGGGGATTAGCAGGAGGGGAGACATTCATTTCTCCACCTGGTTATAACAAATATATTTGTGGACATGCATTTCCAGAAAGTCTATGTTGTAGAAAGTTAGATGGATTCTTCAGGTGAAAAATATTTGCAGTGCTAAAGGGAAAGAAGAGAGAACTAGTTGGAGAGCTCTACCAGAGAACCTCCATTGCTACCATAGACCAAATGTCCTCTTCTGTGCTACAGCATTCTTTGATTCAGTGTTCGATGAATTAAAACACTGATACTATGGGAAATGTCCTGTGAACTGACTTCTCAAGTATGACTTGTTCCTAAATATGTGTTTTTCTGCTAAAAATGTCATTCTGCTGTGACCAGAGTGAGATACTTAAAACACTGTGCCTTCACAAAGTTCACGTTCTCATCATGGATCAGCAACATAACTGTTCTTTTTACTTTACCAAAATAGACAAAACAACATTGGTCAATTACATTTTTCAATTCCTTAATAAATCAGATTTCATATTTCAGTACCTGACTTTCACCAACATAATTTATGGAATAGGAAAAGGAATTAAGATGCATCCGGATCCACTTTCATGCCTGGAATTAATACCATACACAACAAGCCTGACTTTAAAACTGGTCTTGGAACTTTTATTGATATTACATAGATCACTTGTCCTGTGAGTTCCATCAGGAATGCAACAATTGTAAGATATACATTTCCAGCCATCTGCCTTGCCTGTTGCTGCTCAGGATAGTGCCTGAGATCTGACTGTGGTGTATGTCTGGAAGGTGGTATTGATTAGAGTGATAATGGGTAACTGGTAATGGGGTGAATAGATAGGAGTTGTTGACTGGAACCCCAGTGAGTAGAAGGAGTCCTACATCTTCAAAGCAACATTGAAAGATATTCATTTTGTAACTATCCATCAATGGTGGCTGCTGTAGCTATAAAGAAGCTGAGGCTTCTAGGTGTTGTACCTGCTCTACTCTTGGAATCCAGTTTGGTAGAAAGGGTCAGGAACAGGCTTAAAGACTTTTATTTATATATGTAATGCTCAAAAATGGCTGTTTTAGGTAGCCACAATAAATGGTTCAAAAGTCACCCAACCCAATATTTGGCCTGATATCATTCATGCATTTTTGTTTTTTGGACTTCTACCCTGCCTACTAATAATCATGCTAAGATTCCTCTTTGTGTCAATGATAGTTGAGACTGCAACCTAAGGTACAGCATTGAAGAGCAAAAGCATCCTGTATGTGGGGCAGAGATGCCAATAGCCATGGATGTGGAACGTATCTGGTTGGTACTCACACAGCATGCCCTGAAATGCTGGCGCCTACTGTCCAACATGGATATCATTCAGAGCAAGTGATGAGCTGATGTCATAAGGTGCACAATCTTGACTTCCATATGAAGAATTATTGACATCTAGATGTTTCAGCACAGTCAGTAAAGTTAAGTTGAATATGAATTCCATGAGATGGATCATTTGTAGGCTGTTTAATAAACAAGAATCCTGCTTAATTGGCAACTCGCTATTGCTACATGATAAACTTGCCTTGCTGCTTGTCAAAGGCATAAAACATAGTGAGAAGCTCCTGACTTGGGAATAGACTTACCAGACTTCTAACTCCATTCTTCCACAAATCTTGCTATAGCCCATGTCGCTCAGGCCCCTGTAAGGTTTTGCCCTGTGTCAGGCAATGCACACGGTTGAAGGGAATGGGTGAATGGGGCTATTACATAATTGTCCACAAAAATAGCTTCTAATCAGCATATGAGAGCAAAATATGCAAGTTGACAGTTTTAATGACTTCAAGCATGTTTAAATAGTCATAATCATCAAAACCGTTAGTCAAGATCAAGGATTTGACAATTGAGTGACAAAGCAGCAATCAAGCTAGTGTTTTCATTCTCCTGCCAAAGTAACTTCTAGGATTTAAGTATTAACAATCTCAATTCAACTTTAGTTGACAATGTCTATATGTTTCTAGAAAAGGGTAAATCATGGAGTGGGACACTTTAAAATCTTAAATATTCTAGTGACGTTTTTACAGGAAAAAATACACACATTTCAGAAAGATCATAATAGCATCAATACTTTGTACAATTAAGGTCTCTTGGACTAACTATAATAAAATTGGAGCCCAGTGAATTATAATAGTATTTTAAAAATCTTAGTATTACTGCTCATGCTTTTTCACTTTCCTAACAAATACACTGAATATCCCTATTATGGAATTGCTATAGGTCTATTGTTTCGTCAATAAGATTGGTAAATGCTCAAGAACCAAGAATTAATTGAAATTGTTCATCTTTTGGCTGCTTTTACCTCTGACATGGAAGAATGAATATTCTGTCGTTAATATTACTCCCATTTCAGACAATGTTAAAAATAAAATTAATCACCCTTACTACTTCCATCATTTTTCTACCAAAATAGATTATGCAGATCTGTAAATGTAATAATTGGAGGGTATATAGTTACATGGATGCCTTTGTATAGTAATTTTATAAGAAATAAACACTCTTAAGTTGTATGTTATAAGATCATAAGACTATAAGACATAGGAGCAGATTTAAGCCATTCTACCCATTGAGTCTGCTCAAGCATTCAATCATGGCTGATATGTTTCTCAACCCCATTCTGCTGCCTTCTTCCTGGAACCCTTAATCCTCTATCTTGAAGCAATTTCTGCAATTAACACTTATATGTCAATGAATAGTTTACATCCCCCTATTAAAACTTCATTTCACACATCATCTTTCAGGGCTAAATAGCACTTTGTTTTTCTGGTTTTCATCTTCAACAAAGTTATTTGCCACTGTGAATTGACTACTTGATTTTTCTTTGCCCTGCTACCAACTTTCAGGGTTTTTTTCTGGCGTTGATTTCAAGTGTGCTCAGAAGGAGCAGAGTGATTGGGCAACTAATTTGCCCAATTAACCCATCACTCCTCCCTAATGCTTTGAATGTTCAGTGTAATTAGCACTGACATGTCATGAGTGCATGCTGCAGCTCAACTGCTCTGGATAGCTGGGAAATGGACTGCTGAACATCTCTCTCTACAGCAAGAGAGAAGCAACAGTGGGGCTTGTTGGGGGCTAGATGATGGAGGATGGAGTAGTTTCAGGTTACTCAAAAGAATTGAATGGTATACTGACATTTTGGGATCTTGGATCTACAAGAAAAAGCCTGAAGATGCCTGGACCATTTTTGAGCTGGACCTGGTAATTCCTTTAAAGATGGCTGGTTTTTGCCACTCAATGACTGGCACAACTTAACAGAACATGCAATGCGTGCTCATTGCACAACCAGTCCATTTATTCCTGGAAGATTGTAGCTGAAATTTTGAGACTTAACTGAGTAACCTATTTCCCACATATCCACTTTGTTCAGACTCCATAGGAAGATGATGTAGTGGTAATAAAAGATGCATTTATAAGCAGATGGATTGTGGTCAGTGTTATGTTTTTGACTTGGAAAAAGTCAAATAATTCATTTGGATCAGAGACCGAAAGCCATAATTTCCAAGAAGGCCTGAGATTTTAGTCAAGTAGTCATGGGACACCTCTGAAAATAATGATTACCATGTTTATATTGTTGAGTAAACAACAGACCAGAAACCATTACTTAGGTCTTAACTTCAGAGCAAAACATCAAGATTTCAGTTTAGAGAACCCTGTCAACCTGACAATCGTTTAGTCTGTGAAGGGTCCAGATTAAGGGAGTTTATAGTGTTCTTGCTACACAACTTAAAATGTTTTCACCATCAGAATTGAAAGAAGATTCAATCCAACAGACTCTGATGTGAATCATAAAATGTTTCGGCTGTCTGAGAAACTGGGAAGGGTCATATTGACCCTTCACATTGAGATATGATTAAGTCTGGCAATATCTGTGCAGAGAAAAGTCTGTTTTCTCTCCAGCTGCTGCCAGACCTGCTGAGTTTCTCCAATAACTTCTTTTGTTTCATATTTCCAGCATTTCAGTTCTTTGTTTTATTTGAGGTATGTGTTAGTTCCCAGGGACTTTTTTTATTATTCATTCAGGGAATGTGGGCATCACTAGCCGGGCCAACATTTATTGCCCATCCCTAATTGCTATATTACTATGGATATGGAGTTACATGTCAGCCAGACTGTAAGAGGCAACAGATTTCCTTGCCTAAGGAAAGGCAATTGGTGAATTAGATGGGTTTTTCTAACAATTGACATGTATCTATAGAAAGGTAGCATTGGACAATGGTTTGAAAGGTTTTAAAATTGGGGAACAATTATCAGGTTCAAAATATTAACTTTGTTTCATTAATATTAAGAGAGCAGATACCTGGCCTGCTGAAATATTAAGAGAGCAGATACCTGGCCTGCTGAATTTCTCCAGCACTTTGATTTCATTTCAGATGTTTTAATGTTTGTGTTTAAGATTTATTTTATATTTTTATATAAATATTTTTGCTATCCTTTGTCTATTAAACCTAAGTTATATTAAAGAACATCTGGGGACTTGTGTGAATATGTTTGAGTGATGAACCACCACGGTAAACAGCTGTTGAAACAAAACAATGGGAATCTAACAATCCAGGTTTTATTCTGGGATGTGATACTCTGAGATTCCCTTCAGATGGGACATAATACATGGCCTAATAATCCAAAAACACAGGTTAATGCTTGGGACACATGGGGTCAAATCCATTACAGCTTCTCGTTGCATTCAAGTTCAGTTAAAATGGCACAAGCTATGTCTGATCTTACTGTTGGAACATCAGGCAAAGAAGCTGTAACACTGGAATCATTCAGTTGAAGAATTAGAAATGCTTCCTCCTATTATAGCTGATGTTGCTGACTATGACAGTGCAGATTTAGTGGCTCGCTTTGAAGCTGCTAATAGTAAAGAGAAACAACATCTGGATTAGACATAAGAAATGGCACCACTGGGACAAGCAGCAATGGGTATTAAAGGTAGTATCCAAGTGAAGAGACACTATCTGTTGAGTGCAACAGAGGTAGCCAAAAGTATCATTTGACTAGATGATATTAAGGCAACACAAAGGATGCATGTACCTGATCACTATCCTTGCTAAGCTATGAACATCAATAATGGACTCATGTCAACAGTGAACACCAGATAGCATCCAGTAGAAGTAAAATAGAAGATGCGTTTAAAACTCAGTACATTTAAATAAATGCCCTGTTTCAGGTTGACTGATCTATCCTTTATGCAAAATAATTCATATGAGGCTGTATTCAGGCTGTCTCATATTCAAGCTCTTTCATCTAACTGATTGTTGCCCACCCCCAGACAATAGTCAGACAGATATCCTTACTGTGAGCATGCCAAGTGGACAACTGACAGTGGTAAGCCCTGGACTGTATGCAGACTGATAGTACTGGGAATCCCTGACAGACAGCACCTCATTGACTGAACTGACTATCCCCACCAGTTTACAGAATTACCATTTGATTGAAAAACATGCAGTATTTTTTGTTGAATGGGCAGTTAGCACATGTTGTATGTGGTAAATTGATACCCTAATGTGTCTTACAGCACATAGTTCCTTTAAAACAGATTCAGACTGACGAGCATGACAAGCAGTCTGTGGGTCTGCATTGAAGAGCATATCAATATCAATATAGCTTTTGGTGTTTAAGGTTTATGTTTTACATATTCCAATCAGGCATGGCATTATATGGCAAAGCAGGAATGTTGTGAGCATGCAAGTAAGTAATAAGTGAATGAAATATTAAGAGAGCAAGCAATCAGCCCTGGATGCTGCCTGTTCCTGCATGCAAAGTGGCCCCATTGTAGCTAGTCACTGGTGTGCCTTGCAATGCAGGTAATGCTCCCTAAGTGATGTGCGTGTATATTGGAGAGGTTCTTGGTAGGTGTGGATGGTTGGAAAATGCTGGATGCCAAAGCCTGTGGACAAGGGGTGAATGCGGCTTCAGCTGATGGATTGTGGGCTGAGATGCAGTTTGGTCATATGCAACATGAAGTTCAGAGAAAGCAGCCAGTTGAATTCACCTGTTATCTGCTCTGATTTCTAACAAGTGACTTGATGGTTGTGGTAGAAAGAGGGAAAACCCAGGCCATAAGGTTAAGATTTTGATTGATTGAATATATTTTTTCCACTGCTCATGGCTCACAGAGACTAATGAATACAGTTTTGATCTGGTAGATCTACTCTAAAACTATTCCAATTAGCATGTGGTAGTGTCACACAGCACATTGAAATATGCCCTTGGTGTGAAGATGTTATTTCATGTTCTTCCCAACACTCAACACCTTTCTGCAACAGTATGCTTAAAAGTTCTTTGTAGATTTGAAGTTGACCTTCCCAAAAGCTGTAGAACCAGAGGTTGGTCCACAACAGTCTTGAAGATCAGACTCTGTTAAACACAATCGCAATGTAAATATTTTTGTCATGGATGCAAAGATTATTGTTCTTCATATGCTATTCTTATGTTATTACCTTCCATTTTCAAGTGCACATTATCTTATCTGAGTATTATTATGCACTTTGTCAGAATATGTATTCATGACAGTATCTGTTTTTGGCAATGCTAACTTTATTATGTTTCAACTCTGCTATTATTCATCCGAAACACTTCAGCACTGCACTATTCAAACTACATTGTAACAAACATTGGTAATAATATATGTCTACAACAGAAAATAGAAAAGGTAATAGTACTCTTAATACAGTGGAACAACCAAAAGAGTTAATCTGACCTTGATTTTCAAAATGCTTTCAATTAAGATTTCCAGAATTTGCTGTTTCTCTTGTTTTGAAGAAACGTTATTGTTTTCTGGATTGATTATGATTTAGAAGGGGCTTTAAGGCAATATTCATCGCAAACAACTAAAAATACTTTAATTGCAGCTACCATAATAATGAAAAGACCTAAACAGTCTTTCTAGGAGAAGCAGCATTTCACCTGTACCTCCACCAATCGTGTGTATTGTATTCGCTGCATCCAATGTGGCCTACTCTACGTTGGAGAAACCAAATGCAGGTTAGGTGACTGCTTTGTGGAACACTTCCAGTCTGTGTGCAAGCAAGACCCCAACCTTCCCACAGTCGATCATTTTACTGCAGCTTCCTGCTCACATGCCCACATATCTATCCTCAGCATGTTGCAGTGTTCCAGTGAATTACAGTGCAAACATGAAGAACAGCATCACAGTCTACTATTAATTCCGATGTAACCTTGTAAATATTACTGAATTTACTATTGTGTTGCGCATAATAAATCTGAGAATATGATAGACCTTTCTCATTGCTGTTGTTTTGCACTCTAACATCTTTTTGTTCCTTCTCAGTCTGTATCTTTTTTCTGATATTGTGGGTTGTTACAAGCCACAGTGGCTGCAAGTTGGTGATTGTCCTTTGATTCACTCATTCTTTTCCTTGTTCATCAACTCTCCACACTCTCAGTAACTGATTTCCTTCTGATCTTACCTCTCAATTCCAAAACAAAAACAGAAAAAGGAAATAATTGCCTTTCTGACTTTCAAAAGGAAATTAGCACAAAGAAATGTGGTCAGTTTCAGTAATGATATCATTCTGGTGAACACATTGACCCTTCCCTTCTCTCTAGATAGAAATTTTCCCTTCCAAGAAGGGGTGGGGGGTGCGGGATAGGCTGGTGTGAGTAAGATACCCACTGACTTCCTGTCACCTGACAAATTCGGTTCTGGGTGGGAAAGACCAAGATTCAAATATCTATCCTATTGCCAATTTGTACCTTTAAATTGTCAAATAAGGGCCTCATCCCATTGTTATCTGCTCCCAATAGATGGGAATAGTGGTAACTTTCCCAACTGGTAAAACTGTGCAGCATGTCTGGTAAGTAGTGGCTTCCATCATCTCCAGATTAGGGAAGATTGGGGCAGGAAGGTGGCAGCTGAAAGCCAGACTCAGACCTTACCTCCAAAAAGCCTGACCATGCCCTTCCCTACTCTGTGTGCCTTTTACCTCATGAATCTCCAAACTCTCAAAGTCACCAGCATTGCCTGCTGCCCCTGGACATCACTTATAGTCCCAGCTGCAGCCTTGGCCTCTCTGCTGTTCTCTATTGATTATTACCTGAGATAGGATGGGACATCACTATTTTAGGAATCAATGAACTTTAAAAACCCTGCTGGTCAACTACTTGGATGTCTGCCAGCATTTAATCCAGCCTTGCTTTTTCTTTATTTTAATAGTCAGCATGGCTTTGAGGGGCAGGTCATACCTCAGACGCTATTGAATCCTTTGAAGATGTGACAAAACACATTGAAGGTAGCACACTGGATGTGGTATACATGGATTTTAGCAAAGCATTTAATAAGGTTTCCCATGGTAGACTCATTCAAAGTAAGGAGGCATGTGATACAGGAAAATCTGGATACAGAATTGGCTGGCCCACTGAGAGGGTGGTGGTAGATGGACAGTATTCAACCTGGAGCTTGATGAACAGTGGTGTTCTGCAGGGATCTGTCCTGGGATCTTTGCTCTTTGTGATTAAGTGACCTGGATGAGAAAATGGAGGCGTGGGTTAGTAAGTTTGTGGATGACAAAGGTTGGTGGAGTGGTAGATCGTGTGGAGGGCTATTGTAGGTTGCAATGGGACATTGTCAGGATGCAGAACTGGGCTGAAAAGTGGCAGATGGAGTTCAACCTGAAAATGTGAAGTGATTTACTTTGGAAGGTCAAATTTGAATATAGAATACAAGGTTAAAGGTAGGATTCTTAGTAACGTGGAGGAACAGAGGGATCTTGGGGTCCATGTCCAGAAATCCCTCAAAGTTGCCACCCAAGTTGTTTGGGTTGTCAAGAAGAAGTCTAGTGTGTTGGCTTTCATTAGCAAGTGGATTGAATTTAAGAGCCATGAGTTTATGCTGCAGCTCACTTGAGCCCTGGTGAGACTACACTTGGAATATTATGTTCCGTTCTGGTCCCTTCATTTTAGAAGGATATGGAAGCTTTAGAGAAGGTGCACAGGAGATCTACAAGAATTCCGGCTGGACTGGAGGGCATTTCTATGAAAGGTTGAGGGAGCTGGGGCTTTTGGATAGGCACATGGAAGTTAGTACAATGAAGGATATGTAGATTCGTCTGATCTTGGTAGGATAGAAGGTTAGCACAACGTTGAAGACTGAAGGGCCTGTACAGTGTTTAATTGTGTGTTCTATGTAAAACTGATGTGTCTATTGAATAATTCATGTGTAATTCTTCCTCTCCCCACATTTCTAATGTATTCTTAAACTGTCCATTTTTTTTCTGTTTAATATATTTTACTGTACTGTATAGAATACAAAGCAAAAACTACAGTGTTTTGTATGGAATATGAAACTTTTTTTAAAAAGACATTCACTAAAGAGAAACAGTTTGGAAAAATATCCTAGGCAGAAAATAGAAGGATCCCACCAGTACTGTCAGGAGAACAGATACATTTGAAGAAATCAGCCACAATGCAAGTGCTTAGATTGGGCAATTCAAATTCAGCTCCTACCAACACTTCAGAAAAATATTAAGGAAGAGGAGGTCAAAACAAATAGGGAGAGACAACATAAACTTAACTCAATAATTCAAAGAAGATCAACCATGATCATGTTGGAATGGCATAGGAGGCATAATGGGCTGAATGACTTATTTTGTTTAATTTTTGGGAGAGGTAGGAACTTGTAAGTAAAATTTTTAATTGATGTATTGAGGAAATTAAATTGTTGCTTAATATTTTTGCATGTTTCTTTTAATTAACATTAGGGTGGTTTCTGGATAATCCAAGATGGAGGACAGGAAAAAGTTATGGCTGTAAGAGCTGCTCCTTTTTGAGATATTTTCAGTATTGGAATGGATTTGCTTAAATTCCAGGAGTAGCATATACTGTTTTATAAGCTGTTGCATTGTTTTGGGAGGTTTTTTTTTGGGGGGGGAGTGGGGGAATGGGGAAGATTAAAACAAGAGCTCTTTAAAATGGAGGAGAGACAAAGACTGACCATGTGGGAAGTGAAACTAATGAGCAGTAATCCGGACAGCTGCCTGTGTCTGTTGTTTTGAAACAAATACCTAAGAAAAATGAACAAATACAAAACATAGGTAATGGAGCAGTGTCTTTGGAGCAGAAAGACTATCTTTTTTTTGTGTCTGTAGATTGTCAAGGTGCAAAGAGCACCTTTTTTAGTAAAGTGATGTGCTCTTCCTGTCAGGTGTGGGAGATTAGGGAGAGTTTTCATGTTATTGATGATTATGTCTGCAGGAAATGTTTGTGAATCCTGGTGGATTGCATGGATTGGTTAAAAAGGACCTAAGAGGCAATCTTTCCGAGGGTGGCATGTATGGAATGAGTTGCCAGAGGAAATGGTGGAGGCTGGTACAATTAGAACATTTTAAAAGGCATCTGGATGGGGCATATAAAGAAGTATATGTTTAGAGGGATTTGGGCCAAATGCTGGCAATTGGGACTAGATTAATTTAGGATATCTGGTTGGCATGGTTAAGTTGGACCAAAGGGTCTGTTTCCATGCTGTACAACTTTATGACTCTACATTTATTTGGACAATAGAAATTTCAGTTAGAGGGAAAGAAAGTCAATATAAGAAAAATGCGAGCAAGCATTTGAAATGTCTCTCGCTGACAGGTCTCATGGTCTGTTACTGTCTTAGTTTTTGATAGCATAAAATGGCTTCCTCATTGAACAACAGTTTCCCTTATCCTAATTCCTGCTAATCCAAGATTGTTACTTCCTTCTTGATGTACAGAAAGATGTTTAACACTTCAATTTTGGTGTTTTCTTCTAAATACTTTTCTAATTCAATTTGATGTTTTAGTAACTGGATGTGACTTTATTGACAGCTATAAAAGCTGGTACATCATATCAGTGCTAACCTACAATGGGTAGTGAGGTGGAAGTGCTGGGATTAGTCTGGAGTGGACAAAGTCGGATGTTACACAACACCAGTATATAGCCCAACAGGTTTATTTGAAATCACAAGCTTTTGGAGTGCTGCTTCTTCATCAGGTGCAGTCTGACTACACTGTGATCTCTGACTTTATCCACAGTGGGTACTAAGAGTGACTCACTGGTTTTAAAATAAATGTCAAGTATATTTGCTATTCCCAAGGATGTGTTACTAATCCAGTCCAAATTGTACTGGTGTTTTGCATTGTAACTAAAACATTGTGAAATATGTACATTTGGAATATTACTGACTATATCATTTTATCAGTACAACTTCAAAGTTCTTAACCAAGGAAATAACTTAATTTTGGCAGAAATCTATTGGTGTATCATCATGGCTGAAATGCGTATTCTGCACATTTTATATTTTTGCAGAAGATAAAAATCATTTAATCTGAAAATAGTATGTGATATGGCAAAGATTTATTCAATGAGTATTGGTCGCTGAAAGCACTTAGAAACTATAAGCTATTCAAATTTATTATCCAAGATATGGAGTACTCCTTATTGTTATAATTCTTTCCATCCCAACTCATTAATTTGAATCATTTGACAAGCCTTATTACCAGAAGGAATAAGTTCTTGATAATGTTCAGGGTAGTCGCTGGATGTCTTCTCTTAAGTGTTCTAATGAAGCTCCTCACCACAGTATTAACACTAAAAATTACCAAGCTGAAAAGATATGGTTGCAAATCAATTTTAGTATTTCTCATAATGAGCTCCTAATTGACCTTGATTTTTGATATTGCTACAACTATATATATCTTCTACGTTTTATGATAAAGACATATCTGAGGACATACATAGAATCTGCACGTAATTGGCTGCTTTTTTTTCTTCCTTCTATTATGGACATTTCATTTGGGGAAAGCTAATGAAAATAGTGCTAATTATGACCTTGAGAGCACATAATCTGAACCTTAGCCATCCAAGAAAGAGGTTGAACGTATTTAGCAGAGAATCACAACTTCATTTCTGTCCCAGGTACAGGCATGACCTGAGAAATTGTTGCTTTACTGTTTGATTGCTTTGATTGATGCAACTGTAGAGAAGTCAAATCCTGCAAGACAGTGAACAGTTTCCTTTATGTGCCAAAATTAAAACATGCTTCTGCCATTCGTGTACAGTTGCAAGGAGATTGGTTTGTCCCAGGAACAAGTAATAATTATGCCCTTGATGCAAGATAGCTTTGAGTGCCAAACTGAGTGGTTATTTTAATCAGTCTCTATAAATAACTTTGAGGACATGACATTTCCATTGTTGAATAAACATAACAGATTGGAAGATATTTGACTATTTCACATTTGAAATGTTTTCAATTTGTTCTGAGTGAAGAACTTAAGTAATTATGTCTTTTATAAATATAAACGCTTATCTGTCTTTTTCTTCCAATAATATCTTTAAAAATGACCACTCCCTTTCCCAGAAGATTGAGCCTTTTTAAAACCTTTCAAACAACAGTTCTCTCATTTGTTTGTTAACACCCTGGATAGGGCAATGAATAATGTTCAACTCTACACATGCATTTTAAATTTCAAAGCTGTACAATGTACAGATTGAAATAATACTTTAATAAAAAGTGGAGTACAGAAATTAGGAAATTACTTATTGTGATTTATTGATTTAGTATTATAAAGGAGGACCATCTGAGATGTTACATAGCAGATAAGGATCTGCAAACAAAAACCCCAGAATCTTGATAAATTGACATCCCACATCATGTTACCTCAGAACAATCCCAACCGGATATGAGATTGAGAAGCTGCATTGGTAACAGTGCTGCAAGGGCAGCTGAAAACCCTGCTGAGAATCTGAAATACAGCAATAAAGCACTTATGCAATAAGTAGTTTCATTATCCTCATCTGGAAGGAAGAGGCCATGCCAGCAGATCTAGGAGATGCTGTAATCATGACTACCTTCAAGTAAGGAGATAAAACCAACTGTAGCTAACTTCAGAGGTGTCTCCCTGCTGTCCAGCATACGGAAGATGATTGCAAGATTCTCCACAATCACCACCTACTGTCTCAAGTATCTGCTTTATGACTCCTCACGAAGAGAGCAACAGCAATATGACACCCTTTCCAACTCACAAAGGCTTTTAACTTTGACAGTTGGGTGAGATTGTGAAGCTTGCTCCTTAAATTTGACTGTCTATAGAAATTCCTCATCACCCTCTACCTGCTACATGATCACATGCAAGCTGTGATCCTCACTAATGGATTTATCACAGACCCAGTACTTGTTCAAAATGAAGCCAGACAGGATTGTGCCATTGTACTATTCCACTACTTACTGCAACACTTCACCCCAAACACATGGAGTTAACCAAACTACACATTGCCACCAATCCAGAATTGAGGCCACTCCAACCTAGACCATTGAATTGCAGTTGCACAGAATTGGAGGCTGATCTCCAATACATTATTGGTGGCTCAAAGAGGTGAGCAGAAGAACAGGTCTTAGGCTAAAAATGCAGAAGAGAACGGACCTCCATCTTCCCCATTGCATAATGCTGTCTCTTGACTATCAATGTCCATAGTGAGTCATTGAACAACTTGGATCAATTCTCATACCTTTTTGAAGACTGTTCAGTGAGGGCTGTATTGACGATTCAAGTCAACGTCACTTCAGATGGAGGAACACAGCTTTTGGCACATGTGAAATGAAGATGAATTTGGTGAAGTCCTCAAACCTTGCAAAAAAAAAACTCTGTGGTCCCCATGCCTGCAGTGCTACTAGCCCTTTTGTACATGTCAGGAAGATAGATAATGTACAACAGACAAATCCTGACGAAATATCACCAGTAATGTAATTGCAAAATCCTGCTATTCCAATACCATGAAAGAAATCCCACTGTCCTCCCTCATAAGATCATTAGACATAGGAGCAGAAATTAGGCCTTTAAGCCCATTGAGTTTGCTCTCAATCATGGCAGATAAGTTTCTCAACCCCATTCGCCCACTTTCTCCCCATAACACTTGATCCCCTTGATACAAAAGAATCTATCTATCTCAGTTTTAAATATACTTCATGACTTGGCCTCCACAGCCTTCTGTGGCAATGAATTTCATAGATTCACCACTTTGGCTGAAGTTTTTCCATATCTCCATTCTAAAAGTTTTCCCCTTTACTCTAAGGCTGTGCCCTCAGGTCTTAGTCTCTCCTACCAATGGAAACATCTTCCTAATATCCACTCTGTCCAAGCCATCCAGTATTCTGTAAGTTTCAATTAGATTCCCACTCATTCCTCTAACATCCATTTGGATGTCGACCCAGAGTCCTCAAACGTTCCTCAGATATTAAGCTTTTTGGTCCTGGGACCATTCTTGTGAATCTCCTCTGAATACGCTCCAAGGCCAGTACATCCTTCCTAGATATGGTGTCCAAAACTGCACACAATACTCCAAATGTGGTCTGACCAGAGCTTTACAGCATCAGGTACATCCCTGCTTTTATATTCCAGTTCTCTCAAAATAAATGTCATCATTGCATTTGCCCTTCCGAACTACCGATTCAACCTACAAGTTTACTTTGATAGCATCCAGGACTAGAACTCCCAAGTCTCTTTGCACTTCAGACTTAGGAATTTTCTCCCCATTTAGAAAACAGTCCATCCCTCTATTCGTCCTAACAAAGGACATGATTTCCCACATTGTACTCCATCTGCCAATTCTTTGCCCACTCTCCTAACCAGTCCAAATCCTTCTGAATTCTCTATTTCCTCAATGCTGCCTGTCCCTCTACCTATCTTTGTATCATCTGCAAACTTAAGACAGAATGCCCTCAGTTCCTTCATCTAGATCATTGACGTGAAAAGTTGTGGTCCCAACACTGAGCTTTATTGAACACCACTTTCACCAGCTGCCACCCTGGGAAGGACCCTTTTATTCCCATTCTCTGCTATCTGCCAGACAACTAAGCTTCTATCCATGCTAGCACCTTTCCTCTGACCCCAGAGACTCTTATTTTACTCCATAGCCTCCTGTGTGATACTTTGTCAAAGGCCTTCTTGAATTTCAGGTGAATAATATCTGTTGGCTGTTCATCTAATCTGCTTATTATCTCCTCAAAGAATTTGAGCAGATTTGTCAGGCATGACCTCCCCTTGATGAAACAAAGCTGGCTTAGCCCTATGTTACCATATACTCCCAAGTATTCAGAAATCTCATCCTTCACAATAGATTCCAGGATCTTAGCCATGACCAAGGTGAGGCTAATGAGTCTGTAATTTTGTCTTTTGTCATACTCCCTTTTTAAAGAAATATTAATGTCAGAAATTTATCCAGTCCTGAGACCTTCCTTTATTCTAGTGATTTTTCTGAAAAATCACCACTAACATCTCTATCTCTTCATGTGTCTACTTTAAACCTCTGAGGTGTAGTCCATCTGGTCCAGGTGATTTGTCCACCTTCAGGCCATTCAGTATTTCTAGCACCTTCTCCTTGGTGATGGCCATCATACTTGGCTCTCAAACCTCACTCTGAATTTTGCGATATTACTTATGTTGTCCACCATGAAGAATGACACAAAGTAATTATTTAGTTATAGAGTCATAGAGATGTACAGCATGGAAACAGACCCTTCAGTCCAACCTGTCCATGCCGACCAGATATCCCAACCCAAGCTGTCCCACCTGCCAGCACCCGGCCCATATCCCTCCAAACCCTTCCTATTCATATACCCATCCAAATGCCTCTTAAATGTTACAATTGTACCAGCCTCCACCACTTCCTCTGGCAGCTCATTCCAAACACGTACCACTCTCTGTGTGAAAAGTTGCCCCTTAGGCCTCTTTTATATCTTTCCCCTCTCACCCTAAATCCATGCGCTCTAGTTCTGGGCTCCCCAACCCTAGGGAAAAAAACTTTGTCTATTTACCCTATCCATGCCTCTCATAATTTTGTAAACCTCTATAAGGTCACCCCTCAGCCTCTGACACTCCAAGGAAAACAGCCCCAACCTGTTCAGCCTCTCCCTATAGCTCAAATCCTCCAACCCTGGCAACATACTTGTAAATCTTTTCTAACCCTTTCAATTTTCACAACATCTTTCTGATAGGAAGGAGACCAGAATTGCATGCAATATTCCAACAGTGGCCTAACCAATGTCCTGTACAGCGGCAACATGACCTCCCAACTCCTGTACTCAATGCTCTGACCAATAAAGGAAAGCATACCAAACGCCTTCTTCACGATCCTATCTACCTGCGACTAGACTTTCAAGGTGCTATGAACCTTCACACCAAGGTCTCTTTGTTCAGCAACACGCCCTAGGACCTTACCATTAAGTGTATAAGTCCTGCTAAGATTTGCTTTCCCAAAATGCAGCACTTCGCATTTATCTGAATTAAACTCAATCTGCCACTTCTCAGCCCATTAGCCCATCTGGTCAAGATCCTGTTGTAATCTGAGGTAATCCTCTTAGCTGTCCACTACACCTCCAACTTTGGTGTCATCTGCAAACTTACTAACTGTACCTCTTATTTTCGCATCCAAATCATTTATATAAATGACAAAAAGTAGAGGGCCCAGCACCGATCCTTGTGGTACTCTACTGGTCACAGGCCTCCAGTATGAAAAACAACCCTCCACTACCACCCTCCGTCTTCTACCTTTGAGCCAGTTCTGTATCCAAATGGCTAGTTCTCCCAGTATTCCATGAGATCTAACCTTGCTAACCAGTCTCCCATGGGGAACCTGTCGAACGCCTTGCTGAAGTCCCTTTAGATCACATCTACTGCTCTGCCCTCATCAATCTTCTTTGTTACTTCTTCAAAAAACTCAATCGAGTTTGTGAGACATGATTTCCCATGCACAAAGCCATGTTGACTATCCCCAATCAGTCCTTGCCTTTCCAAATACATGTACATCCTGTCCCTCAGGATTCCCTCCAACAACTTGCCCACCACTAAGGTCAGGCTCACCAGTCTATGGTTCCCTTGCTTGTCTTTACCACCCTTCTTAAACAGTAGCACCACGATTGCCTACTTCCAGTCTTCCGGCACCTCACCTGTGACTATCATTGATACAAATATCTCAGCAAGAGGCACAGAAATCATTTCTCTAGCTTCCCACAGAGTTCTACGGTACACCTGATCAGGTCCTGGAGATTTATCCACCTTTAACCGATTCAAGACATCCAGCACTTCCTTCTCTGTAATATTGACATTTTGCAAGATGTCACCATCTATTTCCCTACAGTCTATATCTTCCATATCTTTTCCACAGTAAATACTGATGCAAAATATTCATTTAGTATCTCCCCCACTTTCTGTGGCTCCACACAAAGGCTGCCTTGCTGATTTTTGAGGGGCCCTATTCTGTCCCTAGTTACCCTCTTGTCCTTAATATATTTGTAAAAACCCTTTGGATTCTCTTTAATTCTATTTGCCAAAGCTATTTCATGTCCCCGTTTTGCCCTCCTGATTTCTCTCAAGTTTACTCCCACTGCCTTTATACTCTAAGGATTTACTCAATCTATCCTGTCTGTACATGACATATGCTTCCTTCTTTTTCTTAACCAAACCCTCAATTTCTTTAGTCATCCAGCATTCCCTATACCTATCAGCCTTCCCTTTCACCCTAACAGGAATATACTTTCTCTGGATTCTCATTATCTCATTTCTGAAGGCTTCTCATTTTCCTGCTGTCCCTTTACCTGCAAACATTTGCCTTCAATCAGCTTTTGAAAGTTCTTGCCTAATACCGTGAAAATTGGCCTTTCTCCAATTTAGAACTTCAACTTTTAAATCTGGTCTATCCTTTTCTCCATCACTATTTTAAAACTAATAGAATTATGATCGCTGGCCCCAAAGTGCTCCCCCACTGACACTTCAGTCACCTGCCCTACCTTATTTCCCAAGACTAGGTCAAGTTTTGCACCTTCTCTCGTAGGTACATCCACATACTGAATCTTAAAATTGTCTTCTACGCATTTAAGAAATTCCTCTCCATGTAAACCTTTAACACTATGGCAGTCCCAGTTGATGTTTGGAAAGTTAAAATCCCGTATCATAACTACCCTATTATTCTTACAGATAGCTGAGATCTCCTTATAAGTTTGTTTCTCAATTTCACTCTGACTATTAGGGGGTCTATAATACAATTCCAATAAGGTGATCAACGCTTTCTTATTTCTCAGTTCCACCCAAATAACTTCCCTGGTGTATTTCTGGGAATATCCTCCCTCAGCACAGATGTAATGCTATCCCTTAACAAAAATGCCACTCCCCCTCCTCTCTTGCCTCCCTTTCTATCTTTCATAGAACATAGAACATAGAAGAATACAGCGCAGTACAGGCCCTTCGGCCCTCGATGTTGCGCCGATCAAAGCCCACCTAACCTACACTAACCCACTATCCTCCATATACCTATCCAATGCCCGCTTAAATACCCATAAAGAGGGAGAGTCCACTACTGCTACTGGCAGGGCATTCCATGAACTTACGACTCGCTGAGTGAAGAACCTACCCCTAACATCAGTCCTATATCTACCCCCCCTTAATTTAAAGCTATGCCCCCTTGTAATAGCTGACTCCATACGTGGAAAAAGGTTCTCACTGTCAACCCTATCTAACCCCCTAATCATCTTGTACACCTCTATCAAGTCACCCCTAAACCTTCTTTTCTCCAATGAAAACAACCCCAAGTGCCTCAGCCTTTCCTCATAGGATCTTCCTACCATACCAGGCAACATCCTGGTAAACTTCCTCTGCACCCGTTCCAGTGCCTCCACATCCTTCCTATAGTATGGCGACCAAAACTGCACACAATATTCCAGATGCGGCCGCACCAGAGTCTTATACAACTGCAGCATGACCTCAGGACTCCGGAACTCAATTCCTCTACCAATAAAAGCCAGTACGCCATATGCCTTCTTCACTGCACTATTTACCTGGGTGGCAACTTTCAGAGATCTGTGTACATGGACACCAAGATCCCTCTGCTCTTCCACACTACCAAGTATCCGACCATTAGCCCAGTAATCCATCTTTTTGTTACTCTTACCAAAGTGAATCACTTCACACTTTCCTGTAGCATTTGTATCCTTCCTCAGCCACTTCCTTGCTCCCCACTGCTATCTCTCCAGTGTCATTTTCCAGTGGCCCAATGTCCACTTCAGCCTCTCTTTTTGCTGTTTATATATCAAGGAAACTCTTTGTCTTTCTTTATACTGCTGGCCAGCTTACCCTCATTTAATCTCCCTCTTTATTTCTTTATTGCATTTGGTTTGGTTTTTAAAGATTCCCAATCCTCTGGTTTCCCATTGCATTTTGCCACACTGCATGCTTTCTCTTTTTTACTTTTATGCTATCCCTGACTGGTCCAGTTAGCCATGGTTGCCTCATCCTCCCTGTACCATGCTTTTTTTTTCCTCAGGATGAATCTCTGCTGTGTCTCCTGGATTACTCTCAGAAACCCCTGCCATGGCTGTTCCACTGTCCTTCCTGCTTGGCCCCTCTCCCAGTCAATTCTACAATTATACCCAGGAGGAACAGTTGTTGGGTGTTCCAAGATTTAGATGTTTCAAAAGGAATAGAGGGTGAGGTAAGAGGTGGAGGGATGGCATTGCTAATCAGGGATAGTATCACTGCTGCAGAAAGGGAGGTCATCAAGGAAGGTTTTGTCCAGAATCAGTATGGGTGGAATTCAGAAATAGGAAAAGAGCAGTCACTTTATTGGAAGATTTCTATACCTCCCACCTCCCCACCCCCCCCCCCCCCACCACCCCCAACGCCTCCTCCAACCCCAAATAGCAACAGAGACATTTAGGCACAGATTGGGAGGCAGATTTTATGAAGGTGCAGAAGTAACTGGGTTGTTGTCATGGGTGACTTTAACTTTCCTAATATTGACTGGAACCTCTCTAGTTCAAATTGTTTGGATGGAACAGTTTTTCAGGTGTCCAGGAAGGGTTCCTGACTCAATATGTAGATAGGCTGACTAGAGGGGAGGCCATTTTGGATTTGCTACTTAGCAACAAACCATACCAGGTGTCCGAGCTCTTGGTGGGAGAGCATTATGGTGATAGTGATCACAACTCCCTGTCCTTTACTCTACTCATGGAGAGGAATAGGAGGAGATGGTATGGGAAAGCATTTGACTGGAGGAGGGGAATTATAAGCTATTAAGCAGGAATTGGGACATCTAAATTGGGCAGATGTTCTCAGGGAAATGAATGACAGAAATGTGGAGGATGTTTAGGGAGCCCTTGCTGATTGTGCTGGACAGGCATGTCCAACTGAGGCAAGGAGGGGATGGTAGGTTGAAAGAACCTTGGGTAAAAGGGATGTGGAACTTCTAGTCAAGAAGAAGGAAGCTTACTTAAGGTTAAGGAGATAAGGATTAGACAGGACTCTAAAGGGTTACAAGAATGGACTTAGCAGAGCTAGAAGTGGGCAGGAAAAAGCTTTAGCAGGTAGGATTAAGGAAAACTCTAAGGCTTTGTACACTTGTGAGGAAAAAGAGGATGGCCAGAGTGAGGGTGGGACTGAACTGTGAAAGTGGAGGGAACTTGTGTCTCAAGATAGAGGAGGTAGTGGAGGTCTTTAATAAATACTTTGATTCAGTATTCACTATTGAGAGGGACCTTGGCATTTCTGGGGACAGAGTGAAACAGACTGATATGCTTGAATGGTTGATGTTAAGAAGGAGGATGTGCTGAAAATTTTGAAAATCACAAGGATAGTAAATCCCCTGGGTCGGGATGTACTCAAGGTTACTACAGGAATTAAGGGAAGAGATTGCTACACCTTTGGTGATGATCTTAGTGTCCTCACTGTCCATTGGAGTAGGGCCATTGGAGAGGATGTAACTCTGAAGATGGATGAGGAAGATCCAGTAGATGTAGTGTACCTGGACTTTCAGAAAGCTTTTGATAAAGTCCCACATAGGAGGTTACTGAGAAAAGTTAGGGCACATGGTATTGGGGGCAAAGTACTAACTTGGACTGAAAGTTGGTTGGCTGACAGGAAATAAAGAGTAATGATAAACAGCTCCATTTTGGAATGGCAGGCAGTGACCAGTGGGTACTGCAGGGATCAGTACTGGGACTGCTGCTTTTTACAATATATATTAATGATATAGAAGATGCTGTTAGTAATAACATTAGCAAATTTGCTGATGATACTAAGCTGGGTGGCAGGGTGAAATGTGAGGAGGATGTTAGGAGATTACAAGGTGACTTGGACAGGTTAGGTGAGTGGTCAGATGCATGGCAGATGCAGTTTAATGTGGATAAATGTATGGTTATCCACTTTGGTGGCAAGAACAGGAAGGTAGATTACTACCTAAATGGAATCAATTTAGGTAAAGGGGCAGTACAAAGAGATCTGGGTGTTCTTGTACACCAGTCAATGAAGGTAAGCATGCAGGTACAGCAGGTAGTGAAGAAGGCTAATAGCATGCTGGCCTTCTTAACAAGAGGGATTGAGTATAGAAGCAAAGAGGTTCTTCTGCAGCTGTACAGGGCCCTGGTGAGACCATTCCTGGAGTACTGTGTGCAGTTCTGGTCTCCAAATTTGAGGAAAGACATTCTGGCTATTGAGGGAGTGCAGCGTAGGTTCACAAGGTCAATTCCTGGGACTACCTTACGCTGAAAGACTGGAGCGACTGGGCTTGTATACCCTTGAGTTTAGAAGACTGAGAGAGGATCTGATTGAGACATATAAGATTATTAAAGGATTGGACACTCTGGAGGCAGGAAACATGTTTCTGCAGATGGGTGAGTCCCGAACCAGAGGACACAGCTTAAAAATACAGGGTAGACCATTTAGGACAGAGATGAGGAGAAACTTCTTCACTCAGAGAGTGGTGGCTGGGTAGAATGCTCTGCCCCAGAGGGCAGTGGAGGCCCAGTCTCTGGATTCATTTAAGAAAGAGTTGGATAGAGCTCTCAAAGATTGTGGAATCAAGGGTTATGGAGATAAGGCAAGAACAGGATACTGATTAAGGATGATCAGTAATGATCATATTGAATGGTGGTGCAGGCTCGAAGGGCAGAATGGCCTACTCCTGCACCTATTGTATATTGTCTATTGTCTATTGTCTATTGTTATTTCCTTGTTCAAGAAAGAGAATAAGAATAATGCTGGGAATTACAGACCAGTCAGTCTTAAGGTGATGGTGGGCAAAGTATTGGAGAGGATTCTGAGATACAGGATTTATGATTATTTGAAAACTATAGTTTGATTTGAGATAGTCAACATGGCTTTGAGGGGCAGGTCATGTCTTTCAAACCTTATTGAATTTTTTGACTATGTAACAAAGTGCATTGAAGGTAAAGCAGTGGATGTGGTGTACATGGATTTTAACAAGGCTTTTGGTAAGGTTCCCAAAAGTGGGCTCATTCAGAAAGTAAGGAGGCATGGGATACTGGGTAATCTGGCTGTCTGCATACAGAGTAGGCTGGCCCATTGAAGACAGGGTGGTGGTAGATGGAAAGTATTCAGCCTGGAGCTTGAATAACTAGTGGTGTTGCGCAGAGATTGGTTCTGGGATCTTTGTGATTTTTATAAATAACTTGGATGAGGAAGTGGGAGAGTGGGTTAGCAAGTTTGCTGATGACACAAAGGTTGATGGAGTTCTGGATAAACTCAATTATCCACAACTACAAACTACAACAACAACTACAACTCAACTACAAACTCAATTTGTAGTTATGCCCTCTCGTACAAGGTGACGTCATCATCCTAGGAAAAAGTATTTCACTGTCTACCCTATCTAATCCTCTGATCACCTTGTACGTCTCTATCAAATCCCCCCTTAAACTTCTTCTTTCCAAAGAGAACAGACCCAAGTCTCTCAGCCTTTCCTGATAAGATCTTCCCTCCAGACCAGGCAACATCCTGGTAAATCTCCTCTGCACCTTTTCTAATGCTTCCACATCCTTCCTGTAATGGGGCAACCAGAACTGTGCACAATATTCCAAGTGTGGCCACACCAGCATTTTGTATAGTTGCAGCATGATATTGCGGTTCCGGAACTCAATCCCTCTACCAATGAAACCTAACATACCATATGCCTTCTTCACAGCACTATCCACCTAGGTGGCAACTTTCAGGGATCTATGCACATGGACTCCAAGATTCCTCTGCACATCCACACTACCAAGAATCTTTTCATTGACTCAGTACTCTGCCTTCCTGTTATTCTTCCCAAAGTGCATCACCTCTCATTTAGCTGCATTGAACTCCATTTGTCACCTCTCAGCCCAATTCTGCAGTTTATACAAGTTCCCCTGCAACCTGTAACATTCTTCCAAACTGTGCACTACTCCACCGACTTTAGTGTCGTCTGCAAATTTACTAATCCATCCACCTATGACAAACAGCAGTGGTCTCAAAACAGATCCTTGTAGCACACCACTAGTAACTGGACTCTAGACTGAATATTTTCCATCAACCACCACTCGCTGCCTTCTTCCAGAAAGCCAGTTTCTAAACCAAACTGCTAAATCACCCTCAATTCCATGCCCCTACATTTTCTCCAACAGCCTACCATGTGGAACCTTATCAAAGGCTTTACTGAAGTGCATGTATAACATGTCAATTGCCCTACCCTCATCTACATGCTTGGTCACCTTCTCAAAAAACTCAATGAGGTTTGTGAGACACAACCTGCCCTTGACGAAACCATGTTGACTATCTGAAATCAAATTGTTGCTTGCTAGATGATTATAAATTTTATCTCTTACAATCTTTTCCAAAACCTTTCCTGCATCAGAAGTAAGGCTCATTGGTCTATAGTTACCTGGGTTATCACTACTGCCTTCCTGAACAATGGCACAACATTTGCAATCCTCCAGTCCTCAGGCACTAAACCTGTAGATAATGACGACTCAAATATCAAAGTCAAAGGCTCTACTATCTCCTCCCTAGCTTCCCAGAGAATCCTCGGATAAATCCCATCCAGCCCAGGGGACTTATCTACTTTCACTCCTTCTAGAATTGATAGCACCAGTGCGTAACTAACCTCAATCCTTTCTAGTCTACTGTCTCATACCTCATTCTTCTCCTCTACAATATTCTCCTTTTCCTGAGTGAACATCAATGAGAAATGTTCATTCAGCACCTCTCTGATCTCTATAGCGTCCACACTCAACTTCCCACTTCTGTCTTTGACTGGCCCTATTCCTACCCTAATCATCCTTTTATTCCTCACATACCTATAGAAAGCTTTAGGGTTCTCCTTTATTCTATTTGCTGAAGACTGTTCGTGTCCACTCTTTGCTCTTCTTAACTCTCTCTCTTTAACTCTCCTTCCTAGCTGATCTGTAACTCTCCATCGCCTCATCTGAACCATATTGCCTCATCAACACATAAGCCTCCTTCTTCTTCTTAACAAGAAATACAATTTCTGTAGTAAACCACGGTTCCCTTACCTTATCACTTCCTCCCTGTCTGACAGGGACATCCTATCAATGACACGCAATATCTGTTCCTTAAACCAACTCCACATTTCGATTGTCTGCATCCCTGTATTTTGCTACCTCATTCTGTGCATCCTTATTCTTGCCTAATCGCATTATAATTTCCCTTGCCCCATCGATAACTCTTGATCTGTGGCATGTACCTATCCCTTTCCATCGCTAAACTAAACGTAACTGAATTATGGTCACTCTCTCCAAAGTGCTCACCTACAACTAAATCAAACACCTGGCCTGGTTCATTACCAAGCACCAGATCCAGTGTGGCCTCCCCTCTTGTTGGCCCTTTGACATACTGTATCAGGAAGCCCTCCTGTACACATTGGACAAAAACTGATCCATCCAACGTACTAGAGCTATAACATTCCTAGTCAATGTTAGGGAAGTTAAAGTCCCCCATAATGACCACCCTGTTCCTTTCACTCCTACTCAGAATAATTTTGCTAATCCTCTCTTCCACCTCCCTGGAACTCTGCGGGGTCCTGTAAAAAACTCCAAGCAGTATGAACTCTCCTCTCCTGTTTCTAACCTCAGCCCACACTACCTCAGTAGACGAGTCCTCATCAAAAAATCTCTCAGCCACCGTTATACTATCCTTGACTAACAAGGCCAGTCTGATTCCTGAAGAAGGGCTGATGCCCGAAACGTCGATTCTCCTGTTCCTTGGATGCTGCCTGACCTGCTGCGCTTTTCCAGCAACACATTTTCAGCTCTGATCTCCAGCATCTGCAGTCCTCACTTTCTCCCCTAACAAGGCCACACCTCCCCCTCTTTTACCGCCTTGCCTGTTTTTAATGAAAGATCTAAACCCTGGAACCTGCAACATCCATTCCTCACCCTGCTCTATCCATGTTTCCGAAATGGCTACAACATCGAAGTCACAGGTACCTACCCATGCTGCAAGCTCACCTACCTTATTTCGGATACTTCTGGCGTTGAAGTAGACACACTTCAAACCAATTTGCTGTCTGCCAGCACATTCCTGTGAACCTGAAATCCTGTCCCTGTCCTTCCTACTCTCATCCTCCTGTGCACTGCATCTACACCTCTGGTTCCTATCCCCCTGTTGAGCTCGTTTAAAGCCACCCGAATAGCACCAACAATTTGCCCACCCAGGATATTAGTACCCCTCTGGTTCAAGTGATGACCATCCTGTATGTACAGGTCCCACCTTCCCTAGAACGAGCCCCAATTATCCAAAAACCTGAAACCCTCCCTCCTGCACCATCCTTGCAGCCACGTGTTTAGCTGATATCTTTCCCTATTCCTTGCCTCTCTATCACGTGGCACAGGTAACAATCCAGAGATAACAACTCTGTTTGTTCTCGCTCTCAGCTTCTGCCCGAGCTCCCTGAAATCCTGCCTTACATCCCTATCCCTCTTTCTACCTATGTCGTTGGTACCTACATAGACCACGACTTGAGGCTGGTCACCCTCTCCCTTCAGGACACCAAAGATACGATCTGAGACATCACAGACCCTGGCACTTGGGAGGCAACACACCAACCGCGAGTCTCGTTCGTTCCCAACAAACCTTCTATCAGACCCTCTAACGATTGAGTCTCCAATGACTAACAGTTTCCTCCTTTCCCTCCTTCCCTTCTGTGCAACAGGGAAAGGCTCACTGCTTTCCCCTCGTAAGTTGTCCCCCTCAACATTATCCAAAACGGTTTGATAGGATGTATATCCTTGAATATTCAGCTCACAAACCTACCCCTTGCAGCCATGGCTCTGTGATGCCCAGTACATCATACCTGTCAGTTTTGATCTGCACCACAACCTCACTTACTTGATTCCTTACATTTTGTGCATCAGATATAACACCTTCATGTTCTATATTAATAGTCTGTCTTCTCACTTGTCATTCATTTGTCCAGTGTCCATGCCAACATCCCCAGCATAAAGACAATGGTGATGATCAGTCAGCTATGTTGTGCTAGTCACGCCTTCACAGGACTAAATCCTGAATCCGCAGGACTTCATGAACTCTTTGTGCCAACTTCCAGCATAAACCGTTAGCAGGAGGGCATTTGTAACGTTACTTCAGGAAATGTTTGCTTTCAGTTCTTTGATGTTTTCCATAGCAATTAGGAGAAAGTGAGGACTGCAGATGCTGGAGATCAGAATGGAAAATGTGTTGCTGGAAAAGTGCAGCAGGTCAGGCAGCAGGTCAGGAGCAGGAGAATCGGCGTTCCGGGCAGAGCCTGTCCCTGTTGCACAGAAGGGAAGGAAGGAAAGGAGGAGAGTGTTAGTCATTGGGGACTCAGTCGTTCGAGGCTCTGATAGAAAGTTTGTTGGGAACAAACGAGACTCGCAGTTGGTGTGTTGCCTCCCAGGTGCCAGGGTCCGTGATGTCTCGGATCGTATTTTTGGGGTCCTGAAGGGAGAGGGTGACCAGCCTCAAGTCGTGGTCCATGTAGGTACCAAAGACATAGGTAGAAAGAGGGATAGGGATGTAAGGCAGGATTTCAGGGAGCTAGGGCATTTCCTGAAAAAGGGCTTATGCCCGAAACATCGATTTTCCTGCTCCTTGGATGCTGCCCGACCTGCTGCGCTTTTCCAGCAACACATTTTTCAGTTTTCCATGGAAATAAACATTTAAAATGATCTGAACTGCAGGCTGCCCTACGTAGTTTAATCTGCAGTTTATTGATACAAAAGCTTTTAAAAATAAACTCTGCATTTAGATAAGTTTTGGAAGCGAGCTGTTTTCCAGAGTCACTCTATGCCTTTTACTTAACAAAAGGAATGGGTTTGAATTTCTGATAGGGGATTACAATCAGGATATACTCATGTGGGTCGTACTTCCATTGTGACAGTTCTTTCAAGCTGTCTGAAGATGAATTCTTTCACAGCAGAGAGCTGCTGTATTCTGGAATTTAAAGGCTTAAACACCATGTGGGAAGATAGGCTGCTAAATGTAGGTGAGGTAGGGTGCCATAAGGGTAGATGATGCCAGATATGTAGGGTGCCAGCTGGGTGGGAGTAGAGTGCCAAGTATGAAGACATTAGGATGCTCAATGTGTTGGGTGATAGGGTGCCAGGAAGGAAGGAGGTCAGGAAATGATCCAGGATTTGGGGTGGGCTGGGTGGCTAGTAGAAACTGATTCTATGGCAGGGGAAAGGGGATGGGAAAGTAGGTATGGCAGTGAAGGGAGGGGCTGAAGATGTCCAATAGTGGAGTAAGAGGGGGTGTGTGGGGGTGTGTAAGGTTAAGCAGCAGCCTCTTGTGGCATTGGAGGGAAGGCAGATATGGAATGGAGAATGGGAAGAGCACATCTGGTGCCAAAAACTGTTTGAAGGCAGAGCAGGAGAATGGACTGAGGTTCAGATCCAACAGTAGGAAGAGTGCTTTGGTGCTTGGATTCTAATGTGAAACTTCTACAATCATAGTTTCACTCTAGGAGGAAAATACATAGGATGGAGAAACTTCCAATTGACACCTATAAATTCTGAATCCTTCACATAGTGCTATGTATTAAATCTCTCTAACTGAGTATAGTCGTTGCTCGGTAAGTCTGATGTTTACTACAGAAGAAACTCTCATGTTCATTATTCTACTCATGCCTTCTGTTTCTGTGCAGCACACTGCCATTACAAAACTTGTAAAGTGGTGAGACCTTTCCCAGGGTGCAGTGAAATCTATAATCCTTGATTTGTTTTCTAAGGGGAAAAACGTCTAAATTGCAGGTGGATACATAAGATAAACAATGAAATAAAGGTGCTTTCTCATATTCCATACTTTCAAATTTGCTCAAAGTACTTAATGTAAAGCTGACTCAAGTTACAGCTGGGAAAGTGACTTTTCTTATGACAAAACAGACATCATTTTCTCCTGCTTTGAGAAAAATTAGATGCTCTGAATTGCTGGGACCACAGCTCACCGCACCTCTTGCCAGCAGAATATCCATTTCAAATTTCTAGTTTCATAAACCAATTTTTAATTAAATTGTTAATTATACTACCATGAACTGGTCTCTCATTTGGCGGATATAACAGCAATAATTGATAAATTCCATGCAATAGCTTTGCTCAACAGGAGTACTGTCACATTTGAGTCAAACGCATGGATTCTAATCTCACTTGAAGATGATAATCCAGGCTGACACTTTAGAGCTCCATTAATGGAACATGTAGTTAGATGTGTCATCTTTAGGTTAAGTCATTCTACAAAAGGCTGTCTCAGATATACAATTTAATGTGTTGAAAGTTGCACTATGCATTTCACCCACCTAATACTCAGACATTCATTATTTGAGTGAATCTAGAAAGAAAAAGAGCAATCAATGTTGTAACAGCACGTGTAGTTCAGATTCTAGATCCTTAATGAATTCCTCATGGGTAATTCATATGAAGAAACCAACGAGCTTGCCTGAATTAAAAGCCTGATCCTTCCTTCTGAACTCAACTTGAAAGCTGAACTAATGACTTTCTAATTTGTTGTAAAACTCAGCTGTATAAAAAGTTCCATCCCTTCACGCTACAGGAGTACTGCCAAAAGTCACATCCTTACTTGGAATTGATAGATCACCATTGTATTTGCCATTTCGACGTTTCGAAAAATCAAACACTGCTTTGAGGTATGAAAATCTTTTTAAAAGTGTTCGACTATTTGGAGAGCATCATATTTTAATTGGAGTGAAACTGTATGAGATTCTCACAGGAGGCTACTCAGTTTTTGATATGCATTGAGAGCCACCATCAGTATTCCCACTCACTGATGTTTCAAAAGCATGATGGCAGGTTTTGCAAGCAGATGTAAAAAGCAGGTAAAAACAATGACTGCAGATGCAGGAAACCAGATTCTGGATTAGTGGTGCTGGAAGAGCACAACAGTTCAGGCAGCATCCAAGGAGCAGCGAAATCGACATTTCAGGCAAAAGCCCTTCATCAGGAATCGTCGATTTTGCTGCTCCTTGGATGCTGCCTGAACTGCTGTGCTCTTCCAGCACCACTAATCTAGATGTAAAAAGCAAACAGGCCTCACTTCTCCATTATGGAGGTGAAGAATTGGTAACTATAATTGAAACAGTTAATCTTAAACAAAACTACCATGACTCATCAAAAAAAATGCACAACAAATTATTACATGCCCAAGAAAAACATATTGTACAAATAAATTGTCTTCTAACATAATTAGCAAGTAGTAAAATAGACAATTGACCAAAATGGCACATGATTGTAAGCAACTAGAAACGAAATGTGATCTCCATTATATTGAACATGATGAACAAGAAATCAAAGAACAAGTAAGTGTGTCTCCATACTGAACTATACCAAAGAGCACTGGATAAAGACAGAACTTCTCAGAGCTGTTTAATAAAGTGTTTGTTGCTTGTCCAGGAAATCAACTATTAAGGCCAATACTACCAGACGAGTGCCACTTCTACATACTGCAGTGAGAGGTTGAAAGAATGCAGGCAATGTAAAGAGCAGAAAACACTGAATATATTTTTGAGCTCTCTTTCTGATGCCAGCAACCAGCTATGAGTGACCATTGATTGCATGAAAGTAAGTGCTTTCATTGAAACATGCTTTGATAAAAGGTGTAAAATGTGTTAGGATTTCTATTTTAAAATAGAGGTTAATGGATGTGAGTCAATTCAGTGAAGGACTTTAAAAAGAAATGTCGAAATGGCAAATAAAATGGTGATCTATCAATTCCAAGTAAGGATGTGACTTTTGGCAGTACTCCTGTAGCGTGAAGGGATGGAACTTTTTATACAGCTGAGTTTTACAACAAATTAGTAAGTCATTAGGTTCAGCTTTCAAGTTGAGTTCAGAAGGAAGAATCGGGCTTTTAATTCAGGCAAGCAAAGTTTTAATTGGTGGAGGTTTCAAGTCAGGAAAGCTTTGATAAAAATCTTCAAGTTATCAGAACTGAAAACATTTCTATCATCAGAATTGTGTTAGGTTCATGCTAGAACTCAAATAATTGTAAAATTGTCTCCAGCATTCAAGGGAAATAGACTTGGAGAAGTTAGTTCCTAACTCTAAATTTAACTTACTTTCTTTGAAATTGACATCAGTAAAAGGATAATGTTGGAAAACAGTTTGCAAATCTTTTCCTGTATGAATGTACTTAAGTGACATGTATATTTTTGATATTTCCTTCTTTTCTGTAACATTCTTGTGTTCTGGCATGAAAGCACATTAGCAGCTTCACATGATTATGTTTCAGTGACTACTTATCATGGTAATCTAATGCCAACATTGAATATATAATGTATCAATGCAGATTTTATTCTGGGATCTGACTTATCCAGTGTCACCATCAGTTGGGATTGTGACATGATAGAGCAAATATTGATAAAACTCCAGATCTGACCCAATCTCTGCAAGCCAGGGAATAGGAAATCTTTTCTTGCTCATAATGAAAAGCCATTGGAAGTGTATAGCATCCACAAGAGACTTTGCAGTGTACAATCAATGCTCCTCCAACAGCACCTTCCAAGCTCTCAACCTTTTATCATCTGGAATGACAGGTGCAGCAGATATATGGCAACACCATTATCATCTGCTAGCTGCACAATAAAGCCACTTACCAATCTGACTTGGAATTATATCACCATTTCTTTACTGTCACTGAATCAAAGCTCTAGAACACCCTTCATAATCAACTGTGGGTTGTTCATCAACAGCAACAAATAACAACATTTCATGTCAGAAAATGTAGAGAAGGATCTTCAGCACTTATTTGACTTTGAAATTATTGGGAAAGTTGGAAAAGAGCATACACCTTGGATCTCATCCATTCAAATCATCAAGAAATGCAAGAACAAAAACCAGACAGGAATCTGCATTGATATGTAGACACTAAAACAAGCTGGCAAATGAGAAAGATGCTTGGCACTGACAAGCAATCTCATCTAGTGAGTGATGCTAAGTGTTTTGCTAATCTTGACCTCAATACAAGCTGCCATCAAACTGAGCTTGCAGATGAATCAAAGTATTTTATGGTATTATCCACTCTCATTGGCCTTCAAGGTATAAGAAGCTCAATTCTGTAGCTGAGATATTTCAGCACATGATTCACTGCAAGAAACTCAATGTCTCCACTAGATCAGTTGAGCTCCAGGGAAAACATTGAATGGGTTTCAGCTCTTTGCTTTTATGTTAAATGCATGATGTTTATATTTTCTAATCAACCTGTTCACCAATGGTCTTACACACTTCTGGAGCAGGTAGAACTTAAACCTGGAACTCTTGGCTCAGTTAGGGGCCTCACCACTGTATTACAAGAGGTTCTCAGGGTGTTTACTGTTTTTAGAGACCAAGATAAGGACCTATCTTCCCAAGTGGAAACCATTTTATTTAAAACAAGATTTTGGTGGAGTTGTTACACAAGGGTTACTTTGGCCCAGATGGGAATTGACCCCTCATTTTCTGGCTCAGAGGTATGGACACTATCATTGTGCCACAAGAGCTCCTCCTTTTTGTACCCAGCTTGCTCAGTTGATAGAGCATGAGACCCTTCTCAGGATTGTGGGTTCAAGCCCACAATTGGGCATCTCTATTTGCTATATGGAGTTAGACTATAGATCAACTATTGAAAAAAGGAACAAGCTGAAGGGGCTGAATGGCATCACACAACCTAACAGATTTTTTATAACTCAAGACTACACCACCTGTGGTACTTGTTGACCACCAATAAATCACTCAGGTTTCCAATTAAATTATGTGCTATGCCAGGCAAGGGCAATACAGACTCCCATGATGTTCATGGTTTAATTGCCACATGATCTCAAACCTTTCAACTCAACAATGAAATATGCCAACCAACAAAAACTGAACCCCATGATGTTCACATATTTCTCCTAACAACATGGTCAGGAATGTTATAACACACCATTGGAGCAGATGGGACTTGAACTTGGGCCTCCTACTCCAGGGGTAGGGATTCCACCACTGCACCACAAGAGAGCCTTCCAGTTGTGATGATCACTTACATAAGACAGAGGTTTCAAAGTGATTGTGGTTTCTGCTAATTGATATCCATAGGTTATTGTTACTTTAGTTCCTATATAGTATATGCTGGGTGAATGTGCATGGAGGTGCCACAGATTTACATTGGAGGCAAGAAAGGTCCTTGGAGCTCATGGAGGGCATTGTTAGGCATAGCATTCAAGAGAGGCTTTCGATGGTAGATGGAGCATAAAACTTTGCATATGGAACATGAGTATCTTTTTAGATTCCCTCATGCAGACTATGTAGCTCATTCCACATCTGAGGTGCAGTGAACCACAAAAATTCATAATTGCAGAAGTATGGCAAAGGTAACACCCACCACACCACACCCAACCTTCAACCATCACATGCCATCACCCTTCCACCCCACCCACCCTGCCACTCAGGACACCCCTAAAGCAAACCCCTGAGCCTTACTACATATTCACTATCTCCCCGACCTCTAACTCTGAGGCCGAGCGGCCGATCTTCAGGAAAAGGCTCCCGTTCATGCCCTTCTGCCCACACACCAATGAATTCTGCTCCTGCCTTGACATGGAGCAATTCTTCCTCCACCTCCATGCCTCCTTTGACAAAAACTTACAACTTCCCTCTGAGGATCCCTTCTCCTCCCTCCAACCTTCCTCATCCACTTAGTTACCACCAACTCCTCCCCCCCACCCCCACCCCCCGTCCAACTAGCCTTGTATCTGCTCTGGAAATCTTCATTGCTGACTGCTGACATGACATCAGCTGCCTCAATTTCCCCACCCCACCTCCCTCACCAACTCCAACCTCACCCCCTCTGAGCGTGTAATGCTCCACTCTATCCGCACCAACCCCCAGTTCACCATCAAACCTGCTGACAAAGATGGGGTGGTGGTAATCTGTCACAGAGGCAGAGTGCCAGCTCTCCGACACCAAGCCTTACCTCCCTCTTGCCCACGACCCCACTGGGACCCATCCGGGCAAAATCACTCGCACAATCAATGGCCTCATTTGCCTCCAGTGATCTCCCCTCCACTGCCTCCAAACTCATAGTCCCCCAACTCTGCACTGCCCATTTCTACCTGCTCCCCAAGATCCGCAAGCCCAACTACCCTGGCCAACCTATTTTCTCAGCATGCTCCTACCTCGACTCCATCATCTTTCCCCTTGTTGAGGCACATCCCACCTACATCCAGACACCAACCACGTCCTCCATCTCTTCAGTAACTTCAAGTTCCCTGGTCCCCAGTGCTTTATCTTCACTACTGCCGTGCAGGCCTTATACACATCCATACTCCACTTCAGGCCCGCTGCTTCTTCCACTCCAACAGACCCATCCATCCGCCTCCACCAATACCCTCCTCCACCTTGTCGAAGCAATTCTCACCCTTAATAACTACTCCTTTAACTCCTCCCATTTCCTCCAAAAGCAGGTGGTGCCACGTGGACCTGGATGGGCCCCAGTTACACTTGCCTCTTTGTCAGGTATATCAAACAGTCCCTCTTCAGTACCTGCACAGGCACATTGCCCCAACTCTTTTTCCATTACATCCATGACTGCATCAAAACAGTGTTTAGTACTCAGGCTGAACCGGATCAGTTCATCAACTTTGCCCACAGCTTCTACCCGCCCTCAAATTCACTTGGTCCATCTCGGACAACAACCCACAGGGGCTGACCGGACCTCCCAGTCACGTCCATTTTAATTCCATTGTCACTCCCTTTCCGACATGATCATTCTTGCCCTCCTCCATTACCACAAAGAACCAAGCTGCAAATTGGAGGAACAACACCTCATCATCTGAGTGGGCAGCCTACAGCCTGGAGGACTCCATATTTGAGTTCTCTAGTTTCATATAACCTTCCTTCCCTTCCCCCAATTCTCTTCCCAGCCCCTCCCTGTCACATACCGGATTAATTCCTCCCATCAACCAACCAGGGTCATACCCTTTACCTATCTTCACCTATCCCCACTTCACCCTACCTCCACCAACCCCTTAATTTGCAGCTCCCCTTACACCTACCCCAGCCCCTGAAGAAGGGTTGCACCGAAACAATGAATTCTCCACCTCCTGATGCTGCCTGGTTTGCTGTGTTTTTCCAGCCTCTGCAGTTTTTTTTGACTGTGACCATTGTATCAACATTAAATGAGCATCATTATCTAATGCCAATTTCCACATAACTATTTTTGTATTTGAAAATCATTTTTTAAAAAAATGTAATGTCTGAATTAAATCACCTTGATGACTATTCCATATGGTAATGTTCCTCATTTCAGTTTTGTTCCTTTTAAAGACCACTTTAAAATCTATGCCCACTTGTTTTTCTTTCTTTTTAAGAGCAGGAACAGTTTCTCACTGTCCCCTCTGTCCAGCCTGCTCAGTTTTGAGACTTCTATAATTTCTCCTCTTAGTCTTTTTCTCTAGAAGGAAAATAATTCCAACTTCTTCCATTTATCCTGTAAAAAATATATTAAGAACTATCCGCTCCCGAACTCTAAGGAACGAGCCCTCAGACAAATCAATATCCTTTAAGGGAAGTCCCCATAGGAATGGGCGAGATTGACTTTGTGACCACCCCTTTGACGAGCGGAGAGGTTAGGACCTTTAAGAAGGAAGTGAAATCCATTATTGAAGATCCTGTTGGTCTTTCTGAACAAGTAGATCTATTCCTAGGTCCCGGTTTATACACTTGTATGGAATTGATGTCTATTTTGAATATTTTCTTCACAGGAGAAGAGAGGGGAACGATTGAGGGGGCAGCTATGTGATTGTGGGAAACAGAACACGCCCCAAACCCCCCGGGGCGGGAGTCATACCGGCCGAACAGAAGTTTCCCAACATAGACCCAGGATGGGGGGATCAATAATCTAGATCACCAAGTGCTGATGAAGGACCTCAAAGACTTAATAATAAAAGGAATTGGAGAAGTAGTCCCTAAAAATCTCAGAATTTAACAAAGGCATTTGAGGTCCGACAAGAGAAAGATGGGACTCCCTCAGCATTTTTACAGAGGCTGCAGGACTCAATGACTAATATTCAGGTATGAATCCTGAGGATCCAGTAGCTCAGGGCCTCCTCAAAGTACATTTTGTGACTAAGGCATGGCCGGATAACCAAAAGAAAATTCATAAAATAGAGGGATGGAGTAAGGAATCATTTGATGAATTATTAAGAGAGGCACAGACAGTGTTTGTAAAGAGAGAGGATGAGAAGCAAAAACAAAAGGCAAAAATGACGGTGGCCACGGTTGATGAGGTAGTCAAGAAAAGAGTAGAACCGGTAGTAAGCAACAGGAGTGATGGCTGGCAGCATGTTGAAAATAGAGGTAGGGGAAGAGAACGAGGAGGACCCACTAGGGGGTCCAGTCGACAGGGACAGGGATCGAGGTGGAAATCCCCACAGGCGGGATGTTATTACTGTGGAAAGACAGGTCACTTTAAGCGGGAGTGTCCGGATCTGAAAAGGGAAGAGAGGGCGATACCGCTTATGAACTTTGATGAAGAATAGGGGTGTCAGGGGTTCCTGCCTCCGGGGACCCACCGGGAACCCTTGATAAATCTAAAGGTGGGACCTCATAAAAAGGATACAGTTTTCTTAATAGATATGGGGGCAGTACAATTATCCTTAAATTTTATACCCAAAGGAGTACAATTTACAAAACAAAAGGTAACAGTGTCCAGTGTAAAGGGGGAAGGATTTACATTCCCCGTATTTGAACCTATGACAATCGAAAGTGAGGAAGAAAAGATTGAGGGATAATTGTTATACATTCCGGACATAGGAAGTAGTTTGTTAGGAAGAGACTTAATTGTACTATTAAGACTAGGGATCGGGTGAGTGACCGACAACTAGTAGTAAAAATGGCCCTTTTGACCAGGGAAACAGGAAAAACAAATAGACCACACGGTATGGGCACGGGAAGGCAATCGAGGGGGATTGCAGATTCCCCCTCTCAAGGTCAGCTTGAAACAGGTGCTCTTAAGGCCCTGTAGGGGAAGGAAGGAACTGTCTACACAGATTCTAGGTATGCCTTCGGGGGTGGTACACACATTTGGGAAAATATGGCAGGAGAGAGGACTGGTAAACAGTAGAGGAAAAGAACTGGACCATGAGGCATTAGTTCAGCAAGTATTGGAATCCCTTTTGCTGCCAAAGGAGATAGCCATAGTCCACATTAATGGTCATCAAAGGGGAGATGATCCCGAGATAAGGGAAAATAGGCTGGCGGATGAAGTCGCTAAGGAGGTAACTCTGATCCCGACAATACAGGAACCTGCAGGGAGAGCGCTATTTAGTGCTAGGGAAGAGAAGGAGTTGGGAAAACTAGGGGTTACGAAAATGATAGAAGGGAAATGGGTGCTACCCGATGGTCGGGAATTGTTATCTAAGATGCTGATGCAAGAAATCGTGGCTGTACTGCATTAGGGGAGTAATTGGGGAGTGCAGACAATGTGTGATTTGGTCCTTAGGAAACATGGATGTAAAGGGATATACACGATTGCCAAACAGATATGCGAAGGCTGTATAACATGTAAGAAGATAAACAAGAAGGTACAAAGGAAACAGGTCCCCAGTGGGAGAGACCCTAGAGTATACAGGTGGGTTACACTGAATTGCCCCGGGTAGGAAGGTTAAAATACATGTTGGTTATAGTAGACCATTTATCCGGTTGGATGGAAGCATACCCCCTGGCCTCAGCAACAGCAAGTGGGGTGTCTAAGATAATTCTTGAGCAGATAGTTTCCCGGTATGGGATAGTGGAGCGTATAGACTCAGATCAGGGAAGCCACTTCACCTCTAAGGTGCTCCAAGGAATAATACAAAGCTTGGAAATCTCCTGGGATTTTCACACCCCCTGGCACCCTCCATCAACAGGGAGGGTCGAGTGGATGAATCAAGCTCTTAAAACACAGTTATCCAAATTGGTATTAGAGACCAGACTCCCTGGACCAATGTTTGCCGATAGCACGCCTACGAGTGCAAACGGCTCCAGGAAAGATTTGGGTCTATCCCCTTATGGGCTGCCATACTTGGGGATGACAGGGGGACTGCTGATCCCGAGACTAAGGACTTGTTCTTAAGAAAGTATATACTGGGCCTGTCCTCCTCTTTGTCTTTTCTCAGGAGACAGAGTTTACTCGCACAGACTCCACCTCTCGATTTTGCCGTTCATCCAATCCGGCCGTGATTTGGGTCCTTGTGAAGTCATGGACAGAGATTAAATTACAACCCGATTGGGATTTGGAAGGGCCGTACCAGGCTCTTTTAATTACCAAAATGGCGATAAGGACGGCAGAGAAAGGTTGGACTCACTGCACCAGAATTAAGGGACCAATGGAGTCTCAGGTTGAGAAAGACGTCTGGACAGCCAAATCAATGAAAGAACCATTGAAACTCAGGCTAAAGAGATTTGAGTAACTGATTATACAGTGGCGATGCGAGAGCGGGATTATTTCTGTAAGATTGTATATTGGGTCTCTCGGTACTTCATCACTATTTTTGGAATGAGGTGGATACTTAGGAATACGATCTTAGCTCTCCTAGTCTTAGGATTTTGTCAAACCTTGGTGTGGTCCTCTTACTTCATAGTAACGGTCCCCAAAAGTGCTAATCCACAAATAATAGATACCGATGCCTGCAGCCGAGTTGATTGTGGAAATGTAGAAAATCAGAGGCAGTACAGCTACTCAGAGATACATCTTAAGTTCTACAGGGATGGCCTTGGGCGTGGTACTTGGATTAATCTACTCGTCACAGCACATCGGGGCCTCTTCTGGCCAGTTCTTGAGTGTCCCGATAAAAAGTGTAAACCAATATATTTAACAATAAAGAAAATTGCATGGCACGAAGCAGTTCTGGGAGGAGACACCTATAAGGTCCAATTAAATGAAACATTTGGGATAGAGATGAAAGCAAACGGGAAGGATTTCTCAGGCTCTTGTTTCCGCATACAGGTGGGCAAAGGGAAGTGGCCAGTCAAAGTGAATGAAAGGAGCACTCAGATGCCACAGTTATATCCTTTCACCCCTCCCAACGACCCTAAGGTGGTAAACATTACAGAGGTAAAGGACTTAAAACAGACCATCAAAATAGAAACTGGCTACAGGATACAAATGCCTGGCTTGAATGGGTAAAGTACACTGTGAAAAGTCTGAACAAAAGCAATTGCTATGCATGTGCCTCTGGTAGGCCAGTGGCCCAGGTAGTTCCCTTTCTGCTCAGGTGGCATCGAGACAGGAAGGGCATGGAATGCATGATAGCCCTGTATCAGGATAAGACTGTATGGAATAATGGGAATTGTACTCCCCTATCACTAATATCCCTCCCTTAGAGAAGAAGGATTCTAAAATCCCCCCCACGTTTTTGTCCACGTTCGGAAATCACACGTCATGTGTTAGCAGACAAGGTCTAAATCAGTTCAGAGACTTGGGGGAGCTGAAATCGTGTATCGAAATTGAAAAAGTGACTGGAACGGACAAGGGAGGGAACTACTCAGCGCTGCGGGTTCCCTGAGTGGATCTGTGGTGGTACTGTGGAGGGAGAATATTGAGACCCACCCCACCTCCAGATTGGGGAGGCATATGTGCAATTGTGCAATTGGCAATCCATTCGCCTTGGCATTTGAAAAGGAAAGGATTGTGACAAAAGGGAGTCGAAGTAAAAGATCATTATTGGATACCTCTTTTGATGATCGTATATATCTCAACTCTATAGGAGTTCCTAGAGGGATGCCGGATGAGTTCAAGGCTCGCAACCAGATTGCGGCAGGATTCAGCTCTCTTCTGGTGGGTAACGGACAACAAGAATGTGGACTGGATAAACTATATTTTCTGTAATCAACAGAGGTTCATTAACTACACTAGGGATGCAGTCAAAGGTATGGCAGAGCAGCTCGATGCAATCAGCAGAATGGCTTGGGAGAACAGAATGGCCTTAGACATAATCCTAGCTGAGAAAGGCAGCGTGTGCGTGATGTTAGGGGGGAGCTGTTGTACCTTTATTCCAAATAACACAGCACCCGATCGGTTAATCATTCAAGCCCTGTCGGGGTTGACTACCTTAGCAGAGGAGTTGGCTGAAAATTCAGAGGTAGACACATCGCTCACTGGGTAGCTGTTTCCAAGTTAGATGAGGTCTCAGGGATGCTGCCGACAAACTTGGAGGCGGCCTATGAGGGATGTGCAGAAGACAACAATTATTAGCCTAAAAGAAAAGGGGGAATTGTGGAAAATATGTTTGTGAAAAATGTGTGTAAGTGTTGCTTCTGCAGAAACCACAATCAACGGTCATAAGACTCAGTGTGGGCTATCAGGGAGGAAGTGTTGCTTTAGCAGAAGCCATAATGCAGAAGTCGTGCACGCTAACAATAGACCACAGAGGGTTGTGGTAAAATGGCCAAGCTATGTGGTAAAATGGTCAAGCTAACACCTGCAATTTGTCACGAGCAAGGAACTGGATAGGATAAGGGTTACCAAATAAGGCAAGAAATAAACATGGGTAAGGGACGCTGAAGAAAGAGTAAGGGGAGAAGTAAACAAAGACGGAGAGTTACGAATACTTGTGATAGGTTTGACACTTTGTATGCTAAGCCAATAAAGTAATAGGGAAGAACCGAGAGGCTCAAAGAAATTGTATAAAAATGGTACTAATCTAATTCTGGGGTGTGCCTACTTTGGGTTACCCGGTCTTGCAAGAACGTATGAATAAAAGCTACTCTGGAATTTGACTCTGACAAAAATTATTTGGCAGTGAGCTTCATTTCTCACAATCCTCATCACTGAAGTTCCTCATCACTAAAACTATATTCATGAATCACTTCTGTATTCCCTCGAATGTGTTCATGTTCTTCTGATAAATGTGACACCATGACCTGTACACAATACTCTAGGTCTAACAAGTTTCTTACACAAGTTCAACATCACTTCCCTTACTCTTGTACTCAATGTCCCTTTTAATAAAGCAAAGGACACTGTATGTTTGACATCTGCTCTCTGCCTATCCAGCCACTTTCAATGATCTGTGCACATAGATACTGAAATCATGAGGCCTGCCTCCTGCACATCCCTTAGAATCCCATATTTTATATTATCTTGCAATGTTCTTCTCAATAAAATACCTCACACTTCTCCACATTGAAAATCAATTGCTATGTTATCTACCCAGTCTATGAACTGACAGTCTTTCGAGAAATTCTACACTGTTCCCTCAACGTAGAATTTTTCCAAGTTTTGTCATCTGCAAACTTTGAAATTGCCCTCTGCACACCAAGATTGAGACCATTAATCTGTCCTGCAGTCCCTCAAAATAGAAAAACAGTGCTTTAGAAACAGCGCTTAAAGTGTTAGCAATGCAATTGCATTACAACCAAAACAAGTTTAAAAGTTCATGCTGTCGAAACAATGTTCCCAGTTTGTCAATCATGTTACAGCAAATTCGCATTAATGCAATGAATGTTAAAGCAGGACAAACAATAATCTCAATAGCAACCCCTGGAGAATGTCATCACAAACCTCCTTCCAGTCCAAACATTTTCCATTGACTATTATTCTGTTTCTTATCACTCAGTCAATTTTGTAACCATGTTGCTACTGACCCATTATTCCATGACCTATAACTGTTGGGAGGCAATGTATCAAAGGCCTTCTGATGATCTACCAACAATACTACCCACATTGAGCCTGTTACCTCTTTGAAAAAAGTAACAGGTTAGTTTAACAGTATCTCCCGATTAGAAATCCATGCTGACTTTTTCCTAATCAACCAGTTTTTTCCACATAGCTATCAACTCAATCCTGAATAATTGTCTCTAGAAGCTTCCCTTCAACTGAAGTTAAACTGAAGGTCTGTAATAGCTGGACTTACCTTGACAATCTTTCTTGAACAAGGCTATAATATTTGCAATTTTCCAATCTTTAGCCACCTCAGAGTCAAGGAAAGAAAAATGGTGGCCAGTGCCTCCTTGCAATTTTCACTCTCTCTTCCTCCAAATGCCTAGATGCATCTCTTCTGGTCCTGGTGCCTTGTCAACTTTATGTATCAAAAGAGGAAGTGAGGACTGCAAATGCTGGAGTGTCAATGGCACTGGAAAAGCACAACAGGTCAGGCAGTATCCAAGGAGCAGGAGAGTCAATGTCTCAGGCATAAGCCCTTTATCAGGAATGAAGGTGATAGGGGAGAGTGAGTTGAGAGAGAAATGTGGGGATGGGGGGGAGAAAGTAGCTGGGAAAGTGATAAGTAGATGCAGTTAGGGGTTAATAGTGATGGGCGGAGTGGAGCGGTGGGAAGGAAAATGGACAAGTAAGACAGTTCAAGAGGGCGGTCGTGAGTTGGAGGGTTAGATCTGGGATAAGGTGAGGGATGGAAGGGAGATAAGGAAACTGGTAAAGCAGACATTGATGCCATGTGGTTGGAGGGTCCCAAGGTGGAAGATGAGGCATTCTTTCTCCTGCCATTGAGTGGCTTGGATGTGGTGGTGGAGGATGCACGGGACTTGAATGTCCTTGGCAGAGTGGGAATGGGAGTTGAAGTGGTCCACCACAGGGCATTAGGGTTGTTTAGTGTGTGCATCTTGAAAATGTTTCCTGAAAGCTTTCCAAGAGTTGGTGTCCTGTCTCCCCAAAGCAGATGAGGTGTTTATATGCGCAGGAAAATTTCTCCTGGATATGAAAGGATCCTTTGGGGCCTTGCAAGGCAATGAGAGGAGGGAGGTGTGGCTGCAGGTTTTGCATCACCTGTGGCGGCAGTGGAAGGTGCCAGGAGTGAAGAGTGAGTTGGTGGGGTGAGTGTGGACCTAACAAGGGAGTTGTGGAGGGAATGGTCTCTGCAGAACATAGGGGCAGAGAGGGAAATATATCTCTTGGGTCTGATTGTAGGTGGTGGGAATGGTGGAGGATATGTATCAAAAGTCTATCCTACACTTCTGCCTGATCAATCTTGAATCCTTCGAGTGACTAAGGTCTATTCTCTGGCACCATTGCCTCTGTAGCATCTCTCTCTTTGGTATAGACATCTAACACCTCAGCCATGCCCCCGCCTCTAAGTTAAATCCCCTCATCAGCCTTACTCCTTGTCCTTCCACCCTTTCACATTTTATATGGCCATAGAAGACTTTAAAACACTTCTTTGTCAATTGCCAGTATCTTTCCCTCCATTTTTCTTTACTTCTCTTATTTGCTTCTTCACCTTCACTCTAAGCCTCCGATATTCCTCTTGATTCTCAACTTCATTTTCTCTCCGATAATTGTCATAGGCATATGCTTTTCCTGAATTGCCATCTCCTTTGTCATCTAAATAACTCTGTATTTTTTTCTCATTCTACTCTTCCTATTTGAAGGAATATACCTCAACTGCGTCGAAACCATCTCCTCTTTGAAGGTAGCCCATTGTTCAGTTACTGTTTTTCTTATCAACCTTTTACTTCAGTTAACCCTGCCCAGCTCTATTCTTGTCCCATTGAAATTCACTCCCTGTGAAATGATTTTCTCATCTAATTTTGTCATTCTCCATCATCCAGAGCCTGATGATGCTTTTTAGTGACAGTCTCCTCAGTGCTTCCCAAGCCACATGTGATCCAATGTCATTTTCATGAGCTAGATCCAATAGTGCATTTTTGTTCCTGTTGCACTGGCACATACTGGTGTAAGAATGTCTCATAACACTCTCCAGTAACACTTGCTGCCCTATATACAAGTATCTCAGTCTATATTTGGGAATTGACCCCTCCCAATATAACTACCCTACAACTTTGGAATCCCTCTAATTTCTTTGCAGAGATCCTTTCCACTTGTTGGTCTACAGGCTACACCTAGCAATATAATTGTGCCTTTTTGTTCCTTGAGCAGACCTAGAGCACGCTTGCCCTGCAAGGGAGCTAGCGTAGGTCAGGAATACAAAATCTGGACTCTGAGGTGAATCAAATGTGCACTGCTAAGACCCTGATAAAAGTTTGGATACACTGGAAACTTTTTTAAAAATTCATTTTTGGAATGTCGGCATTGCTGGCTGAGGCCGCATTTATTGAATGAGTTGCCCTTGAGAAGCTGGTGGTGAGCTACTGACTTAAACTACTCCAGTCCACCTGCTGTGGGTTGACCCACAATGCCATTAGGGAGGAATTCTAGGATTTTGACCCAGTGACAGTGAAGAAACAGCAATGTATTTCCAAGTCAACATGGTGAATGGCTTGGAGGGAAACTGGAAGTTAATGGTGTTCCCACATATATGCTGCCTTTATCCTTCTCGATGGAAGTGGTTGTGGGTTTGAAGATCTTTGGATTTCTGCAGTGCATCATGTAGATAGCACACACTGCTGCTACTGAGTGTTGGTGGTGAAAGGAGTAGATGTTGGTGCATGTACTGTCAATCAAGTGGGCTTCTTTGTCCTAGATGGTGTGAAGCTTCTTGAGTGTAGTTGAGAATGCACTCATCTAGGCAAGTGGGAGGTATTCTATCGCACTATTGATTTGTGCCTTACAGGTGGTGGACAGACTTTGGAAAGTCAGGAAATGAGTTACGCACTATAGTATTCCTAGCCTCTGAATTATTCATGTAGCTAGTGTTTGTGATAAGTCCAGTTGTATTTCTGGTCAATGATAACTCCCAGAATATTGATCGTGGGGGATTCGGTGATGACACCATTGAATAGCAAGGGATTGAGAATCCTGGAATTGGGTCCGTGGTTCCAATTTTTACCTCTCTACAGAGGCTCCTGACTCTGAAAACTCAAGCCTTTTAACTCGTCTCTCCCCAAGTGATGCCTGACTTGTTTAATTAGACCCCCATTTTCTCTTTATTTTAATCTCTTATAAACTAGAACAATTAAATGTCATCTCTGATTTAAAATAACAAACTTCAATGACTATTCGAATAACAGAGTCACCAAAACACACACAATGTATATAGGCAGAGGCTTTAAATAGTGAAAATGTTGACTTCTCAAACTGTGATAATTTCAATGCTTGTTGAGCTGAAGTTTTACATCTGGCATCCTGGAAATGCATTCATCTCCTATCTCTCAATTCAATTTTTTGTCAGAAAGAACAGTACACAACTGGTTAGGTGCATGTGGAGCCATATTAATTTCAGGAATTAGCAGGGGAGTGAAATACATTTTTCTGGCCTCCTAACTGAAGTATTGCTGCATGCCTGTGGGCAAGTTGACTTTATAGACGCAGCCAAAATGATACAGGAGAGAAAAGGAAAGTACAAAAGTACAGCTACTGAAAGGTTCTGATCCACTGCAGCTCCTTAATACTTATATAGCAAAGAATTCTCTTAGGCTTTACTCCACAAAGTATTTTATAGCATCAGTGCAAAATCAATTTTATATTTGAGCTAGAGGTCACCAGATCCAATCCTTTTAGTTGTCACCAAACATTTTATTACATCTTTTTCAGAATACATGAGACATCCATCCTTTGTAAGAATGCAAGAAATGTTTATAGGATATTAAACCATATTGAGAGTTGCCTGTGGGTATGATTGTGTTTTGTGACTATTCTGAACTCAAGACTGATACAGGTTATTATGCCAATATTGAAGAAAGAATGAAATAAAAGGGAAAATGCATTTTCTTTCAGGTCTACTGTCAATTATATTTGTTCTTGTGGCTGCAGAGACTTCTAGATTTGCATTGTGTAGTGAAAAATGTGGCATGATTCTTTTACATACTGAATTGGATATTTTGGAACTGTTTTACTGAATCTCAATGCTCATTTTAAAACAAGTTATTGCACTAAAGCTTTGTACTTTATACTAAGGTCAAGTCTGCTGAATGCAGATGATAAAGGATGCTTCACTGGATTCTGTCAGAACTAAAAGTCGGTGTGTTCCTGTACAAATATCTGCACTTTTTCTGATTTAGGTTTTAAGAAGCAATTTAAGAGGTGGAAAAGATTTAGGGATAGGAGTTCATAGCAGGTACTTGAGGCAGATGAACATCAATGAAGACAGAAATGGTGAAGAATGCAACAAAGGACTGTTTCAGCAGAATGGATTTTTGCAAAAGGGATGATTTATAAAACTATGGAAAGTTACAGATACAAAGATAAAATGGAAGGATTTAAATATGGATGACAAGTTTAAATTTGGAGCTAGTATCAGGCAGTGGGAACAAAAGTGTAAAGATTCTAATTGTGTAAATTACAATGACAGGATGTAGGTAATGGAATTAGCTGAAGTTTATAGAAGGCAGACCATAGGGAGCAAGACATAACAGCATTTGCATCGGAAAGTAGTAAAGGCCTGTGTAAGAATGTCAGCATTAAGTATGCAGAGGCAGTTCTTTAAAAATAAAAGTAGATTGGCTTTTTGATAGAGGAAGCCACACCCTGTCAAAATGACTGAATATGTCTGACTATGAATACTGCAACCAAATCCACCCTAGAGCATCATCATGGCATTCCGACCTGAAAATTGCAAGGAAAGAAATCACCTGAAATGTCACCTGCAGAGAAATTGTGTTGGACGACCTGACTTCTTCCTATTTTTGAGTGACCTCTGTATCACCATCTGTAAAAGGCTGTCAAAAAGAGCAATACTTGAGTAAACATTATACAGAATCTTGCCAGCACACAGGAGGTGCAAAAACCAGCTTCCTCCATACTCCTACCATACCTATGGTCTTGACGACTGACTGTGCAGTTTGAGTCTCAAGTCAGCACACCAAACAATTTCTTCAGGAATGAGAATAGCACTCCGATCAAATCCAGTTCGGTGGTTTCCAGATCCCCAAAATGTCACCCATTCACCCATTTAATTGAATTCAGCAACGTGCAGAGAAATAAATGGCATCAGCATCAAGTTGGACTTTCTCATTCCTAAAGAGCTCACAATTCCCTCTGCTGTCTCATGGCTTTGCAAAATCCCCTCTGAGTATGAATTGAATACCACCTACACCATAACACAATTAAAACTTGGACAGCAATCAGCCAATAAACACATTGGTCTGAATTCTTTTGGCTAAATGTGAGTTGCATCAATTTTGTTTTGGAGGGATTTTGCCATGAGACCCAATAGGATTTCTCACTGCTTCTCACCAAACTCGCCTTAGCAACTATCTACCCTACCCTTGTGGCTTCACTCACATCCAAGTCTAGCACCAGTTTAATGCAAGTCATTCTCAGAACAACTTGCAACTCAGTAGGTAAATGCTAAAAAAACTCACGCCATTTGAGAAACTATTATGTACCAAGACCAGCACTGGCAGCCAGCATTGCACAATAGCTACACAGCATGACTTACACTCACTGGCAAAAAACCCTGTTATCTCACAATTTTAACCACAAGGCCACATATTTTACCTGTCTATGGAGACATCCCATTTGACAACCTTCTCTGATCCCCAGCTGTTTTCCCAATGCCCTGTGGTCACCCACATCTGTTCACTGTCTCGTAGGGGAATATCGCATACAGACAAGCATTTGAGCAAGTCTGAACATGAGCTTTTATTGACAGCCAGCAAAATGGAGCACAAAGGAAATTAATACAGATTGTAGATCAAATCAATACATAAAACAAATGCTCTCATCTTGACCCTGACAATCCAGACTGGTCTTGTGCATCCAGCTCACAGCTACTGGAATCAGGTATCAGTCAGGTCCTGTTTGCCTTGTAGAGCCTATTGCAGCTGACTGTTATTTCTAAGGAGAGTTTTCTCCAACTCAATGTCCTTATTCTTCTCCTAAGCTGACTATTCCTGTTCTACCAGCTCCTCAGTATCTATCACATCGCTTCACTGCTCCAATTAATGCAGAGTACAGCTTGAGGACTTTGCAGCACACTCTACCAAACTATACTGGAGCCTTCTCTGCTCTGCCCCACCCTCACCATGCCCAGACAGCTCCAAGCTGCAAAGCCATATCTTCAACAGCCCTCCATGCTGGTCCATCATGGCTCTGGTCAGAGCATGCGCACTAAATTGGTGAAGCAACACTCTGGCTGATTGACCACTATATTGCATCCAAATGGGAATTCTGCTATATTCTACTCCCCTTCCCATTCCAGACTAACCTTCTCTCTTTTACATTCAGTAGAGTCTAATACCGTATTTCCACAATGGAGCAACGTTTCCTTCTCTCAATGTTTCCCATAGTACTCATGAAAATTCCATGCATGATGAGGTGCTTTTCACCAGTATTTGGCTTATTTGAAAAGAGAAAGTCAACCAGCACCAGCAGCATGTTATGATTTGCTTTTGACCAACATTTAATGCAAAGCACATTTAGTCTGGGTGCATCATATATAAGCGAAGTAATGTTTGCAAATGCCATGTAGCTGGAGTTTACAAATCCTTGCTCCACGTACTTGCCCCTTCAATGGTTTAATGTCCAGGAGATAAACACCACATGCTTTAATCCATCAGTGACATTGATCCAGCCCAGCCTGGACATTGACCCAGTTATTTTCTAGGAGAAAGTGAGGACTGCAGATGCTGGAGATCAGAGCTGAAAATGTGTTGCTGGAAAAGCGCAGCAGGTCAGGCAGCATCCAAGGAACAGGAGAACCGATGTTTCGGGCATCAGCTCTTCTTCAGGGTTATATGGGATATCGATAAGCTGCAGAGCTGGACTGAGAAGTGACAAATGGAGTTTAATGTGGAAAAGTGTGAGTTGATTCACTTTGGAAGGAGCAAGAGCAATGCAGAGTACTGGGCTAATGGTAAGATTCTTGGTCGTGTAGATGAGCAGAGAGATCTCAGTATCCAGGTAAATAGATCCTTGAAAGTTGCCAACGAAGTTGATATGGTTCTTAAGAAGGCATATGGTGTTAGCTTTTATTAGTAGACGGATTGAGTTTTGGAACCATGAAGTCATGCTGCAGCTGTACAAAACTCTGTTGCAGCCGCACTTGGAGTATTGCGTACAGTTCTGGTCACCACATTGTAGGAAAAATGTGGAAGCTTTGGAAAGGGTTCAGAGGAGATTTGCTAGGATGGTACCTGGTATGGAGGGAAGGTCTTACAAGGAAAGGCTGAGGGACTTGAGGCTGTTTTCATTAGAGAAGGTTGAGAGGGGACTTAATTGAGACATAAGATAAGGTGGACAGTGAAAGCCTTTTTTCCTTGAATGGTGATGGTTAGCATGAGGGGGCATAGCTTTAAATTGAGGAGTGATAGATATAGGACAGATGTCAGAGGTAAGTTCTTTACTCAGCAGTAGAGGTGTGGAATGCACTGCCTGCAACAGTAGACTCGACAATTTTAAGGGCATAGCCATATGGATGAAAGTACAATAGTGTAGGTTAGATGGTCTTTAGACTGTAGTGTTGACCTGTGAAACGATTGAGGGCCAAAGGGCCTGTACAATGCTGTAATATTCTATGTTCTATGTATGTGAGGACAAAGGGGACTCTGTCTTTATTGTGTTTTTGCTGGGGAAGGTTTAGAGAAGTGGAACAGGGAATGGAGGTGCTGTGGTGAAGGGCTGTCTGGATGACAGAGGGAGGAAAGGCATGTTGTTCAAAATAGATGGACATCTGGGATGCTTGGAGAGGAATGTCTCCTCATTCAAGCAGATGCAACAGAAGCAGCATGGAATTGGGGGAACGGGATGTGGAGTTCTTGAAGAATACTGAGTGAGATGAGGTGTACTCCAGGTAGCTGAGACTCTGTGGGTTTGTCTGTCTGGAAATTGTCACCAGAGGTGGAAATGGAGAGGTCAAAAAAAGGGGAGGGAGGTGTTCGAGATGGACCAAGTGAATTTGAGGGTGGGGTGTAAGTTCTGGGTAAAGTCTATGAACTGCTCCTGTTCAGCCTGGGTGCAGGATGCCATGCAAATCAGTCATCAATGGAACAACAGAAGAGTTGGGGCACAGTGCCTGTGTAGGTACTGACTGAAGACAGACTATTTGACATAGTTGACAAAGAGGCAGGCATAGCTGGGGCCCATCCGGGTGCACATGGTCACCACCTGGATTTAGAGGAAATGGGAGGAGTTAAAGGAAAATTTATTAAGGGTGAGGACCAGTTTGGTGAGGCGCAGGAGGGTATTGGTGAAGAGGCTCGGGATAGGTCTGTTGGAAAGGAAGAATTGGAGGGCCTGGAATCCATCCTTGTGGTGTTTAGATGTGTATAAGGACTGTACGTAGTGAAGAAAAAGTACTAGCAGCCAGGGAACTGGAAGTTACTGAAGAGATGGAGGGCTTGGTTGGTGTCGCAATGTCTCTAACTAGGATAAGGGAGTGGGAGATGGAATATAATGTGGAAAAGTGTGGTGTTATGCACTTTAGCAGGAAGAATAGAGGTATAGACTATTTTTGAAACAAGGAAATGCTTTGGAAATCTGAAGCACAAAGGGACTAGGGCATTCTAATTCAGGATTCTCTTAAGATTAAGGCATTGGTTTAGTTGGCAATTAAGAAGGCAAATGTAACATATGAGCAGGTATGAATTGCTGAGGATGGATAATGTTTTGGTCAGACTGCACTTGGAATACTGAGAGCAGTTTTGGGTCCCATATCCAAGGAAGGATGTGCTGGAGAGGGTTCAGAGGAAATTTATAAGTGTGATCCCTGGAATGAAGGGCTTGTCATATGAGGAGTGTTTGAGGACTCTGGGTCTGTACTTAATGGATTGAAACATACAGAATACTGAAAGGCCTGGATAAAGTGGGCAACAAGAAAATGTTTCTACAAGTAGAATAGACTCCGACCTGAGGGCACAGTCTTTTAAAACTGAGAGGAGGAATTTCTTCAGCCAGAGGGTGGTTAATCTGTGGAACTTATTGCTGCAGAGAACTGTGGAGGCCAAGACATTGAGTCCATTTCAGACAGATACTTGATCAAGGGCTACAGGGAGAAAGCATGAGAATGGGGTTGAGAAATACATCAGCCACGATTAAATGGTGGAGCAGACTCGATGAGCAAATAGTCAGATGTACAGCACGGAAACTGACCCTTTTGTCCAATTTGTCCATGCAAAAAAGATATCCCAACCCAATCTAGACCTACCTGCCAGCACCTGGCCATATCCCTTCAAACCCTTCCTATTCATATAGCCATCCAAATGCCTCTTAAATGTTGCAATTGTACTAGCCTCCACCACTTCCTCTGACAGCTCATTCCATATACTTGCTATCCTCTGAGTGAAAAAGTTGCCCCTTAGGTCTCTTTTATATCTTTCCCCTCTCACCCTAAACCTATGCCCTCAGGACTCCTCCACCCCAGGGTGAAGACTGTCTGTCTATTTATGCTCTCCATGCCCCTCATAAATTTAAAAACCTCGATAAGGCCACCCCACAGCCTCCGACCCTCCAGGGAAAACAGCTCCAGCCTATTCAGCCTCTCCCTATAGCTCAAATCCTCCAACCCTGGCAATGACCTTGTAAATCTTTTCTGAACCCTTTCCAATGTCCTAATTCTGTACCTATGTCTGAGGGCAATCCTGACCATAAAACCTTATGTGGTGCATGGCAAATTTAGCAGGTATTTTAAGTCACTTTACATGTTGAATGTTCAATATCAATGTTACAATTAGATGTGGGTTTATTTTCAATTTTTTAGATGCCATCCAGTTCCCATTGGCCTTTAGATAGTGAGGGAAAAAAAACACCCATTGCCACTGTTCCTATGAATTTATTTTTCAAAGTATTCCATTGTACTGTGGAATAATTAAAGTACTTTGATTTCCCTAATGATCATTTGAATACTGACCTCTATTTGCAGCATGAATATCAATTTGCACTTCACAGCATAAGAGTTACTGAACTGTGAACACAAACAAGGCAATAACAAATCAGTAGACAATTTGTACTCTGTCTGAAAAAAGACGGTGGAATCCAAAATGAATTGCTGCTACGCTGTAACTCATTTTGTGATGAATCTAGTTTCACTTCCATTCTCTCAAGGGACTGAGCACAGAATTCATGATCACAGGTATTTTCAGGTTTAGATGGTGGATTATGTAATAAGAACATACATGTAACTGGGCATGATATTAACAATGTAGATTTTTGTACACATTTGAGTAATGTACAGAATATAACCGTTGGTGGGAGGTCCCAGGTCATTCGTCACAATTTGCTATGTACAGCACAAACCTGAACAGTGGATGGAGGCAGTGATAGTTGCACTCAATTACACTTGAAATGAGGAATTGTCAGCATGTAGTAGTAAATCAGGTGTCTTCAATAGGGTGGCATTAGTATACCTTGTGTTATCAGCTGGCAAGAGCTGCCAGAATCATTCCACTCCTTGCACTTTCATGAGTGCACAGTCATGTTCTTGCCAAGTGAACACATGGCATCCACCACTGAGAGTCACAATTATCAAGGAAAACCATATCCAGTAAAATATTTGGTGAATACCAATGATGCATGCAAGAGGGTATCCCATTATCTCCTCCATTGCTTTGGAGCAAAGACTGGGGGAGGTAAGGCATTGCAACTGGATGCTTGGCATAATTGATAGGATGGTCAAGCTCTTCAAGTGAGTATGAGGGCCAATTGTGCCTGAATAGGTTGTATTTAATGCCAATGTCACCACAAGGTGGCACAGTGATTGGTGTGTTCAGAAAGGATCCAAAGTTGTGATATGTACAGTGAGGGATGCAGCCAGCAGGGTGGCATGAGGGAGTACAGCTCATAAAGAAGGATGGGAAGCTGGGGCACAGGGTGATCAGTAGTCAGTGTGATGGCTTGGAGGAAAGCAGAAGGCTCTAGTGTAGCATAGTAATGTCGTGCTACCATGTGCAGGTTGGTAGCTAGCGGCCATCTTGGCATTGGCAACACAACTCTGTTCTGAAAAGGGAAGGGGAGTAGCTGCCTAAAAAAGATTGGAATTCCTCCTAGGGAACAATTAGCATGGATAGTGTGGCCTCATCCTTTCTGGCATTGACATCATGACTCTAGAAGACATAATGACAGAAGCGGGTCCAGGAATTATGCAGGAGGCTTCCATTCAACCAAGACGAGGTTGAATACTGATAAAATGCTGTCAGTATAAAATACTGACTGATATTCATTCTAACATTAGAATTGTCCAATAGTAAGTAGGAGGATAAATAACCTATAATTGATCATATATAACAAATTTAACATCATAATTCTTTCTTTGGTGATAATGAAGAATCTGGGTAATAAATTTCAGGCAAGTATGAATGGGGTAGGCCTCTTAACAGACGTTTTCTTCCATAGAATGAGAGGCTGATCTGTGACCTAGCTCCATATCCTTTTCTTTGCCATAGATACCTTCATGTAGAAAGTGAGGACTGCAGATGCTGAAGATCAGAGTCAAGAGTGTGGTGCTAGAAAAGCACAGCTAATTAATTCTGTATAAATTATTTTTTATTTGCATTTGATAGGTTTTTGGTCGTGAAAGGCATGAAGATACCTGTGTCGAAATGCGGTGCTGAAAAAGCACAGCAGGTCAGGCTGCATCCAAGGAGCAGGAGAATCGATGTTTCAGTCATAAGCCCTTCATCAGGAATCATGATGAAGGCTTTATGCCTGCAACATTAATTCTCCTGCTCCCTGGATGCAGCCTGACCTGCTGTGCTTTTCCAGCACCACATTTCAACACAGATACCTTCATGCCTTTCACGACCAGAAACCTATCAAATGCAAATAAAAATTAATTTATACAGTATTAATTAGCATTTGCAGAAGCCTGGTCTAAACTCTATTGTTGATAGCATGTTGAAATCTCTCCTTGCTTCACTTCTGAAATGTCTGCTTCTAACCTTTAGATTGAGCCTGTTAGGTTTTCGATTCCTCAGCCAGCATAAATGGTTTCTCTAAATCTACCGTATTAGCTATGAATTCTGCATTCTTTGAAAAATTTAAACAGGTCATTCCTTGATCTTGCAAGAAAATATGAACAAATAAATTTAGGAGCTGGAGTAGGCCATTTGCCTCTCAAGTCTGCAGTGTTAATCAATAGGATCATGGCTGATCAGACTGTGCCCTCCAAACTATTCATTCCCACTACCCTGATGACGAACTAAGAAATCAAATGTTAAGAATGTATATATGTCTGCTTTAGAAATATTCAATGACATTGCCTCCATTACCCTTGTGCAAACAAAAATCTCCTCATTTTTGTCTTAATGGAGGACCCCTTATTTTTAAACTGTATTTTTTTTATTCCACTAGTTGTCATGGTTGGATTTAGAGTCATGATTCCAAAGTATTAGTCCTGACTTTTCAAACTAAATCAGTAATATTGCTAAATGGTTCCATTTAACACAGGCCTGCTAATCCATACATATAATACCAGTTTACTTAATATGACCTCACAATTCATAATCCCTCAAGTCTACATTTTATTCATATAAATATGCACTACCCTTACTCCAAGACTAATGTATCTTTCCACACATCGTGCCTGGAATTGAGCATGCAAATCCAAGTGTAGCTAACCAGGACTTTGGAGAGCTCCAGCATTCCTCTCACTAGCTTATATTATTGTAGTCCTTGAGATATTAACCTTTTTTGTTTATTTTGTTTACCTGTTCACTCCAGTTTAATGAATTTACATTGCCACAAAATACTAGAAACATAGAGAACTGGAGTCAATGTGGTATTATTGGTTGACTATTAACCCTGAAATAGCATCTGCACAGTGTGGAAACAGGCCACTCAGCCTAACAAATCCACATAAACTATCTGAAGAGCACCTGACCCAGACTCACCACCCCACCCTAACCCTGTATTTCCCATGGATAATCCACCTCACCCACACATCTCTGGACATCATGGTTTCCTCCCATCTAGAAAAGATGTGCAGGTTAGGTGGATTGGCCATGTTAAATTGCCCCAGAGTGCCCAGAGGAAGCAGACATGGGGAGTGTGTGCAAACTCCACAAGACAGTTGCCTGAAGCTGGAATTGAATCCTGTTGCCTTATACCAGGAAAATCAATAGTAGGTTAAATTCTCCTGAGCAGCTCTAGCAACTTTCTCTGCCAGTATATTAGACCCCTTCCAATTCAGGTGCAATCTGTCCTTATTGCAGAGGTCACTTCTATCCCAGAAGAGATTCCAATGATCCAAAAATGTGAATCTTCTCCCATGAACCAGCTCCTCAGTCAAACATTCATCTGCTCTATCCTCCTATTCCTACCCTCACTAGCTCATAGCACTGGGAGTAATTCAGATGTTACTACCTCAATGACCACCTTTTTAAATTGCTGCCTAACTCTCTATGTTCCTTTTCCCTTCCTATGTCATTGGTTCCAATGTGTACAATGATCTCCTGCTGGGCCCTCTCCCCTTGAGAACATTCTGCACCCTCTGAGACATCCTTGATATCGGCACCAGGGAGGCAACACATCATTCTGATTTTTTGCTGCTGGCCACAGAAACGTCTGTCTGTGCCTCAGTCTAGAGAGTTCCCTCACACAATCTATCTCTTGTAACCTGATGTACCCCTCATTGCATTAGAGCCAGTATTAATAATAGAAACTTGGCTGTTCGTGCTACACTCCCCTGAGAATCCATCATCCCCCTACGTTTTCCAAAACACCATACTTGTTTGAAATAACCACAGAAGACTCCTGCACCACCTGCCTACCTCTCGTACCTTTCCTGGAGGTAACCCATTTGTGACTGTATCTGTGACTTTTCTCCCTCCCTATAACTGCCATCCTTCACAACCTCTTGCTCTTGTAAATTCCTCATTGGCTCTAACTATTTATCCAACTGATCCATAGAATTCACAACTAATGGCATTTATTGCAGATATAATCCTCACAAACATGTAAACTTGCTAAACTCCCACATCTTACCAGATGAACATACCACTCTACTGAGGATGTTTTTGCTGCTTCCAATCTACAGACTCTGAAAATAGCACCGTCTTATTCCTCTACAAAACACTGCTCCAGGCTAACTTAATGCTTATGGCTTATTTTTAAGTTTAATCAAGAAAGAACCCATTCTACTCACTTCTGTAGACTTACAGCAAGGTCACACTTAAAACTATTCACTTATCTGTTTCTGTGCTATGACCTCTCCCAAACAGGTTCCTCCAACATCAGTTGTGAGTTTCACTGTTTGTTAATTTTCCTAGACATATTCCGGTGTCCAGCTATACACAAATTCACGTTCTCTCTGTCTCTGCCTCCGCCTTCCCTCTACCTCTCTCTGTTCCTGTCCCTTTTAACAGTGCTGTTGTTTTGGGTTTTCTTTTCCAAAACAATGCAACTGTGTATAAAACATTAGTTGCTGCTTCTGACATTCAAGGAATTCAACTCCATCACTTAAAATACCTCAAAAGGAGCAGCCTCTTACACCCAGAAATCGTTCCTCCATCTTGGATTACTCAATGTTTTCCAGAGCCCCACTTTGTGCCTTAAACATGGTAAGGAATTCTCTCTCTGATTTCTACCTTAAGATCTCCCTTGGCTGATTAATTAGTACTTTTGAGCAAGCACTAATGGAGCAAAATATACTGTAGATGGGGGCCTCAAATATCCACCGCCAAGAGCGACTCAGCAGCAGCAGTTCTGATGGAGCTAGTTGGGTCCTCAAGGACATAGCTGCTCGACTGGGTCAGTAGCAGGTGATGAGGGAACCAAAACGAGGGAAACACATACTTGACCTCATTTTTACCAATCTGCTGGGTGTAGATGCATCTGTCCACAACATTATTGGTAAGAGTGACCACCATGCAGTACTCTGGTGACAAAGTCTCACCTTTACATTGAAAATACCTTCCATGTTGTATGGCACCATCACTGTGTTGAAGGGGACAGATTTCAAACATCCATCAGCTCAAGGCTGGGCATCCATGAGGCATTGTGGGCCATAAACAACAGCAGAATCGTACTCTAACACAATCTATAACCTTATAGCCCAGCATATTCCCCCACTCAATCATTACCATCAAATTGGGGGATAAACCCTAGTTTAATGGAGAGTAGCACCAGGCATACCTGAAGATGTGTTAACCTAGCAAAGTCACCAAACAGGACTACTTGCATACCAAACAGCATAAGCAGCAAGTGATAGAGCTAAGTGATGGATCAGATCTAAGCTCTGCAGTCCTGCCACATCCAGTCATGAACGTTTGCAGGCACTGGATACTGTAAAGGCTACGTGCCCTGTTGGCAATCCAGTAATAATACTGAAGATGTGCTCCAGAACTTGCTGCTGCCCTTGCCAAACTCTTCCGTACAACACTGGCATCTGGTTGATAATGTAGGAAATTGACAAGGTATGTCCAGTCCACAAAACAGGATAAATCCAAGCTGGCCAATTACCACCCCATCAGTCTTCTCTTGATTGTCTGTAAAGTGATGGAAAGTGTCATCAACAGTGCTGTCAGGCAACACCTGCTCAGCAAAACCTCTTCACTGATACTCAATTTGGGTTCTGCCAGGGCCAACTTAGCTCCTTGCCTCATGACAAGCTTTGTTCAAACATGAACATGAGCTGAATTTTAAAGGTGAGAGTATGGCATCAAGAAGCCCTCGGGAAAACTGGAATCAATGGGAATCGGGCAAAATCTCTGGATGGAGTCATACCTAGCGCACAGGAAGATTGTTGTGGTTGGACATCAGTCATCTCAGCTCCAGGATAGCTCTGCAGGAGTTACTGAGGGTAGTGTACTAGACTCAACCATCTTTAGCTACTTTCATGATTTTCCTCCATCATTCAAGGTTAGGGATGCTCACCAATGATTACACAATGCTCAGCACCATTTGTGACTTCTCTGGTACACAAGCATGCCTGTTCAAATCCAACAAGGCCTGAACAATATTCAGGCTTGAGCTGACAAGTAGCAAATATCAGGCAATGACCATCTCCAACAAGAGACCACCATCTTTGGACATTCAATGGTATTATTATTATTATTATTATTGTATAGCCCACTCTCAACATCTTGGGGGTTACGGATAACCATATGAACTTGCTATATAAATACAGTGGCTACAAGCACAGGTCAAAGGCTAGGAATACTTCAGCGAGTAACTCACCTCATGACTCCTCAATGCCTGTCCATCATCTATAAGGCACCAGGCACATGTGGTGGAATATTCCCTACGAATCTGAATGAGTGTAGCTCCAAGTTTGACACAGTCCGGGAAAAAGCAGCCCTCTTGACTGACACCACATCCATAAATATCCACTCCTTCCGCCATCAATGCTTGGTCACAGCAGTGTGTACTGTCTACAACATCTAAAGATTCACCAAAGATCCATAGATAGCACCTTCCAAACTCCCAATCACTATTGTGGGAACATCACCACCAAGTTTCCTTCCAAAACTGACTTAGTGAAAGAATGGCGATATACTTCTGTCACTGGGTCGAAATCCTGGAATCCCCACTGTATTGGCACCATGGGTCTACCCACAGCACATGAACTACAACATATTGGGAAGTAATGGCCTTGTGGTATTATTCCTAGACTGTTAATCCAAAGACCCAGGTAATGTTCTGCGGACTTTGGTTCCAATTCTACCATGGCAGATGATGTAATTTGAACTCAGCAAAATCTGGAAGTAAGGATCTAATTGAATTTATTGTCACATGTACCGAGGCACAGTGAAAAGCTTTGTCTTGAGAGCAATACAGGCAGATCACATAGTTAAGTAGCATAGATAGTAAATAATATGTAAACAGGGGCAAAAACAAAAACACAGGTACAGGCGAATGTTAAGAGTTTGAGTCCATTCAGTATTCTAACAACAGTAGGGTAGAAACTGTTGCAAATACGGCTAGTGTGTGTTCAGGCTTCTGTACCTTCTCCCTGATGGTAAAGGCTGCAGCAAAACATCGCCAGGATGGGATGGATCTTTAAGAATGCTGACAGCCTTTCCTTGGAACTGGGCCAGGTAGTTGGATTCTATATATCGGAGGTTGCCTTTGTGATTGTCCAGGCCGTGTTCACCACTCTCTGTAACCATCTCCGATCTTGATTGGTACAGTTGCCACATCAGGTAGTGATACATCCAGACAGAATGTTCTTGATGGTGCAACTATAAAGGTTGGCAAGGGCATTCGCTGTCATACCAAATTTCCTCAGCTGCCTGAGGAAGAAGAGGAATTGTTGGGCCTTTGTAACCAATGCATCCACATGAAGAGTCCAAGAAAGCTTGTTGTGGATGACCATTCACAGGAGCTTGACACTCTCTACTCATTCCACCTCGGTGCTGTTAATGTGTAGGGGGGGCATGAGCACCATCCCGCTGAAAGGCAATAATGAGTTCCTTGGTTTTGCCGGCATTGAGAGCGAGGTTGTTCTCAGTGCACCATTTTGCCAGGTCTTCCACCTCCTGTGTGTAGTCTGTTTCATCGCCATCTCAGATTTTATCGACCATGGTGGTGTCATCAGCGAACCAGTAAATGGCAACAATGACTGAAATTATTGCCGATTGTTGGAAATACCTATCTGGTTCCCTAATGTTCTTTTAGGGAAGGAATCCGCCATCCCTATGTGGTCTGGCCTACATGTGACTCTAGACCCACAGCAATGTGGTTAATTCTTAATGGTCCTCTGCTCGATATTAGGGATAGGCAGTAAATTCTGGCCCATCCAGCAATGCCCTCAACTCTTGAATGAATAAAAAAAAACAGCAGCCACTCAACACCAGTTTCTTGAGCAACTGGAAATGAGCCCAGCCAGTGAAGCCCATGTCCCTCAAGTGAATTTTAAAAAAGACACCAAGAGCAGGAGTAGGCCATTTGTCACATTGAGCCTACTGTCATTCAATATGATTATGGCTGATCCTTTATGTCAATTACATATTCTTGCTTTATTACCATATTGGTTGATGCCTTTATAATCTAAAAAAAAACACTTTCTTGAATAAATTCAGTGATATGGAATCCATTGGTTCCTCCCTTATCTATTCTACTAGTTACAGCTTCAAAAAAAAATTCCAGTAGCATTTCAAACCACAGGGTACTGAGACATCACTCATTTGCATTCTGGGAGTGGGCTTCCCAGTCAGCTTGGGTGTGAAGGCCACCATGGAAGACCATTCCCAGTGACAAGCACGAGGAAAAGCATCTAACCAGAAAGTGCTGATTTGCATTCTGTGAGTGGATTTTTTGACAGGATATTGCACATAAGTTGTTGCACTTGCTTTCTAAAATACACTTTCTGGAGGGAATCTACATTTGGAACCAAGTGCTCTACACCAACATTATTAGTGCACTCTCAATGAATGGGTGGGAATCAAAGCTTCCGTATCAGATCCAGAGTCAGGCAGGGATGCCCACTCTCCTGCCTTGTTTCTTTGTTTAGAGCCAATTACTGAGTCCATCAGGAAGGATGTGAGCTTGACAAGGGTGCTTATTCCAGGCAGCAGAGACCTGCAGGTCAAAGCCTCCCTGTACATGGACGATGTCACTGTTTTCTGCTCAGATCCGCAGTGAGCAGATGCATGAGTATCTGTGACAAGTTCAAACTGGCTTCTGGAACCAAGGTAAGTTGAGGCAAGAGTGAGACCATGTTTTTTGGGAACTGGGATGACCCATTCTTCATTTCCTTTACTGTCAGGACAGATTATCTGAAGGTGCTGGAAATAAGGTTCGGAGTGACCAGGGTATACACAAAATCTTGGGAGGAATGCATGCCCAAAATGAAGTAAGAACAGGCCTTTTGGGGGCACCGCTTTGGCTCATTCCCTGAAACTGTGTTGTTTCAATCATCCTGAGCCACCTTCCATTTCATCTGGAAGCTAAAATAGACTAGCTCTGCAGGGACCCCATTTACAAAACTAAGGATAAGGGGATGGAAGAATGTACCCAACATTGCCCGCATCCTGATGGCCATCTTTGTGTGGCTGCATCAAACTGTGCCTAGACCCGATGTATACAAACACCAAGTCTCTCTACACACTGAGGTTCTACCGCTCCCGATGTGGCGAAGCATGAGACTGGCCTCTCTGCCACAGAATGCTCCCAGTTGTTAGACCATTCCATATCACTTGTCCTTCCCCAAGAAATTCACAAAGGAAAACACCTTTGATCACCAGTCCATCAGGAAGTGGTCAGCACACAGCATCCTTGAGACCCTGTGGAAAAGGAGAGAGTGGATCCTGTCGCGTGGTTCCCTGAGCAGACTGTCAAGTCATTTGGCAGAATGCCCCATCACCAGAGCTTTCTGATCAGCACCAAGACATTGCTTGGCTGGTGATGAGAAGGGCACTACCTGTGAGGTCCTTTATGCATGCTCATTCAGTCTGTGCCACCGCATACTGCCCTTGAAGTGGCCGTGGGGGATGAGACTGTCTGACATCTCCTTCTGGAATGTGCCTTTGCAAAGGAAGTGTGGAAGAAGATGTGTCAAGCTTCGTCCTGAGCAGCTCTGTGATGTGGGACTCTGCTCTATGGTCTGTTCGCCGGGATCCACACAAACAAATTCACTGTGCCTCGAGGACCACCAACTTCATGAAAAATGCTCTTTGGTCTGCCTGAAGCTGTTGGTCTTCCAGAACAAGGAGTTGGCCCTGATCAAGTGTTGCAAACTGGTACATTCCAAGGTCCAGGACTATCTGCTGAGTGACTCATTGAAGCCTGGGGCAGTTGCTGCCAAAGCACAGTGGGGAAAGACCACTGTCTGAGGTCTTCCCACAGAAGGTAAATGGTGGTTTGTTAAATTATTGCGTGATCCTAGTGCCTCAAATATATGTTAATAGAATCATAGAATCCCTATAGAATGGAAACAGGCCATTCAGCCCAACAACTCCACACAGACTGTGAGTATCCCACCCAGACCCATTCCCCTACCCTATTACTCTACATTTCTTAGTATTATATGTCTGAGAGATTTATTTCTGGATAGAGTCAAAGTCCAATGTTTTGTCTATCTACTTGATATACAACTGTACAGAACCAAACTGTTTTTGTGACATACAAGGAGATCTTTTTGTAAATTAAGTTTATTTTGAAATTAAAAAAAGATTGGGAGTGGGCTTCACAGTCAGCGTGGGTATGAAGGGCATTGTGGAAGAACCTGGTGTTAAGGAACAGTCAGCCCCAACATTACACTACTGTTGTGTTTCCATCCCTCCTTTATCCTCTCTCCAGGAGAAAAAAAAATGAGAGGCAAGGCTCAGAGGAGAGGAGACAGAACATTGTGAGAGAGAGTTCCAGCAGGGAAAGAAAAGTGAGTCGAAAGAACTTCTAGAAACTATTGTTGGTGAGTAGCAGGTAAGCTTTAAGAAATTGTTATCAGAGCAGAGAGCACCAGCAGCTTCAATTTAGTATTAGAGATATTTGACATTGCAAAAATTAATTAAGTTAAAGGGGTAAAACGTGGCAAGGGAGCTCCAAATCGTAGTCTTCTCCTCTTGATTGATGTGGGAAGCCGGGCACATTTCCAGTGCTCAGGACCTGCCTTGGAAATGCTCCACAATGCCCCCAGATGCCACTCCAACTCTGGCTTCCAGGAGCTGCAGCTGGAGTGACTACTTGCAGATGTGCAGGTCCTGGGCACTGGAAATGTGCCCGGCTTCCCACATCTTAGTATCCTCTTTGGCCACAGGTGAGGTCCCAGAGGATCAGAGAATTGTTTTAAGAAAGGTAGCAGGGATAATCCAGGAAATTACAGGCCTGTGAACATCACATCAGTGGCAAGAAAATAATTGGAAAAGATTCTTGGACAAGATTTATGTACATTTAAAAGCAAATAGACTTATTAGTGATAGACACATGGTTTTGTGCAGGGGTGGTCTAGCCCTACCAACTTGATTGAGTTTTTCAAGGAGGTGATAAAAATGATGGAAAAGTAGTTGATGTTGTCTACGTGGATTTCAATAAAACCTTTAACAAGGTTCCTCATGGCAGATTAGCACAAAAGGTGAAGTCACATGGTATTGGGTGAGCTGGCAAGATGGATACAGAACTGGCTTCCTCATAGGAGACAGAGGGTAACAGTGGAGAGGTGCTTTTAATAATGGAGGACTGTAGTTCCACGGGGACCAGGGCTGGGACCTCTGTTTATGGTCTACATAAATAATTTGGAGGAATTACTTTGGTCTAATTATTAAGTTTGCTGATGATACAAAGACTGGAGTTGCAGATAATGAGGAGGATTGTCAGAGGATACAACAGGATATAGATCAGTTGAAAGCATGGCAGAAAAATGTCACATGGAGTTTACTCAAGACAAAATTTGTGGCGATGCATTTTGGAAGGTCAGGTGCAGTTGGCAGGTGCAAGTACAGTGAATAGCAGAACCATCAGGAGTATTGATATGCAAAGGTACCTGGATATGCAGGTCGACAGATCACTGAAGGAGGCAGCACAGGTAGATAAGGTCATAAACAAGGCCTATGGCATACTTGCCTTCATTCTAAAAGGCATTGAGTATAAGGATAGGATAGATAATGCTGCAGCTTTATAGAACATTAGTTAGGCCACACTTGGAATATTATATAAAGTTGCAGTCACCACACTACCATAAGGATGTGTATGCTTAGAGGGTACAGAAAAGGTTTACCAGAATGTTGCCTGGTATAGGGGATTTTAGCTATGAAGGAAGGTTAGATAGACTGGGTTTGTTTTCACTAGAACGCAGGACATTGAGGGATGACCTAATAAAAATTTAGAAGATTGTGAATAACCTGGATAGAGTTGAAAGTTGAGGCTTTTTCTCAGGGTGAAGGGGTCAATTACTAATGGACACAAGTTCAAGCGCAGGGAGTAAGGGGGGGAGGGGTTGAGTTTAAGAGATGTGTGAGGCAAGTGTTTCTCACAAAAGGTAGTGAGTGCCTGGAACATGCTGCAAGAGGAGGTGGTGGAAGCAGACACATTTGCAGCACTCAAAAAGTACCTGGATGAATACATGAGTAGAAAGGGAATAGAGGAATACAAATCCTGTAAGTGAAGACAATTTTCGCATGGAAGGGCAAAATGTGTCAGCACAGGCTAGGAGGGCCAAAGGGCCTGTTCCTGTCCTGTATTGTTCTTTGGGTATGTTATTTGCCATGTTCTGCTACCATATCATTTATTATACACTCTAGCGTTTTCCCTACCGATGTTAGACTGATGTGTAACGTTTCCTTTTTCTCTCCCTTTTTAAATAGTTGTTATATTTATCACCCTCCAATCTGTAGGAAAAGCTTAAGAGCCATTGGAATTTAAGAAGATGACCATCAGTGAATCAATGTTTCCAGGGCTATTTCCTTTAGTATTCTGGAATGTAGATTATCAGGTCCTGGGGATTTGTCAGCCTTTAATACAATTACTTTCCCCAGCACTATTTTCTTACTCATTAATTTCCTTCAATTCTGCCCCCTCACTAGACTTTTGCTTCCAGGTTACTTGCGCTCACTTTTGAGAAGACAGAATGTAAAATGCATTCAGTTCTTTTGCTATTTCTTTGTTCCCATTATAGTTTTCCCAGCGTGGCTGTAAGAAACTTAAATTTATCTTTACTAATCCTTTGCTGTTCACATATTCATTGAAACAAAGTGGACATTTCCTGATGCTGATAGCCATTGTCAGTTTTTCTCTTTCACTCAATTGATGAATACAGCTTTGTGACTTTGTTTCCATTTTGACTACCTGCACACAGCATAACGTTGTCTCTTCAGCAAGCTTGAAGAACTGGATTTCTTCAAGTCATTAAAGGTTGCATGATTTTTCTTGTTTGGCTGATTAAATTGGATGTGTGTTTGGATCCCCCTAGGCTACAGACTTTTCAATGATGTGGGAATCCTTCATAGTTACCCAAAGTGTAGGTCCATTTTTGTAAATGCATCTGACCTGTACAAAAAAAATGGCAATTTTAAATCCTACAAATATCCCTCTGGTAAGGACCCACTCAATCTCAATCTGGAAGATTTAGTACTCTAAATTTGTCTTGGATTTCACCATTAGGACTCTGGAACATATTATGAATCTTCTCAAATGTCTATTTTTCTCCCCTTTCTACTAACATAACATTGTGAAATTGCGATTGCGTGATGTCCTAAGGTAACCTAACTGCTAGCTAACAATTTTTAATAGTATCTTTTATAAATAATCACATTACTGTGTATTTTGTAGAAAGTAATGCTTTGTAGCAAAGAAGACGACAACGAAAATGACTTAGAAAACAGTTTGAAAATGCTTTGTAATGGGAGTTTTGTTAAATGCCATTCTCCTGTCTGTCATAAAAACCTTGCCTGTGGTAATGGTGGAACAATAACAAAATCTCATCGTCAATTGTCTCCAGTGCAGATGTTTGTCTTGTATAAATGCAATACAAAAAAACGACAATAAATATTTTATTAAAGTGAGCGGAAGGAAGTCTCCACAGATCACATAAAAAGGACATTAGTAGAGTCAGATATGGTCATAATGCATAATGTAAGGACAGACAGTGGAGGTGGTGCTCTTCAAAACTTCTCCTGGGAAAGATTATCCTCATTTTGCTCTGCTCTATTGTACCAGAAATTTTAATGACTGGCAGAGGAGAGTGAAAGAATTGCAGAGCATTTTGAATATGCGTTGATGTGGTAAGAGACCGTCTAAATAATTTCTTAATTCGATAAAGAGAAATAAAAGCATTTCATCCTCCTGTTCTAACTTTGCTGCCAATTGGTCCAAGTCTGATAGATTATTCAGTGCACAATATTCCATAGTTTGAGGTTTTTGTAGTGAGACAAGTGACCTTGCCTCTATAGGTTGATTTAATGAATATATATTCCACAATTTGAGGGCATAAACTTCCAAAAGATAAGGAGTGTAAATTCCTCAATAATTTACTGCTACCTGGATGACAACATAGTTTATTGGACGGCAATGCAATTATTTGTAGGGAAAATAAATCATCAGCCATCTTTTAATGATTTTAATGGTCCAAACAACCTTAATGTAGCTTGGGGCTGTCAGTCTATTTTGCATTTTGACTTTTAAATTTTAGCCCATTAAATTTAGGATAACATTTATTGCAGGCAGACTACAGCACAAGTACATTAGTTTCCCTGCATAATTGGACTGCAGGATGAGCACAGTAATTGAAGCATACTATGACAACCTTTAGACAGCTGACAGCAAAGATTGAGGTGACAATGTTCAAAGAAACATATCTGCAATAGGGCTTTCCAATTACCTCCTGAATTTAACAGACACCTTGCAACACTTAGGATTAGCATCCCAAGACTGTTCCTGTCAACTCAGGATAATCATCTTAGAGATGACAGACATTTTAAAGGACAGTCACTTTGTTACATCAAGAATAGGCTGATATTAAGTGTAATGTTAAATACTAGTTCAAGTATTTCAGCAAAATAAAGTCTGTATGAAGCCATAAGTATTTGCTTCATGTGTTAAAAAGCATTTCAACCAAACACACAATTCCTTGTAAATCCATTTTCCTCTCCACTATAAGTCCAATTCTTCTGAAGTCTGATCTTGATGCAAGATTCAAATTGCAAGTTTATCAGAAGCCATCTGCAGACATGCTCTAGTAATTCCTTCTCCATTTGTAATGAATGAATGCCAACAGCCGAGCAAAATCATAGTTGAGCTAGATTTTCTTCATCAGCAAAAGTCCACACACCTACAGTTTCCATTGGGGATTGTTAAGTAACAACAGAAATGTCAACAGCTTTTTCACCAGCACAGAGATTTATGGCTATCCGCAACTATTTTTAAAATCCTATTGGGATTATGCACAACATTTAGGAGGAGCAGACACAAATAGTCAATGACTAACAGTGAAATATAAAATTTGTACCTAGTGAGCAAAATGTAATTAGTGTCATAAATCTGTATCAGAAATAAGGATCTATTTAGTAAATGGATTAACACATGCATGAAAATGTCTTGAATATTCCAAAGGATCCAGATTGTAAATACAATCATTGGATATCATTAGTTAAAGAAAAATAATCTTAATTTTCCTTTTTTTTTAAGTTTAAAAATTCTAGTGAGGATGTTTCAGAACTTTATCCCTATTTCTTACATGGCCTTGACCTCTGCCATGCCAAATAGTTGTCACTTCCAAATTGCCTCACAATAGGGTTAGAATTGTGTGAATGATGCACTCTTACAGATCTTTACTTCAAGGGATTTAAGGTAATGTGTTGAGATGGATAAAATGTTGCTTAACAGGCTGGAAACAGTAGGAATACCTGGATCTTTTTTTGAATGGCAGGCAGTGACTAGTGAGGTCACACAGGGGTTGGTTCTATGAGCCCAGCTATTAATATGTTAATGATTTTGAGGGAACTACACGTAATATCTGTTTGCAGAAGACACAAAGCTGGGTGGAAGGGTGAGCTGTGAAGAGGATGCAGAGATGTTGCAGTGTGATTTGGATTGGCTAAGTAACTGAGTAAATGCATGGCAGAGGGAGTAAAGTGTGGATAAATGAGGCTGTCTACTTTGGTTGCAGAAATAGGAAAGCAGATTATTATTTGAATGGCTGTAAATTGAGAGAGGATAATGCTCAATGAAACCTGAGTATCCTTGTGCACCAGTCACTGAAAGTAAATGCAGGTGCAGCAGGTAGTAAAAGAAGCAAACTGTATGTTGGCCTTCATAAAAAAGGGTTTGAGTACAGGAACAAGGATGTCTTGCTACAATTATGCAGGATATTGGTGAATCCATACCTGGAATCTAGTGTGCAGTTTTGGTCTCCTTTATCTGAGAAGAATGCTCTTGCTTTAGAGGGAATACAGCGAAGGCTTACCAGTTGATTCCTGGGATGGCAGAATGATGCAGGAGGTGAGTCTGAGTCAGTTAGGATTGTATGCATGGAGTTTAGAAGAATGAGGTGGGGTTATCCCTCAGTAACAGCACTAGACAGGCTAGATACAGGAAGGATGTTCCCAATGGTGGGGGAGTTGAGAACCAGAAGTCATAATCTAAAGATTAAGGGGTAAACCTTTCAGGACTGAGGACGAGGAGAAACTTCTTCACCAAGAGAATGGTGAGCCTTTCAAATTCACTACCCCAGAAAGTAATGCAAGCCAAAGTATTAAGTATTTTCAGGAATGAGGAAGATTTAGCTCTTGTCACTAAACGGATCACTGATATAGGGCAAGGCAGCATTAGGATACTGAGCTTGATGATCAGCCATAATCATATTGAAAGGCAGAGCAGGTTCAAGGGGCTGAATGGCCTATTCTGCTTTTATCTGCTATATATCATTCGCATCTTAATTACCAGTGATCAATACCAATACCACCAATCTTAGCACCACTAAACACCTGAACTGAAAATATGTAAAATACCTGTGATCAAATTTCATAGACAATCTGTAGAGTTCAATTACTCTGTGCTTAAACATCAATAGAAAACAGACTCCTACAATAACTGTATTAAAAACAGAAAATGCTGGAAGAATTCAGCAGGTCTGGAAACATCTGTGAAGAGAGAGGAACAGAGTTAATGTTAATTACTAGCTGCATTAAGCAAAATGTTTTCCACATGGCACTTTTTTTGTCAGTTACTCTAAAGTGGTGCCCAGGGATTTTGTGGCAACTGAAAAAGATTAAACCTCTAATAATCCATAAAGACGTATTCATAAAATGTATTAATACAATGTAAATGTCCTCAAGTGATCAATTTGCTGAAAAAAAACAACAAAGACAAGTAATCCTATAACAACCTTGAAAGCAGTCTAAGATTTTAATAGTAGCCTGTTGAGATACGATGTTCTGGACATTTTAAACGCAACCAAATACTGGCAGCTCAGACCTATGAAAAATAGCTTTGACAAATGTAAACAATGGATTCTATTAAACTTAGAAACACAGATTTTCTTCCTATGTTACAATAGACAGCTTGTCATTACAGCTCTGGGTCTGTGTCTTTGATCTAAATGAAAGCTGTATTTATTTTGCATGGTTTTTGTTTTAAAGAGCTGGGGATTTAAGTTACTTTACAATCCTTCCCTCACTCAGGTTTATTCTTCCATGCAATCATGAAGGTTTATAGGTTAAGATAATTAGAATATTGAAATTGAGTTCTGATTGAATTAAACACTAAATTTCAAGTGTGTCTGCCGATTTTGTTTGCATTTATGCAATTCACATGGCTTCCTTTACCCCACAGTAAAAATGGAATCTGCTAGAAACATGGTTGGGGTTTCTGCATCTGGGCGATGTTCACTAAAGTCCTCCTGGACATGGCAGAAATCAAGGCCTTTTCTTTTCACTTATCTTAAACCTTCTATATTCACCTTTGGTTTCCATTTTAAATTTACATATATCATTTGTCATCTGCAGTTTCTTGATTTTTCATCATCCAGAAAACTCTGAGTTTGATTGTTTAATTTTTCCTCTTGCTGGAAATGTACCTTGCTGTACCCAAACTATTTCCTGTATAGAGCTAGCATGTTACTCTGTTATACTTCTGCCTGCCATTCTTTGATTCTGATTCACCTGGCCTATATCTGCTCTCACCCACTGACATTGGCCTTGCTCATTTGCTTCTTACCCTGAATTGCCCCTTATTGTAGGGACGTGGAAATGATACCTTTACATTGAATATAGGTACAGAACATGTTCAAACTGAATTATGAAACAGCAGCATTAGACAAGATGGACCTGGTTTATAGTGCTTCAAGTGAAGTGTCCTTTTTTATGTCCCTTTAAAAGGAGTTATGTTCAACAATGTCTATTACTGCTCATTCACAAGAGTGTAGATCTCTTCTTACTATATACTTATCCTTTACCATAGCTAACCTAATACCATGTTAGAAGTCACACAACACCAGGTTACAACCAAAAAGGTTTACTTAAAGTTAGAAGCTTTCCGAGTGCTGCTTCTTTATCAGGTGAGGTGGAGGGAGGCACAGAATGTACAGGCACCTATAGGCCACCCTCCACCTCACCTGATGAAGGAGCAGTATTCAGAAAGCTTCTAGCTTTAAATAAACATGTGAGACTATTACCTGGTGTCTTGTGACTTCTGACTTTGACCACCCTAATCCAACACCAGCATCTCTACGTTATAATACTATGATCGTCATCATTTTATACCCATTTCTACCCTTTTTGTGCCACATCCCAGAATCACAACATCATTGTGGTGAGAATTTTACCCACTTGTGAGGTGAGGCTATTGCAGACAGAATCCACTAAAAGTAAGGGGAGCTGCATTGTACCCATGGCCAAAGGATCCCCTTTCATGTGTGCAAACAGCTGATCTTTCAATAGCCACCTCAGGACAGAAAGAGAGCAAGTACTTTTTCTGATTTAAGAATGAACCACGGGCAATGAAGGTATACACACAAAGTTAGGTCAGAGAGGTTTCACCTCTATAAATATCTTGCTTAAAATTTACTTTTGAAAACATTTCTTTACCCTATTTCACGTAAGCTGCAGAATCCTTGCCTGCTTCAGTTATGGCCACAATTCCTGGTGGTACTTCTGAGTTCTGAACTCATTAGGAATGGGCAGCCATTGTGGTTAGGATAGTAAATCCAACAGCATGAGTCCTGTTCAGATGACCAGTTAGGCCCCTGGCCTGACAGCAAAAATTTATCCTTTATTCCTATGTGACCACTCATACCTGCAACTCACCGTCCATTTTGCAACACTCTGCATATTCACATTCATCTAATTTAAACTTTTACATTTCCCCTTATTCTGACTCCATCTAATAACTACTATTTTCTATTCTGGTGCCACCTATCTTTCCCAATTCTTGGCGCACCGTGCTTTTCCTCTTAACCTCCATGTCTCTACTAAATCAGTTTAAACTCTTATCAGTTGAACGAGATATGGGACGATTTCATTCATAATATTAATCACAAATTTACAGGATTAAACATTTGCACCATGTCATTCAGGCTATTGTGGTGGCTCGAGCTTTCTGTTAGAACCTCAAGAGTTTGCCAATTTTTAAAAATCAAGTCCACTGTCTTTTGCATCAGTAATTATTATCTTTCTGAATGTCAAACGTCTAATGCTACCCACTGGAGGAAAGAGTTCTGTGCAACATAACGAAACTAAACTCCTAATATATTGAGATTATCTAACTGGATGACAGCAATTTTCTGAGAAATAATGTACACTCCTATAATCTGTATATGTTTCTAAGTGATCGATGGATTTTTTTCTCATTAACAATTAATAGATGAACATTTACAGAAGTGAAAATTGATGCTATTAATCTTCTGTATCGTATGTCGACTATAAAGCAATGCATTATATAAAAGTATGTCTTTTTATATATATAAAATAGATTTAAGCAGAAATACAATTAGGAGTTTTTGAATTTTCTTCAATTCTTTTTTAGACAGTACATTTGGATCGGCTCAGGTTTGAAGGGCCGAAGGGCCTGTTCCTGGGATCTAAATTTTCTTTTTTCTTTGTTCTACTCCCAAGGCTTTAATATGCTTTTCCCAACTTGCATCTGAGTCACAAGAACCCTTATGTTCTAACCTTTCTATATTTCTTGCTATAGTAGCTTCCAATACTGTTGCTAAACAATAATACCCAAAACATTTTTGAACGTTTATTTGAGGTTGAATCACATACTAAGAATCAATACCACTTGGTTGATCGAAGTACAAGAGAAAGTGAGTAAACGAAGTAAACTGGGGTTTCCACTCAGTTTCAAGGGCCATCCCTGTTTGACTTCACTCAATTCATTGTTGAACTTTTTGCTCTTCAGGCAAAAATTTAAGATCCTGACTGGGATAGTGAGCATCGGGATGGCTAATAAATAGGCTTGTTCTGAGAAAAGGTTAGGGAACCCTTATTTGATGCTGACGTCAAGGTCCTAAGATCCTAAACTATGAATAATAAGATTGATACTTGAAGAGCCAATATTCATATTTAAAAGTGGACAAAGGTAGCATTTCATATATAAGATATCAAAATGAAACAAAGAACCTATTTAAAATTGGCAAAAGGAAACCTTTGTTCACTCAAATGAGATTTTTGTGTATAGAACAAAGTTTCTTCCTCCTTAGGAGAGTATCAGAAAACAAAATGGAACTTACCAAATGAACATAACTTTGTTCATATTAGCATAGATACAGCAACTAAAATCGAAGATGAAAGCTCAACAAATGAATAGAAGTTTGCAAGCTCCTTTGCAACTTTTAAAGTACTAGTGTGGAACATGAGACAAAGTTTTTTTAGGAGATTCTCAATTGTGGAAAAAAATGCACAGGTACAATAAAGCCAGAAGAGCTAGGAATTCTTCTGATTTGTAACCTGTTCTCTGGAGAATGACATTCAGTCTCACTTACTTGAATCCACAAACAAAAGCACAAGGAATTTTAAAAACTGAAAAGACTTCAAGAATTAGCACTGATGTCATTTAATTGTACTGTCCCACCCACAACCATCAAAATAATTTGTAAAATGAAAAATCAGTTTGATGGCAACAGTTTCTTTTTTGTCCTTGCTCTGGGTTATTTGAGTTCAGATGAGAGTGAATCTTCTCAGTACATTGCTCCCTCTCTGGAGATGTCAAAGAAAGAACAGAAAAAATAATTGTACGGGTTGGTCCTGAGAGATATTAGTGAACATCTTGCCACCTCAGCAAGCACATACAATGCAAGAAGGTCCATGGTCGGGGTGGAGGAAGGGCTGGTAATGGGTAGTTAAGGTCTATAAAAATGGTTAATTAACTGCTTCATTAGGGCCCTCTTGTGGTGCAGAGGTAGTATTGCTACCCCAGAACTGGGAGCCCCAGGTTCAAGTCCCATCTGTTCCTTTAAAAAAGGTAACTTGTGGCAGAGTGGTAGTGTCCCTAACTCAGGACTAGAAAAGCTGGGTTTAATTTTCACCTGCTCCAGAGGTATGTAAAAACATCTCTGAACAGACTGATTAGGAAAAATAGGTTGAATTAAAGAAAAGATAACTATTCTGAAAGAGTAAACACTATGTGAGAAGGTCCATGGTGATGGTGGGGATGGGTTGGCAATGGGTAATTAAAGTCTATAAAAGTGGTAAATTAAGTGCTTTATAAAGTAACCATTCTGAAAGAGCTAGTGTTGAATGTGTGTATATTCCATCCAATCTTATAATTTCTCTCTCGGTTTGTGGGTGGATGCTGAGTTGTATGCTAGCCTTCATAGGAAGCAAAGATAATTCTATAAAGCTTCAGAAATTTAAACCTGTGCTTATAACTATCACGCAATAAACCATCTTCTTAACCAAAATAAATGCCACACCTACAAAGATGTACAGTCACCACCACTGACCATTAATGATGCTCTGTACACAAAATAGATAAACTATGACGAGTAGCAGTGAACTCATCAAACAGCCACATCCCTGTGCCACTTATTGGTATAGGTGCCAGATGTGGAAGTCTGGGTAGTATCACCTCAAGGGTCTCAACGTACCATGCCTGGCAGGTGATTGGGGCTGGTTCTGGGCAACAACAAGCCCGTTGGGTTAGTATAGCCCCCAACTTAGCTAAACCTGGGGCTAACTGGGGAATGGGGGGGGGGTAAGGGCCTTACGCTGCCCTTGTCTTCAACCAGTATTAATTCCCAAACTGCTAAACCATTGAAATCCAAAAGAAAAAGGAACTAATCCCTCCGAGAGTCGCTGGCTTACACCTCTCATTATTTGGATTTCATAAAGACTAGGCGAGCAGTGATGATCTCTCAGGCACAAAAGCTGCCAGCTTTTCATTGGTTGACAGTTTTAGGTGAGTCAGGACCTCACTATCAAGAACTTTGATTTACCAAGAGACTTGCCATCAGATCTTAATAAATTTTCTGGAAAGTCAACCAGCAAGTTTTTCTCCTTGGTGCAAGTCAAGATTCAGTCATGACTGAACACCGACATCTCCACACTGGCTATAAGATGTCCAGCATTTCTGGTGTTTACTAATCGGAAGATGTTAAGGTTAATTAAAAGTCATGGGAACAAGAGAGGCAAAAAACATCTTGCACATATTAAAATGTGAACAAACATACTGCACAATACAAATTCTACTTCCTCACACTGCTTTCTCCAAGGAAAAATGCTCCTAGTTTTTTCCATTTCTGTCGCACCTGTTCTCATTATATCACACTGCACAGGAAGTTTCCAACATATTTTCCCTTAACCAAGGATGCCCCACTTCAGCACTTCTACTCTCAGCCTTTCCTCAGTTTTTCCAGAATGTAAGTAGAGATTCCCCCCCTTACTTTCCATCCCACCAGTCTCTATATACAAAGAATCATCCTCAGTTATTCACATCACCTCCAGCAGGATGTCACCAAACATATCTTTCCCTCCCATCAGCATTCTGCAGGGATCAATCCCTCTGAGTCCATGGCTCACACCTCTGTCGCTTTAAAACTCTCTTCAGCCCTCCATGACATCTTCACTTGCAACTGGAGGATGTAAACACTTGTCTTCACTATCCAAGACTTGAAACACACCTTCCATCTAAAGTAACATTTCACTTACACTAAACTAAATAGAAAGGAATGCATTTGCTGCCCGCAATGTGGTGTCATTGACACTGCAAACTGAGTGACCCTATGTTGTGGAAACCCCATTCTACTCTCAAACATGACCCTGACCTAACAAATGAGTGCCTTTTCAATAAATCATCTTGCATATCACATTTTCTACTTGGCATTGTACAGCCTTCAGGACTTAGCATTGAGTTCAACAACTTCAGACCATGAGTCTACCTTCATTTTGATTACATCCTGCCATCATTTTCAGCTTAAAACCACATTTCAAATGCTTATCAGTTCCAAAGCAATCATTTTGGACTCAATGTTAACTATGTTTCTCTTCAGTTTGTGTTTATACTATTAAAAAATTAATTACAAATTGACTATTTTTTCTTTGAAATGTTTCACTGCACAATTCCAACTTTGCATGCAATCTGGCCAGGGAATATAGTTCTTTTTAATATAACAGACACAGGTATGCATGTTCAACGCTTCAATATAAATTGGCAAGTTTATTTTCAATGCCAGAGTCTACAGATAACTTTAGAAATGTTTAATTTTTTTTCTCTGAATCTATTATGTACTGGCTCCTTTGTGTCAATGTGCATGAAAAGAATCAAACTAGTTAATATATATATATATATATATATGCAATAATGAGGAGTGAATAAAATGTCCACAAATCTTGAATTGTTGAGTTAGCTGTGGAAAATAAATTCTCTTCATAGATTTCTACTACATAATTAAGAACCAAATAAAAAAATTACACAATAAAACTTCAAGCCCATTTTTCAGCAAGATCAATTTACTGATTTGTACTCTATTGCAGTAGGGAAATGTGTACAACTGGAACCTGATCTTGACACACTTTTATTAACTCTTGATTTCAGAGACATAATTACAAACATGCTTGTCCTAATCTAACAGTCACAGTTTTAGAATGCTCTTGGATTGAGCAGAACAAGTGAATCCCTTGGTAATGCATACCACATGAATGCAATTAAACTCAATTACTGTACAATTAAATCTCCCTTCTCTCTCTTTAAGCAGAATTAGAATTATATATAAACAATCATTTAAGCAAAAATCAAAGACTTCCATATCTTTTAATCAAGCATAATATTACAATACTCATTGCACTAGAATTGCTTAAAATTCAGAAATACATTATGATTTGTGATTAAATCTGACAGATTTGTTCTCGGCTGCTTTGGGAAACGAGAATTGCAATTGCTTCGCCACTTGCGAAGATCTTTGCATCCTCGCTCTCCACTGGAGTCGTAACTGAGGACTGGAGAGAGGCAAATGTAATTCCTCTCTTCAAGAAAGGAAATAGGGAAATCCCCGGCAATTACAGATCAGTAAGTCTCACGTCTGTCGTCTGCAAGGTGTTAGAAAGGATTCTGAGGGATAGGATTTATGACCATCTGGAAGAGCATGGCTTGATTAAATGCAGTCAACATGGCTTTGTGAGGGGCAAGACATGCATCCCAAACCTTATCAAGTTCTTTGAGGATGTGACTAGAAACGTTGATGAGAGTCGAGCTGTGGATGTGGTGTATATGGACTTCAGCAAGGCATTTGATAAGGTTCCCCATGGTAGGCTCATTCAGAAGGTCAGGAGGAATGGGATACAGGAGAACTTAGCTGTCTGGATACAGAATTGGCTGGCCAACAGAAGACAGCGAGTGTTAGTAGAAGGAAAATATTCTGCCTGGAAGTCAGTGGTGAGTGGTGTTCCACAGGACTCTGTCCTTGGGCCTCTACTGTTCGCAATTTTTATTAATGACTTGGATGAGGGGATTGAAGGATGGGTCAGCAAGTTTGCAGACAACACAAAGGTTGGAGGTGTTGTTGACAGTATAGAGGGCTATTGTAGGCTGCAGCGGGACATTGACAGGATGCAGAGATGGGCTGAGAGGTGGCAGATGGAGTTCAACCTGATAAATGCGAGGTGATGCATTTTGGAAGGTCGAATTTGAAAGCTGAGTACAGGATTAAGGATAGGATTCTTGGCAGTGTGGAGGAACAGAGGGATCTTGGTATGCAGATACATAGATCCCTTAAAATGGCCACCCAAGTGGACAGGGTTGTTACGAAAGCATATGGTGTTTTGGCTTTCATTAACAGGGGGATTGAGTTTAGAGTCGTGAGATTTTGTTGCAGCTCCATAAAACTTTGGTTAGACCACACTTGGAATACTGCGTCCAGTTCTGGTCGCCCTATTATAGAAAAGATGTGGATGCTTTGGAGAGGGTTCAGAGGAGCTTTACCAGGATGCTGCCTGGTCTGGAGGGCTTATCTTATGAAGAGAGGTTGACTGAGCTCGGGCTTTTTTCATTGGAGAAAAGGAGGAGGAGAGGGGACCTAATTGAAGTATACAAGATAATGAGGGGCATAGATAGAGTTTTTAGCCAGAGACTATTTCCCAGGGCAGAAATGGCTAACTAAGGGGTCATAGTTTTAAGCTGGTTGGAGGAAAGTATAGAGGGGATGTCAGAGGCGGGTTCTTTACACAGGGTTGTGAGAGCATGGAATGCATTGCCAGCAGCAGTTGTGGAAGCAAGGTCATTGGGGACACTTAAGAGACTACTGGACATGCATATGGTCACAGAAATTTGAGGGTGCATACATGAGGATCAATGGTCGGCACAACATCGTGGGCTGAAGGGCCTGTTCTGTGCTGTACTGTTCTATGTTCTATATAGTTTTAGAGATTTCTTTTTTGTATCACTAGTTTCAAGCTAGCCTGTCAATCCTTACTTTCTCAAAGTTTTGAAAGAGTGTATGTTATCCTTCAAGCAACAATTCGGTATGAATAATTCAATGGGTATGCTGCTTTCAAGGCATCCATTGCTCAGAAACTCATTTAAAATTTCCAACAAGTGGAATCCCATGAACACTGCTTCCACAACATGTTTCAGCAGCCAGGGTCATTTTAACTTACTTTCATTACCTTTGCTTCTTCAGGGCCACAGTGGTGGGTAGGACACATATGGGTGATGCAATTGGTGCAAAACAATAAGCTCTACCACCATCAGGTCATCCCACCTGAAGCAGTCAAGTAATAGGAAAGAATTATAATATGTTTGAGGGTAGGAAAATGATCCTATAGCACAGAAGATAATGCAAAGTTTTGGCCATCAAGTACATATGGCCTATCCACTCCTTACATATTTTTCTATACATTTTCCCTTGAGTAAAAATACTAAATCTGGCCTCCATGTCAAAAAATATTGAAATTATTTCTGTCTTTTTCCTCACTCTTTACATCTATGCAAAACTTCAAGTGAAACTTCGAAGGAAGCCTTGCAATAAGAGATAACATTGTGCTTCAATACTTTTTCCAGATTTCACAATACTCATTAATGCCTTCTTTTAGCCTTCTAAATTCACCATTAACTACACCTACATTCATCAGTAAAAATTAGAAGTATTGAGCAGATGAATGTGCTTTGGAATATGAAAGCAATGTGTTTCTTTTCTTACATATTATTTTCTCCAGATACTATGTCTACTTGTCAAATTCTCCAATAAATGTCAGATTTTGTTATGGAAATAATAATAAGGTCTTAAGTAAATCTGAGACTGAACTTCCAAAAATAATCATCTAACTATAGACCCATATCAAGTTACAAATAAACAGTTCATATGCTGAATTGCATGGTTGCAAAATAAACCACATCGGGATTTATAAAATGGCTTATTCCAACAATATTGCATGAAATTACAACTCTCTTTCAGGTCAGTATTGCATTGAAAAGGCCAAACCTAAAATAAGTTTTATTTTATTCCTTAATGTTGTGTCCATCCTCACTGCTTAGCGAACAGTAGAATACTTCAACTAATCTGTTTCATAAACAGTTGAAGTAAAAGCACAAAGGAGTTCACAATAAACCCATGCATCAAAAGACTAAACCTCCTGTAATCAGTGTAATTTGTTTTGAATCATCATCACCTTCATCCTCTTCCTCAGAATTATCTTCATTATATGTCATTGTCAGGAGGTTGCCTCTTTGCTTTAGACTGTTTGTTGCAGAATGATTCTTTGAACCATGCCAAACTTGCTTGAACATTCCTGGAATTTATTCACTCTTTACTAAGAATGGTGAACAGGTCCTCGAGGTTGAAGCTTAAATCAGAGGAAAAGGTGAACATTGCTCAGTGAGTTGGAAATCTGATCAATGCAGTAGGCGTAAACTGAAGATTCCCAATGCCAGTCAGGACACCAGGTCAATGAGAATTCCGTTTATATAAATCTGCTAGAGTCAGGATTGCTGCATTTCTCCCACATGTTGCCATCGATAAGGCTTGCATTTTGCCATTCAATGGACCCTATTCCATGCCACTCCTTCCCAGTGTAATGATAGTGTTGTCTGCATGGACCCATGCTACATTAATGGACTCAAACTTGCATTGTTATATCTTCATAGGTTCTACCTACCACAGGGTATCTGTAGTACACTCTTGAAGGTGCTGTAAGTAGCTACACTTTTGCTACTGAGTCTGTTATGTCTCTGTGTATCCGCTTGTCTAAAAATGACTGCCCCTACTCTCAGTAAGTCTTATAATCTCTTTGTATTTTCTAATGCACAGAATACTGATTACATTTCCATATGGGGACCAGTTAGCTTAGTTGGTTTACTATACTGAAGAATGCTAACAACATCATGAGGTTAACATGAAGAATTCTCCTTCTCAACCTCTCCCCTCATTTGAGACATAGTGCCCCACAGGTTAAACTACCACCAGTTGTCTCTCTCTCTCTCTCTCTAATGAGAAAGCAGCCCTACGGCTGTGTTGGACGATGATAACTTTATCCTTTGTTCGATATTTTCAATGTCAGGGCAAACTAATGGAGGCCACCTATAATCTGCTAGCAGTCTCCTCACATAATGGAGTGCGCTTCATGAATAGAAAGTAGAAAATGTAACCAAGGATAATATTGGTCTTAAATGGAAAACTAATGAACATATTTGGTTACCTGTTTCCATGAAGCATGTAGCTGATCCTGTTGTTAACAGCCAGTCTCAGAGGTTTTCCTGGCAATGGGAATACAGCAGGGAAACATCTCAGGGCACCCCATTATTTTACCAGGCATCTGTCTTCTATCCCATCTCCGTAGGCCTAGAAACCCCAGCTCTCATACCGTAAGTACTTGTCTCTCACCCATCAACCACACTATCAATCTATTTCTTTACAGCTGAATGCAGGCAAATCTCCAGTTAGCATCCACCATCAGAACACAACCAAAAACTTAATTACTGAACATTAATAATCTAAACCAGTCAGACCTCAGAAGTACTGTATTACATTTCAAGGTAGATGATCATAGATTTTAATCAAAACTCAACGTTGATAATTATGGGAAATGTCTGTTGCAGACATATTATAATTGCTGCAGAATCATGATTTTCTTGTGTTGGTCCTCCTTCAGAACAAATATTTCAGGAATATTTTTGTTCTTATAAAATTTGTTGAATGATGCCACACAGTTTAATACCCAGTTATTCTAACCGCTTTTGCAACATTTAAAATATTAATATCAAATTTCTGAGAACAAACTTCTAATACACATCATGGAATAACAAAAATGCAAAAACAATTTCAGTTGAATTATATGCTGAGTGTCAAAACAATATATGGAGGCAAATAAAAATGTCTTCAGATTGCAGATAAATTGGTGCACTACAACAGCAAATCTGCATTTTTTTTAAATGCAAGGCTGTTGTACTGCTACCATTTCCTGGTTTCTCTAGCTCCCTGATGATTCATCCAAAGCTTTAATGCTGTAGTACATTGTTTGTCCCCAATATCTCATTTTAGGGCATGCTTGTGTTTTATTCATTCCTATTACAATGATGTTTCTTTCTATTAAAACACTGTGCTTTATACAATTAAAGATGTATTTTCTACAATAGAGAATAAAAAGAGAAATAGTGTTGAAGAATATTTTTAAACAGGTTTCAGGTAAAAAAAAATTGAATAAGAAAATTATACGAACAATTTAATTGTGAATTGACAGCCTAGATATTCTAGTGTATGCACTCGGGGCTGGATTATATGGCCCGTTGTCAGATGGATTTTTGGCAAAGGTGTGGGGAAAGGAGAAGTAATGTATGACTGTTGGCCAGTCCACTGTCTTTCAACTTAGCCCAAACTAGCGTCTATAAAGCAGTTGGTATATGTGTGCTGAAATTGGGCAGTCCACTTGCCATTCTTAAATAAGCAATTACCAGGCAATTATATTTGAAACTAAGAGAATTGACTTGAATGTTACATTGTCCAAGACATAAGGCAGTTGACATGGGCAGGCAGGTTGGAGTGAGAAGTCTATCTTAAAATTAAATTTGTAAAAGAAGTGGATCAGTACCTGGTGCTATGATGTTGTAGCCATAGTAGAGACATGGGTTTCTCAGGGACAGGAATGGTTGCTGGACGTTCCAAGGTTTAGAACATTTAAAAAGAATAGAGAGGGGGGAAAAGAAGAGGGGGGGTAGCACTGCTAATCAGAGAGGGAATCACAGCTACAGAAGTTACCATTGTCAAGGAGGGTCTGCCTACTGAGTCAGTATGGGTGGAAATTAGGAACAGTAAGGGAGCAGTCTCCTCATTAGGGGTTTATTACAGGCCCCGCAATAGCAGCAGGGAGATTGAAGAAAGCATAGGTTGGCAGATTTTGGAAAAGTGTGAATGTAGTAGGGTTGTTGTAATGGGTGACTTTAACTTTCCCAATATTGATTGGAACCTCCTTCGAGCTGATGGTTTGGAAGGAGCTGTTTTTGTAAGGTGTGTTCAGGAGGGTTTCCTAACTCAGTACATTGACAGGCCGACAAGGGGAGAGGCCATTTTGGATTTGGTGCTCAGCAATGAGCTGGGCAGGTGTCAGATCTTGCGGTGGGAGAGCATTTTGGTGATAGTGACCACATGTGCCTCACATTTTACATAGCTATGGAGCAGGAGAGAAGCAGGCACAATGGGAGGATATTTAATTGGGGAAAAGGAAACTATGATGCTATCAGACATGAGTTGGGAAGCATGGACTGGGAGCAATTGCTCCATGGAAAGGGCACTATAGACATGTGGAGACTGTTTAAGGAACAGTTGTTGCGAGTGATGCATAAAAGTGTTCCTCTGAGACAGGCAAGAAGGGGTAAGATAAAGGAACCTTGGATGACGAGAGTGGAGGAGCTTCTCGTCAAAAGAAAGAAGGCAGCTTACGTAACGTGGAGGAAGCAAGGGTCTTGCTCAGCTCCAGAGGATTACAGGCAGGCGAGGAAGGAATTCAAAACTGGTGTGAGGAGAGCCAGGAGAGGGTACGAAAAAGGCTTGGCAGGAAGGATTAGGGAGAATCCAAAGGCATTTTACACATATGTGAGGAATAAGAGAATGATCAAAGAAAGAGTAGGGCCGATCAGGGATAGCATAGGGAACTTGTGTATAGAGTCTGAGGAGGTAGGGGAAGCCCTAAATGAGTTTTTTGCCTCTGTCTTTACTAAAGAAAAGGACCTTGTAGTGAATTAAACCATTGAGGAGCAGGTAAGCATGCTGGAATGGATAGAGATTGAGGAAGCTGATGTGCTGAAAGTTTTGACAAACATTAAGATTGACAAGTTGCTAGGGCCAGACCAGATTTGTACTCGGCTGCTTTGGGAAGCGAGAAATGTGATTGCTTCGCCGCTTGCGAAGATCTCTGCATCCTTGCTCTCCACCGGAGTCGGATCTGAAGACTGGAGGGAGGCAAATGTAATTCCTCTCTTAAAGAAAGGAAATAGGGAAATCCCCGGTAATTACAGACCAGTCAGTCTCACGTCTGTCGTCTGCAAGGTGTTAGAAAGGATTCTGAGGGATAGGATTTATGACCATCTGGAAGAGCATGGCTTGATTAAATGCAGTCAGCACGGCTTTGTGAGGGGAAGGTCATGCCTCACAAATCTTATTGAGTTCTTTGAGGAAGTTGCTAGACAAGTTGATGAGGGTCGAGCTGTGGATGTGGTGTATATGGACTTCAGCAAGGCATTTGAGAAGGTTCACCATTTTAGGCTCATTCAGAAGGTCAGGAGGAATGGGATACAGGGACATTTAGCTGTCTGGATACAGAATTAGCTGGTCGACAGAAGACAGCGAGTGGTAGTGGAAGGAAAGTATTCTGCCTAGAAGTAAGTGGTGAGTGGTGTTCCACAGGGCTCTGTTCTTGGGCCTGTACTCTTTGTAATTTTTATTAATGACTTGGATGAGGAGATTGAAGGATGAGTTAGCAAGTTTGCAGATGACACAAAGGTTGGAGGTGTCATTGACAATATAGAGGACTGTTGTAGGCTGCAGCGTGACACTGACAGGATGCAGAGATGGGCTGAGAGGTGACAGATGGAGTTCAACCTGGATAAATGTGAAGTGAGCATTTTGGAAGGTCGAGCTTGAAAGTTGAGTACAGGATTAAAGACAGGATTCTTGGCAGTGTGGAGGAACAGCGGAATCTGGGTGTGCAGTTGCATAGATCCCTTAAAATTGCCACCCAAGTGGACAGGGTTGTTAAGAAAGCATATGGTGTTTTGGCTTTCATTAACGGGGGATTGAGTTTAAGAGCCATGAGATCTTGTTGCAGCTCCATAAAACTTTGGTTAGACCGCACTTGGAATACTGCGTCCAGTTCTGGTCGCCCTATTATAGGAAAGATTTTGGTGCTTTGGAGAGGGTTCAGAGGAGGTTTACCAGGATGCTGTCTGGAATGGAGGGCTTATCTTACGAAGAGAGGTTGACTGAGCTCGGACGTTTTTCATTGAAAAAAGAAGGAAGAGAGGGGACCGAACTGAGGTGTACAAGATAATGACGGGCATAGATAGAGTTGATAGTCAGAGACTTTTTCCCAGGGCAGAAATTGTTAACATGAAGGGTCATAGCTTTAAGCTGTTTGATGGAAAGTATAGAGGGGATGTCAGAGGCGGGTTCTTCACCCAGAGAGTTGTGGGAGCATGGAATGCGTTGCCAGCAGCAGTTGTGGAAGCGAGGTCATTGGGGATATTTAAGAGACTGCTGTACATGCATATGGTCACAGAATTTTGAGGGTTCGTACATTAGGTTTACCTTACATGAGGATCAATGGTCAGCACAACATTGTGGGCTGAAGGGCCTATTCTGTGCTGTACTGTTCTATGTTCTATGTTCTAAGTGGGAAGGCAGTCAGGGCACAGTATTCATGGATGCATCAGATGTAACCTGCCTTGTTGTTTCTCCACACCTGGACTCCAAACCCTTCCTTGGTCATCCTCCTTCAGCTCCTTGATTCCTCGCTACCAAGACCCCAGAGACCGGACACTACGCTAATCTCACCCAGGAACCTCTCAGCTGTGCCCAGAATCTTGTGGAATTATAGAATTGCCAGTCAATCATATTAGCCAGCCACTTAAGGATGGCATTTCCTCCCATTGGGGGTTGGGGAGATTCAGAGATCCCACTCAATGTCCAATGACTCCATGTGCAGGGTGCTACCATGACAGGTGCTTTTCTGAACTCGGTGGACTGTCGCCTGACTGTTGCATCGGGACAAGAGGTAAAAAGCGACACTCACTCTACATTGAAATTTAGCAAATAGAATTAACTGGTTAATTCTTCAAAAAAGTACAGTGAATTAGATTAAATCTCTGGAAAATCACTTGAGCTTCATAAAGTCAAATCACAGATTCACAACATTGTTGCAGCTAAAAAGACGACCATTCAGCCCATTATGTTTGCACTGACTCTCTGAATGAACAATAAACCTAATGCCATTTCCTTACAGTCTCCATATAACTCTGCACAATCTCTAGTTGCAAATAAAAATCAAATTCCCCCTTGAATGTCCCAAGTGAATCTACCTACACAATAGTTGCAAGCCACACATTCTCGATCTGAAGAATGGCTGTGTGACAATGTTTATTCTCCTCCATCATTGCTTCTTTTGCATTACCTCAAATGTGTGCATCTTTACACTAATTCAATCAGTGAGAGCAACATTTTCTTCACACCTATTCTGTCCAGATCTACAAGACTTTGAATACTACTAACAAATCTCAACTTAATGCCGTTTTCATGAAAAGTCCCAACATTTTCAATTTATCGATTCAACTGAAATTCTTCATTACTGGAATTATTCTCATAAATTTTTTTTTGCACTATGTCTTAATCTCTTAATGTGTGTGGTGCCCAGAACTATATGTAATATTCTAGTTACAGCTAATAAATACAGAAAGGATTCATCGCTATACCCAGTTGTACTGCCTCTCCCATGACCTGTGATCCCCATCCCTCTCTCACATGCCTTTGGCCTAGGGCCTCATAAACAACCTCCAGTTCTCGTGTGTACATTATAGTTAGGTGCTATCTCTTCCCCATGATAAGCTACCACTTTCTGGTTGGCTGGTACCTCTTGGAGGAGGTGATTTGTGCCAGCATAGACCTCAGTCCTGGTGAATGACAGAATGTGGCCTCTTGTGTATGAAAGGCATTTGGCCCATTGACTTGGCTGAATTCAACCCGAAGTGTAAATTCCTTTGAATATTTATTTGCAATTTATAATTTTCTTCATCTAAACATTATTCCAACAAGAACTGATAAGTGTAAAGTCAGGATATTTCTATTTACCTTTCAAGACTGTCAAAAAAAACCTTTCCTGTATCAATGAAAACATGAAAAGCATGAGTAAATACTACATGATATTGACTAAGTTTTTGCAGAATCCTGAATGAAAATTTGCACTTAATTTTAAATAAATAGATATTTCATGGTGTGTAGCTTTAATTCATGAATAACTCATGAATCTGCTTACTTTGTTTTTAAAAGATTTTTTCCCCAGCTCCAATAGAAATTGCAAATAAGATTGAGCATTTGACACAATCTCTAGGTCAATATGCTGACTACTACATACTTGATTTATATTAAAGGATATCATTTCTCCAAATGTGTGGTTGATTGGCCTTTAGATAAAGTCAAAAAATAATTACATCCACGAAAGACACAAAGACCAAATTGGAAATTATAAAGGGGTTTAAGGGAGTTCACAACAAGTGGCTGGGATGTCCATGGCAAGAGCTGGGAGGCTACATTTCAGTCTAACACCATCTTAATGTTAGGCCCCTCAATCAGGCAGAACTTACCTAATAACTATTTGCTTGGTAGTGTTTGTGAGACATTGGAAAGGTGTGCCACCCTAAGTTCATGCCATCTCCAAAGTTCTAGTGGGCCCAGGGATTGTGGATGTCATTTGGCTCATTAACAGGCCACAACCAGAAATCCCACATCAGCCCCTTCTATCCCCAAATGTTTATTCATTCCATTTGTAGATCATCATGCTTAAACAGAAAGATCTACATTGTTTTGTGCTGCTTGCCTTGTGCTTCCAAAAGTCAGGCTACTCACAATAATAATAAATGTTTCTGCTTTGTTTTTCCAGTATTTACATTTAAATAAATATTGAAAGTTTTGAAATATATTGTGTATGCATATTTATTGATTATTCTTGCTGTAAGAATAGTGACTTTTTTTTAATGGTAGTCTCTTTTAAAGTGTGGACTGAAATGGGGAAGTGGATTTTAGACTCCAAGACAGCCAATGGCCATTAGAGGAGCAGGTATGAAGACTGAGGTGTATAAAAGCAATAATTGAGTAATTATAAGAGGATGAAATTCCCCAAACATTAATTGGGATAGTCATAGTGTAAATCGTTTACACAGGGCAGATTTCTTGAAATGTTTTCAGGACAGCTTTTAATGTCAAAATGTAGAAAATCTAATAAGGGACAGTGCAGTGTGGGACCTTATTCTCGAGAACAAAGCCAGACAGCTGCTTTTAGTGATGGCGACCTCAACACAGTGCACTAAGTTCGTTGTGAAAAATGGTCTGGATTGGGGACAGGAAGATTTTACTAGAAGAAGACAGGATCTGACTGAGGTAGACTGGGAACAGGGAACTTCTGGATAAATATATGGCAGAATGGTGAGGATATTGGCAAGATACAGACCCAGCATGTTCTCTTTGGGGTAATCTACCTGAGCAACAAGCCAGACAACTCTGGATGTCCAGGAATACTCAGGACTGGATTTGAAGGAAGGGAGGGGCTTTTCACAGGTTAAAAAGGGAGCAAATCAATCAAGACTCCCATGGAGTAGAAAAAGTGCAATTTGGAGATCATAGATATGAGGTCTAAACTGCTCACAGTATTCCAAATGCAATCTGACCGGAGTCATATAACAGCCTCAGTAATGTAGCTCTATTCTAACCCTCTTGAAATTAATGCTAACATTACATTTGTCTTCCTAACTGCCAACTTGAACCTTCAGGTTAACGTTACGAGAAACCGGAACTAGGCCTCCCAACTCCCAACTTTTTACTTCATATTTCCGAAACCTTTCACTGTTTAGAAAATAGTTTACGTCTCTACTCTTCCTACCCAAGTACATAACCTCACACTTTCCCACATTGTATTCCATCTGTTATTTCTTTGCCCACTCCCCTAGCCCTGGTTATGCAATTGACCAGGACCCTGGTCCCAGCATGGTTCAGGTGGGACCCCATCCCTGTGGAACAGCTCCCTCCTTCCCCAGTACTGGTGCCAATGTCCCATGAATTTAAACCTGTTTCTTCCACACCAATCTTCGAACCACCTCTTTAATCTTGTTGACCCTGTGCCAATGCGCTCATGGCTCAGGCAGTAATCTGGAGATTATTCCCTTTTTGTTTCTGCTTTTTAAATTTAGCCTTCAGCTGATATTCCCCCTGCAGAATCTCTTTCACCTTCAGTGTTGGTTTCTACATGGACCACGGCAACTGGATTTTTCCCCTCCCACTCCAAGTTCCTCTGCAGTTCAGGTGAGATATCTTAAACTCAGGCACCAGTCAAGCAACACAGCCCTTCGGACTCTCAATCCTGGCCACAGAGAACAGTGTCTTTTTCCCTGACTATACTATCCCTGATTATGACTATATTTCTCTTTTCTTCCCCATCTTGAATGGCTCTCCGTACCATGGTACTATGGTCAGTTTGCTCTAAGGGGTGTGACTGCCTCCTGAAACACAGCATTCAGGTAACTCTTTCCCCCATCCTGATGTGTTGCAGTGGAGCTGGAGTACCTCAAAGCTACCAACACTTGCTACAAATGTGGTCATTATGAACCTAGTTGGGGTCCAAAAAGCTCCCATATCATACAGTTACAACACGTCCTCTGGCCTAACATTTCTGTTTTTTTTACATAGTTCTTACTTTGATTTTTTTAAAAATTGTATTGGTCTTTTAGTTTGTAACCTATAATAATTTCCCTGATTAACCTTCAATATAAAAGTAATCTGTAATAGACAGCTAAATTAGTAGCTATACCAACTTTTGTGCTGGGCCTTTGATCATGGACTTCAATTTATCCCATTTAAAACAAAACTTACAAACTATGAGCCAAAAAAAGCAAGCAAAGCGCACCTCTTCCAGTCTGCATTGAATTTCCACACCACCTGCAAATTTCCCAAACAATGTACTCACCTGGGATTTTCTTTTTGACCGTGCAAAGCTTATGGATTTCAGCAAGGTCTTTGACAAGAATGATTTTTTAAAAATTGAAAGCAGAGGTTCCAGGGTAACTTGACAAGTTGGATCCAAAATTGGTTTAGTCGTAGGGACAGAGGGTACTAGTGGAAGGCTGTTTTGTGACTGAAGGACGGTATCCAGCGAAATATGTAAATGGTACAGAAGAAATTAAGGTGGTGTGATGATAAGTAAGTTTGCAAATAACATAGAAGATTGGCCCGATGGTTGGCAATGAGGAAAAGGGTCTTAAGCTACAGAAAGATATAAACAAATTGAGCAAATGAGTAGAATGTGAGGTGATGCACTTAGTAAAAAGTAACAAGACAAGAGAGTACTCAATGATTGACAGAACACCAGGAAGCTCCGAGAAACAGAGGCATCTTGAGATATTTGTTCAAAGATCCCTGCAGGCAACAAGATAGATTAACCAACGTTGCTTAAGAAGGCGTACAGGACATTTGCCTTTATTGTTCATGGCACAGATTATTAGAGCAGGAAGGTTAAGTTGAAGCTGTACAAAACTTTGATTAGGCCCCAGCTTGAGTACTGTGTGTAGTTCTGGTTGCTATACCACAGGAAAGATACATTTGAAATGGAATGGCAGCAGGGAAGATTCACCAGGTGTTGCCTGGGTCAGATCATTTCAGCTTTGAAAAAAGGCTGGATAAGCGTGGGTTGTTTTCTTTAGAACAGAGAAGGCTTGAGAAGGGACCTGACTGAGGTGTAAAAGATTCTGAGGTTGATAGGAAGTAATTGTTCCCTTTAGTCGAAGGATCAATGACAAGGAGAGCATAATTTTAAGGTGAAAAACAGGGTCTATAAGGCTATAACTCATGTGTGTCAGGTGACTCATTGCTCCAATCCTGCAGTCATCCCCTCAACACTGGGTTTTAAAACAGTTCATTGAACCATACAGGATAGAAGAGGCCCTTCAGGCCATCAACTCTGCTTCAGAAAATTATCTGCTCTGAACATCTCTGCTTAATTTAAACCAGCAATACAGAAAAGATTTATCCCCTGCAGTAATTGTGAAAATTCAATATCTCAAAGGTCACTATTTAAAATAAAAATTAACAACTTTATTTCTTAAAAATTAACAGAGAATAATTAACTAACAACTTTTTACAATTCCTTTCTCTAACCTATCTTTTACCTTCCCCTTCAATAATAACAGTCTGATAAAACCCTCAATTAAGATTTACCAAAAATTCAAATTTCAAAACCAACCAGCTGTCGAATTTTCTCTTTATATCTTCCTCCGTCTTCTTTTCGTCTTCTTAAGGATATCTGTTTCACAGGTTTCTGATTGATAAAGATCTCTTTAAGAGAGCTATTCTCCGGGCAGTCTGCATGTGTTGTTGGCTTGGCAGTTCTCCCCCAACTGTTCAATTTTCCCCAGTCTTATACCCCAAAGCATTGGATTGAGTCATTGGCTTTTAATATTGTCAATATACTCAATTCAATCTTGATTGGAATTTGATATTTTTCAGGGTATCATTTAAATTGATTGGCCAAATCCAATTTTTTTTGTCTCCAGGCAACCAGCTACACTAACTGCTGGACCAAAAGGTTACATTGTATCTTGTTCAAAAGACTTGGTGCTGTCACGTAGTTCTGCTAGCTTTTAACTTTCTTAAAGGTACTTTACACCCACAAATTCATAACACTAGGCATCTCACTGTCCAGCACCTGACCTAGAACCTTGAATGTTATGATATTTCAAATACTCATCCAAGTACTTACTAAAGGTTGTGATACTTCACACCCCTTAGGTAGTGCTTTCCAAATTCTAACTACCCCCTTTGTGAAAAATAAATTCCTCAAATCCTGCTTAAACCAGCCATGTCATTTTTGCTATACAGTCATGATGCAACATTTGTGTAAGTGTGACATAAACACTTAATGGTCAGTTTTATCAGCACTTCAGTGTAAAAACACACACTAAGCTTTGTAAAACACACACATTAAACCAAATGGTAAATCTACACCATTTACACATATAAATCTACAACATTTCTGCAAGAAATTAGAAACATCTTTGACTATTAGTCACCAAGACAGCAGATCATGTCAAATACCAATTGTTTCTCTGTTAAACATGTACCCAGCTAAAGAAACCAGGTAAAATTAACTGTGGATATGATTCTATTGCAAATCATTCCATTTTTGTACAAATGATTCATAATCAATTGAGTTGTGAGTCACTCAATTCAGCATCATCATGATCAAAACATACATGAAAGCAAAATGGATTGCCTTTGATCAGTGACTAATTATTATGTTAGCCACACAACAATTACTTAACTCAATAAACCTTTGTGATTTTAAAGCTCATGTGGACTACTGTTTAACAAAGCCATCACTTCTAGAACAAAACAAAATGTTTAAAACATTAGTCCGCAACAGATTTGAAAGGAAGCTTCAAACACTTTACATCCCTGGGTAATCTGCCTTAAGCTTCAGTGGAGCATTATTAAGGTAGATTGCCTGATACTAAGCAAAGACCCAGGAGGCAGTCAGCATAAAAGGCAACATCTATTCGGCAGCAAAGTGAAAATTTGATTAGAATAAAGTACCAGCTGTAATGCGTATCTTAACATTTCATTACCTGCCTCAAGGTGCCTCAATTCCATTAAACTCCACCAATTGTGACCAATTTCCAATATGAGACATGTCATGTGACTCTAGATAAGCAAGCCAATCACAGAGTTGCAGGCACAGAAATGAAAGGTACCCTAAAAACTGCCCAATATAATTCTTAACTCCTCATTTAGCGAAATAGTTCATGTATGTGTTTAACAAGACCTGTGTTTCAGTTAGGACTAATAAGTGGTAATTAACTTTCCTGCCACATAAGAGGCAGACCCCTTCCAGCAGAAAACGATATAATGTTTCCACTTGACGTAAGCCAGCAATAACATCACTGAAACACCCTAGAAAACCACCAGAAACCTAACTTGATTAATCTTGTAAATAGTGAGTTCATAAGAGTAAATCAGAGGTTTTCTTTTCTTCTCAATGGATGTAGATGTCTTTAGTTAAAGCGATATTCATTACTTATTTCTAACTGCATTTCCGAAAATAATGGTGAGCTATCCCATTGAGCAGCTGCAGTCCACGGAGTTAGGGGCATCTACAGTGCCAATAAAGAGCAAATTCCAAGATTTTCATCCTGTAACATTGGGGGAACAAGAGTATACTTCCAACCCTAGATAATGTGTAGCTTGGAAGGGAATTCCAGTTGGCAGTATTCCTACACTTCTGCTACTCCTTTCCTTCAAGGTGATAGAGGTTCTGGGATTGGAAGCATTTGACTGTTCCTGCAATGCATTTGTTAGTTGATAAACACTGCTGCCACTGTGCATTGGTGACAAATGTTATGAATATTGAATGTGATGGATGGGATGCCAATCAACCAGGATGCCTTTTCGAGGATGTTTCAAGCCTCTTGAACCTTGCTAGATTTGCACTCATCAGGCAAGTGGAGTAAATTACAGCACACTCCTGACTTGTACCTTTTAGATAGTGAGCAGCCTTTGGGGAATCAGGAGGTGAGTTACTTACTGTGAATTCCAAGCTTCGAACCTCAGGATGTCAATTGTAAGGATTTCAATTATGGTAGTGCTATTGAATGTCAAGCGCCAACAGTTCTCTCTTGATGGAGATGCTTATTTGTGTGGTATTAATGTTGTTTACCACTTAACAGATCAAGCTTGGATGTTGTCCAGGTCTTGTTGACTTATGAACATGAGCTGCTTCAGTATCTGAGGAGATATGAATGGTGGTGAACATTGTACAGTAATTAATGAAGATCCCCACTTCTGACCCTATGATGGTGTTAAGGTTATTAACAAGCAGATGAAGATGATTAGGCCAAGGATATAACAATGGTGAACTCTTGTAGACGTATCCTGATGCAGAGAAGAGCTGTACAAAACCTCAGCCATCTTCCTTTTGTTAGTATGACTCCAATCAACCGAGAAGTTTCTCTGATTGCATTTCCTCCAGTTGTGCTAGTACTCCTTGATGTCCTACTCTTTAAAAATTTGCTTTGATATCAATTCTGCCTCTCACCTTACTTCCAGTATTCTGCTCTTTTGTCAATGTTTGGATGAAGCTGTAGTGAAGTCAGAGGTGAATGGCTATGACAGGTCATATATTGAGCATCAGTGAATAAATGCTGCTAAATAGTGATATGAGAATCACTTCCATCACTTTTCAGATGATTGAGCGTGGACTGATAGAACAATGATCAGCCAAGTTGGTTGTCTCCTGCATTTTGCTAAAAAGGGCATAACCAGAAAAATGTCCATATGGTCTGGTAAATGCTAGTGTTGCAGAAATGCTGGAACTGTTTAGTTAAGGATATAAATATTTATGGATATCACCTCTTCAATGCCATTGCCAGAAGTTTATCTCTGTCCACAGCCTTTGTGGTGTTTGATGTCTTTAAAAATGCTTCAGGTCATCCCTTAAGCAATTCAGTTGAGGTGACTGAGTGATTTAGAGTTTTGATACTGTGTACTTTAGCTTTAGAAAAAACCTTGCTGTTGCATTACTATGTTTGCCACTGGATTTTGAGGATTTTTCAGCTGGTTTTAATTGGAAGGAACAATAAGTAAATTAGTAATATGAAGGACTAGTATCACCACAGCCTTAAAAAAAAAGTCAGAGGACGTTGAAAGGTTCTCTTTTTCTCCTGATACCAGTTAACGCCGTTATTGATCCTTCTCTTCACTGGGGTACTGTGCTCTCTGTTTGGATCACTGTCCCTGAAGAAATCCATTGCCTCATTCATTAGTTTTACAGTGCTTACCAATTGTTTCCGTGACAAGATTTTACTGGGCGATGTTTTTATGGAATCTTCTTTGTCAACTTGTTGACTCCAAAGCTGCATTAGGTCCCCATTGGACAATTCTCTCCACAGGATGCAAAGAATTCTACAACATCAGCCTCAGTCACCTCCCTCACCAAAGTCAAGATTTCATGCTGCACCTCAGGAATAATGTCATGTGATTCTTCTTAGCCATTGACACATTTGGCCCACAATCTTCATCAACCAACAGTAAGATATGACACTTTAACTCCATCCCATGTTTCAATGATATTGTCAACATCCACGAGGGTGTTATAACAAAAAAATCTCTGAATGATGTTACATTCACTGCATCTGCTGCCTTGATAAGTTAAGATAGGGTGTGGTTGAAATAGTAGACCATGAATGTTGTAATTGTTCCCTGATCCATGGACGTGATTAATGGAATCCTGTTTCTAGCAGCAAAAGCACCATAACATTTTAAAGTTATAAATCACACAACACCAGGTTAAGGTCCAACAGTTTATTTGGAAGCACTAGCTTTCAGAGCGCTGCTCCTTCATCAGGTGGTTGTAGAGTATAAGATCGTAAGGCTCAGAATTTATAGCAAAAGTTTACAGTGGGATGTAACTGAAATTATATATTGAAAAAGACTTAGGATGTTTGTTAAGTCTCTCATTTTTTGAATAAGCAGAACTATTTTAAAGTTACATTCTCAAGTGAACTTTCACAATTGGTGCCATATCAGCCCAAATCATGCATCGAAGGTGTGAGGTGCCCTGTGTGAGACTGTCTGTGCCATAACGTTCAGTCTAACAAACTGACTTTCAGAAACTTACATGATTCATGCACTTTTTGAGCAAATAAAATGTAATTCTGCAAGTACAAGTTCACTCCACAAACTTATATGCGTGTGTGTGTGTAGTGTGGGGGGGGGGGTTATGAGCATCTATGAGAGAGTGTGTGTATGTGTGTGAGTGCGAGTGTAAAGAGGTATAAGTCTGTGAGATAGTGAGTGTGGGAGTGTATGTGTGAACATATGAAAGAGAGCTTGTGTATAACAGGTCTGCGTGAGTGTATGGGTCTGTAGAAGAGTGTCTGTGTCTGTCAGAGTGTCTTTGTGTGTGTGCGCATCTGTCAGTGTGTGTGCGCATCTGTGTGTGTATGTGTCTGTTCATATGTGTGCATCTGTTTGTGTGTGTCTGTGACACACACACTCACGCAGACCCTCTCTCATACACAAGCTCTCTCTCATGCATTCATACAAACCCTTCCATACTCAGATGCAATATCTCACAGACTTATACTCCTTTACACTCACACTCAACACATACACACACTCTCTCACAGACACTCATAACCCCACCACCCCACACACACATCCACATGCACACACACATATAAGTTTGTGGAGTGAATTTGTACTTGCAGAAGTACATTTTATTTTGCTCAAAAACTGCATGAATCCATGTAAGATTCTGTAAATCCATTTTATTTAGATTAGAATTAGTCTGAACATTGTGGCACAGACAGTCTCACACAGGCACCTCACAGCTTCAATGCATTATCTGGGCTGACATGACACCTATTGCTAAAGTTCACTTGAGAATGTACCTTCTAAAAAGTTCTGGGATTTACATATGAAAGAACTGAAACCAACATGTTCATTCTAAAAGATGAGATACTTAACAAACAATCCAGGTCTTTTTCAAAATATGTAATTTCAGTTACATCACACTGTAAACGTTTGCTATAAATGCTGTGTCTTATGATCTTATACTCCACAACCACCTGATGAAGGAGCAGTGCTCCGAAAGCTAGTGTTTCCAAATAAACCTGTTGGACTATAACCTGGTGTTGTGTGATTTTTAATTTTGTACACCCCGGTCCAACACCGGCATCAGCAAATCATAACATTGTTAACAAATACATCTGTTCTGATTGGAACCATAGCCATGTGGATTCCATTGAATGAGATCCCAGATTGTCTCAGGTTAAAAGCCCAGTTGGGGAGCCCTGGCTGACAGATAAAAACAGGAGTTTCAGAAAGTCTGCTCATTCTAATGATTGGTTCTGAGCTAGCTCGTCAGAGTCCATGTACTGTACGTGTGTGAATAAGAGGAGACTTGGTGACATGATACCTGCCTCCTTGGAGTTATCTCAACATCAGTACTACAGAGATGACCTGGTAATCATTGATCAGAAACAATATTTTTTAATGGCAAGACTTAGATGGTCACAATATGCTGTCTGAACAGGACAGCAGACCATGACTGAAAGAGTCTCATCTTCAGGCTTCTTTCATTGAACATTGACTTACAGGGAAATACTCCTTTGTATCAGTCTTCAAAGCCAGGAATGCCTTGCACTGATACAACCCTAGGGCTTAAACTTAAAATCTCTTGCAGCAGTTTCATCAAGCAAAATAGTCAGGCAATCCATGACAACATTAAAGCCCGGGTAGGGTCTTCTCCTCTTGTGAAATTTACTTTCACTGGGACATTTGTTTGAAACATAACCCAGGTTGATCATGTCGCCTGTTTTGCTGAAATAGCTATCTTTTTCTATGATTATTTTCAAATTGACAGGGAATTCATCAGCCACTCTCACTTCATGGCTGGTTGCTTTGCCAGACAAATGCTAATGTTGTGCAAATAGGAACACTTCTTGAAAGAGTTGGACAGTCTACAACTGGTCCTGAAACTCTCCAAATGGGAACTCTCACCCTGCTCATTACATTTTTGTATAGGTTTCTGGCTTTTCCTGGGCTTATAAACTCGGTGGCATCTGCCCCGGGTTTTCTTTATCCCGTCCACCAAGAGTCTATCCATGTTCCACATAATATTGCTTCAAGTCTGACTCATCCTGCCTGCACTCAAAGCTATAACATGTTTTGCACTTTATTTAATTTTGTCAGCATTACAATGGATTGTACTCATTGCTATAGGGACTAGCCCCTAACACTCTGACTGTATTGAGCATTTAACTTTTTTAAGGCACCTTAAAACTGTTTTCTTGTGAGGATCTGGATCTGCAGTTTCAATGCCACTACTTGGTGACTTTTTCTGCCTCAAATTGAATAGCTTTCAGCACCATGGGTTTTCAAATGGGCTCTTTGCACTTATGTGCTGCAGAAGAAGCAGCCTACCAGCAAAGTTAGGTTTTGCAATATCTGTACACCTTTTTGCTGCAGAAAATTCTATGCACTACCTACATTTCAGAAAAACTACCTTGCCATATCTTTAAATTCAAATTTTAAACTTCTGAGTCACAATATCTTCCACACAATATTTCCTGGGACTGACGAGTTCTAGAAAATAGGAACAGGTGTGGGCCAACTGGCCCTTTGAGCCTGTTCCACCAGGTAATATGATCATGGCCTGATCATCCAACTCAGTATCATTTTCCTGCTTTGACTTTGTCACGTTTTGATTCCTTTAGCCTTTAGAACTAACTCTTTCTTGAAAACATTCCAAATTTTGGCCTCAGCTGCTTCCCGTAGCTGAGAATTCCACAGGCTCGCCATTGTCTGAGTTAAGAAATTTCTCCTTATCTTAGCAGCTATGTAGCTTTTGGGTCCAAAAGAATGCTGTACTGTATCTGTACTTCAGTAGAAACAACTTGAACAAACTTCAAATTTAGTTTAAATTCACATTCAGTGTTACAAGGTTCTCAATACCTGTCGTCATAATGTTCCCTCAAAGTGGTACAATGCCCCCAGTTACGCAGCCCAACATGCACACAAAATTGAGACTTCATTTTGCTCGAACATGAGTTGCTCAATTATTTGAGTCTTAGATGCAGACAATTTCAAAATTTATCCATCCGTATTGACTGAATATTGCTGTTATTCTGCTACAAAGAATCTCCTTGCAATTTGCCTTCAAGTGTTATTTGAAGTCATTACATTTCACACAGCAGATATGTACAGGGAAGTAGAATTTCTAACAAGGCCAATAGTATACCTGAATAGATTTAAACATAAATGTAGTTGCCTAGATGTATTATTGTTTCAATTTCTTAAAAGTCAACTATGTATATATAAAACATTTTAAAAATTGCTTTCATGTAAACGAGGTGATCAGAAAACTACAGAAATATAAGATCATTGTTGACCTGCATTGACAGGGTCAACAGTTTTGCACATCTACACAAAGTTTAGAGCGATCAATGCTGTGATTGACAGAGCTTGCAAGTTAAATTTTTGCAGACAGAGAATATGAGGTATACAAGAAACAGGTTCTTGGGAGCCCATGTGAGGATACCTCAAACAAATGTCTCCTTGGGCACAAGAGAAGGACTGAGGAGGCGAGAGTGAAACATGTCTCACCTTCAGAACAACACGCTATTGCCAGAAGAAATTCAATGATAAGTTAAAGAAAATTGAGGAAATAAACGGACAACTCATTGTTTTGGGATTGAAAGCCGTTCATTGTCTGAAAATGTCACCTGCTAATTCGGCATTCACAGTCCATCATGTTTAAGGTGAGCCACATGATGTGCAAACTTTGTATCTCCCCTCTGCATCACCCCTCCCCCACTCATCCTTCCAACAAGGTGGGATTTTTTATGACAGCAAGTTGGAAGGAGGTACCCTGGCATTTTCCCCTTCTATCCTGATCCAGGTAGCCTCAAACAACCTTCCTAAACCTTCACCAAGTAAAGCCTCGATGTGGGCAATTCATGTCCAATTAAGGAGATCATCCCAAAATTGATGATATCAATCCATCACCCTGTTGGGAGGACAAAAAAATAAATTTGGCATGTTTGCTTGCAGGGTCACAAAGGAGATCCCTGTTCAAAAGCATTGAAAGGAAAATAAAAGCACACTATGTCAGGAGGGAGGTGCCCACTGAAAGCTGAGTTCTGGTCATAAGGCTCTCATCTGAGTGGTGGAAAGCTATGGGGGGAGGGTGTGTTGGTGGGGTGGGAATGGGAACAGATGGAATCATAGAGATGTACAGCACGGAAACAGACCCTTCGGTCCAACCCTTCCATGCCGACTAGTTATCCCAAAACAATCTAGTCCCACCTGCCAGCACCCAGCCCATATCCCTCCAAGCCCTTCCTATTCATATACCCATCCAAATGCCTCTTAAATGTTGCAATTATACTAGTCTCCACCATCTCCTCTGGCAGCTCATTCCATACATATACCACCCTCTGCGTGAAAAAGTTGCCCCATAGGTCCCCTTTATATCTTTTCCCTTTAAATCTAAACCTTTGCCCTCCAGTTCTGGACTCCCCAACCCAGGGAAAATACTTTGTCTATTTATCCTATCCATGCCCCTCATAATTTTGTAAACTTCTATTAAATCACCCCTCAGCCTCTGAAGCTCCAGGGTAAACAGCCCCAACCTGTTCAGCCTCTCCCTGTAGCTCAAATCCTCCAACCCTGGCAACATCTTTGTAAATCTTTTCTGAACCCTTTCAAGTTTCACAACATCTTTCCGATAGGAAGGAGACCAGAATTGCACACAATCTTCCAAAAGTGGCCTAACCAATGTCCTGTACAGCTGCAACATGACCTCCCAACCCCTGTACTCAATATTCTGACCAATAAAGGAAAGCATACCAAATGCCTTCTTCACTATCCTCTCTACCTGCGACTCCACTTTCAAGGAGCTATGAACCTGTACTCCAAGGTCTCTTTGTTCAGCAACACTCCCTAGGAACTTACCATTAAGTGTATAAGTCCTGCTAAGATTTGCTTTCACAAAATGCAGCACCTCACATTTATCTGAATTAAACTCCATCTGCCACTTCTCAGCCCATTGGCCCATCTGATCAAGATCCTGTTGTAATCAGAGGTAATCTTCTTTGCTCTCCAATACACCACCAAGTTTGGTGTCATCTGCAAACTTACTAAGTATACCTCTTATGCTCACATAATCATTTATATAAATGATGAAAAGTAGAGGACCCAGCACCGATCCTTGTGGCACTCCACTGGTCACAGACCTCCAGTCTGCAAAACAGCCCTCCACCAACACCCTCTGTCTTCTACCTTTGTGCCAGTTCTGTATTCAATTGGCTAGTTCTCCCTGTATTCCGTGAGATCTAACCTTGCTAATCAGTCTCCCATGGGGAACCTTGTTGAATGCCTTACTGAAGTCCATATAGATCACATCTACTGCTCTGCCCTCATCAATCCTTTTTGTTACTTCTTCAAAAAGCTCAATCAAGTTTGTGAGACAAGATTCCCCACGCACAAAGCCATCCCTAATCAGTCCTTGCTTTTCCAGATACATGTATATCGTGTCCCTCAGGATTCCCTCCAACAACTTGCCCACCACCGAGGACAGGCTCACTGGTCTATAGTTCCCTGGCTTGTCCTTACCACCTCTCTTAAACAGTGGCACCACGTTAGCCAACCTCCAATCTTCCGGTACCTGACCTGTGACTATCGATGATACAAATATCTCAGCAAGAGGCCCAGCAATCACTTCTCTAGCTTCCCATAGAGTTCGAGGGTACACCTGATCAAGTCCTGGGGATTTATCCACCTTTATGCATTTCAAGACACCCAGCACTTCCTCCTCTGTAATATGGAAATTTTTCAAGATGTCACCATGTATTTCCCAACATTCTATATCATCCATATCCTTTTCCACAGTGAATACTGATGCAAAATACTCATTTAGAATCTCCCCCATTTTCTGCGGCTCCACACAAAGGCCATGCTGCTGATCTTTGAGGGGCCCTATTCTCTCCCTAGTTACTCTTTTTGTCCTCAATATATTTGTAAAAACCCTTTGGATTCTCCTTAACTCTATTTGCCAAGGCTATCTCATGTCCCGTTTTTGCCGTCCTGATTTCCCTCTTAAGTTTACTCCAACAGCTTTTATACTCTTCTAAGGATTCACTCGAACTATCCTGTCTACACCTGACATATGCTTCCTTCGTTTTCTTAACCAAACCCTCAATTTCTTTCGTCATCCAGCATTCCCTATACCTACCAGCCTTCCCTTTCACCCTGACAGGAATATACTTTTTTCCGGATTCTCGTTATCTCATTTCTGAAGGCTTCCCATTTTCCAGCCATCCCTTTACCTGCGAACATCTGCCCCTCGTCAGCTTTTGAAGGTTCTTGCCTAATACTGTCACAATTGGCCTTTCTCCAACTTTTAGATCTGGTCTACCCTTTTCCATCACTATTTTAAAACTAATAGAATTATGGTCGCTGGCCCCAAAGTGCTCCCCCACTGACACCTCAGTCACCTGCCCTGCCTTATTTCCCAGGAATAGGTCAAGTTTTGCACCTTCTCTAGTAGGTACATCCACACACTGAATCAGAATTTTTTCTTGTACACACTTAAATTCCTCTCCATCTAAACCCTTAACACTCTGGCAGTCCCAGTCTATGTTTGGAAAGTCAAAATCCCCTACCATAACCACCCTATTATTCTTACAGATCACTGAGATCTCCTTACAATTTTGTTTCTCAGTTTTCCTCTGACAATTAAGGCGTCTATAATACAATCCCAATAAGGTGATCATCCCTTTCTTATTTCTCAGATCCACCAAAATTACATCTCTGGATGTATTTCTGGGAATATCCTCCCTCAGCACAGCTGTAATGCTATCCCTTATCAAAAATGCCACTGTCCCTCCTCTCTTGCCTCCCTTTCTATCCTTCCTGTAGCATTTGGATCCTGGAACATTAAGCTGCCAGTCCTGTCCATCCCTGAGCCATGTTTCTGTAATTGCTATGATATCCCAGTCCCATGTTCCTAACCATGCCCTGAGTTCATCTGCCTTTTCTGTTGGGCCCCTTGCATTGAAATAAATGCAGTTTAATTTATTAGTCCTACCTTGTCCCTGCCTGCCCTGACTGTTTGACTCGCTTCTGTTCTCAACTGTACCAGTCTCAGATTGATTTCTTTCCTCACTGTCTCCCTGGCTCCCACACCCCCACCTTACGAGTTTAAATCCTCCTGAGCAGCTCTGACAAATCTCTCTGCCAGTATATTAGTTCCCTTCCAATTTAGGTACAATCCTTCCTTCTTGTACAAGTCACTTCTACCCCAAAAGAGATTCCAATGATCTAAAAATGTCAATCCTTCTCCCATACACCAGCTCCTCAGCCATGCATTCATCTGCTCAATCCTCTATTCCTGCCCTCACTATCTCGTAGCACCGGGAGTAATCTAGATATTACCACTCTCAAGGACCTCCTTTTTAAATTCCTGCCTAACTCTCTGTAATCTCCCTTCAGAATCTCAACCTTTTTCCTTCCTATATTGTTGGTTCCAATGTGGACAATGATCTCTTGCTGGCCTCTTTCCCCCTTGAGAACATTCTGCACCCCCTCTGAGACATCCTTGATCCGGGCACCAGGGAAGCAACACACCATTCTGATTTTTTGCTGCTGGCCACAGAAACGTCTGTCTGTACCTCGGACTAAAGAGTCCCCAAACACAACTGATCTCTTTGCATTAGAGTCGGCCTCAATACCAGAACCTTGGCTGTTCATGCTACATTTCCCTCAGAATCCATCATCCCCTACATTTTCCAAAACAGCATATTTGTTTGAAATGGGGATAGCTACAGAAGACTCCTGCACTAACTGCCTACCTCTCTTATCTTTCCTGGAGTTAATGCATCTATGTGGCTGTATCTGCAACTTTTCTGCTCTCCTATATCTGCCATCCATCACACACTGTTGCTGTTGCAAATTCCTCATTCCCTTAACTGTCTCTCCAACTGATCCATTCAATTTGACAGGATTCGCAACCAACAGCATTTATTGCAGATATAATCCACAGTATCCCGTAAACTCTCCTTAAATTCCCACATCTGATAAGAAGTGCATGTCACTCTACTAAAGGCCATCTTTGCTCCTTCACAATCTACAGAACCAGAAAATAGCACTGTCTTATTCCTCTCCAAAAGACTGCATCAGGTTAAATGAATATTTATGGCTCATATTTTAAGTTTACTAAAAGACATATCTCAAAAAATATATAATCAAGAAAGAACCCACTCTACTCACTACTGCAAACTTTCTGTAGGCCACACTTAAAAACTATTCACTTACCTTATTCTGAGCTGTGAATTCGCCCAAACAGTTCTTCCAAGATCAGTTGTGAATTTCATTGTTTTTTAATTTTCCCTGATGCATTCCAATATCCAGTGATACATGAATTCAAACAGCAAAGGCAGTAAGTGTACAGGTACACTGTGGTGTCAGTTTCTTTCACTCTCTCTCTCTCTCTCCTGCACTGACCTCACCATGTGCTTCCTTTGTCTGTTCTTCTCCCTTTTAAAAGTACTGTTGTTTTGACTTTTTTATTTCCAAAGTTCCAAAACAATGCAACAGCATATAAAACAGTAATTGTTGCTCTGGAATTCAAGGGAATCACCTCCAACACCTAAAATATCTCAAAAAAGGAGCAACTGTTATAGCCAGAAATTTTTCCCATCCTCCATCATGAATTACCCAGAATCCTTTTGCCATAACTGCAGGTACTGCCCATCTATTACCAAAGAAAGAGCTTTGTCATTCACCTTCGCCTTTCTCAGTAGCTCCCCGCTCTAGTTTCAAGAGCAAAATGTGATAAAATAAGAATTAAACCTAGAGCCAAGTGAGCTTCCAAACATTTGGCTGCTCACCATTTATACGAAGGGGATCTTGTCTCTGACTGGATCAGGTAGCTGGAGGAGAAAGTGAGGACTGCAGATGCTGGAGATCAGCACTGAAAATGTGTTGCTGGAAAAGCGCAGCAGGTCAGGCAGCATCCAAGGAACAGGAGAATCGACGTTTCGGGCATCAGCCCTTCTTCAGGAATGAGCTGGACACACTTTCCTCATTCCTGAAGAAGGGCTGATGCCCGAAACGTCGATTCTCCTGTTCCTTGGATGCTGCCTGGATCAGGTAGCTGATTGACTGTGTCTAAGCCACTGGACTTGGTACCAGATGCTGTCCTTGACTTACTAGCCTGGACACTGTCTGAAGGTTATTATCTTTGACTTAACTGAAGCCTGTACAGACATAGCAGCACTGCGAGTCTAGTATCTCTGGCTAAAGAGGCAAAGTACAAATAGACAAGACAAAGAATGGTATTACAGACATTCTGTAAGCATCAGGAAGTCTGATCACAATTGAGTGATATGATACCAAGCAAACAGGGGTGAGATGCAGCATGTCCAGACCATGAGCTGAGTGCATATCCATGTGCATACAGTGTCCTTGCAGCAGCATTACAAAGATAATTGCCAGTACTGCAGTGATGCGCAGAACCATTTTGTAAGTGGACATGCCATGTCTGTTCATAATAGCTGACACATGGGATGCTAATGGAGATATGGGAAGCATGTGATTGGCGTCCATGGAGCTTGCCTGGGATCTTCATGCCTACTGTCCAACATGGAGCTCTTTTGGAGCCAGCAGAACCCACTCTGGTTTACATGTTAAGATTTCCGAATGAGTCGTTTGTATGGAGAGTTTGGTAAGATTATAACCTTTGGTGAGTTGGGCTGTTAACAAGGCATTTAACAAGCAGTGGTTGCCACTAATGCTAAATTGTAGCTGCCAAGTGAGAACTTCACCAAATCGCTTGGGAAAAGCATACAAGTTGTGGTCAGATGATCTCAGCATCAAGTTTGGGCTCACTAACATCTTGCCTGATTCTACATTCATCCTACCGTAGCCTATCTCATTCAGATTCCATCCCATATTTCATTTTTACACTTGATTACTATGTTATTCAGTTCCTGTAATATATACACATGAAATTTTGGAGTTGCATTCCAAATGGAACAGAATTTTAATTCTATTTTTATCACAGGAGGAAAACAAAGATAAAAAACAGTTTGAAACAAATTAACACATTCAAAAATGAAATGTTAACCTATTTCACAACTCTACCCTTTTACAGATTCTCAATTCCAGAGAAATTTAACTCCTCTTTCAACTTTTTAAGTTTTTGCTTAACTGAGTTCAAGTTCTTTTTTTTCTTGATTCATGGAGGCAATTTTCTAATTTCTTTAATTGTGAAAGTGGCAAGGACCTTTCACAATTCTGATGACTGAAAAGTTTTCAGTTCTAATAACATGAAATCTTTACGAATTCAGACATATTGGTTATAATGGCTGGTTCCCCTGAACTAAAAGCCTGATCCTCCTGCTCAGAGGAACGCTTTTCCCTTTGAATTCAGCTCCTTACTCATCTGGACAGAGAACTTGCACCTTGCATTCTGAACTAAACTAATGGCCTGGATGTGTTTTCTCCAGCTGTCTTAAACTCAGCTACGTAAAAGATTTCTCTATTAATACTTCCAGGGGTCCTGCAAGGTATTTGACTACAATTGCATACTTTCTTGGAATTGATGCACTTGGATTATTATTATAATTTTCATTCTGAATTGTTTGAAAACATTACTTCCATAGAACTAACCTACATCCACCTACCTCTATTTTGCATTGTTCATGTTTGGACACTTCAACCAATTTACATATTAAAAACACGTTACCCAAGTGTTCTTGTCTGTGAGACAGACTAAGGAACACAGAACTTGGTTTGCGGTTCAATTTGACTTTGCTAACAAAATATTGCTTATTAAAAACCATCATCAAGGCATTTCTCAACTTGCCACAATATTTACTCTCTATAGAGCTTTATCTGTCTGAGAAAGGATATTACCCACCATGATCCTCATATTTGAGATGGGCCATTGGAATCTCATAAAGCTGGCTCTCCTCCATGAAATTGGGTCTTGCAGGGGTCAGAGCAGATCTTCTCTCTCTCTCCATGTGGTGAAAGCTCTGCTGTTGGACTAGGTCAAGTCTTTATTGAGTCTTCATCAAGGGGCTGACTTCCAGGTGTATGTTTTAATCACCCCCCCCATACTGGACCTTCTGTAATATTCTGTGGTCTTTGGCCAATGAAGTCATGAGTTCGGTTCAAATCATCCAGTGGGGTCACGCCAACATTCTTCAAAATTGACACTTCTTCAAAATACATCACTTGGGCTGGTTGTAAGTGGTTCCCTTTGAACCTTTGTAACCTCTTTGATCTTCATTTCCACTGTTCTGTGCAACTAATAGCTGCTGTCTGCTATTTATTTTAGCTTGGACAATTTTCTGATTACTCCTGCTGTGGTCAATTTAAAATGTCCACTTTTGGGCCCATGGCCACTTCACCACATTTGAAATCTAAATATCAAACTATGTCTTGAAGTATATCTAAAACATAAACTATATATAACATTAAATATTGACAGACATAGCCTGAGTTCTGTGCTTACCAATGTTTCTGTAGATTACATAATTGCTAACTGACTGAAAACATTGCATTGACTCCATGAAAAACAGTGACTGAGGGAGATGGATACCTTTTTAAACAGAATGTAAGGATTATCTAGAATGTAACATTTCATAGTATCATTCAATGTTCTCAAAGGTACTGACTGATATGGGATGGAATAAATCTCATAATACAACAGGATAGGGAGTGGCAGCAAGGGAAGGGTGGTGATTCTGAGGTCCACACCACGTCTTGACATTCACATTGATCAGGTTATGACAAGCTGGTCACATGGTTTAACTGCCATGCACATTGCAGCTGGGTGGTTCCCAATAATGGCAAAATAGCTGGTCATTAGTTGACAACATAACGGCATCAATTAGCAGAATTGTGGGGCAGAATGGTTGATCATGGTCGGTTCCATATAGACCTTAATCATGTTGGGAGTGTGAAAGCAGTTGTGTTCAAGTACACCACCATCACACCCAAGAAATTTCCCTCACTGCCTCGAAGTTTACAACTAGCAATAGCACCAGATTCCAGCTGATGGACTGAATACTACATGCCTCCACTCAGATGGGCTTTGTTGGGGATATGCAAAATAGGGTACGTGCTCAACCCAACACCATCCCAGCCTCTCCTAAGATCAGCCTTATCATACAGTGTGAGTGAGCATTAGAACTTAAGCCCATCATCATATTTAATAAATAATAAAGTCAATTGAGCTACAAATTGGTGCGGAGGGCTCAGTGTCCTTAATGTTTGAATCCTTGCTGATTCTTCATTATTTATATTTCCATTCTTTTATCAATTTTGATTTAGAGTGATAAATTAGGAATTGTGAGCTGGAAGTGGCTTGTGAACTTTGAGACAGCTTGTGGGGAAAGGAAAAGAACAGAACAAACTGCTTTGTTTGTGAGGCCAGGTCTGGAGGGTGATTGCAGACTGACTCTTTATTAAAGGGATTCCTGCAGACACAATGACACTCCCAGGAAGAGCATCACTGGTTCTGGTACTTCTGGAAGAGACCCTATGTTCAATCAGATGGAGGTTGTTGAATAGTAATTGAAACCTCAGGAAGAGATGATTAGTCTATCAGGATGGAACCAGAATGGTCAGCCTAATCTACCAAAACAGTTTCCAGAAGTCCAGAGAATAGAAAGCTGAGTAGAAGTATTGCTGCCTTTACTTGGGTGATCTACAAAGGTGACCCTGATCAACATTTCAGAAAAACAACCAAACAGTCCACATCTATGCCTGTGAAACACCACATAGTGAAAGCCATTGAAGTAATCTGGCCAGTTTATTTATTTCCTTTTGCTTATGCCTTAACTGCTTTTGTGTGAATGGGGATTTAAAATAAATGCTTTGGATTTAAAGCAGGTCATTGATCAGTTTATCTTGTTGTTTAATTTCCCTCTGCTCAGGTTATTGTGTATTTAATAAATAATGTATTTTAATTCCAGACACCAGTTTTATATTTTTTGCCTTAACTACACAATACAAAAAAAATGCAAAACTGGTGTCTGGAATTAAAATTCACAAAGCCTGGATTGGTTATTCACAAGTCTGGTTCGGACTAATACTGGGGGTCTGCAACAGTTTGATTTTTTTCAGTGTTGCGAATACAGAGGTAGAAAGGCTGATTATATTTGGCTGTTTGTCTCCATGTCAAACCTCTGAGGCAGGATGTGTAGGCTCAAGTCCCACCTTGGCCAGAGATGTATCAGAACATCTATAACATGATGGTGGGTGGAAATAGGAAGCCCTTTGACTTTTACATGTTTTAAAAACACAGAAGGGAAAGGTGCTATCTTCAAAGGGCGCCCTGGGTTCATGACGGCCCCACATCAAATGTTGGTACCTCCCTTTCCTTCCTCTCTTCCCCCATACCTCTTTCCAAGGTTTCCAAACCCTCCATGCCTAATTCCTCTTAATTCCTGAGTTATGGAGATCCACTGAAACGTCTAAGGACTGATATCCAATATTCAATGAACTCCAGGTCTCCCACCATTGGGGAAATGAAGCACATACATTCTGTTATCAGAAAAGACCCTGAGCTTCCCGGGCCACTTCAATACACCACTCTGCTCTCTGGCCAACATGTCTGTCTCAAGCTCACTCACTGAAGCTGGAAAAACTGCACCTCATTTTCTGCTTGGGAACCCTGCAGTCTTTTAGACTTAATATTGAATTCAACAATTTCAGGACTTGAACATTTTTCCACATGGTTTTCCCGACCCCACACACGAGGCCTTGTCATTACAGAAACTGCTACCACACACCACCCATTATCAGCTATTCATTCTCCCAGACTGACTTCTAACCAGTATCCAACTGTATTTTTCTCTTTTGGGGCTCTATTATCACCTATAATTTACTCCCCCACACCCCATGTTCTGAATAACATCCATCCTTTTCCTAACAACCATCAGCTTTGAAGACAGATCACTGGAGCCTAAACATTTAACGTTGATATCTCTCCATTGATACCGCCAGATCTGCTGAGATTTTCCAGCAATTTCTGTTTTAATTACAGATTTCCAGCTTCTGCAATTCTTATGGGTTTTTTTTTTGTCCAGCTCCAGCATTGTCAAGGTTATGGAGACTGCCATTCAGTTAGACTTTTTGGCATCTCCTGAGGTACTTCCTTCCACCAACAGACAGTCAAGCCCATTCTCCAATAATTTAGTCTGCCCATGGTACTCTCGGGCTCCAGGGCACTCTTGTTTGGGTCTGAAATTTACATCCAGCCAACAATGTCTGCCCTAAGTTGCTGTACTCTAAGACACACAACTGCATAACAAATGTAATTCCTAGGATTTTAACACATCAAAACTACTGACATGCACCAAACTGAGTTTAAATCTTCCACAGTATACAGAAAGGCCCATCAATGGATTTGGAATCTTGACATAGAAATATATATATTAACAGCAAGACAAGGCCATTCTGCCCTTCAAGACTGTTTCGATCTTTTAATATGATCACAGATTATCCTACTCAGTACCCTGCTCCCACGTTTTCCTCATAGCCATAGAATGACATCTAACCTCTTCATGAAAACATTCAACATTATGGCCTCAATCATGTTTTGTGGCAAAGAATTCCACAGATTTACCATCCTCTGAGTGAAGAAAATTTATTCTCATCATAATATATAAATTTTGAAAGTAAGCAGAAATAACATGTATCCCAGTATGAAAATAACTAAATTGGATTTGCCAATGCTGCACCCCAGAAACAAAGATTACCAAGGATTTTTGAGGACTGAAAATTACCCCATTTAAAAAAAGCTTTCCAAACTGCATGGAATCGAAACAAATGCAATTCGCTTTTTAAGAAACCTTCTCATTTATCTAAGTACTATTATTTACTTTGAAATCGATGGGACTGAGTTACTAATTCTGCAAGGTTATAAACTGTTGGAAGTTCACTTTTTCCCCTCTTTAAAAAGCATAATTTAATTTCTGCATTGTAATTTTGTAAAAACACCCCACCTCCTCTGCTGATAAACCTATATTCTTTATTCAACAACACTGGAAGGAAGCCATGGGATTGGCAAAGAAGCATTCTGACTGGGTAAGTTCAATGCCTACCTGCGATAGTGGCTCAGTAGCATTGCTACTAACCAAGCTGGCCAAGTCATTAAGTATAAAGGTGCTGGACTGAATCTGCAGCAGGCAAAAGGGGAAAAACATTCTTGACTTCACCCTCACCAATCTACATGCTGCAGATGCATCTGCCCACGATTGTATTGATAAGGTGACCTCCACATTGATTATTGTGTTGTGCGACACTATCAACATGATAAATGCAACAGACGTTGAACAGATGTCGCAAGTCAAAGCTGGACATCAATGAGGCACAGTGTGGCACTAGCAAAATTGCATTCAATCCAAATCTATAACCTTCTGACCTGGCATATCCCTTACTCTGCCATTACCATCAAGCTGGGAGATTAACCCTAGTTCAAAAAGTGTTAGGCATATGAGGAACAGCATCAAGCATGCCGAGAATGAAGCTATAACACAGGACTACTTGCATGCCATCAGTGCAATGAGCATGCAATGTACAGGGATCCCACAACCAGAAGAACAGATCTAAGCTCTGCAACTATGCACTGCATCCTACTGAGAATGGTGGTGGACAATTTAATAACAAACAAGGAAACTGCACAAGTATCGCCACCCTTGATGATGGGGAAGCCTAGCATATCAGTGCAAAAAGGCAAGATTTATGCATTTACATTGATCTGTAGCCAGTGCAAAGAGGATGATCTATCCTGAATTCCTAAAGTCCCATTGTCACAGATGCCTGTCTTCACCAATCTGATTCACTCCACTTGGTAATAATAAATGGCTGAAGACGCAAACTTTCTCTTGGTCCATCAACCCTGTTAACATTCCGGCATAAGTGCTGAGGATTTGTGATTCAGAACTTAGCCTTTAGTCAAGCTTTTCCAGCAGAGCTACAAAGCTAGTATTCACTTGACAATGTGGAAAATTTCTCAGTTATAACAAAGAGAAGGACAAATCCAACCTAAACAATTACTGTACTCTCAGTTATCAGCAAAAGATGCAATACATGCTATCACGCAGCACTGGCAAAGGGATAACATACTAACTCATGCTCAGTTTCATTTCTGATGAAGGGCTCCTGCCCGAAACATCGATTTTCCTGTTCCTTGGATGCTGCCTGACCTGCTGTGTTTTTCCAGCACCACTCTAATCTTGACTCAGTTTCATTTCTGCCTAGTCCACACAGCTCCTGACCTCATTACAGCTTTGGACCTTGAGAAGCAAGGTGGTCATGATTATCCTTGCTTCAAGGCAGCATATTCCCAAATATGGCATCAAAGAAAGAACCCTAGAAACTTAAGAGTCAATGGAAACCAAGGAGAAAATTTTCCATTGGTTGAAGTCATACCGGGCATAAATGAAGATAGTTGTAGTTGTTGGGAGATCAAAATCCTCAGCTACGGGATATCTCTGCAGGAGTTCCTCGAGGTAGTGCCCTAGTTTCAAACATTTTGTGCTGCTCCATCAAATGATGATCCCTCTATCATACAATCAGAATGGGGATGTTTTTTGAAGAAGGCAAAAGATTCAGCATCACGTGCAATACCTGACATACTAAGGCAGCTCAAGTCAAGTTGCAGCAAAACCTGGACAGTACACATATTTGGGCTGATATGTGGCAAGTAATATTATACCACACGGCTGCCAGATATTGAACACCTTTTAACAAAAGTTTCAATGTATAACTAGCTCTGAATTCTACAAAATCATAATTCTGGGAATTAACATTGACCAGAAACTAAACAAGACCCGTCATATAAATATTGTGGCTACCAAGAACTTGCCAGAAGCTAGGAATTCTACAGTGAATAATTTAGCTCCTTTTCCACAACGTCTGCTCACAATCTGGAAGAAATGTATTTGCAATGTGGTGGAATACACCCCACTTGAGTGGATGAGTGCAGCTCTAACAACATCAGTAAGCTTGCTACCTTCCAGGACAAAGCAGTTTGCTTGATTGATGCCCCATTCACCACTTTCAGCATTCACCCCCTTCACAAACAATACAGAGCAGCAGCAGTATGTAGCATTTACAATATCCACTTCAATAATTCACCAATGCTGCACTGATAGCACCTTCCAAATCCTCAGCATCTACCACTTAGAAGAATATGTGCAGCTGACTTGCAGGTATATTGCCATTCCTTCACAGTCACGAAGTGAGATTCTGGATCTCCCTTCCCAAAAGCATTGTGGGTTTACTTGCACCACATGGACTGCAGCAATTCAAAAAGGCAATTCAATACCATCTTCTCTTGAACAGAGATGGGGGATAACTAATGGCCCAGCCAAGACATTGATATCTCATGAGCATAAAAAATATTGGAGAGGCATAAGATGGTCAAAAACAATCTTATTTTCAATTGGTTTGAAAAGGTTGGAAACTCAATGAATGATAATCAAGAGAAAGGTAACAAACATTGGAATGTTTGGTGTAAGTTGCAATGCAATTCACATTCTGCAAATATCACCAATGTAAATTTTAATAAAATAATTGATCCCAGAAATATTTTATTCAGCAAACTTTATTTGTTGCAGTTTTTTCAGACCTGGCATAAGCCGCACAGATCCGAGACCACTAATATGGCATTTTGCTTGCTGCACAGTGTTCACACTAGTTTGCCAGTTGTTCATGCGCAACAGGAAGATTGATGTGTGAAACCACACAGGATTCAGTATAAAAGCAGAACATGCTATATTAGGATAATTTGCCTAATTGCCATTCAGAAGATGTTCACTCGATTGATTCTAGAGATGAGGGGTTTGTCTTATAAGGAGAGTTTGAGAAGTTTAGCCCTATACTGTCTGGAGGTTAGAAGAATGAGGAGAAATCTAATTGAGGTACAAAGATACAAAAGGAGACTGACAAATGTAGAAGTAAAAATGTTTCCTCATGGGGCAGTCTAAGATGAGAGGTCATAGTTTTCGAATAAGTGGTAACAGACTTTAAACAGAGATGAAAAGAAATTATTTATCTCAAAGGGATGTGAATCTGTAAAATTCACTAACCAGAGTGTGGTGGATGCTGGGCATTCAGAAAATTAAGGAAGAGATAGATTTGTAATTAACGATAGGTTGAAGGGTTATGGAGAACGGGCAGGAAAGTGGAGTTAAGGCTAAGATGAGATCGACTGCAATCATATTAGGTGGTGGAGAAGGCTCAAGGGGTTGAATTGCTCACTTTTGCTCCTTCCTGGTTCTTATGTTTTCATGTTCTTACATAAGATTCTGTAACATTGTTAAAAAGAGTATGTCTTCATCAACATTTATCCCGCAAGCAGAGACCAACAAATAGATTAACTGGCCAACATCTCATAACCAGAAAATGGGGTTTTCAATTTTTTTGTCTTGATTTCTGCATTTACATCTAATGGTTTCAGCAGTTCAAGTAATTCATTGGCATGAAGCGCATTGGCAATGCTTTGCAGAAAACAACATTGATATTTGAGTTCAATGATAAAGATAAAACTGACTCAAGATACACTTCAACACAGTGTCAAAACATTTGAGTTATTGTAATGATAATTACATTATCGCATTGCTATTTGAGAGACCTTATTTATGTACATTTTTATTAGCTACTATCATCACACAGCAGATCTGTTAGCAAAACCCAACAGGATTAAAGAGGTGGCATAATATAAACATAACATTGGTTTTGGGTCAAAAAACAAGGAACAGTGATGAACAGTTGTTTTTCCAGCCTGATATGAAGTACAGCACTGTCCCCCAGAGATGCAAATTAGGACCAGTGCTCTTTTTGATATGTATTAATGAGTTGCATCCTGGAACACAGGACATCATTTCAAAGCTTGAAGAAAATGAGATGAAATAGACAAGCGAGACAGTAATAGAATTCAGGTGGTCTTACAAAGACTAACAAAATGATCAGACATAAGACATGAAAACACATGCAAAGAATGTGAAATGCTGTATTTTGTCAGAACCAATGAGAAGCAATACAAACTAAATTGTATAATCTTGAAGTGACAAACGAAACTACAGGAGAGTCCAAATACAAGAATCTCGGCAGATAGCATAATCAGTTAAAAATGCAGATTGCTATGATGACTTTACTTTTTTTTAAGGATGGAATTTGTGGAAAAAAAAATTATTTCAAGTTTTGTGAACATACCAGGATTGTTTTATTGTAAAAATTGATCGAAAGGATATATAGGAACATTTGTTTAAAACATAAGACTATTTCCGTGAAATCATGCAAAGTCATGCGAATTGCTTGGACTCGCCTGCCAGAGTTTTATGGTCATTTTGCGTTTTGCTTGGAGATTGTTTTGTTTTTCAGTTTTCCTGTGAAGCAAAGGCTCATCAACAACCATCTGAACATCCTTTTTCTTAATCTTATCCCATTCTATTAAGAAATAGTCATTTTTGGTTAAAAATATTGTTTTTCTCCCACAGTGAATCTTTGCAGAGAAAAGCTCATTTCTCCCCCAATTAACCCGAACATGAGTTTTGGATTAAAAGGGTAAACATGTATATTTTAATTTTACAAACTGTGTGGGTTAACCAGTTTTGTACTTCTATTAAATAAGTTGTTTTATAATACATCAATAATTTTGTTTAATATTTAAACACAGATTAATCAATTTTTGGATCAGATAATGTATATGAAGGACCCTAATGAGAGCTGTGAACAAAAACTTAAATTGTGTGTTAATCCATGGAGTAGGGGGACTACAGAGAAGGAAAGAGAGTTGTGATCATTGTTTGACAAACGCTCACAAGTACTAGGTCACTAATTATATCAGGGTCATTACTATATTGCTTGTTGCCTTGTCACATCCTCAACTTTTATCCACAGGTAACTATTGGGCATGCTCTAGAAATTCACAATCTTTCTGGTAAGTGCTTGTCTATCTCACCTAGTCTGTATTGAGATTACAATCCCCCATTAATACAACTCTGCCTTTGCTATATAGTTGTGTAATTTCAATACTATCACGTTGTCAATATATGACACCTATTGTGGTTTTAGTTCCTTTAAGGTTCCTCAATTCCACCCATAAGACATCCACTGAGTGCTTTCTTCTCATTCCATGCTCCCTCACCATAAAAGTGATTTTGTTTCTAATTACTTATGCTACACACTCCCCTCTGCAGTTTTCTCTATCGAATTGCTTTTGATTTGATTTGATTTATTTATTGATTTTCACATATATCTAGAAAGATACAGTGAAAAGTGTCTTGTCCCCACAAACTGGCACCATTTTGAGTTACAAAAGAAGTAAAAAGGAATTACATAAACAGAGTTCATCATCTGTACAAGGGGTCTTCAAACGCAGCTCCAGGACTTCCACAAGGTCTTTGAAAGGTGTCTCAGACCTCAAGGATTCTCTGCTCCAGGTAGAGCAACGACAACTGGACCAAGAGTGCAAATCTTGCATTGGAAGTTGTATTGCGGAACAATGTAGCTGTCTGAAAGTGGTCTCCCAATTGCACATCAGGGCATTGGCACTCCAGCAAACTTATAGACCATCCTTATATGCATGGATGCAGCTACAGTCCTGTGAAGGTTGATCTCCCTCCTCAAGGGCCATCTGTTGCTGGCCACCTAAACAGGACAACCTGATTGTCAGAATGGTCAGTTGGCAGGACTTTTCTTCACATGTTATATCTTTGTGTTTAGTTATGCATCAGACAGCAGCAGGATGAAAATTTGTCTGTTTTGCTTCTTACAATGGTGTCATGACTCAGCATACAGCATACAGCTACATCATACAGCAAGGCAGGGATAAATATAATGTTATTAATCTTTAGCAACAGATTGGCATGTTCTTTCCAGATGTTGTTATTAAGGATACATCTGCATAGGAATAAATAATGAATTTTTGCATCAGTTGTTAGCTTAAGTTGAAGATAAAGGATGTCAAGTTGGGAAAAATAGATGATGTGAGTTTGCCTCCAAAACAGTGTTACCTGATATGTCATAGCTTACGATACCTCTGTAACAGAAAAAAAACTGAGCTATTTAGTTTTATATCGAGGAATTCAAAATGCATTTATTACAACTATTATGTATGAACATTAAATTCATCAGGCACACAGGTGTCGGGACAAGGTTAAACTATTACGTAACAACAGAGAAACGTACTACCTGTACAGTGTCATATTTCAAATGATCAGAGGTAAGATAGAGTCTGAGACCTTTATACCCTCAAGTCACATGCTATGACACAATGACGATACAAATATTTCTCTTGAAGGTATACTGATATACAAAATACAATACAGACTTCATACAATTATGTTTGATGTTTAAGATGCAGATTTTTAAGAGCTACATTATGAGATGATACATAGGAGTTTAGGGGAGGGGGAGGAAGGGTAATTTATGGGTTGCTTTTTATTATCTTATTTAAGAATAGAGTAGAATTGAAACATATAAAAGTATTCTAAGGGATCTTGAAGCAGATTTACTTGAAATAGCAATTAAATCTGTGCTAATGATCCTGCATATTGAATAAGATGTGGAATGATCAATGAAAAGATTTGCCAATACTTTACCTGGATTCTTCATTCAGATACTCTTGTCAAGGTTGATGACCTATTGTTAACTTTGAATAGAAGTTAATCATTGGAAAATATGATGGATTACATTATACAAAGGTTACATTTATTGTGTAAAATGATCCAATTTCCAAGGCCCATTTTCCTTCTCAATTTTGAAGTTGTGCCACAGACCTTTTCCCACAACCATGATCCATTTCTTTTTTGTGGTTGGTTCTTAGTTCTAGATTATCAGTCTCTATTCTCTGAACAGCTGTTGAATATTACATTTTCCCCCTTGCCTTCTCACAAGGCAGCAATGTCATCAGGAATGTCATCTGAATCCATGATCAAATGGAATATAAAATACTTTAAAATCAATGAATTTCTCTCATTGCTGTAGATAAGAGCTTTATAATATCCTTTTCAGTTTCTACTCTATGTCAGCACTCAACATAAATGGATCGAGTTATAATATTGCTTTCAATGCACAAACCAATTGTTGCCTTGGTTATTTACAATTTATATGTCATAAAACACAATTGTATAAATCAAATGCCAAACACTAAACATGCAACATATGCCTTACAGAATACCAATGCATATTCTAAACTTTTGAACTTCAATCTATCAAATTACACCATGTTAAATGAAAAATATTTTAGTGGTTTTGAGTACAATAAGCTACTGAGCAGTATTATTATCTAATATATTCTGTCAGCCTTAAATTGCATGGACAATATTTCAAGAAGACTGGAAAGAATTCAAATCTGATTACCCATGTTTGAACTGATGACTTGGATAAGGAACAATAATCGATGCTTTTAATCAAAGCTGATGTAACTGAAATTGGCTTTGACTGCTCCAGGACCTTGAAAATGTGCTGATATTTATCAACATCTCAACAAAAATGCTCCTTCATAATGGACTTAATTATATTTCATGCTGGTACTCTACAATGATTCGGTCGAGAAAGAAAAGCTCCAAAATGTAATAAATTCTGGATTTGATTTTTGTGTCCACCATGAACTAATCAAACTTCATATTTTTCTGGTGTGGTGTGATTTTAAGCCCACATTAAATCTTTGCGTTCATAAGTTAGATGAGGATAACGCAAGTTTCAGAGAGCAGATGAGAGTTAACCACATTTCTATGGGTCTGAGTCACACGATGGGAGATGGTAGATTTCCTTCTCTGAAGGACATAGTGAACCAGATGAGTTTTTCTGACAATCCGTAGTACTTTATGGTCATTAGACTCTTAATTCAAGTAGTTTATTGAATTAAGACTTTTACCATTGCACCCAGGTCCCCAGAATATTATCTGGGTTTCTGGATTATTAATCTTGTGATAATACCAGGAGGCCATCGTGAAACTGTGGTGTAATTTTTTTTTCTTCCTGTTTTATGTAGAATTATTAAATATCTTATGAGTTTTGGTACACATACCTTTACCTGATTTTGTACCTATTTTGTGATCCTGTGTAACAACAATTCTGCAACCCATCTCTCACATGTAATAAACTTGCTACTGTCTGCATTTACTAGTGGTTAATATCAAGATTTAACTCAGAAAACATACTCAATCTAGTACTACCTAGTATTTTATTCCCACTGCAGATTTTCTTTCCATCCAGTTAGTACAGTGCGGTAATTGTATGACATTAATTTTGTCACAATTTCAATTAATTAATTGGTATTAATTCATAAAATGTTAACATAGTACCAATAGTCATAATTGGATCTTCAAGGAGTGCAAAATGTCATTTAATTGGAGGTGTTTTCAGTGATAAATTCAATTACAAGATCTGACTATTCCAAAACAAAAACAAATAAGGAGAAATTTATCAGTAGCAGCAGTGAAGCTGTCCATAGTTTGGATAACTGGTAGCAACCTTGGCATGGATATTCTAAGCCCCAAACCCATTTAATGCCAATCAGGTACATGCCTAGTTAGCACTGGGGCCTCAGGTTGGACTTCCGAGAGGTTCTGGCCTACGAAAGTGAGCGTGGTCACAAGTTGAAAATCATTGACTATGCTATGAAGGAAAGATAGGTGTCGTGGAATGACTAGTACCAGTCAAGGAGATCCTCGAAAGCCTGAGGAGAAGTGTTAGTTTAAAAGGGCAGCTGGGAGTCTCTCCTTGGGTGGCCCTTATTGACAACAGGTCTTTCCAATGAGCACCGTCTACTAAATAGGAGAGAACTCTCCATTAGATTGCAGACGTAATCGCCCGAGTTTGGTTTTCTACTGCTGGTAGAATAAGTGGCTCTTGTGACCACTTCAGGATCTCAACTGGCCTCCAGGCAGAAAGGTTCTCAAAGTGTAGAATAGAGTAGATTTTATTTGTTATTTCTACCATACACAATTGACACAGTAAAAACATGAGACAGCGTTCCTCTGGCACCAAGATGCTATATGGGCAGCACAGACTACACGGTTATACAAAGGGCAGCATAAAGTTTATAAGAAGTGCAAAACACGCAAATTACAGTGTAATTAAAGAGTGATAATTAATAGACAGTGTTCTAGCAGCAAGTTGAAGTCATGCAAAGAATTTCAGATGGAAAACGTTCTAACATGATAGTGCACATGAGACATTCAGCTCCTCGAACATTGCCTGCCATTCAACATTTGAGGAAGTTGTGATGATTCAAGGGTCTACACCTTACACCTTCCTTCCCAACTTTATCATTCACCCCCCCCAGCTTTCAATAACTCATTCAGGGAGAACACTAAATTCTGCCATGACTGTACGTTAAGATTGTCCATATAGCACAATATTCGATGCATTATTTGTGGTGTTGGTGCTGACGTAAGCGATTGTGAAAAGGCAGTATAAAGTACTGTTCAAAATGCTTTAGATACACATTGTAAGCACAAATGTGCAACCCAAATCATCTGTGTGGAGCAGAGCATTTGACAAGACATGTTCACATCAGAGTCTGAAATCATACAGCAATTTGTGGATGCTTTGATGTTTTGGCATTGATATCCATGGTGGGTTTTTTTCACTAATAAAGCATTAACTGTAATTGTAGTTCCTGAATGCCAATGCAGTGAAACTAAGGCATTAACTTTGGTTGCTGGTTATTTTAATAAAGGCTGATTTATAGACCAATATTAATTCCCGTGTATCATGAAGTAATAATTTATTCTCTAAACAGTCCCGAACTCTGTTCCTATTCCGTGTTAATCTACAACTGGTAACTGACAAAATCAATAATCTTACTGACAAATACTCCAATTATAGTCTGATAGACAAAACAACATACTGGTGCACATAACATATTATTCTTGGTTCGACTCAAAGAACATTAGGACCAAAAGGAACTCAACTTTAAGTTAGTCTAACTAATCGAAGTTAGCCTGAAAATACGCCATTGAAGAATCAGAGTAGAAAAGTGTTCCATTTCATGTTATAAAATGACCTCAAAAAGCCTTACATTCGCCAATTAGGTTTTTACTTTCTCCAGGGCAGGTCGGAACACAATGCCAAGGAGAAAGCAGGAAATAACAGAAGGTCATTTCACATCCAGAAGCAAAATAACACATTTTTATTCCTTAATTCAAACTGTGAAGACTGGGATTTGTATTTTTGTTTTCTGGAATAGTGGTCTAAAATGAGAAAGAACTTTGTTTTTTGAAATTGAGGGAATTACAATGATCTTTGGAATTTGATAGCTTTTGTGAATCCTGTTTGTGTAGCTATACCAACAAATATGAATATTGATACAACATTGGTCAGAATAAAGATGATGAAGGTAACAGAAGAGGTGAAACCTGGTTAGATGCTGGTTATTCCTTGAATAGAAAAATAACTCCGCACAGATGATTTGCATTCCAAGATGCTAAAGGTTAGGAGGGGGCAATGGCAAAAGGGATTGACATAATCTTCCCTAGATTTGAGGGAAGAGTAACAATTGTCATACTTTTATTCAAGAAAGGGTGTAAAAACATTTCTATTAACTACAGGCTAGTCAGTATAACATCATAGTGAATACATTTTTTAGAGATAGGAGTACAGGATGGTAAAAACCAACAGGCAACTCGAGTGATTTGAGTTTATTAAGGAGAGCTGACATGGATTAGCAATAAGGCAGATTGTGCTTGGCCAACTGAGTGGAACTTTTCTGAGGGAGCAAAGGAGAAAGGTGTTGAAGTCATGTTGGTATATACCATATTCTCATGTAAAAAGTTGGGTACTGGAGACTAAATTGTTCATCAAAAAGGAAGGGGTGGACCTTTCCATGAGTAATATTTTTGAGGGTTTGAAATCCATCTACTTACATTGTTTCACTGTCACAGTGTTTCCAGAGATTGTACCCACCAACCTTGCCACCAAAAGTCATGCAAAAGACGCCAAGAAGTATTGTCAGTAATGAATGGACATCTCCCTTCAATGGTATGCTACTGAACGATTCTATCAGTGTGATACAAATGATACACTGCATTGCCATCAGTGGATCCAGACTTGCTGAGAATGTTTAGGGTGACAATATCCTACAGTCTTACGTTCCTTCTGCACATTCAACTTGCTTTTTACAATGCTGCCTAACAAGGTGGTGCACATGAGACATAGATCTCCTCGAACCTTGCCTGCCATTCAACATTTGTAGGAAATCAGCATAGCCCTTGACGACTCAATATCTCTAAAACCTATCTCCTCATTTTCACTGACATAGCCTCCACAAATCTCCAGAATTGCAGACATTTGTTACTCTTGGTGAAGAAATTCCTTTCCACCTCAGTTTTAACTGAGTAGCTCCTTATTCTGTAACTATGTTTCCTAGTTACAAATTCTCCTGTATAGTGGAAACATTTTCATGTATCTACTCTTTCATGTCCCCTCAGAATCTTGTCTGTTTCAATAAGATCACTGTTAATTTCTCTAGTGAGTAAAAGTTTAATTTGTTTATTCATTCTTTTGTCAACCCTTTTACCCTAAAAATCAGTCTAATGAATCTCTTTTGAACTATCTCCAATTACAGTATATGGCTTTATAAATACTGTACACCATATTGTAGGTACAATCCCACAAACACCTTGTACAGTTTTAAGAAGACTTCTCTGTTTTAAGACTGCAAGTGCCTAGCAACAAAAACCAAAATTCCATTTGCTTTCTTAATTACTTGCCACATCTAAATGTTAGTTTTCTTTATTTCATGCACAAAAATACCTAGACTCTTCTGTGATGCATTTTTCTGGAAGCTTTTTTCCATTTAAATAATAGTCAGTATTTTGATTCTTCCTATCAAAGTGCATGACCTCACATTTCTTACATTAAACTCCATTGGCCAATTTTTTGCTGAACCAGTTTCTTTACAAACTCACCACAACATGTCCTCCAACCTACATTTGTATCATCAGCAAATTTGGATGCATAACATTCTGCCCTTGCTCCAAGTTATTAATATAGATAGTAAACAATTAAGGCATTAGGACTGAGCTTCGTGGCATTCCACTAGTTAAATCTTTCCAATCTGAAAAAAATCCGTTAATCCAAAATCTGTCAGTCTTCAATGGAATAACCAATCCTCAATCCATGTTAATACATTATCGCCAATACTGTGAACTTACATTCTTGTGCAATAACCCTTCATATGACACCTTATCAAATACCTTCTAAATGTCCAAATAAATGTACCAGTTTTCTTTTAACAACTCTGCTTATTATATCTTCAAAGAACTCTATTAAATTTGTCAAATTTGTTGATTTCCCTTTTACAAAACCATAATAACTCTGTTTGATTGAGTTAAACATTTCTAAATGTCCAACGATTTATTCATTTGGGCAACATTTGCCCAACAACAGATGTTATGCTAACTGGTTTGAAAGCCATGTTTCTCTCCCTCAAATGAATTTGAAATTCTACAATGTTTGATACCTTCTGAGTATTCTTAACTGTGAGGTCATTTATTAATCCTAAACATTACTAGATCTGAAAATAACCCAATCCAGGGTATGTTATGAAATATATTGAAACAATTCTTAATGCACTCTAAATTTGACTTCCATGTTACCCTTTTCTATCTGATCGTTCCAGTCAATATGCTGATTAAAATCATTGATGATAATTGTAATGCTCTATGTGTGTGCTTCTGTTATTTCCGAATTTATGCATTGTCTTATAGTGAGGGGACTCTTCAGTATCCTATACATGTCTCTTATGCATGAATACTTTCGCTGGTTATTCCTTCTTTCCACCAAATGGATTCAACATCACAAACTATTGTACCTTTTTCACTCTTCACCACCACACTGATATTGACCTTTATTAAAAGAGCCAACCCACCTTCTCTTTAGGCCTATTCTTCTGGAACATTGATATTGAGTTTCCAGCCTTGATCACCATGTAATTTCAAGAATAGCTGTTAAGTCATATTCTGTTATTTCTATTTATGTCATCAACTCATCTAACTTTTTACAAATGTTGCAGGCTTTCAGATAAATAGCCATCAGCATTGACCTTTTACCATTATTCCTTACTCTGGTTTATCACACTTTATCACTCATCTCTTCATTACTTACATCTCTGCTTTCGCCTTTTTTCCTAATCTTCTACCCTTCTCTTCAATTGATCTCTCTCACTCTTCCACACCATATTCTCCCCACCCCTAATTATTAGTTTGAAACTCTTTTTTTTCTACCTTAGGTATACATTTTGCCAGATCAGTAGTCCCAGCTTGAAGCCTGTCCCAATGAATAAGTCTCACTTTCCACAAAATAGGTACCACTGCCTCATGAATCAGAATCCATTTCTCCTGTATCAATCTGTGAGCCATGCATTAATGGCTCTCTAATCTTATTTACCCTCAGCCAATTTGCACATAGCTCAGATATTACTACTTTTGTGGTCCTCCTTTTCAATTTAGTCCTGAGCTATCAATAATCCCTCAACTGAACCTCTTTCCTAGTCCTATCCATGTCTTTGGTACCTACATTTACCATTTCTCATAGACCATGTTTGTAACATTTAATGCTCTCTCCCACTCAGAAGAGATGTCCTGAAACCCAGGCTTCAGGACAATATCACATTGTCTATATACTGTTTCCTAAAACTACTTAAATTCTCTTTATACCCCTATCTGTCCCATGATAATTTGGTCAGTTTGTTTGTTTCCCCTTACATTCTGCATCTTCACCCACCCTGGGAGCAAGAACCTCATATTGTTGGACAATAAAACTGGCTGAGTTTGTGCAAAGCTAAATTCTGGATCCAAAACTTATCTCAGTCACAGTCACACCCTCCTGACACTGATCATGAGCCAAATATTGATGTAACTAATTTAAGGGGTGTAATTGCCTTCTGAAACAGATTCCAAGTGGCTGTCCCTGTCCTTAATGTGTCACAGCATACACAGCTCAGACTCCAGCTCCAGCTGTGAGCTGAATTTCCAAGAAGGCAACACTTGCTGTAAATCTGATCACCATGGATCACATCAGTGTCCACCAGTTCCCACATACTACAGCTGCAACACATCACATGCCTAACCATCTCTATTCCATGCAATTAATTAATTTTGATGTTAAATATTTGAAAAGTGATGTTCTTAAAATGTTCTATTCAACAGTAATTATGTCTCCTGATTGAAACCACCTGGCCAAAAGAGAGACACAAAAGAGGTACCCATCAATTACCTGTTTTCCTGTAAAGTTACCTTTCAACTCTGACAGATAGAAATAGGTTAAAGGGGCTCTCTGCTGCCAGTTTATCTGTCACCACCACTGACTTTCTCGATTAGATCTGCTCTTCTCTTTATAAAGCTGCTGTACCAACTCTTTTTGTGCTGTTTCAGCAGCACAGAGTCCTCCTCTCATCTGCTCTCATCACTTCCAATTAAGATAATTCTGTCTTTTAATGCCTGGATCGCTCACCTCATCTGTTCTTCTCAAAAAATCGTGAACTTTTTGCTTGTCACTCTATATTTTCTTCTCTGAACTCAACCTGATTTCCTGTTTTAGATGCCTACTACCTGATCAGTAATGACAGCCTAAGGAAGCAGACAGAGAGAAAAGAAATAGCACAGTACCGATGAACTGATTGAAACTCTCAACCACCACTCTGACACTGGCTCTACAAGCACCTTAGAGACTAAAATAGAATCCACACATGATAAGCCATTGAAAACTAATAGGTTGCATCTGGGCCAGAGAGAAAGGTTAACTTGTGTACCAACTCAGAGAAAAAGTTCATAGATTGGTCCCTGTTATAGGAAGCTTAGATGGGGACCTTGATGCTTATGAGGATGTATACTGATATGTAAGGTTACTGATATGCAATTTTGCCAGATTTGCCATATAATCACTATTATTATCAAAAACCATGGAGGAGTCTGGTTCCAAATTGGCAAAGGACATTATGAGAAGTTCCTCATTGCTCAACCTCTGCAGTTTCTCCTTATCATGCTGCTGATATGCTAATTACTAATATCTGATCATCTTGATGTTTTATTCCAAGTGTTATGGACTAAGCCAGACCACTCAAAACATTCTTAAGCAGACAGCTCAGATCATAACTTTGCAATTTGTTTCAGTAAGCATACAGTGAAAATTACCCAGATTAAGTTAGCTAGTTTGACCACCAGGTTTAAAAACAGACAAAAAATTATTCACAAAATTACACAATGAGGCACAAAGAACAGAATGAAGAACTCCCACAGAACTCAGCCTATCCGACTAGACTGAATTATGCTGTCCCGAATATACACAACAGTCCCAATAAGTAAACTCCCTTGAAAACCCCAGTATAAATGGAACACATGTTTACAGGTTGAAGTTGAAGGGCAGTAAAGAGAGAGTATTTCCACACAGCTCCCTGTTGAAATTCCAACCAGTTCAAGACTGAATTAAAAACTGCTCAGTTCAGCTAGAGAGCTGACCATTCCCCTTTCTTTATACAGGTCACTTCTAAAACATGACCACTTTGGCCTGAAGTCTGATCTGTTTACATACAAAAAAAAGGCCTCTCAAAATCCTTTTTTATCTCTGTATCAAACCAGACTGATCAGAGCCCAGCTTGGTTTATTGCCTCTCTGGAAAAAATCAAGAACTGAGTCTCCTTGAGCCAAGGAACAGCTTTTAGAAAAAAAAAGGACTGGCTTTGTGACACAAGACCAAAATAAACTACAATATATAAAAGAAATAGAGCAAACACTGCAACCACAGAGTTCCAACTCATCTCCAATTTGTGCAACATTACTTCCTATCAACCCACTTTTAGCATGAAGCTGTATTCACTGTCATACTCTAGATTTAATATTAATAACAAGTACTTTTGGCAAGGAGAAACTTGTGAAGGATTATAAGATCCACATGGAAGTTTGAAATTGTGAACACTATTTATGACAAAACCTTGTACATGATATTCAGTTTAGCTGGACCAAGGTAAAGGCTTAAGTCCAAATGCTTTGAGAGTTGAAATAAATAGGTATAAATAGGTGTTTAATATACAGTATTATTTTTAAAATAAACTGTCAAGAGTGATAGAGACAGAGGAACTTTGTCAGTAAAGAGGCACCTACCTAAGTTAATTGCCTAGCAGGCCCTTATGGTGTCAAGGAACGTATGTTTATACTGTCGGGTCTGAAAGTGGATCAATCACCTGGATTAGATGGGCTACACCCCAGAGTTCTGAAGGAGATAGCTGAAGAGATAGTGGAGGCTTCAGTAGTGATTTTTCAGGAAGCACTGGAGTCAGGGAGGGTCCCAGAGGGCTGAAAAACCACTAATTATGAAGGGAGTAAGGTAAATAACAGGAAGTTACAGGCCGATTAGCCTGATCTGAGTCGTTGAAAAGATTTTGGAGTCCGTTGTGAAGGATGAGATTTCTGAATACTTAGAAATGCATGGTAAAATAGGGCAAAGACAGCAGGGTTTCCACAAGAATAGGTCATGCCTGACAAATCTGTTAGAATTCTTTGAAGAGGTAATGAACAGGTTAAACTGTGGAGACCCAATGGATGTTATCTATCTGGACTTCCAGGAGGGCTTTGATAAGGTGCTGCACAGGAGGCAACTGAGTAAGATAAGGGCCCATGGTATTTGAGGTAAGGTGCTAGCATGGATAGAAGATTGACTATATGGCAGAAGGCAGAGAGTGGGGATAAAAGGGTCCTACTTAGGACGGAAGCCAGTGATGAGTGGTATTCTACAAGGATCAGTGTTGGGACCACAATGTTTCATTTTGTACATAAATGATTGGGATGAAGGAACTGAGAAATTCTGGCTAAGTTTGAAGATGATACAAAGATAGGTGGAGGGGAAGGTAGCATTGAGGAGGTGGGGAGGCAACAGAAAGACAGGTTAAGACAGCAGGCAAAGAAGTGGCAGATGAAATACATGGGAAAGTGTGAGGTCATGCACTTTGGTGGGAAGAATAGAGGCATGGACTATTTTCTAGATGGGGAGAAAATTCAGAAATCTGAAGGGCAAAGGGACTTGGGAGTCCTCATCTAGATTTCTGTTAAGGTAAACCTGAAGGTTGAGTCAGTAGTTAGGAAGGCAAATACAATGTTGTTATTCATCTTGAGAGGACTCGAATATAAAAGTAGGGTTGTGCTTCTGAGGCTTTAATAAAGCTCTTTTTGTGACAAAAAAATCTGCAGATGCTGGAGTCCAAGGTAGACAAGCAGGAGGCTGGGAGAACACAGCAAGCCCGAGTCCTGAAGAAAGGTTACACCCGAAACATTGACTTCTGCACCTCCTGGTGCTGCCTGCCTTGCTGTGTTCTTCCAGCCTCCTGCTTGTCTACCTTAATAAAGTTCTGGTCAGACCACATTTAGTGTATTGTGAACAATTTTGGGCATCATAACTGAGGAAGGATATATTGGCCCTGGAGCGGGTCTCGAGAAGGTTCACAAAAATGATCCCAGGAATGAAAGGTTTAATATATGAGATACATTTGAGGACTCAGACTATACTCAATGGAGTTTGGAATGATGAGGGGCCCTCTAATTGAAACTTATAGAATTCTGAATGGCCTGGACAATGTGGGAAGATTGGGAAGACATTTCCATTGGCCGGAGAGGTTAGCACCTGAGGGCACAGCCTTACAGTAAAGGGAAGACGCTTTATAACGGAGATAAGGAGAAACTTCTTTCTCCAGTGAGTGGTGAATCTGTGGAATTCATTGCTACAGAAGGCTCTGGAGGCCAGGTCACTGAGTATATTTAAAACAGAGATAGGTAAGTTCTTGATTGCCAAGGGATCAAAGGTTAAAGGGAGAAGGAAAATGGGATTGAAAAACCTACCAAGCCATGATTGAATGGTGAAGCAGACTCATTGGGCAAATGGGCTAATTCCTGCTTCTTTGTTTTATGGTCTTATGGGTTTGTGATAGGCAGAGAAAACAATTAAAACATTAAAACAATTAGTTTAATTGTGATTTTGGAACAGAAGTTTCAAAAGAATCAGAATTGGTATTCAGAACCAGGCATTATCCATTCAGTTCAATATCACCTCAGAAGAAATGGTTTCTAATCTGTGTAGTTTCCAAGCTGGCTGAAATTAATTTATGTTCTGTAGCCTTTTGTGAATATGTATTAAAGTGTAACCACATTAACCAATTACCAAATATTAACATACAACCTATTAAGCCAGTTTCATTTTAGGATCAGACACTGTCAAGTACTACCACTATCTGGGATCACACCATAAGTCACTGCTTTGAACAGAGGACATCTAAAATATAACTCAGTATTGTACTAAGCTGGTTTAGTAGAGACAGTAGCTGTAGGGAGGGAGCAAAATCACTAGCAAATGAATGGTTCAGAAACCAGATGTAAAAATTCAGGTAAAACTGTTAGAAGTAGAGAGTGTGTTCATTGCAGCAAGCACAATTATTGAAATGTATTCAATGCAACAAAGCTCAGTGAAGCATTACACAACAGCCAACGGCAATCAAACAACACTCCAACACATTAATTCAATCTCACATCATACACATGGTGCTCTGCACCATACTAGATCACCTGCGTTCATCCTTACAACTTTGAAAACCATGCTTTAAAAATAATTAGCTTTAATCTTAGCTGAAGTGTGCATTAAAAAAAAATTGGTATGAATAACTCAGATTTAACATGTATGTTTGTGGGCCAAGACATTTGTACACAAAGTACGTTAGAGATGCACCTTACCTTAGGAGGAAATGTGTTTGGCCCAATAAATAAGAGATAGCATTCCAGTGACAGTGATTTATTACAGTTTCTCACAAATAGGACAGAGCCATAACTCAAAGATTTGTGGCCATGAGTCTGTCTCCTGTACACCTGAAAGAAGACCTAGAACTCCCTGTAATGCAGAAATATCTTATCTTGCAGTACTTCGCTCCTCTAGAAATAAACGGTAAAACAAAAACACTTATGTTCATCCATATACAGCAATCTATGGAGGCAACAGAGGTTGCATCCACTAGCTGAAAAGACAAGAGCACTGTTTTACTTCACAAATCTGTCACAGTCACTGATCTGGACAGTGGCAGGTTTTTTTCCAGGATCAAGGACATTGGGACCAGAAGCCTTGCTTGCTGACAACTGCCAGCCAGAGGCTGACGGCTCTACTGAATGACTGCAGCTGGTATAATATCCACACAAGGCTTTTACGGTCACTGTATGCCGCTGCACTGGTGAGCGTTGGTGTAAGGGATGGAAGTGGGAACTGGGAGGGGTTGGCAGCAAGATGAAAACTTGGCTCTTGGAGGCTCATTGCTTCCCTATGCCAGACTCCTCCAACAGATGCTGAGTGTCTTTGTTAAAAGAAAGGAATGCTACGTCGCACCCACCTCGATCCCATAAGCAATAAAATACGGGATGAGACCCTAAAAGTGAACATCATTTATCCACTCAAGGACTTCAGTTGATGGAAGGCTGCTAATGGGCTTTCCGAAATTGTCTTAAAACCAGGGTGTGATGGGAAGGTAACAGGGTCCCTACCTGCAACAAACTCGCCTCAAAGTGGGGGATATTAAATTCTACAGTATATGTGCAGGAACAAAAACATTTATTCTGAAGTTGTTTAAATTGTTTTCACACTTAACACATCTGCAAATGATTTATTATTGTAATTATATCATTTCAAAACACATTGGCAGTCAACTTTACAACTTGATGGAAAAATAACACACTCAATATCAATCAAAAATAAATGTATGAAACCTGATAACAGTTACATTATCTTCATGATGATAGAGCCTGAAATTAACAAGAGAATGACAGACACTTTTCTAGAAAAAAAAATTATGTATACCTCGTAATTGGGGCAAGTACACAGCAATGCATCAGGTCTTATTTGCTTTATTTCAAATGCTTCAAGCTTGATGACAATGCACTACTTAATGATTCTGTGAAGCAATGATTACTATAGGGAATCTACATCCAGTGGAACTGATTAAACCACAGCATGAAACAGAAAGAGGCAACAATTAAATATGTAAAGGAAAGAAAATGAAATACCAATGGCATCAATCATTTTCAAATCTTTATTGCCATCACTTTTAAAATTCCCTATTAATATTGCCTCTTAAATTAGTATCATGGGCAAATATAGAATATGAAAATATACAATTTCTTTATTTTTCTAGCATTACCTTTATAAAATGCAATGCTTTAAACACTGTAGTATGATACTTATCTTTGTAGTTAAAAGAAAGCTGCAAGAACTGCAGTTTTGTCTTTCAAGCAAGTGTTTCAAACTCATGTTTGAATAAGCATACCCTTCTGCTGAGAGGTTTTTGAATATATTATCAATTTTGTATGGTGGGAGATTGCACATTGCATTAATCAAGCCTGGGGGTACTTTCAGGGACGGTTGAGGCAAGTTTTTGGAATAGAGGGACAAGTTGTTCCTGGTCATAAACTGTTAAAGCATCCTAATGGCAAACCCTGAGAACATTAATCTCATGGCCAAGGTTGGAAGAGAGATAAACACCATGAAAACTGAGGGAGCATGGGAGATTAAGCCCTACAGGATGGAAGGATGACTAAATTATCCAGAAGTTCATGCAGTCAGACTTAACAAGATGCATTCAGTTTGGATGTGCATGTATCAGTTTGGAAGATGAAAAGGAACTCTGCTACAGCCAGATGTGCAAATAAAAAGTTTTTGTAAAAGCATTATTCATGGTCAATCAAAAAGCCAAGTCTTTTAAAGAACAGGAAAAAAAAAAGAAGTGGTGGAAATATATTAATGAACTGCCAAGTAAACAATTCCTGAGAGTATCTCATACACAATGAGTAGCTCGCTTAATCTTTTTTTCTTTAACTTATTTGCTCTTTACATAAAATTTGTAGGACACTTATTTAGATTATTTACATTAGATTGTATTTTTTTTCTCTAGTTCACTGACTTTTTTGATTTTGTTAGTTTAGTTATTAAAGTAGTTATGTTACTTTCTGACTACAATCTGAAACAATGTTGGATTATTATTCTATACTCTTCTGTTGGTTTTGGAATGATTATTAATATTACCTTTACAGCCTGATCCCTCCCCAGTTACCAGGTTACAGTACTTGCAACTGCTCCATTTATTCTCTCCCTTTAGAACCTTGGTCACAAGCTCATTTGTGTAGAGATGAGCCCAATGGTACATTTGTCTCATGGGTGTTTTTAGGAGAGCTCTGGTGGTGCAGTGATTATGTCCCTGCCTCTGTGCCAGAAGGCATGCATTCATGTCTCATCTACAGTGGAGATTATCATAACATGTCTGAACAGATTGATTAAAAATATCAACATTTGCCTCATATCCTCATATGAAATTGAACCACTTTTTTGAACATACCACTATTTACCACATATTCATCTTCCTCATCTGTTTTTCCGCTGCTAATGTGGCTTTGATTGTCATCCAAAGATAACAATCTTCAAGTGTCCTCTCTTTCAATTTCGTCCTTAGTCCCTGGTCCCCAATCAGGATTTCTCACCTGTTCTTCCTTGTGTTGGTTACAAAATGAATTACAAATTCTGGATCCTCCCATGCTCCCTCTTTCAAATTATTTTGAAGATGCCTATCACCCTGGTACCAGGTGTCCTTTAGACCAGAATTTTGAAACATTGTTGATGGTCTGCAAACAAACACAGTTTGCTAAAATTCCCAAAGATGATTAACTCACCCTGGGACACAATTAGTTTTGAAGGCATTGACAGCTTCTGGGGTGATTTTTTTTTAAACTAGCACAAAAGGTTTGCAGAAACCAGAGATACACTGAACACAATTTGCACAAAAATTTCTGCAATCTTTTGTGCTACTTATACTGACAATGGGGGACATTGATATTGCTGATATCTGTGACAGGAAATGGGATAATTGAACAGAAGCACCAAGTCTGTATCCTTGCAAATAAGTGATAATGACATTAAGATTAGATGTGCCAATTGTAAATTACTATAAGGAATGCACATTATGTAATATTCCGTCTAGTTCCAACATTACCAAGAATAGGGACCATAAAATATTCTTGTTGGCTTAGTTTTCTGGGTTTTAATGAGAATATTAAATTACAGGTAGTTAAAACGTAAATGCATATTGATAAGGTAGCCTACAAAATAAATTAGTTGCCAACTTGGGAAGATCCATAAAAATAGACTATTTGACCTTTTTCAATCTGATGGTAGCTGAATCTTCTACTTCAACTCAACTTTCTGCCTTGACTACATTTTGCACACAATTGTATCAAACTCTTAGTGAAAATACTGAACAACAGAATAGTCCGCAGCTCTCTCTAGGGTAGATTGTTCACCATGTTCAGTCTTAAAGAGCAACCTCTCATTTTTGAGATTATGACCCTATGTTATGAGTCTCAGCCATAGCGAACATTTTCTCAGCCTCTACTGTCAAGTATATTAAGAATTACAAGTGTTCACATTAAGGTATAATTAGTCTTGATGTAAATAGACAGAAACACTCTAACAGGTGCACTTGAGTTGCTAAATGAAGCTGCATCTTAGAATGCAAGATTAATTGAATCAAGGCTGAGGATTTAACCCTCTGAAAATTATTTCACAGAACCTTACTCCATCTCTTCTCTCTCTCTCTGTCTCCCTCTCTCTCCACTAGATGGATAGAAGTGTGAGTTACTCAGCAATCATAAAGCACTTGAAGTAAAAATGAAAGACTGAGTCAGGTGGGATCAGCAGCAGAATGGACTGCAGTGGTTCAAAAAGGCAGTTCACTACCACCTTCTCAAGAGCAACTAGGGATGGGCAATAAACGCTAGCCAGTCAGCGACACTCACACCCCACGAGTGAATAAAAAATAAAGGTATATTTAATACTTCTCATTGAATGGTGGAGAAGACACGATGGGCTGAATGGCCTACTTTTGATCCTACATCTTATGGTGTTATTGTGAAATGCATAAAAACATATATTTTTGCAAAAATAAGTTACGTATTCTACCTACAAAGTGCAAATTAATTAATCTTGCAAAGGCAATATTACTTTATTGCATCTATGTTTAGGTAAATCTATCCAAATTTGGAAACAACTCAGGATCTAAATGTATTTTGGGATGAATTTTACATCGTTCTCTATTCCATTCGACAGTACAAATTGGCAGGTAATGCAATACAAAACTGAGGGCCAATGCAGTGGCACTTTGCCTCTCACCTACTCACTTCTGCCTGAATTCATTTTAACCACATGCTCCACTCACCCATGACCCAACTTCAAATGGCCAATAACTGGTTATCCGAACACTTCATCCTGCCATCAGGATTTCACCCATGGTGAGAAATCTGACATTCATGTCACCCAGTAAAAGTTGGCACCCTGGTAGCCAAGCTTAAGTGGGACAATGAGTAAGATTGATATTTATAGACTAATAGTTTAGCATGGATAAATGTATCTATAAGCATCTTTACTAAGCATGATAGGAAATGTAACCCATGCTGTAGGCTTGAGGGGATATATAGCCAATTTACTAGAAATCTAGTTAAAAATGTAAATTTATAAAACTTAACAACCTTCACAACTCGAATCAACAGTCTCAGGGTAGAACAGATTGTGAAACTTGTAGCGATACCAAACTTCCTGGAACCAATGAGAATATCAGAGGGACATCTGTGGGACATGTTCATCAATAAGGATATGTGACATAAATGCAAAAGGTAGTTGAAGACAAGTGAACTGTAAAAACATATTGCAATGAAATATGAGAATTAAGACTATAAATTTGTCATGTTGGATCTCTTTAAAGGAGAGACTATTTGAAACTTTGCTAAGTATATATTGCAGCATATGTTTGTAGAAATAAAGTCTATAACAACTTAACCCAAGACTTGAAGTGGCTGTTTTATAGCACAAGAGGAGCACCTCTTGCTTGAGTAGCTTTTGCACTTTGAAGGCCCCTTCACAAGGTTTTATATATCACTTCATTTCTCTTTCCCACCTTCCCCATTCACTCTGGCCATCCATCCCCTTTGCTAGGGTTGTCAGCCTAGTTCTGGTAAGATTCTCAAACTCTCCTTGTTCTAGGCTCCCCCCCTCCTCTTTTTCAGGGAACTCATTGTTGCCTCAGCAGTACCAACTATTTCTGGTCTGTGAGGTGAGATTTCCTCTCAGATCGAGTGGAGTCAGTGCACTCTATTACTGAAGACCTCACAGCCATTGAACAATTTCTGGGTAAGCCAGCTAAGAGCAGGCAGTCTGGCCTCATACCTTTACCCTGGCCGCAAGGTGAAGTCCTAAAATTCAGATAATTGTTCCTGAGGTTGGAAGAGAAGATGCATGTCTTCTACCTCTTTCCATTAGCAACAAACAGCTGTGAAAATAACTAAACTACAGGAACTAATTTCTCCCTGAGAACCAGATCTAGCAAGTTGCCACTGGCATGAAATATAGCTGGACCAATTTATTTTCCCTTTGCTGTGTGCTAGTTGCTTGCAGAGCCTCAAAGGTATAATCCATAATTTGTCAGGTCATTTATAATGAGAAGGCAACAGGCCATACACATTCCATCTTCCAGTATTTTCCATTGACATAATATAAAGTTAAAGGATCATGTATTAATTGAAATGGGATATAGCAGATTATTGGTTGGAAAATTAAGTTTTTTTTATGCAGAAATTTTGTTCACTGGAACAATTTGCATTTATTTAGTTTGTAAGGACACAAAGATATGTTGTGAAAGAACATGTCAAAAAACATATCTAAGCTTATTTATTTTAAGTTCTGTTTGAGGACATCAGTGAGGTGAAAGAGTTAGATTGATTATTTGGAATTTTTGATCTTAATAAACAGATCTCAATTCCTTCCTTGCATAATGGCAGGAATACAAGATGAACAGATTCAAACCAAAAATATTGAAATCCATTTCATATCACCTCAATAAGATCCCAAAAGAAATGCCGGTCTAAAAGCGGAATCTGTGAGTGAAGATCACCTATAAAAGTTGTAAACTGGTGTAAATTTCCATTTTTTCAAATACGTCATTAGGATTGATGAAGGTTCCGGAAAATAAAGAAGCATAAAGAAAGAGAACATTCAGTCGTGCTTTTAAAGACTGTTGTGGTCAGACTGAGTTGTTTTCACCCAACTGACAAAGGCTGTCAGATGCTAAACAACTGCAAGGTTGACTTGTGACCTTGTTTATCGATATTATCAATGTTTGATTTTTCTGACTATGGCTGGAAATCAGTATTGGTAGTTTTGCTCTTACCGAGTGATAAATTTCCTTTGATAAAAACTTAAATTAAAAAACAATTGAAGGTTGTAATCCAATGACAGTGTTCAGATAGCATTGAAATTAATGGATATGGTGTCTTGCACCACTAATAAATTACAGCTTTTATCTGATTTACAAGTTTAATTTGTTACTTTGTTATACATTGTTATATTCACTCTGGTTTTTCAGAAATTGTGACTAATAAGAATAAGCTGATCGGAATTTATATTAATAAGACGTCTGCACAAGTGATTGCAGTAGTAGTCAGTTAAAAGGAATAGCAAGTCTTATAATTAAGAACATAATAGATCAAACAGGCAAAACCAATTGGTACTTTGAGCCTGCTCTGCCATTCTATAATACCATAGCTAGTACTTTACTTCAACTCCATAAGAATAGACACAGATGTAGGCTGTTCAGCCCTCTAGCATGTTCCACCATTCAATCGAAGCATGGCTGATCTGACATTCCTCACATCCACTTTCCCACCCTTTCCCCATAACCCTTAATTCCCTGGCTAATCAAGAATCTATCATCCATCTCAGTGTTAAATATAAATAATGCCTCTATCCAACAAACAACTGTGACATGGAGTTCCAAAGACACTCAACCCTCTGAAGAAAGTTCTTCCTTATCTCAGTCTTACATTTGCATCCCTTTACTCTGAGATTATATCTTCTGGTCCTAGACTTTCCCACAAGGGAAAACATCCTCCCAGCATTTATCCTGTCAGGCCCCCTTAGAATCCTATATGTTTCAATGAGATCACCTCTCATTCCTCTACACTCCAGTGAGTAGAGTCCCAAGTTGCCCAATCTCTGCTCATAAAATAATCCCACTTTACCAGGGATCACCTTAGTGAACCTTCTATGAACTATCACCAATGAGATGATACTTTTGCTCAAATAAGGGGACCAGAACTGCTCACAGTACACCAGATGTGCTCTCACCAGCACTTTGTACAGAAGAATTAAGAATTCTCTATCTTACACTCCAACTATCCTGAAATAATGGCCAGCATTCCAATAGCTTTCCTGATTACCTGCTGCATTTATGTTCTGGCTTTCTATGTTTCATGCGCAAGTATCCATATGTTCCTTATTGTTGCTGCTTAATGTTGAAAACTGTACAAAAAGAATACTTTATATTTTCCCACATTATACTCCATTTGCCAACATTTTGCTCACTTACTGAACCTATTCTTTTGTATACTGTTTGCATCCCACTCTCAAACTGCCTTTGTGTTATCTACAAATTTGGCTGCAGTATATTTGCTTCTATCCCACAAGTCATTAATATGTATGTTAAACAATTCAATCAGCATAAAAACTGATCCCTGTGGAACCTTAGTCAAGAGCTGCCAATGATCTGTAAATGTAGGTAGATGGAAGGTAAGACTTCATAGCTCCTTATGAATGAAGAAACCAATTCTCTAAAAAGTAATTCTCTCAGACTCCAGGATGGTCAGTGGAATGAAAGCCACATCCCATTTGCACAGCAGTCAGTTATTGTATTCCATGATTTAAAAATGTTCAGGGTCACAAAGTAAGTACACAAGGCAAGTGTGAGGTTAGGGTAATGAGAGGATCAGGTGCCAAGAGATACAGTGTGTAGGGATGGCCTGTACCTGCTTATACCAAAATGGCCCAGGCCTGCTTACATAAAATGGCTGACAACAGACAAACAGAACAAACAACCTGTTCTAGCCTTTAAGGCAACACAGTGGTACCTTTGATTGGAGCTACTCCAAGACCAATGAAGAGGCCCTATGAGAAACCATCAGAGACAGTTTGAAAAGAAGATGCTGAACCACAAAGAAGTGTTCGATCCCAGCCTCATAAATGAAATGATGATTGCCCCAGTAAATGAATACCAAGTGAGAGTCTTAGCTCATGAACCAGCCAGATTGACTCCCTTAGCAGCTACAAAGGCAACAGTTAAAGTGATTTTGTAGTAAATAGTTGTTTATTTAAAGTTACTCAAATTATGAAATAGGTTCTAATTAAAAGTTCTTCAAAATCATAGGGATATATTCCAACATGAGTATAGATACATGTATAACCAAAGTATAATAGAAGTATTAGGGGAAAAACATTTAAACATAGATGTGAAAACTAAGTCGTCTCAAGAAACACTTTCAGTAGACGTAGCTATACAACGCCACACTTTCTAACTAAATTTTATAACAAAAATCTTATAGCAAGTAGTTCAAACTGTCTTTTGGTACAACGGAGAATACAATGAAGACAACTTTTAGGCAATCCTTAGAGGTAAGCAAGCCTGAGACTGATCTGAAAGAGTGTAGTCAATAACTTTGGAATGTGAATGAATAGGATGTATAGGAAGATCTCAAGGCCTAGAGATTATAATGTCTGGTCAATACCATAAGAGCATGGGAACCTGTGGTTGTCCATAGGAATGTCTGTCATCGATTAGGTTTGGGTATAAAGAGTAAGAGAGAAGCACAGTGATCATATTGTGATCATTGTTAAAAATCACATGACACTAGGTTATAGTCTAACAGGTTTTTTTGTTGGGACTATAACCTGGTGTCATTTAATTTTTAACTTTGTCCACTCAAGTTCAACACCGCCATGTCCACATTATGTATAAAAATGCTGTTTTTACTGTAAAATCAGAGTGTGTCATTGATGTCTCTTCCAATCTGAGCCAAAGATTAAGGGAAAATTTGCTTTCTCACATCAAGCCCAGATTTGGATAAGATCTTTTGGCCCTCTTTCCACATGGACCAATTTCTGCTTGTACAAAACTCTGCCACTTACCTCATCCCGCCTGCCTCCTCAGTCTTTGTCCCCTGTCAAAGCATACACTTCTATGCAGTGACAGGTGGGTAGGGGTTAAGGTCTCGGTAAGCAGAGGCAGGTAACAGATGGGTAGGGAGTCTGGGCACAAAATAGGAATGGAGCCCGGTAAATGGTAGTCTGTTTAGGATAGGTCAGAATGGACACAAGACATCGACAATGGGGGAAGGGGTTGTTGGGAGCCAGGGAAATATAGTAGGGCAATGGGAAGGGGAAGGTCTCATGGGCTTGTCAGCTCTCAGGGGGACAGTGAGTGTCAGATTGAGGTCTGTGGAGTTCAAGAGGTCTGAAGAGGTTGGGCTATGTGAGATAAGTCCGAGGTCAGTTACTCAGGATTTAGACTAGATTTTTAATAAACTCCTTTTCTTCAGTAACTGGTTATAAACTGCAGCACAATTCACTGCAAATTGATACTTTTGGAGGATTCCTGGCTCAGGAGAACTGCCCAGCAAAATCTTCAATTTTCCAGGCAATTCCCTTGGAGTCTGCTTGTCAGTTGCATGCACAACTCTCAGATATTCTGCAGAATTAATTATCGAGCCATCAGAAAGTCCAGGCCTCAATTTGTTCCAGTTAGATCGCCATTCATTCTTACTTCTTAGAAATACTGGTCTCAAACATCCAATCTCTTTTATAGGATAATTCCTTCATCTTGAGACACAGTGTAGTGAACCTTTATTGGCCACCACTAAGGCAACTTATCTTTCTAGGGTGTCATAATGTTGCTCTTTTTAGAAGGTTAATATGCTCTTGACTTTTTTTCCCAGACAGCAGGTAATTAGCCAGGCTCCAACGAGGCTGGGTTTGAAAGGTTTATTGGAGCCCTTTTTGTTCACCCCTAACAGATAATGCCTCCGGCCTAAGGCTTTCATGTCTTTAAAAACCTGTATAATCAAAGAGGAGTGGCCAGCTAGCTGTGTAGTGAGCCTTCATTTAGATTAGAGTTTTTGATTCAGTTCAGCAGCAGTAGTGTGTGAAGGGAGGCTGTTGAGGCAAGTTCAGCCGAGGACTGTCTCACTTTTTCAAACCTGTAAGCCCTGGTTTATTTCATTTTTACTCTTTGTGTGAAGGGATGTATTTATTTGGACCATTGCAAGTATGTTCAGCATCATTAAGTCAGGAGGGTCTGTTGGGTTTTTGGATAGGATAAAGTTATCTGGTCTTTGTATTTTCTGTTCTTTGTGCTTCATTCTGTAATTTTGGTAAAAAATTCTGTTTGTTTAAAACTTAGCAGTCAGATCAGCTAATTCACTCCAGGAATGTCCACTACATGCTTACCTAAAACAAATAGCAAAGTTACAGTCTGGGCTACCTGCTTAAATATGTTTGAGGGGTTGGGCATGGTCCATAACAAGAGTCAAGACCAAACCTGCAAAATTCCAGGTGTTACCCTTCTGTGTAAAATTTTGTAATTAATGACCAAAGACACCTAAGTTCCAAAAAAATGTAAACACTTCGCAGACTTGTACAATTCAAAAATTATTCTGCTTTTCATGTTTCAAAGCAAAAGGGATAACTTCCAACTTCCCACTTTCATTGTATTTGATCTGCCACATTTTTGCCCATTCACCCACCCCTGCATCCCTCTGCAACTTGTGTCATTATCACCAATTAATTTCACATCTAACTTTGTATATGCGTTAAACATGGATATGTTACACACAATCCCTCATCTAAGTAATTAATTTAGATTGTAAATAGCCCGGTTCAAGTACTGTTCTCAGTAACAATGTGAAAATATACCATTTATTTATACTTTCTTTGCTGTCCATTAAACCATCCTCAATCAACACCAATATACTACCACAACCCCTCATGGGTCTTATGGAAAGTTTTTAACTGGATTAATAAGTAGATTAATGCTATATTAAATGGCAAGAAGCAATTTCAATTATACGATATGTGATCTTCAAATTATAATTCTAAATTATCCTGCTGAGTGAAGATCGCAACAGAGGTGGATGCTTGGATGTAGACACACAATTGTTATTTTTCTTATCGAAGTGTGGCTCAGTTGCCTGAACAGTTTGACAGAGTCAGAATGGTGGCACAAAAGTTTGATCTGGATGGAGTGGATTTGGGACCTGCTTTCTTCTACCTCTGGTGGAAGTAATGACATGGTGGTTTGGAGCTGCTCTTGGATAGATAACTGAAGAAGAGAAACATACTGAATATAATGTTCCACGATGGATTTCATTATTTCAATTTAGGCTTTTCCTTCTGAAACTGGAAATTAGAGATTAAAATTGTTTCTGGGTCCTGTTCCTGTTTGAAAGAGAATTACTCATTGCTTCATTTTTAATAAGGGTAAACTGTTAGTTGACTGAAGGGTGGGCTAAGCAGATCAGCTCAGTATAGAAAAATGGCAGAATTAAAAAGGAGCAATTTAAACTCACCATGGCAGTCATTACTGTTATTACCATTTTATTGCATTGCATAGTTTGCTGCCTCACAGTGCCAGGAACCTGTGTTCAATTCAAACTTTGGGTAACTGCCTGTGTGGCACATTCTCCCTGTGTCTGTGTGGGTTTCCCCTCAGTGCTCTGGTTTTTTCCCACAGTCTGAAGATGTGCAAGTTAATTGGGCTGGCCATGGTAAATTGTCCATAGTGTCCAGGATTATGCTGGCAAGGTGGATTAGCCATGTAGGATTATGGAATAGGGTGGGATGCTCTTCAGAATGTCAGTGTGGACTTGATGGGTTCAAAGGCCTCTTCCCACACTGTAGGGATTCTATGAATGCTGTTTGAAGGATAACTCACTTAATAAGGAGCCTCGGAACCCAAGATAAGCAGTCCTTTTCACTATCACATTGGCTCAGAGACATGGTGCTGCTGAGGACCTGCCAGCAGTGAAACATATTGTTTCTTAAAAAAAAAGCTGATGGCAACAGCCATTGAGGCCTGTCACTTTCTCTCTCTCTTTTGTCCTTGGATGAGAAAGTGGAACACAATATTCACAAGTGCGTCAAGACAGGACAATGGATTTCCTATCCTTTACATCATTGCCAGTTTGTGGGAAGGACCCATAGAGGTCACTGGGGTGGCCAAGCATGCCTAAGTTGGAAAAGAGGAGAAGGGCATCCCCAGTGGAAGCAGCAAATCCAGATTGTGTACGTTCAGGGGATGCATTGAAAACCAGCCAATTTGACAGCATACCAAAGACTGAGTTGCATTGGAAGCCTCAACACAGCAGAAGCTTAAACCCATTAAGTGGCAGACGGTTAAAGAGTCCTGGCAAAGCTCGGAAAGTGAGTGCACACATGCCAGGCGAACTTTGAGGAATTGAAACCCTTCCTGTTGATGAAACTTACAGGTCACTTAAGGACCTCATCCAGACTTTATGCAAGGAACAGGAGGCCCAAGCAGGATGTATGGGCTTTTTTTGAGGATTCAATGGGATCATTGTGAGCAACTCTCACCCACATAGATAGATCACATTTGTCACACTTCCCTTCAACACTCCCTCTGGCCTCACAAACTTAGCCCACTCATAACTCTTACCAGATGGATGTAGTAGGTGCAAAAAAGTTGGCGATCTGTCCATACAGAAACTGCAACAGGTATGGGGAAGCACTGGCAGTGCGTCTCAGTCTGCAGAGAGGGCAGGCATACGAAGCAGCAGATGTGGAAGGGGGGACCTCTGCCAAGTCAAAGTCAATCTCCTCCATGCTCTTTGATAATGACAGATGTTTTCCTTGCAGGATTATATCGGATATTACACACAGAAACAGGCTATTCTACCCAATTAGTGAATACTATTGATTATGCTCAACTCAAACCTCCTCACAGATTTTCACATCTAAATTTACAATTGTAACTCTCTAATCTCTTCCCTCTCATGTGCTTCTCTAGCTTCCTCTTAAGCATCCACACTATTTGTCTCATCTATTCTTTGAAGAAGCAAGTTCCACAGGTTTTGCCATTGTAGATTATTGTCTGAAACTTACAGCAAATATGCACATTATATTTACCCATTGTAAAACTACTGAATAAAACTGCAGATAATTCAGACCCCTGTCACCTACATAGAAGGCAAATGTATTCAAAAAAGTACAAAGTCACCAGATTAAAATATTAAATCTTGATTCTTTATCAAAGCAGTCTGAAGGCAGTAACAATTGGAGAATCATGTTAAAAAACTCTCATTGTTGCTGAGTAAGATTAAAAGGAATTTGAAAGATGAATTAATGAGCGCAACAATAGGAAAGTACATTTCACCCCAAATTAGAGCACATGCACTTTGTTCCTATGATTCATTGGGAGTTCTTTTTCTTCCCTCTTCACAACAAAGAAAACTAAATTTTAACCATTATGTAGCTGAACTTAGGAATTCTCTTTAACACTGTCTTTTCACTGCATCACAATCTTGAAATAGTTCCTCAAAAATGACCTCAGACTAGAATGTTGGTTACATCCCTAACTCACCCCCTCACTCTCTGAGCTGGCCATAGCAGACTCAATAATGGTGTATCAGCTTTCAGTCATGAGCAGCTATTGACAGATTTCATCTCTCCTGCTGAAACATCTTCACGTTTCAGAAGTGAACAATTCAGAAACCATTAAGAATCATCTCATCCATTCACTTTTTTTCATAATAAAATTGGTATTCATCAGATGATATTGATGTATGTTGTGTTTTTATGAATTGTGAGTGCTGCAACGGGCACACAGAAGAGTCAGTGTACATAATGATGTTGAGGAGCTGAAGAAATTGGCAGTTATCTCCCAGAACATTAAATTTTCTCCAATATAATCAACTGCCCTGAAGTCCATATGTACTTATAATGTGGAAATGTGTAACTGCAGTTATACAGTAGGATTTCCTGAGGGTATTATAAGCAAAGTGAATCATAGTCATAGAATTCCTACAGTATGGAGGCAAGCTATTCAGCCCATTGAGTCCTCACTGACCATCCGAGGAGCATTCCACCCAGAATCATCTCCTACACTATCCCCGTAACCCTGCATTTCCCATGGCTAATCCGCCTAGCCTGTGCATCACTGGACAACTTAACATGGCCAATCCAACTAACCTGCTCATCTTTGGACTTTGGGACGAAACCGGAGCAACTGGAGGAAATCCACATAGACACAGGGAAAAGTGCAAACTCCACACAGACAGTCTCCCAAGTTTTGAATTGAGCCTGGGTCCCTGGTGCTGCTTTACAGTCCCTGAAGTGCTTTTGAAGTGTTTTAATGCAGAAGCCTTGGCAAACAAATAACGATTATGTTGTGTCACAGGTAGACAGGGTGATTAAGAAGTGTTTAGCATGCTTGCCTTCATTTCTCAGACCTTGAAGTATAGGAGTTGGGATGTCATTGGTGAGGTTATACAGGATATTGATGCAGCCTCTTCTGGAGTACTGTGTGCAGTTCCAGTTGCCCTGTTATAGGAAGGATATTATTAGGAGATGGTTCAGAAAAGACTTACCAGGATATTGCCGAGAATGGAATGTTTCAGTTATAATAAGCTGGATTGTCTGGGACATTTTCACTAGAGTATAAGAGGTTTTGGGGGGATTGATAAGCTGAAATAGCAAGATTCTTTTCACTTAGATGCAAGAGTTCAAGACTCAGAGGCATGTTTTTGAGATGAGAGAAGAAAGTTTTTAAAAAAGCCATGAGGGATAACTTTTTTTATACAGAGAGTGGTTTGTGTGTGGAATGAACTTCTAGAGGAAGGGTGGATGTGGGTACAGTTACAACATTTAAAAGACATTTGGATACGTTCATGATTTGGAAAGGTTTGGAGTGATATGGGCCAAGTATAGGCAAGTGAGACTAGTTTAGTTTGGGAACATGGTCGGCGTGAACTCGTGGATTGAAGGGTCTGTTACTGTGCTGTTTAACTCCATCTAGTTCATCTGTTTTGGGCATTTTTGGAGCAATAAATATTGACAAGGACAATGGGAAAATTGATCTGTAGCTTTAAGTTGCATCTGACCTATGCCATCTACTATTAAATATTTCTGCTTTGTAAAATATTTGATCAACAACTGAAGTAGTTTAGATTGTATAAAAACATGCTCAATTTTATTTGTTTTGATCTCAGCTACATTTGGTGCTAAGTTTGATTTTCGGGCATATTTTATAATTTAAAACGTTCTTGTGCTGTCCTTTACATTTTCACATATGATGGGTGTGTCAGTTTTATCGTTTCTCATTAGCTACATGATTAAACATGGTTTTATTCTCTCTTGTTTTCAACTAATGTCATTTCACCATTTTAGACTTTTTTTCAATAACTCTCATACCGTCACACAAATTCTATCTAATTGTCTTAGATAGAAATAAAACCGCCTCACTGCGATACCAGCTCCCTAGTCAGGTCTACATTAACATTTAACTGACAGCATTGCTTTGAATATTGTCAGGTTTGAAGCAAATTGATTATATTCTCCAAATACAATGGCTAAGAAAGATTTTCTTCAAAACCATACAGCACTATTTTTAGCATATTCATGTAGAGAACCCTGCATCTTTAAGTAATTTTGGATTGGAATTAAAGAAGCCTAGATTCTGTCATGGCCCCACCCATGCTTCTCTCTTTGCTTAACTTTCCTTCATTGAAGATAAAAATAATTTTCAAACAAATACAGTCCCACTACTGCAACTATCAAATCTTTTGACAGACTGCCCTTAATCCTAAATGTGCAACAGTGCAATATAACATCCCATATTTGACCTGATTGAAAACAGCAATTGAAAGAAAGGAAGAATGTACATCATTTGCATAAATATTATCCTATTAAAAACTACTTAATTGACTGTGAAATGCTTTTGGATATGTAGTGTTCATGAGGGACAACATGAAACAGAAGTTTGTCCACACTGCTTTCTTTCAAAACATTTCATCATTTGTAATCTGTGTTGACTTTTTCAATGTAATTTGAAAAGCACAAACTTCAGGCCATTCCAGATAATGAATAAATTATGGTTATTTAGATTCCCTACAGTGTGAAAACAGGCCCTTCACCCCAACAAGTCCACATCAACCTGGCAAGGTGTAACCCACCCAGTCTCATTTCCCTCTGACTAATGCACCTAACACTACAGGCAATTTAGTATTGGCCCACACATCTCTGGATTGTGGGAGGAAATCCACACAGACACAATATGCAAACTCCACACAGACAATTATCCAAGGCTGGAATCGAACCTGGAATGCTGGTGCTGTAAAGCAGCAGTGCTAACCACTGAGACACTGTGCCACCCTAAAATTTAATTCTCTCCTGATTAAGTTTATTAGATTCCCTACAGTGTGGAAACAGGCCCTTCAGCCCAACCAGTCCATACCGACCCTCCGAGGAGTATCTGTATACTCTGTTAATAAAAACAGAGATTTGTAACTCAAGCATCGTTAACTCCTACTTTTAAAATTCCAGGTTACAATTAGATCATTAGAGAAAAACATTGTTAACCAGCTCTACTTTATACATACACGTTAAGTTAAAAGAATAGGCATTGCTCATCAGTCAATAAATTCAGCGATCATAAAAATTGAAGTGTAGGTTCACAATATCACGAATCATCAAGCTGCCTTTTGACTTCTGTAATTAAGTGTATGTCCTCATACTTGAATAAGAGGGTTATATATCAGGAATGTTGGAAAGTGAGACAGTAAAAAAGATACGTAATGAGGAACAAAGTGCATGACTAATACAGGGAAAATAACCTGATCAGAAGCATCAAAACACTTATGGTTAATGACCAGTCTGTTCAGCTCAATTGTTTTATTATAATTGGACAGCCAGTTTATGCAGCGGTTGGAATGAGGTCAGCCAGGTGAACCTTATAGAATATCAATGTCTAATTTTGCAAATAGTTTGTATGTCCTCTTCCTTGGTCCATGAGCCAGCCTGAAATTGCTACTGTACATCAGCCAAATACCTTACCTCCATATCTAAAGCTCCTCAAAAACAATGTCTAGACAACATTGGCATGCTAAATATACAGCTATCTGTTTAATACTTCCAGGTATATTCAAATTATTGTAATTGGCAGTTAGCAGAGTAATTGAATGCTAATAGCAGGATTGCAAACAGCTGCTACTATTAACACATCGAGTGCCTGTTTCACCTTTCACCTTTGAAGCAACTTTACTCAAGTATTGAAGACAGAAGCAGGGGAATATATTACGGGGAACAAAGAAATGGCAGATGAATTGAATTGGTACTTCAGACCTGTGTTCACTGGGGAAGACACAAGCAATCTCCCTGAGGTAATAGTGGCTGAAGGACCTGAACTGAAGGGAATTTATATTTGCCAGGAATTGGTGTTGGACAGACTGTTAGGTCTGAAGGTTGATAAGCGCCCGGAGCCTGATGGTCTACATCCCAGGGTACTGAAGGAGGTGGCTCGAGAAATCGTGGATGCGTTGGTAATTATTTTCCAGAGTTCGATAGATTCGGGATCAGTTGCTGCGGATTGGAGGGTGGCTAATGTTATACCACTTTTTAAGAAAGGTGGGAGAGAGAAAGCAGGAAATTATAGACCAGTTAATCTGTCCTCAGTGGTGGGAAAGATGCTGGAGTCTATTATAAAGGATGAAATTACGACGCAACTGGATAGTAGTAACAGGATAGGTCAGAGTCAGCATGGATTTATGAAGGGGAAATCATGCTTGACTAATCTTCTGGAATTTCTTTGAGGATGTAACTCTGAAGATGAAGGAAGGAGATCCAGTAGATGTAGTGTACCTGGACTTTCAGAAAGCTTTTGATAAAGTCCCACATAGGAGGTTAGTGAGCAAAATTAGGGCGCATGGTATTGGGGGCAAAGTACTAACTTGGACTGAAAGTTGGTTGGCTGACAGGAAACAAAGAGTAATGATAAACAGCTCCATTTTGGAATGGCAGGCAGTAACCAGTGGGTACTACAGGGATCAGTACTGGGACTGCTGCTTTTTACAATATATATTAATGATATAGAAGATGCTGTTAGTAATAACATTAGCAAATTTGCTGATGATACTAAGCTGGGTGGCAGGGTGAAATGTGATGAGGATGTTAGGAGATTACAGGGTGACCTGGACAAGTTAGGTGAGTGGTCAGATGCAAGGCAGATGCAGTTTAATGTGAATAAATGTATGGTTATCCACTTTGGTGGCAAGAACAGGAAGGCAGATTACTACCTAAATGGAAACAATTTATGTAAAGGGGCAGTACAGAGAGATCTGGGTGTTCTTGTACACCAGTCAATGAAGGTTAGCATGCAGGTACAGCAGGTAGTGAAGAAGGCTAATAGCATGCTGGCCTTCATAACAAGAGGGATTGAGTATAGAAGCAAAGAGGTTCTTCTGCAGCTGTACAGGGCCCTGGTGAGACCACACCTGGAGTACTGTGTGCAGTTCTGGTCTCCAAATTTGAGGAAAGACATTCTGGCTATTGAGGGAGTGCAGCGTAGGTTCACGAGGTCAATTCCTGGAATGGCAGGATTACCTTACACTGAAAGACTGGAGCGACTGGGCATGTATACCCTTGAGTTTAGAAGACTGAGAGGGGATCTGATTGAGACATATAAGATTATTAAAGGATTGGACACTCTGGAGGCAGAAAACATGTTTCTGCTGATGGTGAGTGCTGAACCAGAGGACACAGCTTAAAAATACGGGGAAGACCATTTAGGACAGAGATGAGGAGAAACTTCTTCACCCAGAGAGTGGTAGCTGTGTGGAATGCTCTGCCCCAGAGTGCAGTGGAGGCCCAGTCTCTGGATTCATTTAAGAAAGAGTTGGATAGAGCTCTCAAGGATTGTGGAATCAAGGATTATGGAGATAAGGCAGGAACAGGATACTGATTAAGGATGATCAGCCATGATCATATTGAATGGTGGTGCAGGCTCGAAGGGCAGAATGGCCTACTCCTGCACCTATTGTCTATTATCTATTAAATACAGTATATAAACTTGTTAATGGACATTGTTATTCACTATAAGGATGAATTTGGCATGCTCATGACAAAAATACAGCTGAGTAGGAAATTAGAAAATTGGCAAACATGTGGTTGGATTTGGATCAGTTAACTGATAGGCAGATTTAAATCAGAATCATTACAAAGTTAAGTGTCTGCAGAAACAGACTGATGGAGGACCTTTGTTTTCCAGATGTTTAGCCTGGACTTATTCTCTCATATGCCTTGGGAAATACATCAATGATAAGACCATAAGACCATAAGACATAGGATTGGAAGTAGGGCCATTCGGCCCATTGAGTCCACTCCGCCATTCAATCATGGCTGATGGACATTTCAACTCCACTTACCCGCATTCTCCCCGTAGCCCTTAAGTCTTTGTGACATCTAGAATTTATCAATTTCTGCCTTGAAGACATTTAGCGTCCCGGCCTCCACTGCACTCTGCGGCAATGAATTCCACAGGCCCACCACTCTCTGGCTGAAGAAATATCTCCGCATTTCTGTTCTGAATTTACCCCCTCTAATTCTAAGGCTGTGTCCACGGGTCCTAGTCTCCTTGCCTAATGGAAAAAATTTCCTAGCGTCCACCCTTTTCAAGCCATGTCTTATCTTGTAAGTTTCTATTAGATCTCCCCTTAATCTTCTAAACTCCAATGAATACAATCCCAGGATCTTCAGCCGTTCCTCGTATGTTATACCTACCATTCCAGGGATCATCCGTGTGAATCTTCGCTGGACATGCCCCAGTGCCAGTATGTCCTTCCTGAGGTTTGGGGACCAAAACTGGACACAGTACTCCAAATGGGGCCTAACCAGAGCTTAAAAAGTCTCAGTAGCACAACGGTGCTTTTATATTCCAACCCTCTTGAGATAAATGACAAAATTGCATTCGCTTTCTTTATCACGGACTCAACCTGCATGTTTAACTTTAGAGAATCCTTGACTAGCACTACCAATGATGGTTTATAGCTCCTGCGTCTCAACTGTCAAAAACGATGGCAAGTACCTGGAAACCATTGATCATTTCCCATACCTTGGGAACCTCCTCAGTGTGAGCACATATTGATGATAAAACCTGACACTGACTCCTATGGACTCTTGGCTCACGATAGCACGAGAGCCCCTGATTAATCAATGTATTCAGATATGCAATGATACAACTCTGGAGCAAGAGGAATTTGAACCAGGTCTCCTGCTCAAAGGGTAGAGACACTGTCATTGTGCCACAATAGCCCTTCTTCCTCAGTCTGATTTCTGAGGCTCAATCATCTTCCGCTACTTCAGCATAGAACATAGAACATAGAAGAATACAGCGCAGTACAGGCCCTTTGGCCCTCGATGTTGCGCCGATCCAAGCCCACCTAACCTACACTAGCCCACTATCCTCCATATGCCCATCCAATGCCCGTTTAAATGCCCATAAAGAGGGAGAGTTCACCACTGCTACTGGCAGGGCATTCCATGAACTCACAACTCGCTGAGTAAAGAATCTACCCGTAACATCTATCCTATACCTACCACCCCTTAATTTAAAGCTATGCCCCCTTGTAATAGCATTTAAAGCTATGCCCCCTCGTATAACTGGCAATAACTGTCTCTCCATCATAAGGTCAGAAGTACGGATGTTCACTGATGATTACACAATGTTCATCATTCACAACTGCTTAAATACTTAAAAGGCTCATCTCTCAATGCAGCGAGACCTTGTCAGCAAGTGGCAAATAACAAGTAACTTTCATATCACATGAGTACCAGGTAATGATTGGCTTCAATAAAACAATCTAAACATCACCCCTTGACATTCAATGGTATTACCATCACTGAAACCCCAACAATCAATATCCTGGTGCTTGCCTTTGACATCTACTCAACTGGATTGCCCTCAATGGCTCCAAGAGCAAGTCAGAGGCTCAGAATACTTCAGCAAATCACTCACCTCCCAACTCCCCAAAACCTGCCCATCACTTACAAGGCACAAGTCAGGAGTGTGGTAGACACTCCCTACTTACCCGGATGAGTGCAGCTTCAACAACAAGCCACATTTGGAGGATCATGCACAGTTTTGGGCCCCATATCTCAGGAAGGATGCATTGGCCTTGGAGAAGGTTCATGAGAATGGTTCCAGAATGGAACTTTTGAGAACTCTGGGTTTATAATCAATGAAGTTTAGAAGGATGAGGGGTGGTCTAATTGAAACATACAGAATACTGAATGGTCTGGGGACAGTAGATAATGGGAAGATGTTTTCAATGGTAGGAGAGACGAGGACCCAAGGGCATAGCATAAAAGAAGATCTTTTAGAACGGATATAAGAAGAAACTTCTTCAGCCAGAGAGTGGTGAATCTATGAAATTCATTGCTACAGAAGACTGTGGAGGCCAGGTAATTGAGTATGTTTAAGACTCAGAGAGATAGATTCTTGAGAAACAAGGGGATCAAGGGTTTTGGGCAGAAAGTGGGAGAATGGGGTTGAAAAATTCATTAGCCATGATTGAATAGTGGGGCAGACTCGATGGGCTGAATGGCCTAATTCCTGTGTCTTATGGTCTTATGGTCATATGAACAGTCAAGAGGTTTGATACCAGCCACAACAAAGTAGCCTGCTTGATTGTCCTATCCACAAACATCTACTTTCTCCACCATCCATAAAAGCAGTATATACTATCTAAAAGGTGTACTGCAGAAATTTAGCAAGGCACTTTTGACCCCACATTGAAAACCCACAATCCCTACCTTCTAGAAGGATAAGGCCAGCAAATACATGGAGGCACCAATAATTGTAAATTTGTCTCCAATCCACTCACGATTCTAACTTGGAAATACATTGTTGTTCCTTCATTGTCATTTAGTCAAAATATTGGAACTCCCTTCCTAATAGCCTTGTGGGTTCACTTACAGCAAATGAGCTGCAGCAGTTCAAGAAAGCAGTTCACCACTACTTTCAAGAACACTTGTCAATAAATACTGGCCAAACTAGTGATGTCCATATGCCATGAGCGAATATAAAAACTTAACATTTTACTATTGTGCCTCAAGGAATATCTGATACCACTGAATTTGTTCATTCACCAGACCTCTTCACACCGATTGGATGTGGCCATTTGAGTAACCATTGATCAGGTCTTCAGAGCTTTACACTGTTATAGTGAATACTCTACCTCAGAGGGAGTGAACCTGTAGGGTCATGAGCATTCAAGAGCAAAACACAACGTCTGGGAGCGACAGCAGCAAACATCATTGCACTATGTGTTTACTTGGAGACATATTACCAGCCAACTGAGTATTCAGTAAATGGAAATACACAAATGCATTTGGGAGCTTTGTCAGCTCTACACTTCACAATACTTTCCATGTTAAATTTCAATTGTCAGAATATCACAATGAATAGAAAATGCAGAAGGAATGGGAGGGGTGTTTGTGTGTGTGGAGAGAGAGAAAGAGAGAGAGAGTGAGTGAGTGAGTGAGTGAGTGAAAAAGAAAGTGTAGGTCTGCATCGCACCTAGGCACAAATACATTCATTGTAGTTATACACTTCACTAATTACACTGTAAGATGTCAGTGTGTTTTTATACATTTTAAAATTCAATGAGCTTGTTAACGTAATGAAGGGCTTTCTTCTCAGTGGCATTTGAAGATAGCGTGCTGAGATCAATCTTACATCAATATGATCAGAAGCAGTGGGATGAGTAAAAGGCATTGAAGTGTTCTTATTCTGAGATTATGCAATGCTCCTTGCGTGCTACACTCTCTCACAGGAGAAAGAATCTTATAATATCAAGTCCCTGTCTTATACATTTGAATAAGATTCCTTTATATTCCAACAATTATGCAATCATGCCAGCAAGTATTGGTTAGGAGGTTTTGCTCCCTACTGACACTGTCAGCATTGTGCATATGATGTCAGTATACACAGAATGACGACTTTGATGCCCCATCAATAATCTTTCACAGTAATGTAACAATTCCAGGTTGTGAAGCACTTCTCAAGAAATAAGCAAAATTCATTGATTTTTGCTTTCTTTTTTCAGAGATGGTCATTTCCCTGAGTAACTATGACTTCCAGGTAAGAGAATATTTATTCAGAATATAGTGCAGCATGCTACACACATTAGACACCCTCACAGGGTGAAAGCATCTGAAGCATATTGAGAATACCAATAGCCTGTGTTATCGGTGTCACCATGTCGCTGTTGTAGTCCCATTTGAGCTCTGTTTAAAGCTGTTAGTAGGAGGTCATGAGCATCCTCCCTTGATGGCCAAAACCAATCACAGGTCTGAGAAGGTGAGTGAATTAACTGAGGCAGTTAGAATTTCTCAGTATGAGTGAGTTTTGGCAGCCCCAGAGACATGAAGAAAAACCTTGCTGTGGTCACAAAAATGCAGGTAGTGGAATGTCTTCGAGTACACATAAGTTGTCTGTTTGCTAATCGGGAGCCCTCATGGAGATGGTGGATAACTCCCTGCATCTGAGGGAAGCCTGCTAATTGTGTAAAACTCATCTATCTCTGCATCCAAATCACTACATCAGAAGGCACCCCCACAGAAGTGAACATTATTTATTGCATCAATTTAGCTGTGAGAAACTGACTCGGATATTTCAGATACATAAAGGTTTAAAGCCTTAGTTGCCTTTGCAGCCACAGGGAGGACATAATTATTAACAGACTATGGACCAAGATATTGTTGTAATGTGCCATACATGTCGGCAATCATGGTTCAGTTTAACTTCAGCTGTCTTCTGAGTTGGTTTTTGGTCATATTTGACAACTGCCAATGCTCCCTATTCTTACAAATTCTCCTTCCTGCCACCTCAGCACAAATCAGCAGAGGCAGGAAATGTCACCCTCCCCATCCGGTAGACCGAACCTTCTACTCCATTGTATTAAAGCCAGATGCCTGTAATTAACTTTTTTGACAACAATTAAAGTATTTTTTCCACATTTTCAAACAGGATCTACAAAGGTACCTACCCTCTCCAAAGAACTGTGCCAACGATGGAGTTTCTTCTGAAAGGTCTAATGTGAATAAGTTATAATTCCATGTCTGAAAACCATATCTGACTGAAGGCTGCTGCATACGCGCAGCTGCCTCTGTGAAATGTTCTAAACTGTAACCCACCCCCATTCTCTCACCTGCTATTCCCACAAAAACAATGAGGGCAGGACTTCAGGACTTCGGCCTCTTCTGCTGTTCTGCCTCCCACTCCATCTGCACAAAAAATTCAGGTCATAATTTTTAAAGAACATTGTGCTTGTTTCATCTTCTGAATTTTGTCTGTTGATTTACTATAACAGGACAATTGATTTCAGAATGTCAGCAATGTAAAGCCAATAAGACACTGCCGTAGCATTTTATCTCGTAAAAAATTCAGTCAACATCTTTATATTGACTGTTAGTGAAGGCGAAGCATATTTGTTGTTTTGACCTTGAGGAGAAATAGCCAAGTTTGCAATTGTAAATTGTGCTGAATACTATTTATTTGTGACCTGAGCATAAAATGATATATTCCAGTAAACAGGTGCATAGTCGTATAGGGTTTCTATTCAATTCCTGCATCTCACTCTGCCAAGCAATATTGAACAGAGACATGCTTATTCTGGTTAATAACAATGCAAGGTGCACTTACAATAGTAGACAGTGGCACTAAACCCAAGGAAATTTCTAAAGTCACAAAATATAATATTCAATTCCCATGCAATAACCAAATCCCACATTTCAATGTGACTTATACTGATTCATATTTTACCTATAAAATTTGAATACAGTTTTCCAGGGTCATTGTTGAACAACAAGTTTTCATAATAATTACAGAGCACTCAGAAGCATACTGAAGTTCCAAAACTATTTATTCTGTATTGATGATGAGTAAATTGCTTTGCCTTTACAGAATTTGAGTGTGTACTGGATGGCAATTTCAATTTTAGTAATATTAGTTATGTGTCTACCATGAAAAGTCAATCTCTGCAAGTATTAACAGGATTAAAGTAGATCTTTCATGAAATTAAAATTGTGATTAATGTCAAATTAATTTATATCGATCATTAAAATAGTGAACTAATTAGAAATTTTAAGTCATGGAAAACCAGTTCCTTGCATGCAAATTTAAAGACTAGAATAATTGTTAGACTTTAGTTACTCAAATAGTGCCATGCTTCTCAAAATAAGCCAAAGTTAATGTACAACCAACTATATATTTTCCGAACAATCATCATGAGAACTAAAACTGGCAAAATCACTTTTATGCAAATTGTTGAAATTTATGCAACATCACAAAACATCAACATTGATCAAAAGGTATAACAGTACAAGATACAAGTATTTCATGCTGTCATAATTGTATGTTCTTGTAGCTGTAGTAATGGGTTTGAAGCTGGAATGGATTTGAACAAGTTTTATTTTACATCTAACATCAACACAGTCATGAAATTAAACAATATGAAATTCCTCATCTTGATGTGCCCAATAATTCATTCCTTGTTCATGTACATCTTTTAATAAGCTCTGACAATTAATATTATTATGACATTTCATAAATATTAAATGATATTTACAACTATGGACTAACTCTGAACTATGAACGTTACCAAATGTTGAATTTGCTTGGAATCAAATTAGTCTAAATTTCATTTCTCACCAAATATCTATAGCGAATTCCCAACCCTCACCAAAATCCATTCATTGATGCTACCTTAATTAATTTGGACAGAGTGGGATCCAATTTTGCAGTTAATGGGGCAATGATCTGCACGAACCATTAATCAAATTTATACTTGTTCACAGATGGATATTTTATGGGGTTAGCACTGGAAATTGTTTGAGTAGGAAAGTATAGTGCTCACTAAAGGGGTTCTAGAACCTGGGTGAATGAGGATTAACCTTAAATTTGCTGGGCCAGCCAAAATGAGAAAAAACATATGATGTCTGCCCTAATGAAAGGTCAATCAGTCAGATGGCATCTTAAGTGTTTTCTGAAGCTAAATGTACGTATATATAAGTGATGCTAAAGCCAACACAGGACACTAGATACCATAACTGACCATTTAGCCGCGTGACAACGTGAGGTTGAGCACAGGGTCAAGCTGTGTAAATATCATCCGGTTGATTGCACAAAAGTTGCAAGGATTGCCTACATGAGCAGCCATGATCAGGCTGACCAGTGGCCAGGGTTTGTTAAAAAAACCCAGAGTTAAGCATCTCGGCAGGGAAAACAAAAGTACGCCCTAAGTGCTGAAATGGATGAAAGGTCAACAGACCATGATAGATGTGACACACTTGCAACATTTATAACTGGTCAACCAGTCAATCGATGAGGGCTGGATGAGGTCAAGCATTGATCACACTGGCTGCATGCATGGAAAGGAGTAAAAAAGAACACATCCCAGAGTAACAGCTAGCTAACTCCACAAACAGGAGTCACCTGACCAATGACTGGACTTTGGAATGGCACAGGATGATCAATTGTTTTGATCTGGTCCTCAGACAAATCCACATAAACTGGGTCACAAGATTGCAAGCATTGATTTTTTCCTATTATTGCAGTGTTTCTGTAGTATGCCTTGCTCCAATAAAGAACAATTGGGTACATCCCCTGTTGGGCTGCCTTGAGTTTTTCATATCCTGAGTAAACCCAAAGGACCTAGGAAAATGAGAATAAATGCCCAAAAGAGGAATTGAGAGCTCCTGAACCAGATTTAAGAATTCATAATGAATAGCACAGCATCCAAACCAAGAAATGTCAGTTAAAACAATAAAATGAAGAAGAAGAATGTAGTAAAAGCAATAGAAGAACTTAATGTTACTCCCCCATTCATCTCAAATTTCCTAGCATGCCCCTGCTTTATCACTTCCCCCCAGCCTTGACATCCTTACCCCTTCTGACAGTGATTCTTGGGTGCCTCTACAGTCAAACCTATTGAACCCTCTTTAATCATAGACAGACCCCAGACAGTAGTTGCTACACACCTCTACCTGATTTTGATAGCAGCCCCTGCACATGACCGACCAGATTGCCGACCACTGTGTTTATAGCTCCCTGACTAATAATGTACCATGCTCCTAACCATTGAACATTCCCAAGCCTGTAATGGGTCAGTTCCCCTGATTGAGAGTGTCCCTAGTGGACAAGTGACTGTGTGTGAACTGTACTTGTAACTGATGGTACTAGAACCCTGAACATCAGCTTTCCCCCTTAACTGGACCAAGGACTAGGAACCACCCAATTCAGACATGGTCATTTGTGACATAAATGTGCAGTATGTTTATCATGCAGACAGCTGGAACATGCTGTAGGTGTTAAATTGATGTCTCAGTGTGTGTTTATCATGATGCACCTACAGAAAGATCCTTATAGAAAAGCAACCTGTCTGAGTATCTTGGCAAAAAAGTACCTCAGGTGGGCAGCATTGAGTCTTTGGCTTTGGAGGCTCCAATGTGACAAGAAGGAATGGTGTAGTGAGGCAGTTATGCTGTGAGCATGCAGGTTGGTGCAAAAGGAAGGAACACTAAGTCAGCATGGGAGCAGCCAGGGGATGCAGCCTATACCAATACCTGAGCATTAAGAGTGTTCCTGATACAGCCTAATCCAACTTGAGAGATGGATGTTTATCTGTGTGTACCAAATGCCCTTACAGCAGCATGTTAATGCTAGTAGTCAGAGCGTCCTGAACATATATAGATTGTGACGATACTATGGCTTTTAGAGGTGTATTTTGTCCTTTTTTTTAAATGAAGAGGGGTTTTAAGACAGATGATCCAAGCTATCTATTTGAGTTCAATAAAGTAAACAGCGGTGAGACCATTTCTCTTTAAGTTGGAAAAATTGAAGTAGCCTGAATGGGTAGCGTCAAGCTCTCACAGAACCAGGCTTTTTAGTTTTAGTTTTTTTAATTGCTGCTGGAATCTTGAAGCTGTTTTTCCCCTCTCTCTTACAGTTAAAAGCCAGGGTTCTATTCTCATTGCTAGAATTGCATGTGAGATTATCTATTTTATGAAATTTGCCTTTGCCATGTGGTTAGGGAATGTTACTATACTGTATTGGAACAGTTTAGTAGCTAAATAATCAACTATTTTGTTAAGTTTTCCAATATAGTTAAGTTATCCCAATTTCTTTTCTTTTGTTGTATTTTAACTGTAGAGTATGAATAAATTGTGTTTTGCTTCAAGAGTTGTAGCTTGATCTATTGAATTGAATCTGGAATACAATGCCTGACACTCGCCTTTAAAATAAGAAAAGTTAGGGTTTAGGCTATCCTCACAATAAATTTTGAGGGAGTTTTGTCTTGTCCATACAATATGCTGCAAGTGTATCAGAGATGGAGCAATGTGTTGCCAGATGCTGGATTCTGATGTCCATGGGCATGGATGGGGTGGGTTTCCAACAGGCGTCGATGGATCACGCTGCAGAAGCTGTTTGTTTGGATGAAACCAAGGTCATTAGAAGCAAGTTGAGTATGCTCAGTACCCACACATTTCCATTTCTATGTTTCAACTTCTCTGTTTCCAAATTGGGTTTTCACCCATCTATCTTGCTTAGTGAGGTAGAATATGAATTAGGGAAGTTCTGCCTTCATTGAGATGTTTAACAAACAGTACACCCTATTCACGCCACCCCCCCCAAAAAAAGCACACATGGCTGACTGTTGAGAAATTCAGCATGTCACTTGTGAAATTCATGGAAAGATGGAATGTGATGCCCCTGAAGTTGAGGTGGTCCTTATTAGACTCCTCATTCAATTCTGCCACACATATTGCCATAGCCCACATTGCTCCAACCCTTATAATATTTCATCCAGGGCGGTTATTGTAATGTAACTATACCTGTATGTACCTGGGTCTCTGATTATCCAGCATTTGTTAAAGTCCAGATTTACTGCCAAAGTTTCCAAATTATTTGGTAGCACCTTGAAGACAGCAACTAATCAGAAAATCTAGTATCCAAGCATATCTTCTTTAATATAATTCAACTGAGCGTGCAATTTTTGATTGGGCTCCTATCCCAGCTATCCTTAGTGAAAGCAGCCTCTTCACATAATAACTAGATTTCTATAACCTATAACAGGACCTGGACAGCTATTTCTGCAAATTCAGATGGAAGCTGGAGTATTTCAGCAGGTAGGAACAGAAGATTTCTCATACAGTTTGACCTGCCAATCGTCCCTCACTGGGTGTTCTTTATCCTGATCCAAATACCACAAAAGGGTAATGGTTTTAAAATCTTCCAAAATAATTTGTAACCTGAAGATGTGAGACCCCACATTCATAATAATTAACTTTTCCTGTAGGAGAGTGATTAATTAGCTGTAATAAACAATAATTATATAGTTAAAGTGTACTTGTAATTGTAATAGCCAATCAAAACATCTTCAGAGTTTAGCTTTTATCTACAGAATAAACAGAGCATCAGTGCATTTTTTGATATAGGCATAGAGTAGTACAGCTACAGTAGCTTTCTTCAGACTTGGTCCAATGTACAAGATATTTAAGTGTCTACATAAACTTGAGTTACAAATCAATTTCTATTTTGCATCCCTCCAACTGGTTTGACTCTGAGAGCAACTCACGTCTCCTCTTCAATCCAATACTAATCTGGTCTTTTAAAAATCCTGCTTAAACCTCTTGCAATGGAATTGGACCCTGAGCTGCTTTGATCAAACATTGATCGTTGTGGCTTAAATCCTATTGAAATGTTTTCCTTGAGTATAAAGTAGAAGTCAGTTGAACTAATATGGGATTCAGTATGCTTTTTCACCTCAAGTGTACTTTTCCCTATAAAATCAAAATGGTTCTGGAAAATTCTGCAATGAAACATATTTAAGAGTTCAGATAAATGAAGAAGCTACTTTCAGTTGTTAAATACATTCAATGGATCAACTCATAACTCCTGATCTTTAAAAAAACTATTATTTGTTCTCTCTTGTCATCACCTAATTTGTCCTGGACCCTTATCTATAAAGCAATTGCTAGCTCATTAGTTTTGGATACCTAACCCACTGTAATTGTTAGATAAAGCTAGCTGCTTCATGATGGTGCTGGGAATTACATTTTGACAGTAATTGCTCTTCCATTGCACATTTGTAAATAGTCAATGGCTTTATTTCATCCAATTCATTTCCTTTCCAAATGGAATTCAGTTTACGAATTAGGTTTGCAGCACCTGAAAAATTAAGAATTTTTTCAACAGCAGTAAAATTCACAATGATAGGTGTATCCATGGAAATCAATCATAGAATGACGCACTCTCCTGTGTGACAAAGCTGGTTCTTTTTTTTCTAAAAGCTGTTTCTTTTCTCAAGGATACGATGTCCTTGATTTTTTTTTTAGAGGGGTCATAAACAGGCCAGGCTCTGATCAGACTGGTTTGGTATGGGGATGAAAAGGATTTTGAGAGGCCTTTTGTTTATATGTAAACATAGAAGATTTCACGCCAAAGTGGTCATGTTTTAAAAGTGACCTGTATAATGAAAGGGGAGTGGTCAGCTCTCTAGTAGTTCAGTTCAGTCCAGAGCTAGCTGAGAATTCCAAAGTGAGCTGTATGGAAACTCTCTCTCTGTCTCTCTTTCTGCCCTTTTAACTTCAAGCTGTAACATCAATCTGATCCTTTTTTTAACTGGTGCTTAAAGGGGTTTGCTTATTGGGACTGTTGTGTACATTCTGAATAGCATAATTAAGTTTGGATAGACTGAGTTCTGTACGGGTTCTTTATTCTGTTCTTGGTGTTTTATTGTGTAATCTTGTAAATTAATTTTTGTCTGTTTTAAAACATAGCAGTCAACCTAGCTATCACACTCTGGGTAATTTTCACTGTACCCTTATCAAAACAAATTGCAAAGTTATGGTCTGAGCTGCCTGCTAAAGAAGGTTTTGAGTGGTCTGCTCTAGTCCATAATATATACACACTCATAAATTGGTCTATAAAGAAAAATAAATCTATAAACATGTGCCTCTGATGATTGGTGAGTAATAGAAAATATAAATCTAACAAACTGTATGGAATAGTACAGAATTTGGGATTGAAGAATAAAGATAGATACATCCGTTAGCACTATTGTGAAAAGGAATACTGGGTAACCAACAGAGTTAGTCAAACATATCCATTTATTTTATAGTAAGAAAAGGAAAGCTATCTGAACTGCTGAAATGGACAGGTTGAGGATACAGGCCAATAATCAATATTCAAAGACATATTTGTTGGAGTTAGTTTTTCAGAGTTAATAGTTGTGGGGTATTCCTATATATTGTTACCAAGGTTTATAGTACAATGCAGTGCTATCACAGGCACTGCAACAGCATGTACAATGAATGTGCCCTCTGCAGGTTCACTGACAGCAAACAGCCTATGCCTGAAACATCGATTCTCCTGCTCCTTGGATGCTGCCTGACTTTCTGTGTTTTTCCAGCATCACACTCTCAATTGCTTTTAAAACTATCATATAATTCTAATCTCTCCCATAAATAGAAATGTTCTTTCAGCATCCACACTGTCAACCTTCAACTCCAATTTATTCAATGCAGATCTGTTCTGACCCCACTGATGTTGGCTTTTCCCAAGTTAACTATTCTTTATCTGGTCAGCCTAAACCTCATGATATAATGATCACTGTCCTCAAAATATTTCTTTACTGACACTTGATCTTATTTGACACATTGCATTTCTAAAAAAAACAGATCTGGCAGTGCTTCCTTTCTGATTGGACTGGAAGCAAGTATTCAGAAAATGTTTCTTAACACAATCAAATCTCACATTGTTCTTTCCATTCTCACTATTCATGTCTACTATTGGACAAATACATTTCAATTATGATCACCTTATAAGTTTTGAACAATTTAATTTCAATAAAGCTAATCAACTACAAAATTCTCGGAAATTTGATCAGAAAAACAATACAGTTATATTTCATGAAAACCTTTTAAAGCTAACTGCAGTTATTTTACAGCTGGTTATATGCAAAAAAATTGCATTTGTATTGAAAATCCAGCTTTCAGAACTGCAAAATAATGCATATTTGAAGTAGAAGACCACATGTGATTACAGAGTGAATGCTTCACTATTAGAGGGCAACATTTAGTGTACAGAAAACCTTATTGGCAAAACAAATCAAACAGCATGTTGTGCAAGTAGATCTATAAAATGTAAGTTACAGGAGGTTATTGTAATCCAATAAAGCATGCACAATGCATTCCTTGGAGCATAGTGTTTAGTTTTTGTTGCTCTTAACATGTATTTTGGGATTACTGTTTAATTCAGTCAGATGGAACACATCAATCTTAGGAAATAAAGCATTTCTCCAGTTTCGACATTCTGTTTCACCAACAATACCAAAGATAAGTTCAATCTTAAAATTGGCTCCATTCCCTCAATAATCTACAGGATTTCTAACATTAGAAAAATAAGCTAATGTAATATAATTGTTAAAGTTTCTAACACCAGCCTCTTTATGACCTTTCTTCCAAAAATTACCAAGCAACTATTAATTTCAGGGAATTCTTGTATTAAATATTTAAGATTAAATTTCCTACAGTGTGTAGACAGGCCATCCAGCCCAACCAACCCTCCGAAGAGTAACCCACCCAGACCCACTTCCCTCCCACTAAGGGCAATTTCACACAGCCAATTCACCTGACTTGCACATCTTTGGACTGTGGGAAGAAACCAGGGCACCCGGAGGGAACCCACACTGACACGGGGAGAATGTGCAAACTCCACACAGACATTCGCCTGAGGCTGGAATTGAACCTAGACTCTAGCACTGTGAGATAGCAGTGCTGACCACTGAGCTACCATATCTGATAACTGAGTGAAGCTTTAATTCAGAGAGGAGCTGAATATTTTCTGAGACTTTACTGTGTACTCTAACATTTCACTTTTCGATAATATGCAGATAGATTACTGAAAATAATTATGTACAAATCAGTACAATGGGAAGAAAAAACTAAACCTGAAAGCAATTGAAATTACAACATTAAGACTTGGTTTAATTGATTTGTCCTGTGAACAAAGAGCAAAGAATCAAGAACAAAGAACAAAGAAAATTACAGCACAGGAACAGGCCCTTCGGCCCTCCAAGCCTGCGCCGATCCAGATCCTCTATCTAAACTTGCCACCTATTTTCTAAGGATCTTTATCCCTTTGCAGCCTGCGCATTCATATACCTGTCTAGATACATCTTAAATGATGCTATCGTTCCACCTCTACCACCGCCACTGGCAAAGTATTCCAGGCCCCTACTACTTTCGGCTTAAAGAACTTTCCATGCATATCTCCCCTAAACCTTTACCCTCTCACTATGAACTCATGACCCCTAGTAATTGAATTCCACACTCTGGGAAAAAGCGTCTTGCTATCCACCCTGTCTATACCTCTCATGATTTTGTAGACCTCAATCAGTTTCTCCCCCCCTCAACCTCTGTCTTTCTAATGAAAATAACCCTAAACTATTTAACCTCGCTTCACAGCTAGTGCCCTCCATATCAGGCAACATTTTGGTGAACCTCCTCTGCACCCTCTCCAAAGCATCAACATCCTTTTGGTAATGTGGCAACCAGAACTGTACGCAGTATTCCAAATGCAGCTGAACCAAAGTCCTATACAACTGTAAAATTGTACATTTGTGATTTGCAGAAATTGCAGCTTTTGATTGAGACAAGGAAATTAAATTTGCAAAAAGCAAAGTGTCAGTGAATAAAGCATGAGCAATGAAATTGCTGAGATCATTAGATGCAGACAGTTGGTGGGAATCTTATGAGGAGCATAAATATCTGCATAGATTGAACTCTATGTAAGTTCATAGCAAAGGTAAAATTGCCAAAGTCTTACCAGACCACAGGGCTGCTCTCTCATCAGAGAGAGATGTCCAGTGGTGGTGTAATCTGACAGTCACCAAACCCCAGGCAAGGAGATATGAGCCCTTCATGGTCATCTTAGTTGGTGCAGGAACTGAGTCCATGCTGTTGGCAAAATTCACCAGTCATCCAACCAACCAAGCTAACAAGTCCAACACTCATCAATTAATCACCACAAGTGTTGGAAAAATCAATTGCTTTATTTGAAGCATTTAATTACAAGAAGACAAATATCACAAGAAAGCAAAATTATAACTTTTTAGATTAGATGACTTACAGTGTAGAAACAGGCCCTTTGGCCCAACAAGTCCACACCAAATCTCTGAAGAGCAACCCACCCCCCTACACCTAACACTACAGGCAATTTAGCATGGCCAATTCATCTAACCTGCACATGTTTGTGACTGTGGGAGGACACCCCCGCAGACATGGGGAGAATGTGCAAACTCCACACAGACAGTTGCCTGAGGTGGGAATTGAACCTGGGTCTCTGGCGCTATGATGCAGCAGTGCTAACTACTGTGCCACTATGCCACCCGGTGACTGAAGACTGAAGACTGATAGACAGTTTATCAAAAGTTTCTCATTTTTTATGGTAGAAAGATTGATTTATAAACAGGTTATTGAATCACAGACACTATTACATAATGTCCATAATAAGAAAGTGTTTCATGGAAATAATGGTTTAATAAACTTGTAAGAAAATAAAGTACTTACTTACAAACATTAAGGGGATAGATATTCCTGACAATCAAAATCGTCCTACATAAAAGCCAATGTTTTATGTTTGTCGTAGAAAAGTATATGGATTTGCAGAATGTGATTCTCCAAAGCACCCATAAAAGAGTCCCATGTAAATAAAAACAGAATTTGATTCATTCGGTGTTGTAAAGCAAAGGCCCTATAGAGTAATAACAGGCAGCTGATGGATTGTCTGGGACTTGTTTGACAGCTTTGTGCATTTTCTTGAGTGACAGGTTACTACTTTCATTAAATTTTACCTTGTGGGCAAGGAGTTAACTAAACAGTGGAGGATCCTAAGCAATGGCAGATAGTCCTGAGTGTCTATATGGTGGCAAGTTGTGATCTAAACATAAAGTTAGCTCATTGAGCAGCTGCTCACACAGCCCTTTGGGTAAACACTTTCACATAACTTTATGGAACTCTGGAAAGTCTCTTAGGAACTCCAGATGTATGCAGATCTCAGTTTGAGAACTGCTGACTTAAATAGTCCACGCAGAAACATATTTTACAGTTGCATTTAAAAAAATGAATGCTCCGATATTCAAACCAACATTGAAATGTATTTACAGGAAAGATATTGTGCGCAATTGTTCAAATTTGTACACATCTGAGCAGGTATAAGAATACCTCGGGATGGGGAAAGGGTATCGTGTAGGGAATCGCATGTTGCATTTGTTCATTATTTCCACATCTGAACATGTACTAATCTTCATTGACTTGTCACCCTCTTTACTTGGGTATGTGTGCATTTGTTTTCAGGAAGAATCTATCATATTATTAAGGATGTTGTTAATCTGGAGAGGGTTCAAAAGAAATTTCCCAGGATGTTACCCGGGAATGGAGGGTTTGAGTTAGAAGGAGAGACTGGATAGTTTGGGACTTTTCCCACTGCACCGTAGGAGGTTGCAGTATGACCTTATAGAGATTTATAAGGTCATGAGGTGAATATAGATAAGGTGAATGGCAGGTGAGGGATTTCAAGACTAAGTGGCTTATTTTTAAGGTGATAGGAGAAAGATGTAAAAAAGACATGAAGAGCAATTGCTTTTTACACAGTGAGTGGTTCATGTATGGAATTAACATCCAGAGGAATTGGTGGATGTGGGTACAGGTAGAATGTTTAAAAGATATTTAATAAGTACATGAATATAAAAATGTTTGGATAGATATGAGCCAAGGGATATGGTTGGGACTCGTTTAGTTTAGGATTATGATCAGCATGAACTGGTTGGATCAAAGGGTCTGTTTCCATGCTATATGACTTTATGCATCAATATGGATAAATTGGAAGGATAACTGGCAGTTAAATATTTTCTAAGTGATAAACAGAAGTTGCAGACTAGATTTTTAAATTAATGTAGGGTCCATGGTTGGCGTGACCATGCACATAAATTGGTGCCAGTACCTTCTTGCTAGTTTGCCACTATGATCCCAATCTTAAAGGCACTTGGATGGAGATAGAACTGCAAAGCTATCAGCCACCCACCAACTGAGACAATTGTCGATTACACCAAGGCGTATGAAGGTCTCATTCCCAGGTTGACTGAGACTTTTGGCAATGTCGGCAGCCTTGTCCATGCCCAAACTGATGTGGTTATTCAGGATGGCAAGTGAGGAGGAGGGGCAATTGTAATGGATGGATCCACACACCCCTAATATAAGTCAGACTACAGATATGATTGCTGGCAGTTTCTTGGAGGATTGCTCCTCTGTGATTATGCTAGGGCAGCTGTGGCATTTTAAAAGAGAGAAAAGCGTGAAAGAAATCTGATATGATCCTCTGCTTCCCTCCATCTCCTAGTCAGCAGTTCCCACTTCAGCCAATGAGGCTGGCCGTCACTAGTGACTGGAGGGCTTTCCAACAGTCTTCCAACATTGGGTGCTGGACCACCAATCTTGATTGGAAGGTGAGCACATGCCTGAGTTTTTAAGTGGGTTATGTTTATCCTAATGGACAAGCCTAAAGCATGTCTGAACAAAGAATAAGCATCCATTTCAAATTTCAACTCAAGTATAAATGATCTATAGAACACATTCTAACAGATATCCCTGAGGTTGACAGATATGATAATGGAAAGAGTAGGATTCTGTTTTTATTCACAGTGGGAAACTTGGAATGATGTGTTTCCAACTACCAGTAGTAAGAGTTGTCTTTGCATGTGAATTTTATGCATATCTAGGATTGTATCAATAGCCAAGGAATGGATCTGAAGAAACATCTCGCCATCACCTTTGGAAAATTCCAGGTTGGTTTCAAGATGGTTGGATTGAGGAGTAGGAGCTGGATGTCCCTAGTATTTGTTTTATCCATTTGTAGCATCTGGGCGTTGCTGCCTGTCCGTCCCTAGTTGTCCTTGAGAAGGTGGTAATGAGTGCTTTCTTGAACTGCTGCAGTCTACCTGAGGGAATTCCAGGATGTTGACTCAGCAACAGTGATATATTGCCAAGTCAAGATCAGATTCCCAGAAGTATGGAAACAGGCCATCAGCCCAACATGTCCACATCAACCCTCCGAAGAATAACCACCCAGACCTATTCCCCTACACAATATTTGCCCCTGACTAATTCACCTAACACTATGGGCAATTTAGAATGGCCAGTTCACCTAATTTGCACATCTTTGGATTGTAGGAGGAAACCGGAGCACCCGGAGGAAACCCACGCAGACACTGGGAGAATGCACAAATTCCATACAGTCGCCCGAGGCTGGAATTGAACCCAAGTCCCTAGCACTGTGAGGTAGCAGTGCTAACCACTGAGCCACCATGCCACTTGTATTGTGAGTAGCTTGGAGGGGAACTTGAAGGTGATGCTCTTCCCATATATTTGCTGCCCTTGTCCTTCTAGATGGAATTGGTCATGGGTCTGGATGGTACTTGCTGAGAATCTTTGGTGAATTTTGAGTTGCATCTTATAGATAATATATGCTGTTGCTACTGAGCATCCGTGGTGGAGGAGTGGATGCTTGTGAATGTAATGCTAATCACGCAGGTGGAGGTGGATACTGCAGGTGCTGGGGATTACAGTCAAGATTAGAGTGCTGCTGGAAAAGCACAGCACGTCAGGCAGCATCCGAAGAGCAGGAAAATTGACATTTCGGGCCAAAGCCCTTCAGTACTCTAGGGAATCTAATCTTGACTTGGCCCTCATTCCTGATGAAGGGCTTTTGCCTGACACATCAATTTTCCTGCTCCTCGGATGCTGCCTGACCTGCTGTGCTTTTCCAGCACCACTCTAATCCTGGTGCTAATCAAGCAGGTTGCTTTATCCTGGACGGTGTGAAGCTTCTTGTGTGTTGTTGGAGCTGCACTCATCCAGACAAGTGCAGAGTATTCCATCAAACTCCTGACTTGTGTCTTAGAGTCATAGAGATGTACAGCATGGAAACAGACCCTTTGGTCCAACCCGTCCATGCCAACGTTAGTCCCACCTGCCAGCGCCCAGCCCATATCCCTCAAAACCCTTCCTATTCATATACCCATCCAAATGCCTCTTAAATGTTGCAATTGTACCAGCCTCCACCACATCCTCTGGCACCTCATTCCATATACGTACCACCCTCTACGTGAAAATGTTGCCCCTTAGGTCTCTCTTATATCTTACCCCTCTCACCCTAAACCTATGCCCTCTAGTTCTGGACTCCCCCACCCCAGGGAAAAGACTGTCTATTTATCCTATCCATGCCCCTCATAATTTTGTAAACCTCTATAATATCACCCCTCAGCCTCCGTCGCTCAAGGGAAAATAGCCCCAGCCTGTTCAGCCTCTCCCTATAGCTCAGATCGTCCAACCCTGGCAACATCCTTGTAAATCTTTTCTGAACCCTTTCAAGTTTCACAACATCTTTCCGATAGGAAGGAGACCAGAATTTGAGTTGTTGGAGTTGCCGATAATGTGGAGGGCTGTTGTAGGTTGCAATGGGACATTGACAAGATGCAGGGCAGGACTGAGAAGTGGCAGATGGAATTCAACCTGGAAAAGTTTGAGTTGATTCATTTCGTAAGGTCGAATTTGAATGCCAATTGCAGAGTTAAAAGCAGGATTCTTGGCAGTGTGGAGGATCAGAGGGATCTTGGGGTCCATGTTCATTGATCGCTCAAAGTTGCCACCCAAGCTGATAGGGTTGTTAAGAAGGCATATGTGTGTTGGCTTTTATTAGCCAGAGGATTGACTTTAAGAGCCGCGAGGTTATGCTCCAGCTCTATAAAGCCCTGGTTAGGCCACCCTTGGAATACTGCAGTTGCCTCATTACAGAAAGGACGTGGAAAATTTGGAGAGGGTGCAAAGGAGATTTACCAGGATGCTGCTTGGACTAGAGGGCATGTCTTATGAAGAAAGGTTGAGGTAGCTAGGGCTTTTCTCATTGGAGCAAAGAAAGATGAGAGGTGACTTGATAGAGGTGTACCCAGTCCAACACTGGCATCTCCGAATCAAGAGGAAAGTTTAGGGGAGATGTCAGAGGTTGATTCTTTACACAGAGAGTGGTGGGTGCATAGAATGCACTGCCAGCTGTGGTAGTAGAGTCAGATACATTAGGAACATTTAAGCAACTCTTGGATAGGCACTTGGATGAGAGTAAAATGTAGGGTATGTGGGTTAGTTTGATCTTAGAGCAGGATTGAAGGCCGAAGGACCTGTACTGTGCTGTACTGTCGAACCCATTTGCCCCACATGTAAAGAGTCGTGGTGCTGCAGAAACTGGAGTAGCACATTGGGACTATGAGGCCTTCCCAACATGGCAGACCCTAAAGAAATTAATGTGGAAATTGAATTTGAAATTTACAGGTTCTGGGGTTGGTCTTTAGTACTGTGATGATGAGAAATTCCTTCACCCAGTGAGTGGCGAACCTGTGGAATTCGCTGCCACAAAAAGCAGTTGAGACCAAAACATTATATGTTTTCAAGGTGATGATAGGTTTAGTTCTTAGGGTGAAAGCGATCAAGGGTATGGGAGAAAACAGGAACAGGGTTTCAGACATGATCATATTGAAGCATAGAGCAGGCTCAAAGAGATTAGTCCGACTCCTATTTTCTATGTTTCTACAAAGAATTCCAATTCACTCAAGCCCACCAAAGAACTATTAAAGATTAAGAACCCACTTTGCCCTGAGCAACCAATAAACCAATACCCTCCCAACTCACCACTGAATGCACACCTCTCCTTCAACTTCCCACACTCCCCAGAACCCGACTAACCCAGTTTGACTCTGCCCTGCTGCTGTATTCCCTGCCCAGTGGTCTTACCTCTCTTAAGCCTGACGTCCTCTTTCAGTCCTCACCAGTCCGAACTCTCTCACTCTGCAGACTCAATGCTCTCTACCTGCATCCACACCAGCCCAACCCATTTTCCCCACATGAAAAGTTTACCCCAACCGCTATAGGCCTGATATTCCCACCTAGCCCCATTACCCCAAACCACGATTTGATACTTTCCTTTCCAACCAATTTGGCCAACTCTTGTGATATGACTTTCCTTTCCTTCTTCCCATAGCTGTTCAAGTTGGTTTGAATTCCTCTTCCAAATCCAACAGTGTCTTCACCCCTCCCTTATGACTGGCTTGACCTCATATCGAAACATGCCATCTCCCCCCAAAACCTCACCTACATACCTGATACTCTCTTTGTCTTCCCTTCACTGGTCTGACATTCCCCCTACAGATCAAATACCTTCTCCTCTACCCCTCAGCACCAGATTTGCCACGACCTCCACCACCACACCCCTCCCCCCCCCCCCACCCCCAGCCCTGTTTGACATACCCTGCTTGAACCTGGCAACATCTCCCAGTTTTTTGAATCAGACTTCCCACAATCCAGAATGGACTCTTACATTATCCCAGCTAACACAAGACAAATAACCTTCCGTTCTCTTTCTAGCCTATACCACCAAGATCTGACATGCCACCCCTACCTGTCAGACCCAAAAGCCCTTTCACTCTGGACCCAACACTCACAACCTACCCTGAGGCATTCATTCACTTATTTAAAAAATAATCATTCATGGGTTGAGAGTGTTACTGGCTAGACCAGCATTTATTGCCCACCCCAGAGGGTGATATGGCAGTTTCCTTTCCTAAAGAACATTAGTGAACCAGATGGACTTTTCTGACAATCGACAATGGACTCATGATCACTGTTAATTCCAGAGATTGTTTTCTTATTGAATTCAGTTTCCACCTTTTGCTGTGGTGGATTCGAATCCAGATCCTCAAAATGTTATCTGGATCAACAGTCTAATAATAATACTGCTAGGCCATCACCTACCCATACTTGCTGTAATTAGCATCATCCTTCCGGTACCTGACCAACAATGGCCTGACACACTCCTGTACATGGAGTTTAGGAGGATGAGGGGGGATTAAGACTTACAGAATACTGAACAACCTGGACAGAGTGGATGTTGGGAAGATGTTTCCATTGGCAAGAGAGATAAGAACCCATGGGCACAGCCTTTGAGTAAAGGGAAGACCCTTTAGAACAGAGATAAGGAGAAACTTCTTTAGCCAGAGAGTGGCGAATCTATGGAATTCATTGCTACAAAAGGCTGTAGAGACCAGATCATTGAATATATTTAAAACAGAGATAGATAAGTTCTTGACTGCCAAGGGCATCAAAGGTTACTGGGAGAAAGCAGGAAAATGGGATTGAGAAACCTATCAGCCATGATTGAATGGCGGAGCAGACTCGATGGGTTGAATGGCCTAATTGCTGCTCCTTTGTCTTATGGTCTTACTATTGAATCACCCACCTAGCACCTACCTATGTCACCCACCTACAGTCTACCTATTAATTTTACCCTTACCTGACATATATACCTTTCATAGGAGCTATCAAAATGTCCACCTGTTAGACATTTGAATCACAGAACATAGTTTACTGACTGCTGTAAAAGGAAGTGTGCTTTTCACAAAAACATTATTGGCTGTTGGATTTGTGGAATCCTCTACAAGTTTGTAATAAGAGACCCCTGTCCAGGAATCTCCAATGTAAAATGCAAGGGTGTAATCCTTAATTTAATCAAGGTTGGAAATAAAGTTTCCTCTGCTGATCAGGATATCTGGGCCAATATATTTCTGTTCCTCTTCACAAATGCTACCTAACCTGAATTTTCAGTCTTCGTTTCATTCTTATCTCAGCTTTCCAGATTTTCCAGCATCTTATTTGGCTTTGTGTGAAGAAAGATTGATATTCTCAGAATCGATATATTTTGAGAACTTCTATTCTCACTCAGATGATTCCCAGATTCACATTTCTGATTATTATATACACACATACAAAAAAAAGCTATTGTTTGAAGAAACCTATCATAATAAAATAAAAGGAACAAAATGTCATTTTCAGGTAAATGGAGCAGGCAATTAATAAATCTTTTCACTTTCTTGTGAAGCATCCATTTTTCAGCTTTAGAATATAATGAGGTTGATGTGACACTAATTTACTGTTGTCAGTATCACAACGTTCATGGAACATCGCATTCAGGGAAATCATTAGCGTCTCCCATAAGTTTAGATGCTTTTGTTCTAAAATTCAACAAATGTTTTGGACAGGGTACAACACATATGGCAGTGTCAATTCTTCATTTCAATTTAGTGAGCAGGCAGCTGATCAATGATGACAGCACCATATGAGCTATAGCAAATCAGTGTGTTTCACATCTTATTTGATTTTAGCTGATAGAAAATAAAATTAGTACAGTTTAAAACACATATCCAATTTTCTATCACATAGTTTGTACAAATATTCAAAATCAATTTTATTCACTGGATCTTCTCCAAAGTTCAAAACCAAATTGTATCAAATGGCAAAAATTTTGGCTTCTCATTGATATATTCCATGACATTTAAACTCTGTTAATGGCAACACAGAGAAAATGTTAGATTATTTTTCATATCGGGCATGGAGATGATGATGAAATGATTAACTTCATGATTCTGCAGGAGTAGGCAGCATTCGGACACAGTGAAACATAACATTGAGTCCCTCCATACTCAGCATAAGGTTATCTTAAGAGAGAGCTTAACCCACTTTGAGAGGGACAGTCCTTATGCTATTGTGTCTGCTTCCACAACCTCAACAAGACTTTCAAGAAAATGTGGAGGATAGCAGATGAAACAAGAGGCCTGAGAAAACCTATCCATGTTTTTGGATGCAGTATTGAAAACCCAGTCATAGACATTGAGTAAAAGAAAGATGGTAGACTTGCACACAAAGAAAAGAAGGCAATCACGATACAGCCTGTAAATGGAAGCATGTATCAGGGAGGCCAGTTCCAGCAGTCTAGTCCCAAGAACTTGTGTCAGTGCCAGAAACTGGTCAATTACTGGATAGAGGAGATCAAATTGTCACAAAGCCAATTTTGTTTGGGCTTGAGTGTTAGCTACTATATGGTACTTGAATGAGAAACTAAAAGGAATCCTCAATATTCGAGATAATGTTCTTCACCTGGTGTACACAATGAGTAACTTGTTACAAAATTTGTTCACAAGATGTACCCTGAGGAACAGCTGGTGTCGATCGTAGCCGTGGTATGTTTTTGAAGTGGATGAGGTATAGGATGGTGCTTGGAGATTGGCAGTTATTCGTATTGAGTACTGAGGCTGTTGCATAATACCATCATTGTGGGGGATGCTAGTGTAGAGTGCCAAAATGTTCATTGTAGTACAACCTGGTGTTGTGAGATTTTTAACTGCGGAACTGCTACAGTGATGTCCTTGGACAAAATCAATTGACTGACAAAAAATCATAACCATCTCAATTTTTGCAAGGTATGACTCCAACTAGTGGACAGTTCTCCTCACCTCCACTGACTCCCGTTTTGTTAGGCCTCCTTGATTCTATGTAAAGTGACTGACCTTTGGAGCTCAGTTCTATTGTCCATGTTTGAATGAAGGCTATGGTGAGGTTGAGAGCTGAGTAACTCTAGTGCAACTCAAACTGAGCATCAGAAACAGGTTATTGTTAGGCAAATTCCAGTCAATAGCACTGTCAACAACACCTTCCATCACTTTGCTGATGATCAAGCATAAACTGATGAGGTGATATTTGGCAGAGTTGGATTTGGCCTTTATCTTGTGTACATGGAAATATTTCATATCGCTAGATAGATAATAGTATTGTAACTGAAGTGGAACAACTTGGATTAGGGTATAGGTCATTCTGGAGCACAAGTGGTTAGTATGATTGATTGACTTAAGGGGAGGTGAAGGCCTAGTGGGATTATCCCTGGGTAATGTTCCAGGCACCTGTGTTCAAATCCTGCCATGGAAAATGGTGGAATTTGAATTCAATAAAAATCTCGAATTAAGAATCCACTAATGACCATGAATCCATTGTCAGAAAACCCTATCTGATTCACTAATGTCCTGTCGGGAAGGGAATTGTCATTCTTACCTGGTCTGGCCTACATTTGACTCCAGAACCACAACAATATGGTTGGCTCTTAATTGGCCACTGGCCAATTAGAAATGGGCAATAAATGTTGGCCTAGCCAGTGGTGCCCACATGGCATGAATGAATAAACAAAGCACATTGTCAGACCCTATAGCCCTTTTATTATTCATTGCCTTGAGTTGCTTTTTGATGTCATATGGAATGAGTCAAATAGGTTGAACACTAGAATCTATGATGCTGACGACCTCTGAAGAAGACAAAAATGGATCATCCACTCAGGACTTTTGACCGGAGACAGATATAGCAGCATAAGAAAGTGTGTAAAGGGAATCCAAAGATGTGCAGATCAGATGAATTGCCCATGCTAAACTGCCCGTAGTGTTATGTGCATTAGTCAGGGGTAAATGTAGGGGAATATGTCTGGGAGGGTTACCCTTCAGAGGATCGGTGTGGACTTGTTGGGCCAAATGGCCTGTTTCCACATTGTAGGGAATCTAATCTAAAAAACATGCTCTGTGATAATGTGAGCGACCACATAAGGGCTTCTTGCTCAGCTTTCAACAAAGCCAGAAATGTCTCAAGTACCTTGTGTAAACAGTTAGTCATAAAATAATTACTGCTTAAAGTACTGAAGCCTCAGCATCTTTACTAGTTAGTTCAGACTAATTATTAAAGGGGAACCAAGCTTACAACCACACCTTACAACTTGGTAAGCCATATGGAGTCTTAAGATTTTGCTTTTTAGATGCCATTTACAACATGACAGCAACTGGTGGAGCTAAATAAGAAAAATGCTAGCACCATTGCACACACAAATAATCAAATGTCACAGAACCTACTTAAGATTTGGAGAGAGAAACACAGAGAACATAAATTCTACTTAAGTTTCAATGAGCCATTGAGCTAGAAGTCAAGAATTGTGCAAGAAAGGTCAAATGGGCTTAAAGAGGTGAAAAACAAAAAAAAAATGCTTGGAAATGGTATAGAATGCTCTGGTTGAATGTTATCCTTTAAAACTGTAATTCTCTATGGAGTCTCATAATAGATCAGAGAATGTAAGACATAGGATGACAGTTTAAACTATTGTTAACATAAAAATTACAGGTTGTAAAAATTACTGCTCAGGTCTAAAGAAAAATAATATTGAAAGAAGTTAAGAAAATGCTTAATGTTTAAAAGCTTTAGAGTGCAGAATGTGATCTAACAAGGGAAAAAAAATAATAAAGAGCTGAGAATCATATTGAGACTCAGAAATAAGGAAAGAATTTCATTGATAAATACAATCTTAAGAAAGAAACAGATACACCAATTAATGTTAGAAAAGGAAGATGAATTGGTATATTTGTCAGGAAGATTTAAACACAATAGACTAAATCTGAAAAGAGTGGGCATTATGGAGGATGTAATCACTAAGATATGAAATTGCTTCAAGATTAGACAACAACTCTGAAGAACCACAAGGTAACACAATTCATTATTCTGTTGGAGATGTAGTAACAGGACAAGGAATAAAAGAAGACTCATATTTGTGGAAGATTTAATTAAAAGGCTTTGATAGTTATTCTGACCTTCAAAAAGAGATTTTTGAATGGAACACGTTTAATTCAAGGACTTTATCAATAATGCCATAGATTAGAGGAGCAGGGAGGTTTTGTTGGAGATATACAATAGTGTTGTTAGGTCACAGCTGGAATATTGTGTACACTCTGGTCACCTCACTATAGTAAGAATGTGATTGGACTGGTACGGCTGCTGACAAGGTTCACCAGAATATTGTCTGTTTTGGAGCATTTTCATTGAGAAGAAAGGCTGCATGTTTTCTTCAGAACACAGAAGGCTGAGGTGGTATCTGATTGAAATATATATGATTATGAAAGGTATGGGCAAGGTGGATAAGAAGCAACTGTTCCCCTTAGCTGATGGGTCAACAATGAGGAAGCATCAATTTAAAGTGAAGGATAGGAGTTCAGAGGGGATTTAAGGAAAATATTTTCAACCAGAAGGCGACGTAAATCTGGAAGACACTGCCTGGGAGGGTAGTCGAGGCGAGAAACCTCATAACTACCTGGTTGAGCACTTGAAATGTCAGAACATTTCAAGCTATGGGCCAAGCACTGAAAAGTAGATGTAATGTAGATGGGTCAGTGCTGACTTGATGGGTCGAAGTGCCTCTTCTGTGTTATATGACTTTATCACTCCCTATGATTCTAAAAGAAGAATCAGCTCCTACAAAAATCAATAGAAGATTTTATAAATGCATTATTATAGATTATTTTGAACGATGTGCCTACAGAGATTTGAAAACAGAATTGATTAGAGGCCACCTTGTTGTTGGAATAATTGATCAATGTCTGCTGGGTTTACAGCAGTCAAAAGAAGACCTCACCCTGGAAAAAACAAACAACGAGTGCAACAATCAGAGGTTTAGAATCAGGACAGAACAACCCTCAGAGGTGAGCAACGGTCTTGGAACGAGCAACCTCCAGGATCAAAATAATTCCAAAACACAACATTGAAAGACCATAAAAAGGAAGGCGCAAATGGAAGGGTCAGTGAAAGATACTATAAAACTCTGCTGGTTCTGTGGCAAAGAAAATGTAGGTGAAATCAGTGTCCTGCAAATAAAGCAGAATATTTCTAAAGTAAGAAAGTTAATCATTATCAAAACATATCAAGTAAATGTCAAATGCTTCAAAGGACTCAAATGAATGTTAAAGAATTTCAAGACCATTCTTTTCCAATTATGTAACATTGCCAATACCCATGGCAGATTTGTCCTGTTGGTGGAGCAGGACATATCTAAGGTTGGTAATGGTAATACATATCAGCAGTAAAATGCAGTATTTACTAAAACTTTGTTAGATCTATACTAAGTGTAAATTTGTGACAGAATATTGTTCTTTCATCCTGAGATATGTCAATAGTTATTCAGTGCATCTTCTAATCATTTTTCTTGTCAGCCGTAACACCAACATCACCAAAGTACCTACATTCCCAGCATGCTACCTTCACTATGCAACCAGTTTCTGTCTCTTGTAGCTTTCACCCAACTTTAGCTACTTCGTTCCATGAGGCAGACCACACTCATTAAAATGCAGTCATTAATGCCTGCTGTCTTGCAGGACATGGCCATGTTTATTTTTAGGTAGAAGTGTAGAATCAGCAGGGACAAACATAACACGAATCATCAAATTCCTTTGCGGAAGGTGCTGCTTCTCCAATCAGCAGACCTTTTGTGACTAAGGCTATTTCAATCAACATCCTCAAACAAATCTAAGATGCTGATATGTTTCAACCTTTTGCATCCTCCTGAACCCCCTTCCCCCTAACTCTATTAACTGGTATGATATGAAAGCTGCAGATGGTACCACCATGCACCTGTTTTATTCCATCCCACTATGTTTTCCTCACCCCCAAATCCCCTGCACTTTTGCTTTCAGATACCAAAGTGACCTGCTTCACCATGCTGTGACCTGCTTCACCATGCTGGTAAGAGGAACATTGGTTCATCGAAACAGAACAAGTCATTCAGTCTAGTAATCATCTAAGGATCTAACCATCATCTCCAATACGGGCATACATATATCTTAGAGCCAGCTATAGGGTTGAGATCAATGTGTGGTGAACTTTAGGCACAAATGGTTTACAGCCAGGCTGACATGAAAAAGTAAATTGATGTGTACACTCACAAGAGGGAAAACAAGGCGAGTCTTTTTGCAGAGAGCTTAGTTGAGGGACTCAATGGTCTGGCATATAAGACAATGCTGATAAATATACATTCAGTCCATTGGTATCCATTTACAGATCACACCGGGCATTAATAGGACTTGCATCGTCTAAAATGGCATTTAAAGTGTCTAATCACCTTTACACAACTTTCACATCATAATCCTCACACTTCAGCTGCTTCCAATATATGTATGATATATCCACAAGAGTTGTCTTACAAACTGGAAATGGCTGGAATGCTTTCAGAGTTTCAGGCTTCAGTGACACAACAGAGTCTTTTTTTTTATGGAAGAAGAAAACTTACGCTTTTTTCCAAAAGCTAATGATTTTCTGAGAAAATAAGTCGCTCATCCAGATGTTAAATGGGAGACTTGTAATTTTTAACTTGTTTCCCTCATCTAGGTTCCTCTACTTGAGGAAACATCTTTCAACCGTCGACTCCATTAAGCTCCCCAGAATTTTATTTGCTTCAACAACATCATTTCATTGTCTCAAACTTCAGTAAGTATGGGCCCAATCTGCTCAATGTTTCCTCATAATTCTGGAATGAAGGGGTGATCTTCCTCATTTCTGTACTCCACACATTTGTAATAAAAGTAAAAATTCCATTTGTAATCCTAAATACCTGCTGTACTTCCACTTGACCCTTTAGGGATTCGTGTATAGTGAAGACTCATGATCCCCCTGCACAACAGCGTTCTGCAATCTTTTGTTGATATTCATTTGCAGAATGTAGGTTTCACTGGCTAGACCAGCATGTATTGCCCATTCCTAATTGTTCAGAGGGCTGTTGACCCAGAGTCAATCACATTGCCCTGGGTCTGGAATCTCATGTCGATGAGACCAGATGAGGATGGCAATATCTTCCCTGAAGGACATAAGTGAACCAAATTGGTTTTCTAACAATCAGCAATTGTTTCATGGCCATCATTAGACTTTTAATTACAATTTTTTTTATTGAATTCATGTGTGATTCGAACTCAGTGTCCAGAACATTACCTGGGTCTCTGGATTATTTGTCGAGCAATTATATCACTCAGCCAATGCCTCCTAAAAGAGTGTCTCTCCATTTAAATACAATGACCTGATGAAGGAGCAGTGCTCCAAAAGCTAGTGCTTCCAATGAAACCTGTTGGACTACAACCTGGTGTTGTGTAATTTTTAACTTTGTATACCCCAGTCCAACACCGGCACCCCCAAGTCATTTAAATACTGTTCCCGTGTTCTATTTTTCTGAAGAATGTGGACAACCTGTCATTTTAATGACATTTTCCTCAATCTGTCAGTTTTTTGCTTATTCTAAACTATTTTCAACTACTTATATCCCTTACAGATCATTTTACAGGCACAAAATTAAATAGTGATAATACAGGGAATTTGGCTACAAAACAGCTTGCCCTTTTAGCTAAGACAAATAACAAAGGTTGTACACAGTTAAGACTTCAGTATTAGTTGTAGTTTAATCAACCATAAAATGGTCCATGTATCACAAGTTTCTGTTTCCTGTTATTTTGGCAATCTTCTTTCCATACTAATATACTATTCCTAATACATACGCACCTTTTTAAATGTCACTTTATCAAATGGCTTTTGGAAATCTAAATACACAACATCGATTGATTCCCCATTAATGATCCTATTTCTCGCAAATTCAAAAAAATATATACTTCTCTACACAGAATTTCCCTTTCACATGACCATGTTGTCTCTGCCTGTTCATATTATTATTTTTTAAATAGACTACCTTATAGGACTTCCTGAGACAAAGATTTTAGGCTGTCTTGTCACCATCCTTTTTTGAATAGTGACATTGCTTTCGCAGTTTTTAAATACACGATTTTTTGCAGAATCTAGGGATTCTTTTGAGGATTACCATCAATCCATTGTCAACTACCTCTGCAGCCACTACCTTCAAGACCCAAGGATGCAGGCCAACATGTCCAGGAACTTGTTGCCCTTCAGCTCCATCAGTACATCCCCAGGAATCATAATTGAACTATTTTGTTACATAACTTTCTAACTCTCCTTTTCCTTTAGATTTTCTACTATTCTTGAGATACTTCCATTGAGTTATGTGAAGGCAGATACTTCATATTTGGTCAAAGCCTCTCCAATTTCTTTTTCCCTAGCTTCATCTTTGCTTGGTCTTTGCTTATACTTGAAGAAGCTTTTGTCATCTATTTTTACATTCCTTCCTAATTTTGTCTCATAAGTCAAATTTCTGCCTCTTGATATTGCTTTGTCTACCCCATTCTGGTTTTTAGAAAAAATCCAATTTTCTAGCCTACTGCTACTATTTGCAGCATTACACATCACTAAATTCTGAGCTAACTTGGAATGGTACATCCTTCTCTTAAGTTCTTTCCTTCTCACAGGAATACATTTTTTGTAGGAATTATGTTATCCCAAACATCTGCTCTTGCTCTCAACCATCTATCCTTTTAACTGTTTTTTCACACTAATTTAGCCACTTCTCCAGCTTTCAGGGAATTCTGGGTGATCCAAGTTGGAGGATGGTTGTAAGAGCTCTCCTTTTTTGAAGTATTTTCAGTGTTGGAGCTGATTTCCTTGAATGTTTGAAGCAGTGATTACTGTTTTATAAGCTGTTGCATTGTTTTTGAACTTTAAAAAAAATGATCAAAACAATAGCACTTTAGAAAAGGAGGCACAAAGAAACAGCAGATACCATGTGGGAGGTGAAAAAGCAGAGAAGTAAACTGCATAGCTGTCTGATCCAGCAGTAAACTTGCACAGGTAAAAACAATGACTGCAGATGCTGGAAACCAGAATCTGGATTAGTGGTGCTGGAAGAGCACAGCAGTTCAGGCAGCATCCAAGTAACTTCGAAATTGACGTTTCGGGCAAAAGCCCTTTATTCCTGATGAAGGCTTTTGCCTGAAACGTCAATTTCGAAGCTACTTGGATGCTGCCTGAACTGCTGTGCTCTTCCAGCACCACTAATCCAGTAAACTTGCACAGCTGACTGTCTCTGCTGTTTAGTTTCAAGTATCTCTGGACATAGGAGTTTGTTCTAAGAAAAATAAACCAACAGTGAAATTCACAGCTGACCTTGGAGAAACTTGTATGGGAGAGCTCACACCAGGAGAGCAACTAAGTGTTTTTTTTTAAAAAGTGTTACTTTACTTTTTTTGTGAATCTACAACAGTGAGTCAAGTATGTTGTTTTTTAGACTATTACATAGAACATAGAACTATACAGCACAGAACAGGCCCTTTGGCCTTTGATGTTGCACCAACCTGTGAACTAATCTAAGCCCGTCATCCAACACGATCCCATCATCATCCATATTCTTATCCAGGAACTGTTTAAATGCCCCTTATATGTAGCTGAGTTAACTACATTGGCAGACAGGGCATTCCACACCTTTACCACTCTCTGAGTAAAGAACCTGCTTCTGATATCTCTCTTAAATCTCTCACCCCTCAATTTGCAGCTATGCCCCCTTGTACAAGCAGATGTCATCATCCTCAGAAAAGGACTCTCTCTCCACCCTATCCAATCCTCTGAACATCTTGTATGTCTCTATCAAATCCCCTCCTAGCCTTCTTCTCTCTAATGAGAGTAGAGTCAAGTCCCTCAGCCTTTCTTCGTAAGACCTTCCCTTCAGAGCAGGGAACATTCTGGTAAATCTCCTTTGCACCTTTTTCAATGCTTCCACATCCTTCCTGTAATGGGTCAACCAGAACTGCATGCCATACTCCAAGTGAGGCTGCACAAGCATTTTGTACAGTCGCAGCATGACATTACAGCTCTGGAACTCAATCCCTCCACCAATAACACACTGTATACCTTCTTAACAGCACTATCAACCGAGATGGCAACTTTCAGGGATCTATGTACATGGACACCAAGATCCATCTGCATATCCACACTACCAAGAATATTTCTATTGACCCAGTATTCTGCCTTTCTGTTATTCTTTCCATAGTGAACCACCTCTGTGTTGAACTCCATTTGCCATCTTTCAGCCCAATTCTGCAGTTTATCCAAGTTCCCCCACAACCTGTAACATTCTTCCACACTGTCCACCACTCTACCGACTTTAGTATCATCAGCAAACTTACTAACCCATCCACCTATGCCTGTGTCCAGCTCGTTTATAACAATGACAAACAGCAATGGTCCCAAAACAGATCCTTGTGGCACACCACTAGTAATTGGATTCCAGGCTGAATATTTTCCATTAACCACCACTTACAGAAAGCCAATTTCAAATCCAAACTTGCTAAATCACCTTCAACCCCAAGCCTCTGCATTTTCTCCAATAGCCTACCATGTGGAAACTCAGCTTTACTGAAGTCCATGTACACCACATCAACTATCTTACACTCATGCACATGCTTGGTCACCTTCTCAAAAGACTCAATGAGGTTTGTGAGACATGACCTGCCCTTGACGAATCAATGTTGACTATTTCCAATCAAATAGTTGCTTGTGAAATGATTATAAATCCTATCTCTTATAATCCTTCCCAAAACTTTTCCTACAACAGAAGTAAGGCTCACTGGTCTATAATTAACTGGGTCAACTCTACTGCCCTTCTTGAACAAGGGCACAACATTTGCAATCCTCCTGTCCTCTGGTACTAAACCTGTAGACAATGACGATCAAGGCCAAAGGCTCGGCCATCTCCTCCATAGTTTCCCAGAGAATTCTTGGAAAAATCCCATCCGGCCCAGGGGACGTATCTACTTTCACACCTTCTAGAATTGATAACACCTCCTCCTTACTATCCTTTCAAGTCTAATAGCCCATATCTCAGTCTTCTCTTCTACAATATTCTCCTTTTCCTGAGTGAAAACAGATGAGAAATATTCGTTTAGCACCTCTCCGATCTCTACAGGGTTCACACACAACTTCCCACTTCTGTCTTTGACTAGTCCTATTCCTACCCTAGTCATCCCTTTATTCCTCACATATCTATAGAAAGCTTTAGGGTTCTCCTTTATTCTACCTGCTAAAGACTGTTCATGTGCTGTCTTTGCTCTTCTTAACTCTCCCTTTAAATCCTTCTTAGCTAATCTGTAATTCTCCATCACTTCATCTGAACCATCTTACCTCAATGTCACATAAGTCTCCCTCTTCCACTTAACAAGAGATGCAATTTCTTTAGTAAACCACGGTTCCCTTATCTTATCACTTCCTCCCTGCCTGACAGGGACATACCTATCAAAGACACACAATATCTGTTCCTTAAACCAGCTCCACATTTCAATTGTCCCCATCCCCTGCATTTTGCTGCCCCATTCTATGCCTCCTAAGTCTTGCCTAATCACATTATAATTGCCCTTCTCACATCTATAACTCTTGCCCTCTGACATGTACCTATCCCTTTCCATCGCTAAACTAAATGTAACCGAATTATGGTCACTCTCTCCAAAGTGCTCTCCTACAACTAAATCAAACACCTGGCCTGGTTCATTACCAAGTACCAGATCCAGTGTGGCCTCCCCTCTTGTTGGCCCTTTGACATACTGTGTCAGGAAACCCTCCTGCACACATTGGACAAAAACTGATCCATCTGACGTACTAGAGGTATAGCATTTTTTTTAGATCTGTGTCTTGATTAAACTCAATATGTAACACATAGGTACTAAGTTATCCTGGAGTAGTATTGTTTAGAGCAGTTAGACTCTGCTATTTTCTGAGTTTGTAGATTGTTAGGGTCCAAAGATGGCTTTTCATAGAGTGACGTGCTGATTCTGTTGGATGTGGGAGATGATGGACAGTTTCCATGCTACTGGTGACGACGTCTTCAAAAAGGTTGTGAATTCCATTGGATCGCATGAATCGGATGGAGCAGCAGTTAGAGGCAAGAAGGAACTTACAGTAGCTGGGAATGTAAGATGGATGGCAATAATAGAAAGTAGAAAAACTACAGATATGATCAGGTAGGTGGGCTACTTCCAGGAAAGGTAGGAGAGGTAGGCAGGTAGTGCAGGAGTCTCTTATGGCTATCTCAAATAAGTATGCTGTTTTAGAAATACAGGGGATGATGGGCTCTCAGGGGAATGTAGCACCAACAGCTAATCTAGTTTCCAGTGTAACGAGGGTAGTCAGGTTCCAAGCAATTGATATGATAGGAGACGTTGTAGTCAGAGGCACAAACAGACTTTTCTGCAGCTGACAACAAGATATCAGAATGGTGTGTTGCCTCCCTGGTGCCAAGATCAAGGATATCTTGGAGAGGGTGCAGAATACTCACAAAGGGGAGAGGGACCAGCAGGAGGTTGTTGTATACATTGGAACTATTGACATAGGATGAGAAAAGGACAAGGTGCTGAGGAAAGAATATAGGAAATCAGGCAGGAGATTTAAAAAGTAGATACTCAAGCGTAGTAATATCTGGATTACTCCCGGTGCCGGGAGCTAGCAAGGGTCAGAATAGGAGGATAGAGCAGATGAATGTGTGGCTGAGGAGCTGGTGTAGGGGAGAAGGATTCACATTTTTGGATCATTGGAATGTCTTCTGGGGTACAAGTGACCTGTATAAGAAGGACGGATTGCACCTGAATTGGAAAGGGACTAATATACTGGCAGGAAGATTTGCTTGAGCTGCTTGGGATGATTTAAATTAGTAAACAGGGGGCATCCAGAAAGATAGTGAGAAAAGACATCAATCTGAGACTGGTGCAGTTGGGAAAAGGAGAAGGAAGGAACAAAACAGAGAACAAGGTAGTACAGATAAATTAAACTGCATTTATTTCAACGTAAGAGGCCGAACAGGTAAGGCAGATGAACTCAGGATACGGTAGGGAACATGGGACTGGGAAATTATAAGGATTACAGAAATGAGGTTCAGGGATGGACAGGACTGGCAGCTTAATGTTCCAGGGTATAGATACTACAGGAAGGATAGAAAGGGAGGCAAGAGAAGAGGGGGAGGGCGTTTTTGATAAGGGATAGCATTATGGCTGTATTTAGGGAAGATATTCCTGGGAAGTTATTTGGGTGACTGTTAGAATTCTGTGAGCAATTCTGGTCTCCCTGCTATAGCAAGGATGTAATGAAACTGGAACGGGGTCAGAAAAGATTTGTACGGATGTTGTCAGGGTTGTAGGATTTGAGTTACAGGGAGAGGCTGAATAGGCTGGGGCTGTTTTCCCTGGAGCATCGGAGGCTGAGGGGTGACCTTATGGAGGTTTATAAAATCATGACGGACATGGTAAATAAGCAATGTCTTTTCCTTGGGGTGGGAGAGTCCGGACACATCGCATTATCCTCCACCACTTCTGCCATCTACAGACCCCAGCACCGGGGATATATTTCCCTTCCCACCCAGAGTCTGTTGCTCTTGATGTGGTCGACTCTATATTGGGAAGACAGGACGCCAACTAGCAGAACATTTCAGAGAACATCTCGGGGACACACGCACTAAACAACCCCACTGGCCTGTCGCCAAACAATTTAACTCCTCTCCCACTCCTTCAAGGACATGCAAGTGCTGGGCCTCCTCCAGGGCCAAACTCTCTCCACCCGACGCCTAGAGGAAGAACATCTTACCTTCTGTCTTGGGACCCTCCAACCACATGGGATCAATGTGGATTTCACTAGTTTCCCAATTTCTCTTCTCCCCACCTTATCCCAGATCCAACCTTCCAACTTGGCACCGCCTTCTTGAACTGTCCTACTAGCCTATCTTCTTCCCACCTATCTACCCTCCTCTCCAACCTGTCACGTTCACTTCTTCCATCTTCATCTACCTACCGCATTCTCAGCTACCTTCCCCAGCTCTACTCTCTTCCCATTTTCCTCTCATCCCCCTTGGGTCACCCCCTCATTCCTGATGAAGGGCTTATGCTCTAAACATCGACACTCCTGGTCCTTGGATGCTGCTTGGCCAGCTGTGCTTTTCTAGCACAGCTCTTCAACTTTGATCTCCAGCATCTGTAGTCTTCACTTTCTCCTTACTGTAGACCGGTGGCCCTGACATCAGTGGTGGGCAAGCTGTTGGAGGGAGTCCTGAGGGACAGGATTTACATGTATTTGGAAAGGCAAGGACTGATTAGGGATAGTCAACATGGCTTTGTTCATGGGAAATCATGTCTCACAAACTTGATTGAGTTTTTTGAAGAAGTAACAAAGAGGATTGATGATGATAGAGCAGTTGATGTGATCTATATAGACTTCAGTAAAGCATTTGGCAAGTTTCCCCATGGGAGACTGGTTAGCAAGGTTAGATCTCATGGATTACAGGGAGAACTAGCCATTTGGATACAGAACTGGCTCAAAGGTAGAAGACAGAGGGTGGTGGTGAAGGGCTGCTTTTCAGACTGGAGGTCTGTAATCAGTGGAGTGCCACAAGGATTGGTATTGGGTCCACGCTTTTTGCATAGATGATTTGGAAGTGAACATAGGAGATATAGTTTGTAAGTTTGCAGATGACACCAAAATTGGAGGTGTAGTGGACAGTGAAGAACGTTACCTGAGAGTACAATGGGACCTTGATCAGATGGGCCAATGGGATGAGAAATGGCAGGTGGAGTTTAATTCAGATAAATGTGAGGTGCTGCATTTTGGGAAAGTAAACCTTAGCAGGACTTATATACTTCATGGGAAGGTCCGAGTGAGTGTTGCTGAACAAAGAGACCTTGGAGTGCAGGTTCATAGCTCCTTGAAAGTGGAATCGCAGGCAGATAGGATAGTGAAGAAAGCATTTGCTATGCATTCCTTTTTGGTCAGACTATTGAGTATAGGAGTCAGGAGGTCATGTTGCGGCTGTGTAGGACATTGGTTCGGCCACTGTTGGAAGATTGTGTGCAATTCTGGTCTCCTTCCTATCGGAAAGATGTTGTGAAACTTGAAAGGATTCAGAAAAGATTTACAAAGATGTTGCCAAGGTTGGAGGATTTGAGCTATAGGGAGAGGCTGGATAGGCTGGGGCTGTTTTCCCTGGAGCATCAGAGGCTGAAGGGTGACCTTCTAGAGGTTTATAAAATCATGAGGAGCATGGAAAGGTAAATATACAAGGACTTTTCCCTTGGATGGGGGTATCCAGAACTAGAGGGCATAGGTTAGGGTGAGAAGGTAAAGATATAAACGGGACCTAAGGGGCAACCTTTTCACACAGAGTGTTGTGTGTGCATGGAGTGAGCTGCCAGCGGAAGTGATGGATGCTGGTACAATTACAGCTTTTAAAAGGCATCTGGATGGGTATATGAATAGAAGGGCTTGGAGGGATACGGGCCAAGTGCTGGAAAATGGGACTAGGTTAGGTTGGGATATCTGGTCGGCATGGACAAGTTGGACCATGTTTTCATGCTGTACATCTCTATGACTCTATGAATAAACCCACAATTCTGATTTGCAGTTTTGAAGTCTCCTTGTGAAATCTGGTTACTCGCTAACAATTAGCTACTGGCTTCGGGAATATTTATATTTATATTAGAAATACACAGTTGGAATTACTTGTGATTTTTAACTGAAGAAAAGCTTTTTGGGGAAGAGAAGCAACAAAACATGGACTCATCTCAAGAGTACATATTTGAGAAAGCAACATGAATGCTTTTGAATTCATGGCAATTCAGCAGGGTGACTGATTGTTCCACTCTGCACTACTGTTTCTCATATGACAGTCGCCAAAGACTAGTATTGCGATTGTAAAGGCAGCCCAGTTAAATAAAAGCAAAAGGTTTCCATAATGTATTACACCTCCGGCACGCTGCTTCAGAGAAACAACCAAACGTGTAGTTTAAAATTGTTATGGCAACATTGATCATCCTGACCCAACACAGCAAACTAACTAATGAGGTGAAGTATAAGATCTCCATTTGGGAGCCTCCGTATGTTAAAAATTGGATTGACATGACCCAAGCTCAGTGCACTTTGGCTCTTCAATACTCATCACCAAGAGGAGAAAGCTGACCTCTCAGTTCATCCTTCTGACAGCAAATCAATAGCTTCTTGCTAAATTGCATTTGGCATCACAGCAATGATAAAAACAAGTCATATTGCATTTATCCATGTGCTTGAAATTATCTTCAGTAAGTGCATACATATGTAAGAACTTACAGCTGTATGAACATATGAATCAGGAGAAGTAGGCCATTCAGCCCCTTGAACTTGCTTTGCCATTCAAAATCATCCTTGTTGACCTCTTTGTGTTTCCAATTCGATGCTATTATCCACCTCCCCTGCACCCTCCTTCATAGTGTTCTGAAGCCCCGGTGAAACGTTAACTCTGTTTTCTCTCCACAAATGCTGCCAGACCTGCTGAGTGTCACCAGCAATTTTGGCTTCTGTTTTAAAATATTTGCTGTTCTGGTTCTTCTGTACAGCTGATCTCTATTTCTGAAACTTGAACATTTAAAGGAATCTCACGAACTTGCATTCTTTACTTTCGGAAGATTCTGAGATGCATCTCATCTTAACTAGTTGGCCTGATGATTTTCAATTAAAACTGATATACTGTTTTAATTTCTGTTTGCAAAGCACCTTTTAACATAACAAAATGTTCTAAGGCTCTTCAGAGAACGAACAAACAGAATTTGACAGAGCAGTTTCATATCCATTAAGGATCCTGGGTAATAGTCAGGGCTGGTGAGCAATAAGCAAAGTTAATTATTTTATTCTGAACTGAGCAATGACAATAATTTTACACCATAAATCCTTCAGGAACACTCAGCTAATTATTGTCAGTTATAATTAATATACATACTGGATAATCCTAGAGTGCTGATGCAATGATGGATGCAATACGTGATTGTAATAGCAATTGAGGGCATTGAACAAGGTCTACTGTCTCTGTAGTACAGATGAACCAAAGAAAACTGTATTCTTAAACATGATAAAGATGTTGTCTCATTTTGTTCAGTCAACAATTTGTCTGCAGGGGACAAAAAGCTCGCAGTGATTTAAACCTGAAATTCCATATCAGGGATCTGAAGTATTTTCAGACTCAAAACACAATATCAAACAATTACAATTGCTACAAAGTAGCTAATTGCTAAAAGGCAGGCTACTTCCCAGTATAGTTGTTGGGCAATGGATAGTTGGAATTCCTCAAAGAAAGCCCTTTCCCCTTTGAATAAAGCGATTTTTTTTAAAAAAAAGAACTGCAGTAAGTGATTTAGAAAGGATAGAATCCAATTAGCCAACGTTAGACTGACAAGGGACTGCTAATTAGGATGAATGCACAAGTGCATCTTGTTTATTTTTAGGAATTTGGATCATTTCTTTATAATATCATAAGATTCCACCCAATGTTTCAAGGCCACTGGTAAAGACGACAGAGAGATATAGCCACGTTAAGCAAGTGGATAAAAACTTGACATATATGGTTAACTATTTTAAGCATATCGAATAAACGTTATTTAAATAAGGAAAGATTGCAGACAGCTACAGGACAGAGGGATTTGGGAATCCACTTCCATGAATCACAAAAAGCTACCATCTGAGCAGGTATTTGAGAAGACAAATCGAATGTTGGCCTTTATTCCAAAGGGAATAGAGCATAAGAGTAAGGAAGTCTTGCTAACTGTAAAAGGCACTAGTCAGACTGCAGCTGGAACACTGCAAACAATTTTCAGGTCTTTATCTCAGAAGATATAGGAGAGGTTGTAGTATTGCTAATCAGAGAGTGCATCACAGCTACAGAAATGAAGGTTGTTGAGTAAGGTTTGTCCACTGAATCAGTATGGGTGAAAGTTAGGAACAGCAAGGGAACAGTCACCTCATTGGGGGTCTTCTACAGACCCCCTAATAGCAGTAGGGAGATCGAAGATTTTGGCAGATATTGGAGCAGGGTTGTTGTTATGGGTGACTTCAACTTTCCCAATATTAATCGGAACCTCCTTAGTGCAGATGGTTTGGATGGAGCCATTTTTGTCAGGTGTGTTTAGGAGGATTTCCTTACTCAGTATGAAGACAAGCCAATGAGGGGAGAGGCCACTTTGGATTTGGTGCTCGGCGATGAGCCAGAACAGGTGTCAGATCTCACAGTGGGAGAATACTTTGGTGACAGTGACCACAACTGTCTCACATTTACCATAGCCATTGAGAGAGAAAGGAGCAGTTACCATGGGAAAATATTTAATTGGGGACAAGGAAATAATGATGCTATCAGATAGGAGTTGAGAAGTACAGATTGGGAGCAATTGCAGCACAGAAAGGGCACAACAGACATATGGAGCAGTTGTTGCGAGTGATGAATAAGTTTGTTCCTCTGAGACAGTCAAGAAGCAGTAAGATTAAGGAGCTTTGGATGATGAGAATAGAGGAGCTTCTCGCCAAAAGGAAGATGATAGCTTAAGTAAGATGGAGGAAGCAAGGGTCTAGCACAGCTTGAGAGGATTACAAGTTTGCTAGGGTGGAGCTCAGAAATGGATTGAGGAACACCAGGAGGGGGCACAAAAAAGGCTTGGCAGGAAGGATTAGGGAGGACCCAAAGGGATTTTATTCCTACATGAGGAATAAGAGAATGATCAGGGAGAAGATAGAGCCAATCAGGGATAGCATACGGAACATGTGCGTGGAGTCTGAGCAGATAGAGGAAGTCCTGAATGAGTTTTTTGCTTTGGTTTTCACTAAGGAAAGGGACCTTGTTGTGAATGAGAACTTTGAGGAGCAGGGAAACAGGCTTGAACAGATCATGATTGAGGAAGTTGATATGCCGGAAATATTGCCAAATATTAAGATTGATAAGTCCCCAGGGACAAACCAGATTCATCTGAGGTTGCTCCAGGAAACGAGAAAGGAGGTTGTTAAGCTGCTGGTGAAGATCTTTGCTTCCTCACTCTCCACGGGAGTCGTACTGGAGGATTGAAGGGAGACAAATGCTGTTTGTCTTTTCAAGAAGGGGAATAGGGAAATCCCTGGCAATTACAGACCAGTCAGTCTTAAGTCTGTTGTCAGCAAGGTTTTGGAAAGAATTCTGAGGGATAGGATTTATGGCTATTTGGAAAAGTACAGATGATTAAAGATGGTCAGCAGGGCTTTGTGAGGGGCAGGTCATGCCTCACAAATCTTATTGAGTTCTTTGAGGAGGTGATAAGACAGGTTGACGAAGATTGAGCAATTGGTGTGGTGTACATGGATTGCAGCAAGACACTTGATAAGGTTCCCCACGGTAGGCTAATTCATAAAGTCAGGAGGAATGCGATACACGGAGATTTGGCTGTCTGGATTCAGAATTGGTTGGCTGACCGGAGGCAGAGAGTGGTTGTAGATGGAAAATATTTTGCCTGGGGGTCAGTGGTGAGTGGTATCTCACAGGGCTCTGTTCTTGGGCCTCTGCTCTTTGTAGTTTTTATAAATGACTTGGATGAGGGATGGGTTCTTAAGTTTTCCAATGTCACAAAGGTTGGAGATGCCATTGATAGTATTGAGGACTATTGCAGGCTGAAGCACAACATTGACGGAGAGCTGGGCTGAGAAATGGCAGATGGAGTTCAACCTGGATAAATGTGAAGTGATGCATTTTGGAAAATCAAACTTGAATGCCGAATGTCGGATTAAAGACAGGATTCTTGGCAGTGTTGAGGAACAGTGGGATCTTGGTGTTTAAGTGCATAAATCCCTCAAAGTTGCCACCCAAAAAGATAGGGTTGTTAAGAAAGCATATGGTATTTTGGCTTTCATTAACAGGGGGATCGAGTTTAAGAATCATGAGGCTTTGCTGCAACTCTACAAAATGCTGGTGAGACCACACTTGGAATATTGTCTCCAGTTCTGGTCACCCTATTATAGGAAAAAATTGGAGGCTTTGGAGAAGGTGCAAAGGAGGTTTACCAGAATGTTGCCTGGACTGGAGGGCTTGCCTTACGAGGAGAGGTTGATGAGCTCAGACTTTTCTCTCTGGAGAGAAAGAGGAAGTGAGGTGACCTGATCGAGGTGTACAAGGTGACGAGAGACATGGATAGAGTCGATAACCAGAGATTTTTCCCCAGGGCAGGATTGACTGGCACAAGGGGTCATAGTTTTAAGGTGTTATGAGGAAGGTATAGAGGATATGTCAGAGGTGGGTTCTTTACGCAGAGAGTTGTGGATGCATGGAACACGTTGCCAATGGTGGCGGTGGAAGCAGAGTCATTAGGGACATTTAAGTGACTGCTGGACATGCACATGGATAGCAGTGAATTGAGGGGAAAGTAGGTTAGGTTATTTTATTTTAGATTATGATTAATCCTCGGCACAACATCGTGGGCTGAAGGGCCTGCACTGTGCTGTACTTTTCTATGTTCTATGTTTTCTATATATACTGGCTTTGAAGATAGTTGGGCATGGTTCAGTAGGTTGATCCTGCGTCTTACTAAGAGAGGTTGAATAATTCGAGAGCGTGCTCATCAACATAGAGAAGAATGAAAGGCAACCTTATTTAAAGGTATAAGATGCTCTTCGGAAGCTTGACAGGGTAATGTAGAGATGTTGTTTCCCCTTGTGGCAAGTCTAGGACCAGGGGTTGTCATAATCTCAGGAAAAGAGATTGCACATTTAAGGCAGAGATCAGGAGGAGTTTATTCTTTTTGAAGGTAGTGAATCTGTGGAATTCTTTAGTGGAATGGTCAGTCGAGGCTGGGTCAATTAGAAAATTCAAAGCTGAGATAGACATATTTTTAAATCAGCTGGGGAATTGAGGTTTATAATGAAAAGGCAAAAATGTGGAGTTGAACATTATCAGATCAATCATGATCTAATTGAATAAGCAGACCAGACTTGATGGGTTGAATGGCCTAACTCTGGCCCAGTGTCTTATGGTTTTATGGGCTAATTGACTTTTCATTAGAATATAGTATGTTTTAAGATGGCTTTATTTGAATACATTCCAGTGTTACCATCCCAAATCTCAAATAATCTGTCAAATTGTAATAACATCCTGCCTTTATTTTGCAAACCTCCAGTACACTGCCTTGCGGCAAGTAATCAGGCTTCATTCTGATCCACTGCAGTTGATCACAATCCTTAAGTGTCATTCAGTTACCTACCCAGCATGGTTTCTATTTAATTATTCCATATGATACCTGTTCCTTTCCAAGCCTTTGACACTTTATGCAAATCAAGACACAGAACATAAAACAGAAATAGCAACCTCTGCTATACTGATTAATTCCTCAAAGAGATCCATCAACTTACTGAAACAGGATCTGCAACTCATAAACCTCCTGACATCAAGCTGAGAAATCTCTAATAACTACCAAACTCTCCAACTTAACTCAGATTAATTTCATGTTCCCCAAATTTTGCCATACATCAATCTTAAAAATTCATGCTTATATTTCCAAGGATCTGAATATCATTTTCTTAATTAATGAGACTACAGATCTATATATAATAAATGGTGACTTGCTACTTAATGAGCTATTGAACATTTGAATCAGTGACTCATATACAACATATCTCATCTTCTTTTGTACTCTGACTGAAATGATATCATATATCCATGTGACAAATAGCTTTTAATGTTCTCCTGAGTGACCAGCCATCTTCTGCCCTTCACACGTTTGAGCTAAGATCATAATTCACACTACGTCCCATGCCTTTTTGTCCACTGATCTACACGAGGTCATGGTCTATCAAGAATATAATTTAAAATGTCATTATCATATTCAAATTTCTCTATGGCTTCATCCCTTCCTACCTCAAATCATCTTCTACAAAACAATACTCCAAAATCATGATCTTCTTATTCTGGTCTACATCCCCACTCACTTCAACTCCTCACTGAGGAACACCCAAGCCCATGCTCCATATACCCTTACATTTTGTTTCCTCTTTTACTCTCTTGAAACAATTTTCTTGTTCTTGCTGCTGACGTTTCTTCAATTAAACTCTTGTGTTTTGGGACATTTCATTGGTTTAAGTCACTATAGAAATACATCTTGCTGTTTATATTGACAGTATAATATCGATATATTTAGTGCTCAGTCCATTTTAGACTGCAGTTTGGTAGTTGATGATTTTTTACATATATTCTGAGGGGAGATAGTTAAAAACAATATATCCAATTGCTTGTCGATTTATCCACTCACGCTAATCTTTCAATTTGTTAATCAGAGTCCAGTGAAGTGCTTATTGCTCCAACTGTGATCATGCAATGGTGTGCAATCTAATTCACAAGTCAAAATGCAGAGTGTTTCTGTTCAATCTACAAATTTATACACATGTTGGACAAGGAAAGAAACAAGGCTGTAAGTAATGTTGGAATCCCAGCAAAATTATAGAAGGCATTAAATGAAGGAAAAATATCAGCTGTAAAATCCCCAAAACACCAGATTCCCTATTTAGATGGTCAGAAATAGCTAACAAGGTTTCAAAGCTTGTTCAGCTAATTGATTTAAAATTATTGTCCCATTGTAATTGAAAATTAGTCAAAGCAGAGCACCATGCAACACAGAAAAGCAAAGAAGTCTAATCTAATTTTAAAGAACTGCATCCTCTTTTGAGAGGTGCTAAATGCAATAGAGATGTTACTTATTAACAGCATTTGGATAACATTATTCTTTGGACAAAGGGTGAAAATAATGATCATAGACAGGAATTGTGTTGTAAAGTTATGGATCAAAAACCTCTCAGTGATGAAACTGGTTCCAGCTGGGAAAGGATTGAAGAAAAAGCCCAGGATTTATAAGCAAACCCAAATAGAACACTGCAACTAAGAGAAGTGAGTTTATGGAGAACTAGTGAAGGATTATTCCCACTGTATCACTCTTGAGGATAAAGTGGCACGTGCTTGTTGCTATTTATATTTTCTGTAGCAATAAATCTTGAAGTTTTACACATGACATTATGTTCTCTTGAAAGACAGATACCAGCTTGACCATATTGTCAACATGAATGAACCAGAGACGTGTAGCATCTGGGGGTTATAAGGATTATTAAGTCTTCACTTCTGTAATATTTTGCACAAAACAGTCAATAATTGAAAAGATTAACTAACATCACAAGGTAAGCTCTGCCCATCAAACTGTATTGAACTGTTCCCGAGAGGAGCTAGATTTCTATGTGACTCAAGAGTTCTACATATGTTCACCAGAGGGTGTATAGTACTTCAGTGATTGTTCTTAGTGTCCAGTATTTTAGCTATGTGTTGTGTTTATTTTATCTTAAATTTGAACCTGATTATATCTGAGGTGGAGATTGTCTCCCAAGAGACAATGTAACTAGCTGCTAAAGTGATATGTAATAAAAATATCCCATTTAATCAATTCTGTGCCTATCTCCTGCCAACATTTATGTGTAGACAATGCTTCCCAGATAGTATCAGTAAGTTAGATTGATAGTAACAAGGAGGATTGGTAGCAATCAATCCATCCAAGATTCCCTGGATGGTTCTCACAGAAACCTACACATACAGTTGTGATAGTAGTGGGGTCTGAAAATTTCATTCAGCTGCAGTATACAAGCTTATTACCTAAACTAGTTGCAAGTGTAAATGTATAATCTTTAAACAATTTTGAATGAACGCACATTTTGTGGTGGATGGGAGAGATAAATATCCTGTTTCACGTCATAATTTATGTGAGATATTAAACTGCTGTGCAAATCAAAACACATGGGATTGAGAATTGGTTAGCAGGCAGAAAACCAAATAGGAATAAGTGTTTGTTACACTTAGTGCTTTTTTAGAGTGGAAGGCAGTGATTAGTGGGGGACTGCAGGGATCAGCACTTGGGCCCCAGCCATTCACAGTATATGTCAATGATTTTGATGAGGGAATCATATGTAATTTCCTCTTCTGCTTATGATACTATGCTAAATGGGATTGTGAGTGATGAGAAGGAAGTAGAGGGGCTTCAAGGCAATTTAGTCAAATTGAGTGAGGAGATAAATTCATGGCAGATTCAATATAACATGAATAAATGTGAAGATATCTAATTTGGGCAATGATGTAAATGGTGATAGATTTGGAAATGTTGGTGTACAAAAGGGACCTGAGTGTCCTCAAATACAGTCACTGAAATCAAGTCTACAGGTGCAATAAACAGTTAGCAAGACCAATGGTATGATGAAGAAAGTGAGGACTGCAGATGCTGGAGACCAGAAATGTGGTGCTGGAAAAACACAGCAGGCCAAGCAGCATCAGAGGAGCAGGAGAATTGACGTTTCGGTCATAAGCCCTTCTTCAGAAATGGTATGATTGACTTTTGTTGCAAGAGGATCGAAGTAAAGGAGCACTAAAGTCTTATCACCCTTGCACATGCCATTTCAAGATCACACCTGGAGTACTATATTAAATTTTGGTCTCCTAACCCAAGGAAAGACATGCTTACCATTGAGGGAGTATAGCAAATGATCATTCAACTGGTGTCTGGGATTGTGGATTTGTCATGTGGGGGTAGATTGGGTTGACTAGGCCTGTATTCATTGGAGATTAGAAGTACAAGAAAGGGTTATGTGTTAAAATCATAAAATTTGAAGGGACACCTGGATGCAGGATAGGTTTTTCCCTCTCTGGAACAATGAGTCATGGTCTCAAGATATCTTATTGAATATTTCAGGCTGAAACAAGGGAAATGTCTTTTAGAGAATGGTAAATCTGTGGCATTCTCTTGAAGAAATACTCTGGAGACCATTCACTGCATGTGTTCCAGAAACAAATAGGTTTCCAGGCACAGAAGAAGTTGAGATATATGGGGAGAGAAGAAATATGGTGTTAAAATAACGAGTCCACTATGATCAGGTTGTGATTTGGAGATGCCGGTGTTGAACTGGGGTGTACAAAGTTAAAAATCACACAACACCAGGTTATAGTCCAACAGGTTTAATTGGAAGCACACTAGCTTTCGGAGCAACGCTCCTTCATCAGATGATAGTAGAGGGCTCGATCGTAACACAGAATTTAAAGCAAAAATTTGCAGTTTGATGTAACTGAAATTATACATTGAAAAATTGATTGTCTGTTAAGTCTTTCATCTGTTAGAATACAGTGATAGCTTCACTTCTTTCATGTGTAAATCACAAAATCTTTTTTTAAAGTTGCATTCTCAGGTTAGCTGTTAACAATGGTGAAAGCTAGACAATATGTTGAAGGTGTTAGCCCCCTGTGTTCTCTGTCTATGACCTGATGTTTAGATTGATTCTAATCTAAAAAGTGAGATAACAAAGTTTTACATAAATTCATGCAGTTTTTGAGCTCAGAGTTCTACATGAATGTATGCAGTTTTTGAGCAAAGCGCAATGAAACTCTGCAAGTACAAATTCACCCCACAAAATATATGTGTGCATGTGGGTCTTTGTCTGTCTGTGTGTGTGTGTCTGTCTGGGGTGGGGATTGTAAGTGTGAGAAAGTGTGTGTGTGTGTGTAATGAGTGCAGAGTGTCTTAAGTCTGTGAGGGATGCATGTGTGAGTGTGGGAGTGTGTCTGTCTATAAGGGTGTGTGTGGGTGTCTGTGTGCACGTCTGTGTGTACTTGTGTCCGTGTGTATGTGAGAGTGTGTGTGTGTAGGAATATCTGTGTGTGTGTGTAGTGCAATGGTGATCACCTGTAATGTGACATGAACCCAAGGTCCCAGTTGAGGCCCTCCCTATGGAAGGGGGCTAACACCTTCAACATATTGTCTAGCTATCACCATTGTTAACAGCTAACCCAAGAATACAACTTAAAAAAAAAGGTTTTGTGATTTACACATGAAAGAAATGAAACTATCACTGTATTCTAACAGATGAAAGGCTTAACAGACAATCAATTTTTCAATGTATAATTTCAGTTACATCACACTGCAAATTTTTGCGATAAATTCTGTGTTACATTCGAGCCCTCCACTATCACCTGATGAAGGAGCGTCGCTCTGAAAGCTAGTGTGCTTCCAATTAAACCTGTTGGACTATAACCTGGTGTTGTGTGATTTTTAACTATGATCAGGTTGAATGGTGGAGCAGGATATTATGGGCTGAAAGGCTTATTCCTGCTCCTACGATCTAAGTTTTTAAGACTTTGCATGGACTAACACAATCTGCCATCATAACACCAGTGGAGGGGCAGTGAAAATATTAGATGTAGTGCAATTGAAAATTAAGAGAACCCCCTTAGAATTTCCAGAATTATGTGTCTTTCTGTCTCAATTACTTTGAGCTGAACTAATTATATTAAGATGAATTTTGTTATTCTATAAGTAACATTTCTGTTGAAAATTAATGCTATCACTTTCAAATTCAATGAAAAAAATCTCATCTTCTCACATGCTTTTAATTTGTTAGGTTTTTGGGTCCCATCTCAAAGAGCAACCTCTGGAGAAATTTGGTGATAATTACATTTGTCATAGTGCTGATTTCTGTACAGCTGGTAGATTCAATTATTGGGGTATGAATGCAAAATGCATTGCTGAAATAAGATACTGCAAATCAGACCAACGAATATCTTTGCATAAGAATCATGACTATGTTACTAACACTGGAATTTGTGTTACTTACGTTTGGGAATGCAACTGTTGATAATTATTGATTTTTTTTATTCAGTAAGCTGTCTTGATTTAGAATTTTCTGTTGCAAATGTTGAAATTCAAAAGTAACATACAAAAATAAATTCTTGATGTAACGAGAAAAAAATGTAAGAGGAAATGACAGGGGATTGAGTTGGATAGCTCTTTAACAAACAAAAAAATCAGCACAGGCACCAAAGGTCAGATGCCTCTTCCTGAACTGCATGATTCCACAATTCTATGAGTGAATCACAGGGCATCTAATCAACTACCTGTTGTGCAAAGCTAATACAAAAATATTTGCTGGCATTGTCCATATACTGTGCATTAATTCCAGCTTTAGTAGGAAACTTCCTCTCCTACTCACAGCTCCTTTAAGGACTTATTTCTACTGATAAAGGAATGAAATGGTGGAACATTAGGACAAAATGGGAACATTGACAAGCAAGTACCTGTTGGAGTCTTCAGCCAGCTTTGACATGCCTCAATACAGCCCATACCAACAGGATCGCTTCTCTGGATGGCCAACCAATCGGCTAGGGATGGTGGAATGAGGTGCTGAATTATTCATCGAAGAATCTCAATTTTTTTCAACCTTTGTAGGGATCACAGTGAAAGCATGAATGTAGCAGTGGAAAGCAAAAAACTACTTGAGGATAGAAGCAAGACGTGGGAAGGCTATCCCATTGTTGTCAGAAGTTAGGATGGATGAAGTCTTTAAAAGAAGTTTTTTTCCCCTGAAGACAGGAGGAGAAAGCTATTCTGTAAGGTTAAAGTTCTGAAAGGGGCTAATGTACATTGGTCTCACCCATTTTATTTATGGCACAGTCTATGGGATGGGAAAAGGTGTTCTACTCTAGTTTTCAGAAAAAGCAGGTGTAACTGTTCTAGTTCCCTGAGGTCCAAATAATTATGCATAAACAAATATGGTTGTACTTGTTATCACCCAGTAAGTATTCTTGTTATCCAAGAACATCATCTGTAGATGCTCAGCAATGACATATCCTCTACTATTAATCATTAGATAGACCCAAGACAATACAAAAATAGAGAGAACTAGTGGCAATGAGCTATCTTATACAACGCTTACCCAGTACCACATATCAGCAGAGGTGGTAAATACAACAAATGGCCATCTGGAAAAATACCACAAAATTGAACAATTCAGAAGACAAAAGGGGAAAAAAATTGAAACAAGACAGTTTAAGAGCATTGTCACTTTGAGAAGAGAAAGTCAGCAGTGAACAAACAATTACTGACAAATGAAGACTTGTGGAAGCAGCAACAAGACACAGTCAGCATTCCAAAAGCAAACACTCATTCTGAAACTCATACCATGTGCTGGGCAGAAGTGTGGAAAAGGAATAAAAGTGAGTCACACTTAGAAAATGTATAGGCATTTGTGAAGAAGGACAGCAAGGGGCAAGTGAAGGTAAAGGCAGAAATCCTCAAGGAACAAAGGAACAAGTGTATAAGAAACAGTACAAAGCTGCATTGGTGCATTGGCACAAAGCTGCGTTACTTCCTGCAATGAGCTTCATCACCATCAACAGTAGGCTACTTGAGATACAATAAATAGGAAAGATTGGAAAATAAATTTAGATGGGGTTATAGATCAAAAAAGCCTCAGAACTTATTTCTTTTGAAAATGCAGCAAATGTAAAAAAAAACTCCAGTAAAATGCTATGAGCAGAAAAGATGTTAGGAAAAATTAAAGAGTTACAAACACAGACTCAGCCACAATTTTACCAGGAATATGAATAAAACCACAGCCAGATAACTTTATTTTAAAATTGTAGAGTAAAGTGCTTTGTGTTTTAGACAATGCACAAAGGTTCTAATCATGAAGAAACAAGAAAACTCTTTGCTGTAGAAGATGGGACACCCTAGAGACAGGTGGTGGACAGTATTTTGACTTTTTAAAAGACAAAAAAAATCAGTAAGCAAGAGAGATCCAGTATTTTAAAAAACAGATTTAAAAACCTTTATATGCAATTAATCATCAAATTCGTATTGCTGGCTATTTTGTATAATTATTGTATTATAAAAATACATAGTTTAAAATACTGGCAAATAAAGGAATACTGCAATGTGTAAAGTCTACAAACTCATTCAATTTACAAAAGTATTGGTGAATAAGGGATAGAGTCATAGAGATGTACAGCATGGAAATTGATCCTTCGGTCCAACCCATCCATGCCGACTACATATCCCAACCCAATCTAGTCCCACCTGCCAGCACCCAGCCCATACCCCTCCAAACCCTTCCTATTCATAAACCCACCCAAATGCCTTTTAACTGTTGCAATTGTACCAGCCTCCACCATTTCCTCTGGCAGCTCATTCCATACACGTACCATCCTCTGCATGAAAACGTTGCCCCTTGGGTCTCTTTTATATCTTTCCCCTCTCACCCTAAACCCATGCCCTCTAGTTCTGAACTCCCCCACCCCAGGGAAAAGACTTTGTCTATTTATCCTATCCATGCCCCAAGAACAGTCTTTAAAATACTATTGAAATAATGCAGAATTGAAATACCTTCACACTAAGAAAATTAATTGAAATACTGAGAAGAAATTGAAAATGACAAAACACTGAAATTATTTGTCAGGAAAGGATCACACAGAACACGACTGGATTTCATGGAAGTGGCAATTCTTAGGGTACAACATTGCCACAAAATTAAAACACTAAAACTGAAGTTGAGTGAGTTTGAAGCATTGTATTCAGTACATCCAATTCCAAATGATGTTATGAACAGACTAAACAGGAAAGAGGGTAAAGAAGTTTTTGAAGATGTTCTAAAAGCTTTTGACAATTGCTTCAATTTAAGAACAAATAATATTCTTGAAAGAGCAAAATTTTAAAAGAAGAGTTCAGCTTTCAGGAGAATTCATGTATAATTGACAAGGGATTGCTCATTTAAGACAGAGAAGGGGAGACTGTTTTATTTTTCTCATAGAGTATTGTAAATTTCTCATACTTTGTTTCCACCATTTGTTAAGGAAAAAGATTTTTATTTAAGTGAGCATTTAAGTCAGAGATTGATAAATACTTGTCAAGTGAGGAGGTCAAATAATATTAGGAAAGGGGGGAATGACCATTAATGTGGAGGAATCAAATCTTTCTGAATAGCAGAGAAGGCTTGAGGGAATAAATGGCCTACACATGCTTCCAGTTTATATGTTCATAAGACCAACAATATGCAAAAAAGGACCATAGTGTCTGTTTGATGAAAAGAGAAACAGATTTAATGTTTTGAGTCTGATACAATTCTTCTTCAGACTCTCTAAAAAAGAGAAATCATATTTGAAGCAATAACACTGTTTCTCTTTCCATTGATCCTACCACAGCAAAGGTCCTGGTGAATTTCTTTTTTTATTTCAAATTTCCAGTGTCTGATGTACTTTAATTTTATTAACAGTGTCTATTCATTTTCGAATGCACACTCGAGATTTATGTTAAGTTTAAAAAGTGAATAATACAAGCACGTGAGGCAAAAGACCCAGTGTCAGTGCTGAGAGACGATAACAGCTTACAAACTTTGCAACGTTACTCGGGAAGTAAGCCAGCAGTAAGAAATTCTATGTCTGTAAGACTGTAGGTCACTAAAAGGAGAAGAAAGACGGGTTCAGAACAGTGCAAATATTGATGGTCACATTACTAAAAAAGATCCACACATTAGTACATGAACACCACGAGCAAATGTATCTGCACTTCAGCTTCACTTCAGGTCTGATGAAGAGTCATCAAGACTCAATGTTAGCTTGCTCTCTGTCCATGGATGTTACCTGACCTGCTGTGATCTTTAGCATTTGTTGTTTTCATAGCCACAGTTGATATGATATCTCCAAAGGAGTAGACACCCAGAGTTCGACTAGATGAACTAGTTAATTGAGAGAAGCTTGAAGAGACAGAACTTGTCAACATCAGTAGACATCCTGTTGACTTTGTGCTCAGCACAGGAGCAAAATGTTACTGCCTTATCAGGCCAGTTAGCATGGCAAGGTAGCTAAAAAAGTTACATCGTAAAGAGCAAAGAATACATGGTGTAGGTGAAATAACTTCAGAAGTATAAATGTTGTGTCTTTACAGGGCATTGGTTAGGCCACTATTGGAATACTGTGTGCAATTCTGGTCTCCCTGCTAAAGGAAGGATGCTGTGAAACTGGAAAAGGTTCAGAAAATATTTACAAGGATGTTGCCAGGGTTGGTGAGTTTGAGCTATTGAGAGAGACTGAATCCACTGGGGCTATTTTCTCTGGAGCATTGGAGGCTGAGGGGTGACCTTTATAGAGATTTATAAAGTCATGAAGGGCATAGTCTTTTCCCAGGGGTAGGGGAGTCCAATACTAGAGGGATAGGTTTAAGGTGAGAGGGGAACGATTTAAAAGGGACCTAAAGGGCAGCTTTTTCAAGCAGAGCATGGTGCATGTATGGAATGAGCTGTTAGAGGAAGTGGTGGAGGCTGATACAATTACAACATTTAAAAGTTATCTGGATGGATATATGAATAGGAAGGGTTTAGAAGGATATGGGCCAAATAGGACTAGATTTATTTCAGATATCTGCTCAGCACGGACGAGTTGGACTGAAGGGTCTGTTTCCATGCTGCATATCTCTAAGACTCTATAACTGTTACAAGTTGCACTGTGTTGTGGTGTGAACTGAAAATGCAGACGTTGTTTGCAATCAACAAACTTCACTTTTGGGTCTGCAAGAACACTTCAACCTCAAAATTGCAAGAGTGGAAGGGGATTGGCAGCTTCCTAGACAACAACTGACCCAGAAAAAAAATCAGCTGTTCAAACACTAGTCCAGAAACAAACGGTTGCTGACCAAAGCAGTCAAGAGACAACAAGTAGAGAACCGAGATGAGCTCCCCGGAATCATGGTGGAAGCCAAACAGATTTTTTAAAAAATCAAGTGAGAACAGAGAGCAGTTTAGCATAGACAAAGGTGAAAATTGCAGTGTTGGTGGAAATGTTCAACCCTTTGTCTTCTAAAACAGAACACACCCGTCATTGACAGAGATGGTGTGCATTTAGCATGATCTTCCAGAGTCTACAGAAGTTTATTTTATGGTTAAACTACCAGAAAGGATAACTGAAGAGGTCTATGTCTGATAAACTTATGATAAGCTATGTATGACTCCACGGGAAACAAACCAATGTTCACAAATTCCGAATACAATCTGCCTGGTCTAAGTATCCATGGCACTGCAAAAAAGAAGTTCCCTCTAATTGGAAAGCAATTGACTAATCCATTTATCCAGAATACTGGAAGGAAGAAAGTATTTAATTTCTTAGAGCAGCAGTCTTCCAGAAAATGTAATGCAGTAAAGAAGGAACTTCCAGAAAACGTAATGGATCATAAGCATATTTAGAAAGGTTGATGTCCTATGCAAATGATGTTCACAAGATTAATAAACTTCCAGTGATGAAATAACCCACAGATCAAAACTAAGCCCAACAGTCATCACGCAGGAGACTTGCCATTCTTTTGAAGGCAAATCAGGACAGTACTTATACATTTAATGGTAAGTTCTGGGAGTGTTGCTGAATAAAGTTACCTTAGAGTACAGGTTCATAGTTCTTTGAAAGTGGTGTCACAGGTAGATAGGATAATGAAGAAAGCATTTAGTTTGCTTGCCTTTATTGGCCAGTGCATTGAGTATAGGAGTTGGAAGGTGATGTTGCAGCCACTTTTGGAATATTGCATGCAATTCTGGTCTCTCTGCTGTAGGAAGGATGTTGAGAAACTTGAAAGGGTTCAGAAAAAAATTATAAGAATGTTGTCAGGGTTGGAGGGTTTGAGCTGTAGGGAGAGGCTGAACAGGCTGGGGGCTGGCCAGAGGCTGAGGGGTGACATTATACAGGTTTATAAAATCATGAGATGCATGTTTAGGTTAAATAAACAAAATCTTTTCCTCAGGATGGGGTAGTCCAAAACTAGAGGGCATGGGTTTAAGGTGTGAGGCAAAAGATTTAAAAGGGACCTAAGGGGCAACTTTTTCATGCAGAGCGTATGCCTGTAAGGAATGAGCTGCCAGAGAAAGTAATGGAGGCTTGTACAATTACAGCATTTAAAAGGCATCTGAATATGATTAGGAAGAATTTTGTGGGATATGGGCCAAATACTGACAAATGGGACCAGATTTATTGAGGATGGACAAGTTGGACCAAAGGGTCCATTTCTCTACTGTACAGCTCGATGACTATAAGACTACGACTAAATGTGAAGAGAATGCTCTCTGAGAAAGCTGCAGAATGTTCCGAGCCCTTGCAATTATGAAGCCAGAGCTGAGAGGTAGCAGAAAATATAATACAAGTATATTACACAGTGGAATGACAATAAGGATAGGAGGCTAGGGTGAGTGGGGAATGCTATTTAAGGTAAAGGTTCTAAAGTGGTTAATGCTTAGGTTACATTAGATCAGCTTGATTTACTCACATTACACAATCTATGGTTAGAGACAATCAGCTTGACTTCAGAGATTGGAGGGAGATTTATTTGCACAAGCTCATTATGGTTCTTGTAATTGTGTCTGAATACTTTTTTGTTTTTAGTTGTGGTTCAAGGGATGTGTACTCACCGGATAGACTAAGTACTGTATATCACTCAACCCCAATGGCCCTGGGAAAGGTGGCAGTGAGATATTTTCTTGCGTTATGTAATCTTTGGGGAGTACAACCACCCAAGATGTTATTAACTTTGGAAATTTTGACCCAGAGAAACAGTGAAGGAATGATGATACAGTTCCAAGTCAGACATGGAGGTATTCTTGAAGGTGTTGGTGCTGCTTGGTGGTCAAGGTCCTTTTAGATGGTAGAGGTAACAGGTTTGAAGGTGTGGTTCAAACAGAGAGCTATTGCAGTCAATGCTGCCAATGTGCGTTGGTGCGACTGAGAGCAAATGTTGGCAGTGGAAGATGGTTACTAATCAAACAGGCTTATTTTTTTCTGGATTTTATCTAGCTCTAAGTGTTTGGTTAAACTGCAGTAGTCAAGGCAAGTGGGGAACATTCCATCACAGCCCTGACTTGTGCCTTGTAGATGTGGACACATATTGGAAGTCAGAAGGTGCATTACTCACTGCAAAAATCCAATTGCAGTGGATTACTCTTTATGCCAGAGATGGTTTTTCTTTAATTGTTGGTCCAATTCAGCTTTAGCTCCAGGGCATCTCTGTAAGAGTTCTTCAGGGAAGTGCCCTGGGCCCAAGGATTTTCAGCTGTTTCATCAATGACCTTCACTTCATCATAAAAAGTCAGAAATGGAAATGTTCATTGATGATTGCTCAATGTTCAGCACTATTCCTGAGTCCTCAGACACTGAAGCAGACAATACTCTAATGCAACAAGAACTGTACAATATCAAGGTTTGGGATGACAAGCAGCAAGTAACATTTATTCCACACAAGTGCCAGGCAATGGCCACATCCAACTAGATAAAATATAACCATCACCCCATGACATCCAAATGCATTACCATCACTGAATTCTCTATATCACCAAGCTGAGGGATCACTGATGAAACTGACTAAACTCACCATAAAACAACTATAGCTACAACAGCAGTGAGAAACTCACCTCCTGACTCCCCAAACCCTGTACACTGTCTTCAAGATACAAGTCAGGAGTATGATAGAATACTACCCATTTACCTGGATGAGTGCAGCTCCAACGAAACTCAAGAACCTTAACACCACATAGCCCAAAGCGACCTGCTTGACTGACATCACATCCAGAATTAGTCACTTCCTCCAATACTGATGCTCAGTAGTGTTGTACATCTTCTATAAAGTGCTCTGCAGAAATTCAACAAGGCTCCCAAGACTGTACCACCCAAACTCACAGCCACTAACATTTAGAAGGATGCAGGCAGCAGATAAATTAGAACACTACTATCACAAGCCACTGACAATCCTGACATGGAAATATATCACCATTCCTTCAGTGTCACTGGATCAATATCCTCAAAATCCATCCCTAATAGAATTCTGCAGTTAGCAATTTTTGAGAAGATTTATAGCTCAGGTTGATGATAAGTGTGTAAGTTAGCTCGCTGAGCTGGAATCCCGCAGTACCTACAGCAAATGGATTGCAGCAGTCCAAGATTACCTTTAACAAATTCCCACTAGCTTTACTCAATTAATTCATACCTGCCCAAAAGACTATTCCATCCTTCCCAAATGATCATTTCTAAAACTCTTTCTCATCATAATATTTCAATAGTACTGCTCATTTTAAAATTATTATATTGATTTCAAGTAACATTTTAGAATTTGGCTAAGCTACCCTTTGGATTTGTTCGAATTATCACTGGTGAAAGAATTAACAGGGCAGCAGTTTGTGTGGAACTGGAATGTCCTAGAGGTACCAAAGGAAAAGGGCTAAGATTTTTTTGTTGGCTTTAAGAAATAAGTAAAAAATTTGAATGTACCTGATAATGCTTATGTTAATCTAATACAAAGAGTTAAGTTGAATCATTTTCTAGTAAGGAATGGACATCATTCCAAACAAAGCATAAGAGTTTGAACCTCAAGAGCATTTTGTGGCATAGTTTTACCATTGGTTTATAATGTAATTATTCTGAGACACAGTTCAATGTCACATCACCTCCGAGACAGAAGAAGAAAGACATCTCTTATGCTGGCTATATTTAAGGGATCTTGAAACAGAATAAACATTCACATTGTCTTCTATGCTTATTTGTTAAGTGCTTTTAAATTCCAGATTTTAATAGATTCTACTTGATTCATAAATGCTGATTATTCATACCTTAGTAGGCCAAGCATAAAGAATTCTGAATTTAAAATCTCTAAGTAAAAGGACTACACATCTTAATTTCCCAAAATTGAACACAACAACAATCTCAAAGGGTTTATCCTTGCATGATTTAATTAACAAGAATACAATATTTGCAATGTTCCAAAGCTCTGGGTTTTGGACTTTTTTTTGTGAATTCCTTAAGTCCTTTACTCCAAGTAACTCATTGTCTTTTCTCACAATTGACCTAAATTTCTAATGCAATGATCACAGTTGCTTAAAACATTCACCAATAGATACTTGACCTAACCTTATTTCTCAGAATCGGATCCAACAATAAGGAAGAAGGTGTCAGCTGGTCATTTTTTTAAAGCAATGTTTAATAAATTCTCTCTATTTCTGCCATTCACGTTTACTGTCCCATTATTTATATTAAAGATCTCAATTACTACTGTTCAATCAAATTGTACTCCTTTTTGTTCCTCCCTATCTTTGCTCCCTATCTTTGCTTAATAACCACTCATGATATTGGTCATTTTTCTTATAAACTCAGCAAATTTATTGTATTGTTAGCATTAGACATTGAAATAAGCACACATGAATTTAGCCTGCTATTTGCAATATAATCAATGGACATGGGTTAACTGTGCATCGAAATTCTCATGTATCTTTTCAAAGCTTTTGTAGGGAATTGTCAATATATATTGGACTTGGATATATTCTCTATATTTGAGTTTCTGTGACAATACTGGCCTTGTATAAGGGAGGCAGTTATGGGGATCTGATACAGCAACATCACATTGTTGCAAGCATGTCCAACAGAGTGTAGTACGCAGGTAAGGAATCTTACAAGAAAGCAGTTACATTGCCTATGTAATGTGAACAATGTTACTCTCAAACTATAATTCTACTCCACAGAGCAGGTATATAATTAGAGGCAGGTGCAAATATATTCCATCGGTATGCATAACATACCACGCACGTTTTCTTACTTGAAATTGCTCCATTTAGGTACATGAACTGTTAGTTAATCCCATCTTTAGCAAAATGGTCTTTAGTCAGTATCAGCTCTGAGCCAGAGACAGACAATTTGCTAAATTATCTTTTCAACAGTTAATAAGACAAAATTTGCAACACTTTCATTCAATCACACTGAGTTGGAAAATTGCATCATGCACAAACCAATCTGATGTTGATACATTGGAAATGTCTTTGGAGTTTCATTTTGAAATACTGGAGGTAAGGTTTTATTCAATGAATTTAATGGCAAATTAAGCACAGTAATTACTGAGAGGAAAATTCAAACCAATAATTAGTTTACACAAGTAACCATAGCCGAGCAATTGCACATTAAGCTATTAAAATAAAATATGTTAAGTTATTCATTAAAGAGCTATAAAATTGTTTACATTTATTTTTTTTCCTGAAGTATAATGCTTTGTTTCAGCCCTAATTAAACAAAATTAATCTGACTGCAGCAAAACTTCAAAAGGTTGACTTTTAATGAGATTTATTATTTTATTTGCCTAAGGCATTGAAAGCAGTAGAACAGCTCCAACATTTATCCAAGCAAAATGTGTACTTGTTAGAAATGATAATATATAGATTACTGTCCAATGACTGGAGGTAAGAGCAACAAGAGAAAAAAAAGTCAATCAAATTTCTTACCTGCCCTACCAGTGCAATTTTATCTGTTTCAACAATGTGGTTTTGCTTTTGAAAACCAGTTTGCTGTCAGTCATATTATAGCCCTATTGCCAAATCCATAATTATAGTCACAGTACCCTCATCAGGGTTTTTTCTGGCACTGTATGATTGTACACATGAACTGCAGAGACTTCCCATTCTCTTCAGCACCAAGATCAGCTAGGTGCTGATTATAACAAGTAGGAAGCACTGTCAAAGGAGGCAGACCAATTACTTTCTCTCAAGTGTTTTGAGAAGAAGCATGGAGAGCAAATTAAACAACAGTGTTTAACCAAATCATTTTGATCACAAGGACAACATGTCCAAGAAAAACAGATAAAATACATAGTTGTAATTAATAAACCACACGGTGGCTAGCATTACTGCCTAACAGTGCCAGGGTCCCAGGTTCAATTCTACCCTTGGGCAAACCTCTGTGTGAAGTTTAAATGTTCTCCCCACGTCTGCATGGGTTTACTCCCACAGTCCAAAGATGTGTATGTTACTTGGATTGACCATTAGGTAAAAACAATGACTGCAGATGCTGGAAAACAGAGTTTAGATTAGAGTGGTGCTGGAAAAGTACAGCAGTTCAGGCAGCATCCGAGGACCATTGTAAATTGCACATTGTGTCCTGGGAGGTGTAGGCTCGGGGGGACTAGCCATAGGAAATGTAAGGAATGGGACTATGCGGGAAGCTCTTTGGAGGGTCAGTCTGAACTTGATGGACTGCACTACTCTTCTATTTGGTTAAATTGCTAGGCTGCACATGGACTGAATTTGTGGCTATAATTGTTTGTCTAATTGAAGGGAAGTCCCTTAATTTAAACAGCCTGTGGCATATCTTGGGTGCTTGCATACCCCAAAAATTGACAGGCTGCAACAGATTACCAGACCCCCCCTCAAAATCTGCTGTCCTCAAATCCTATCCTAAAAGCCACATTCATCTCAATCCTTTTTGAAAGAAGGCCAAACAAGTATCAATACAAAAACCTGCCCCAAGACACAGCCCATTTCAGCTTGGACAGCTGGTTGGGAACATGTGTGCTCTCATGTCAAAGTGACTGTCCCAATCTTCATCTCTTCAGACATGAGTAACTGACTTAGAATGGGCTGATTCACCAGTCCTTACAAAGCCGTTCAAATGTCAGGGACAGACATTGGGGTGTTTTATTTTACAGTTACTCTGTCAGGTTTCTTCTGGAATTACAGGAGCAGGACACTGGAAACCTGTGGAGATGTGGCCCAAAATGTTTAGATGACAATGTTTTAGTCATTTGGGTCACTAGAAATTGTATCCATTTGCAATTATTTGTATTGCTTGGAACAGTAAATATGAATCAATTATTGCCACAATATACTATTGCAGAACTCACAAGAGGCATGCTCACTTATATCCTCAACTTGTCTCGTTATTATCCAGGAGTAACCCAAGAAACAACATACAAAGTACAAACAAATTAATGCCATTATTGAACCTCATATTCTTATCACAAACTGTTTTAGACACCTTACATCTTGTGGAACCCCCTTTTTTAAAATTATATAAACATTTATCCTTTAATATTAATGAAAAGTCAGTCAAGATACAGGAAGACATCCTACCCTGAAAGTAGACAGTTCTCTCTGTTGTAACCTTTCTGTTTCGGGGTTGATAATGGCATTTGCTGATCACCACATTAACTACTGGTTGCTACTGGACCTTTACAGAATTGCTAGTTAGGGAAATTGCAATGTAATACCCCTGTTATTAAATGCCCAGAAAAGTTGGATTATCATTAATCATTAAGCACAATGTCACAATACCCTCACTTCCTTCACTTTCTTATGTTACTTCTTTCAAAATATCCCCCTTACTGAAGTAATTTAAACCTTTTAATTGCAATGTTTCCCTGGTGCTGATGAAATAGAATAATATATTCTATTTCATACATTTTTAATGAGGAAAGAAATTCTTAATAGATGGGGTTAATAACTGTCACATTGAAAGGAACTATGGAGAGTTCCAAGAAGCCTTTCACCAGTGTGTAAGCTTTAAATGGGACTAGGGTGGAATGCACATGTACATTCATTTTCTTAAATTGAGCATTATGTCATTTTAAAGACAATTACTTTCAGAAGTAAGTAGCTGTCTAAGACTTCTGAACTTAATACTGGAACACTCACCTTGGCAATTATTTGTCAATTTACCATGGTATATTCATTGATAATCTGTGGTCTGCAGCACATTTGAAATGCTTAACCAATTGGCCTATAACTTTATGTGACATCGAAAGTAATATAAAATATCAAATCATCAGGTAATGAAAAAATCTAGTTCATATGTCTTAGAAAATAATTCCTGAAACTACAAGTTCCAACTGCAAATAAATGGGGGTCTCATTGAGAAACTAGTATACAGGACTCTGATGTAAATGTCATTCAAATATACTTAGGATTATTGCACTTAGATGATAGCTAAGGTTGGAGTTGTCAGTGGGAACACTTGAACAATGTTTGAGCTGTTGCTTGGCTTTTGGTAAAGCCAAAGGGTCTTCATGTACTTTACGAAAAGATTTAGATTATTTTTATACTTACCATGAAAAGAGGAAAATGGGACATTTGGTCAACAAAGGAATAATGATAAGGAAAGAAATTCTGGATAAATGATTGTAAACTCTATTGGCAACGTGAATTCATCATACAGGTTACAGAATCAGAGATATGCTGAAGATAAAAATAAAATTAGTTTACATTGTGACAGAAAGCAATAACTTGAGCTAGTTTGAAAGACTGTGAAAAGATAGTTGAATATTGGCCAGCCGCTAACAAAAGGATTGCAGAACCCGTAAAGCCATTAGAAATTGGGCTGTTGTTAATCTAAAGTCACAAAGCAGTGTAAGAAAGCAAGAAATTACAGGCCATCTGTCATTGGGGAAGTGTGAGAAGATTTCATTAAGGAAGTCAGAGTAGAGCACTTCAATAAGTTCAAGGCAATTGGGCCCAGTCAACATAATTTTGTGAAGGAAAAATAATATTTAGTCAATTGATTACAATTCTCTAAGGAATTAGCACGTGCTATGGATATTGAAGTACGAGCAGATTTCCAGAGGTGTTTGATTAGCGACCACGACAAAATGATTATTGTGGAAAGTAAAGGTACATGGTGTAGGGTACCATATTAGCACAGCTAGAAGATTGACGAGGCGAAAGTGAGCACTGCAGATGCTGGAGATCAGAGTCAAGATTAGTGTGGTGCTGGAAAAGCACAGCAGGTTAGGCAGTATCTGAGGAGCAGGAAAATCAATGTTTCGGGCAAAAGCCCTTCATCAGGAAACCTTCAGCACCACTCTAATCTAGAAGATTGACGAGCCAACAAAGAACAGTTGCCATTATTTTTTCTTTCTACGTGGCATGATGTACTGATTGGTGTTCCACATGGACCAATGTTGGGGCTTCCAATGTTTTGCAATTTATACAAATGACTTAGATGAAGATGCCAAAGGTGTGGCTGCTAAATTTGCTAATAACAGATGGGAAATTCATTGATGAAAAGAACATAAGGAGGCATAGAGAAATATTGATGGGTCCAGTGAGAGACCAAATGTCTAGTAAATGGAGCACAGTGTAGGGGAATGTTAAATTATCCATCTTGGCATGAAGAAAAAAAAAACATATTATCCAAGTGCTGAGAGACTGCAGGGCTCTGAGCTGCAGAAAGCACTTAATGTTCTCAGGTGTGAATTGCAAAACAGTGTGCACCTACAAGCATTTATCAATGCTAATAGAACATTATTGTCTATTACAAGATGAATTGAATACAAAAGCAGGAAGGTTATGTTGCAGTTATACAGAACATTGGTGAGACCACATCTGGAAAACTGTGTACAGTTTTGTTCACTTTATTTAGGGAAGGATGTAAATATATTGGAAGCAATTCAGAATAGCTTCACTCAACTAACACCTGGAATGGGTTTTTTTCTAACAAGGAAATGAGCAGACTTGGTTTGCATCTGTTGGAGTTTAGATCAGAGTGGTGCTGGAAAATGGTAGGAATAGAGCTCTATTCCTGATGAAGGGCTTTTGCCCAAAACATTGATTTTCCTGCTCCTCGGATGCTGCCTATCCTGCTGTGCTTTTCTAGCACCACTCCGATCTAAACTCTGGTTTCCAGCATCTGCAGTCCTCACTTTTGCCTTGCAATTGTTGGAGTTTAGAACAGCAAAAGGTGCCTTGATTGAAATGTATAGGATCATGATGGATCTTGATAGGGTAAATATGGAAATAGGGTAAATATGGAAATAGGGTAAATAGGGTAAATATGGACTCCACTGCATCTCCTCCACTTCCCGTTCCTCTGCCCTTGAGCCCCGACCCTCCAATCGCCACCAGGACAGAACCCCACTGGTCCTCACCTACCACCCCACCAACCTCCATATACATCGTATCATCCGTCGTCATTTCAGCCACCTCCAAACGGACCCCACCACCAGCGATATATTTCCCTCCCCTCCCCTATCAGCGTTCCAAAAAGACCACTTTCTCCATGACTCCCTCGTCAGGTCCACACCACCACCAACCCAACCTCCACTCCCGGCACCTTCCCCTGCAACCGCAAGAAATGCAAAACTTGCGCCCACACCTCCCCCCTTACTTCCCTCCAAGGTCCCAAGGGACCCTTCCATATCCACCACAAATTCACCTGCACCTCCACGCAAATCATTTATTGCATCCGCTGCACCTGATGTGGCCTCCTCTATTTTGGGGAGACAGGCCGCCTACTTGCGGAACATTTCAGAGAACACCTCTGGGACACCCGGACCAACCAACCCAACCACCCCGTGGCTCAACATTTCAACTCCCCCTCCCACTCCACCAATGCCATGCAGATCCTTGGACTCCTCTATCGCCAGACCATAGCAACATGACGGCTGGAGGAAGAGGGCCTCATCTTCCGCCTAGGAACCCTCCAACCACAAGGGATGAACTCAGATTTCTCCAGTTTCCTGATTTCCCCTCCCCCCACCTTGTCTCAGTCTCAACTCTCGAACTCAGCACCACCTTCCTAACCTGCAATCTTCTTCCTGACCTCTCCGCCTCCACCCCCTCTCCGACCTATCACCCTCACCTTAACCTCCTTCCACCTATCGCATTTCCAATGCCCCTCCCCCAAGTCCCTCCTCCCTACCTTTTATCTTAGCCTGCTTGGCACACTTTCCTCATTCCTGAAGAAGGGCTTATGCCCGAAACGTCGATTCTCCTGCTCCTTGGATGCTGCCTGACCTGCTACGCTTTTCCAGCAACACATTTTCAGCTCTGATCTCCAGCATCTGCAGTCCTCACTTTCTCCTAAATATGGAAATGATTTTGCCTCTAATGGTAGAATTTAGAACTGGAGGAGGTCACTGTTTAAAAATAAAGGGTCACCCATTTAAAATAGCAAAGAAGTTTATTTTCCTCCCAGAGGTTTGAGAGTATTGGACTCTCTTCCAGAAAAGGTGGCTGAAGTAGAATCTTTGAATTCTCTTTTTTTAAGGCAGAAATGGATACACGTTTGGTAGGTAACAGGGTGAAAGGGTATTGACAATAGGCAGAAATTTAAAGTTGATGTTACATCAGAAGAGCAATGATATTCGGATGGTGGAGCTGCCTAGATAGACCAAATGACTTACACTCTCTCCTTACTTATTGGTTCAGATGCATTTTTAGATTTATTTTTAAATTTTCTTCAAGTATTTTGCATGTCTTTTGCTTTTTTTCAAAAAAGACATTCACAGTCCTCTGACTTACCACTAATCTTTCCCATATGTATGTTTTTTCTTTCAATTTAATGATTTTCTTAACTTTCCTGGTTAACCAAAATTAGCTTCTCTCCTTCCGAGAATCCTTTTTCCTCATTGGGATGTAGCTCTACTATGAGCTAAGAATTACGTTCTGAAACATCTGCCATTGTTCCTCAACTACTTTTGCTGCCAAATCCCTTCCCTGTCCAAAACCAAGAATATTCCAAAATCAATACACCGGATATTGTTTTTATGGCAGCCAACAGCATCTATTGTTAATGAGACAATCCCCAATACCTTACAACTAATCTATTAAGTTTAATGAAAGCATAATTTAATAATGGCATATTATTAGGGGAGGTTGCGGCCATATGGGGGATAGAAAAGCTGGAAACTATTGAATAGGGTAATCAACAATGTATTTTTTCAGTGAATGAGATTTAAAAATTGGTTGTAAAACTGGAGGATGGAGGAGCTGGACAGGCTGAACTCAAAGTTGGATTATGAACAGAAAGAGAAATAATCTCATATTCAAAAAATGATTGAGTTATATTATAACTAAAGGTTGCAAATATATAATGTTTGTAATTTAAGGCAAAATAGAGGAATGAAGGGTGTTCTTGGACCTGTTTTGAATTACATATGCAAGCTTGGATGGTTTGGTTGTTAAAGCAGGGTTCTAGTTATTTTTTTAACTGAGAAGAAAGTGCAAGATGTTCATACCTGTAGACAATGTAAGAGTAGCTAGGCTGATGGTGGTTTTAAGTCTCCATGTCTCACATGAAGGTGCTAGGAATGTCACATTTTGGAAATAGTAATACTTTAAACTATCTGCTCATTTCCAGGACATTGGAATAACATTAGGGGGTGGGGGAGTGGGGGAGAGGGGCGGTGGGGGGGGTGGGGGGGGAGGTGGCACGGTGGCGGGGTGCAGTGGGGATGGGGATTGGAGTTAGAAGAATCTACTGGATAAAAGGAGAGATGTTAGGAAGCTTTTCTTACACACATAGGTGTAAGATTTTTCAAACTCCTTTCCCTCAAATGGCAGGGAATGTTAGATCACTTGTTAATTTTAAATCTGAGATAGATAATATTTTGTCAAACAAATGTGTTAAAAGATATATGAGCCAAAGATTAGGCCACAGATCAGCCATGATGCCATTGAATGTTGGAACAGACTTGAGGGGCTGAATGGCTTACACCTGGTCCTATATTCACATGCAAAAGCAACTAGTGGCATGTTCCAAAGGTCGACCTGCATCAAGATCTACAAGGTGAAGCAGTAATAACAAATAATGAACCTTGCTCATCGAAAAAAAACTAAATATGCACAACTTCCAAATGGAATGGAAAGGTTCTAGTCACAAGTCTGAAAGATAACAGCTTTTGCTTATATGTAACCAAAGTATATTGATATGTCTAAAAAAATGGAATTTGGAAAGACATTGCATAACATTGCACAGTAAATTAAAAATAGCATTTTGGGGGGGGAGCAGCATGCTTCAGACAAAGAACAGCAGCAGAACTTCAGCCCAACTCATCCATGCTGACTAGATTTCCGAAACTGAACTCATCCCATTTGCCTGCATTTTGGCCCATATCCCTCTAAACATTTCCTGTCCACGTAACTATCCAAATGTCTTTTAAATGTTGTAATTATACCCTAAACTACACTACCCACCTCTACCACTTCCTCTGGCAGCTTGTTCCATATACGCACCAACCTCTGTGAGAAAACATTGCCATTCAGGTCTTTTTTAATTCTTTCACCTCTCACCTAAACCTCTAGTTTTGGATTCCCCTACTCTGGGGAAAAGACTTTGGTTATTAACCTTATCCATGACCCTCATAGTTTTATAAATCTCTAAAAGGTCACCCCTCAGCCTCCAACACTCCAGGGAAAGAAAATCTCAGCCTATATAGCCTCTCCCTATTACCCAAACTTTCCAGTTTTTGTTCCTTCCTTGGAAATCATGTTTGCATCCTCTGCAGCTTAACAACACCCTGACTATAACAGGAGACCCAATATTGTGAGCAGTATTCCAAATGTAGCGTTATCTTGTCTTGTAGAGGCATAATATGATGCCCCAATCCCTGTACTCAATGCTCTGACTGATGAAGGCTTTAAGACTTTAAGACATTAAGAAAAAATATTAACAGTAATCTAGGGCATGTCCCTTGCAGCTTCCACAGTGACAAGATAAGTAGAAAATTTGTCCAAAGTATTCTTTTAGCAACTACAGCAAGACCTGTTGGACTAAATGCTTCTCATTGCAGTTCAATGACTCCATCAACATGACTGACACAGCACAGCTGATTGTATTGGTTTTTAAAAGACATAATGACTAACAGCATCTTCTCACTCTTATGCCCCTTAAAGAGAAAACAAGTGGTGAGAATATCTATAGGGAATTGAAAATGTACATGCATGAGAAAGATATTCCAATCAGCAAATGGTTTCCTTCTCAACTGATAGTGCAGTAACCATGCTTGGTGCAAATGCAGGGCTTATTGCATTTTGGAGAAATAATTCTGATTTCTCCTTTTTTATCGATTACCTCTATATAATCTACTAGCAAGCATTATCTATTTATACTTTTCTCATGTAATGCAAGCTGTTGTTAAGGCTGTAAATTTAATTTGAGCAAGACCATTTAATGACTATTTGTTTAAATCCTTATTCACCAAACTAGATGCAACCTATGATGCTCATGTGAAATAGATAAGTAGAGGGGATGCCACACAAATATTCTTACATCTGATACCTGAAATCATCATTTTTCATAAATTAAGGAGCAAAGTATGGAGCCAGTTCTCAGAAATTGTACGGTTGCTTGACTTTGGACTCCTTACAGACATAATTACAAAACTGAATTAGGAACTTCGGTGAAGGACAAAGACTTAACACATGATCGATCTGATTTAATTAAATTTTGGTATGTACTCTTCACAATTCAAAAATAAAGCACTGGTACACTTTTGAGTCTGGGGAAAATACTAGAAAAAGATTGTTCGACCCAGTAAACCTCTGTTCACTCCTGATGATGTTAGCAAACATCAACAGGTAACTATAAGAATTAGATATGATGAAAATCATTGCATCCATCTCAAATCCATTTCTTCAAGTGAAATGTTGGGTTGGCAACTAAATTGTATCAATTGTTTGATTTACAAAGCAGCGGAGTTGATTTGGAGATGATTACTGTGCAAAATAATATTGAGCTGAAAATCAGAACAAAGGACAAATGTTTTGGGGATGCCTAAACGGAACAAAATACACACTTCTATCATCTTGTGCTTTTAAAGTGAAAGCTTACTTTAGCTCCAAATATCTCTGAAACATAGTGTTCCCCAACTGAAGATGATCAATTCTAAATATTGTACCAATCTCACAGATATTCATTTAATGGAGTAACAGTCTCAAACTATAACCATGATTTCAAGGCACAGGTGGTAATGTTACACCAAGACTTGGAAAGTAGAGGACAAAATGGATAATTTTATGGACTTAGTTTTAGATTTTTCATACATTAACAGGATGTAAGCATCATTGACTTGACCAGCATTTATTGTCCATCCCTACTTGCCCTTGTGAGCTCCTTCCTTGAACTGATGCAGTCCAGGTAGAATACAAATAAAGCACCAAACGTAAAATATTCACTCCATATTTTCTTTGGGTAGATCTAGGATTGTACTTAAATTCAAAAAGTGGTCTTGTGCTTAAAGACCACCACCCTGTAAAATAGTTATAGCTCAATTTAATCATGGCTAGTGAAATGACGAGTCTTAAATAATGAAGCGAATAAATGGCAAAAGGACTTCACAGCCTTGAAGGTAGAATCACTGAACCTCAGGAAAATGGTGTAATTAGCATTGATATCATTTCTGTGAAGCTTCTGTGACTTTTCTATTGATTCCACAGTAGCGTAACAGTTGAAAACAACCCTCAGAAATTCAAACCTCATATAATGCTTTCGGTTAATTATCAGGCGTTGTTCACAACAGTTACATGTAGGTAAATTGAGTCATACAGCATGGAAACAGAGTCTTCAGGCCAATTCATTTGCACCGACCAGACATCCCAATCTGACATAGTCTCAGTTGCCAGCATTTGACCCATATTCCTATAAACTTTTCCTATCCATTTGCCCATCCAGAAACCTTTTAAATTTTAAAATTGTACCCACCTCCATCACATCCACTGGCAGCTCGTTCCATATATGCACTGCCCTCTGCAGGAAACAAAAATGCCCCTTAGGTTCCTTTTAAATCTTTCCCTTCTCACCTTAAACCGATGCCCTCTAGTTTTTGACATTCGACCCTAGGAAAAAGCCCTTGGCTTTTCACACATCCACACCCCTCATGATTTTATAAATCTCTACAAGGTCACTCCTCAGCCTCTGTCAACCCACAGAAAAAAGCCCAGCCTATTCAGCCTCTCCCTGTAGCTCAAACTCTCCAGTCCTGGCAACATCCTTGTATATCTTTCCTCTGCCTTCTCATGTTTAATAACATTCTTCCTCTAGAAAGGGGAGCAGAATCGTGTGCAGTATTCTAAAAATGGCTTCATCGATGCAGCCACAACATAACATCCCAACTCCTCCACTCAGTGTTCTGACCAATGAAGTTCCTCAGTCATACTAATTAAGGAATGCTTCTTCCTTAACAGGATCTCTGTCACTGGTATTGATGATTTTCCTGGGGAAGTACAGGATCACAAAATCTCGAGACTGCCTGAAGCTGTGAAGCCAGAGACCTGAGGAAGTTTGGACTAAAATTTTTTTAAAAATGTATTAACTTAGATATTTCTACAGAAATATAAACTGCAGTTGTTGAATAATAGTTTTTGAATGTTCCATTGAGAAATAAACATGGGAATGCTGGCAGACACAACACTCCCTACAGTTATTACAGTGTAGCATTTAGCAAATTAAACACATTTCCATATTATTTTGCTGATAAAATAAGTATTATTCTGGGTCATGATGATGAAGCTAGGATCAGGTTGCATCACTTCTAGTTGTCAGGCAATATAAAAATTAAAATACTGCAGATGAGGAAAACCTGACATAAAATAGAAAATGATGAAAATTACTCCAGTTAAAGCAGCATCTAAAAGCAGGAAAGAGTCACAGATACAGGCCACTCAGCTGTTCAATATATTTCTGGCATTTTCAATGAGATTAAGTCTATATTCTGGCATTATACCCTTATCCATAATTTCCTTTGGATCCAACAGACCACCAATCTCTACCTTGAATATATTTGAGTGAGCATTCACAGCTCCACATTAGAGGACTGGTGGTGTATTGGTACTGTTGCTGGACTAGTAATTCAGAAACCCAGTTTATGCTCAGATGACCAATGTTTGAATGCCACCACAGCAGATGGGTGCAATGCAAATCCAAAGAAATTTGAAATTAAAAGACTAATTGTGACCGTGAAACCATTGTCAATCATCACAGAAAGTTCTGATGCAAAAACATCCTTTAGGGAGGGAAATCCTTACCCAGTCTAGCCTACATGTTTAGACACAGAAATGTGAATGATTCTTGAATGCCCTCTGAAATGGTCAAGCAAGTAGTCTAATTGTATGGAAGTGTTAAACTTCTGAAGAAAATAGCAAATTGAACAAATCTCCTATGATTGACCTTGGCACTGAAAAATGAGCAATTCAGCTCTGTTGACATTCCAAAGTCATTCTTACTTCCACTGGAGGCTAATTCCAAAAATGGGACAGCTGTTTCACATTGGTACAATTCCATATGTATGACTTACCCAAGGTTGCGCTGGTGTCTATACATCCTCAACTATCAGTAATACAACTGGTAGAGATCATGGCACAATGGTCAGGAGAGAGTTGTCCTAGGAGCCTTCAACATTGACGCCAGACTCCTATGAAGTCTCATTGTATCAGGTCAAACATGGGCAAGGAAACCTCCTGCACATTACAACAAACTGACCTTACCACGATGATGAGTGCTTTTCCATGTTGAGCACCACTTGGAACAAATACACACGGTGACAAGGGCACCAGAACATACACCAACAGAACAAGTTTTGAACATGAATTTAATTCACTCACAGTATGCTCTCTGGGTCAGCATTTATTGTCCATCGCCAGTTGCCCTTGAGAAGGTGATGTTAAGCTGCCTTTTGGTGAGCAGTCCATTCATTTTAGATACCTCACAATGCTGTTGAGCAGAGAGTTCCAAATTTTTGACTCAGTGGGCAGGATGATATATTTCCAAGTCTGGATAGTGAGTGAGTTGGAAGGCAATTCTTGGGTGGTCACATTCCCATATGTCTACTGCCCTTGTTTTACTAGACAATAGTGGTCGTGCTTTTGGCAGGTGCTGTGTAACGAACATTGGCAAATTTCTGCAGTGCATCTTGTGGATTTTATACACTGCTTCTACTGAGTATTGATGGTGGAGGGAGTGAATGTTTGCAGGTATGGTGCTGATCAAGCTGTCTGCATTATCCCAGATGATGTCAAACTTGTTTAATGTTGTCGGGTTCTGGTTTGCGATCAGTAATTTGCTGATTTTTAAGTGGTTCAAATCACCCCCAGATACCTGGTTCTGACATTGGACTTATTTAGAGAATGTGAAATGAAGGCAGCAGACAGGTGTTTCAGGGCAAAAGAGTCTCTGTGTTTATTAAATGCAAAAGGTAAGAATAATACAAGAAATAAAAGGCAAATGTAATAAACTTTGAAATTGACAGAAACTATACAAATTAAATACACTAATTAAATACACTAATAGAAGGACAGTAATTAAATACACTAATAGAAGCTAAACAGCAGTTTTAATCACAGAAACTTTAATCAGGTTTCGTACCCTTGGGTTCCTGCACTGTCACCACCTGTTTTCCCCTCCCTGCCAGCAAGGTTGGAAGCTTTGGGGTCTCGGAACTTTAAGCTCACTAATGGGGGAAAAGAGTGATTTTGAAGTACAGCTGTCTGTTCCTGCTTACCGTACTCAGTGCCTCAATGAAGACCTTGTGCTGCTTAGGTCTTTAGTCAGGGTTAAGTCCACTGAAGCGGTAGGACATGTATTGGATTTATCGGATGAGTACTTGGCTTTCCTTACTTTCTGGTGGTTTTGCAAGTTGGTCTTCACTTTAGGATGTGTCTGAGGCCTTGTGTTGTAGGTCAGGTTAGTAGTTTTTGGAGATTGTCAGTTCTTATGTCTGCTATCATGGTCAGTTGCTGTTGGTTCCCCTGATATGAGACAGGCCTATGTGAGTAGGTTTTGGAATTGCCATTGGGATCTCTCCTCTGGAGGTAGCTGTGGGGAGATATCTCAGGGAGATAGCTGTTTGGAACCCCTTGTCTGGAGTTGGCTGTGGGGAAAGATCTTGTGGAAATAGCTGTTTGGGATCCATCTTCTGGAGATAGCTTGGGGTTAGTTCTGTCAGGTGAAATCCGGGCCTGCAATTGTACTAATTGTGGGCCTCTTATCTTTGCATCAAAACTGTGCTTGCCATTGTGTTACTGTTGTTTCCTTTGAGGTCAATTGGCTTCCTGACCATTAAGAGTATGTCTGAATTATTTTGATTGAAGTTGAATTCCCATTTTCTCTCTGAATGAAAATTGACTGAAGGTGAATGTCTGGTATCTGCATAGATTCCATAATGTCGGGGCTGGGTTGCCCAAGGTGTAAAAATTTGTTTCCGTCTAGAATATTAGGTCTGGTAGATTGTTCTATTGGAGTGGAGGTGTGAATTGGAACTTTTAGAGTGACCAACATTTCCAGGTAGCGATCTCCATGTTTGTGTATTTTTACCAGAACTCAGCCCAACTGCCCCTTTCTTTTAAAGGTTTTTGAAAAGTCCAGAGTTTTGGTCCAGTATTGAAGGATGCAGGGAATCTTCCTCAATTCTAGTGTTTTTGGAACTGAAGTCACCTCGGCAAGTGGGGAGTTTTTAATCACACTGCTGGCTTGTACCTTGAAGATGATGGGCAGGATTTGGGAGTCAGGAGGTAAGTCACCTATTGCAAGATTTCTAGCTGCCAACCTGCTCTTGTAATCACAAGACTTGTATGACTAGTCCAGTTCAGTTTTTGTTCAATAGTAACCCCAGGACGTTGTTAGTGGGAAATGGGGAAATTTGTCTTACTGGAAATAGCCAATGCCTGGCACTTGTGTGATGTGAATGTAACTTGCCTCTTGTGACCCCAAGAATGGATATTGTCCAGGTCTTGCTGCATTTCGACATTGGTTGCTTCAGTACTAAGGAGTTGCAAATAATGCTGAATATTGTCTCGTGATCAGCAAACATCCCCACTTCTGGCTTCATTGAGGGAAGGTAATTAATGAAGCAGCTGAATATGATTGGGTGAAGGACACTACTCTGAGGAAGTCCTGTGAAGATGTCCTGGAGCTGAGAAATTGATCTCCAACCACTATAACCATTATCCTTTGTGCTAGGTTTGCCATCTAGTCCTAGACTCTCCTATAAAGGCAAACAATCTTTCTGAATCCAAACTGTCAAGGGCTTTAAGAATCTTGTGTGCCTCAGTCTTGTGGGTGGCATGGTGGCTCAGTGGTTAGCACTACTACCTTACAGTGCCAGAGACCCAGGTTCAATTCCCACCTCAGGTGACTGTCTGTGTGGAGTTTACACATTCTCGCTATGTCTGGGGGGGTTTCCTCTGGGTGCTCCAGTTTCTTCCCACAGTCACAAAGATGTGCGGGTCAGGTGAATTGTCCCATGCTAAATTGCCCAGAGTGTTAGATGCATTAGTCAGGGGTAAATATAGGGTAGGGAAATGTGTCTGGGTGGGTTACTCTTCGCAGGGTCGGTGTGGACCTGTTGGGCTGATGAGCCTGGTTCCATAGTGTAGGGAACCTAATCAATTTGGTAACCACTTATTCTTCTAAGCTCCAAAGGTACAGGCCAGCCCAATTTACTAACCCCTTCTCTTAAGACATGCCCAGGATCAGTCAAATGAACTTTCTCTGGATTGTCTCCAATTCCAGTATATACTTTCTGAGATAACGAGGCCCAAAACTGTTCATAGTTATGGACTGACTAATGCCTTACATGACTTTAGCAAAACCTCCCTACTTTTGTATTCCATTTCATCTGAATAGAAGGCCAACATTCCATTTGCTTTCCCTATTACCTGCTGAACTTAGGTTTGCTTTTTTATGACTAATGGATGAGGACTCCCAAATGTCCATACTAAACATTGTTTGAATATTCTTAATCTTTGAAGTTATGCAGTTGGAAAGAGTGGAATAGACTAAGCTTGGGAGTCACTTTCAAATTTCAAGAGGGATATAAAATGGCTAAGCACTATATTCCAAATGAATGCCATGAGGGAATGTATAACTACTACCAATCGTCGGCTAAATTTAGAATGTACTTTAGTTCCTCTGATTTCTTATGGCAATCTATTAATCTATATAAGTAGGCACCTTCTGCAGTCTTCTGACTCTAACTCAGTTGTTTTGGAGGATTCCAGACTCTGAATAATTGCCCATGTTAGGGCCAGAGAAAATGTAGAGAAATTCCAAAGTAAACTGAAATTTCTTCTATGTTTTCAGGATTAAAATTGGATTCTTTTTAAAAATGGTGAAATCTTGCTGAATTCAAACTGGGGCTGATCATATGATTGAGATTCAGAAGCTTTGAACTCCCTCCTGATCCTATTGCCTACATGGCACAGACTGTCCAGATAAAGCTGATAAGGGATTTGGAGTCAAGCCAACTGCTTCCAGCCAGATCAGGACAAAGGAAGACATCAAGCCTCATTATGCTTGTCGTTACCTTTTTACCTCACAATGGAAACTCCAATCGGGAAGGTAAAGCAACAGAGAGTTTAACGATCTTTCAATAAGCTCAAGGAGATCAGCCATCAGCCAGGAAGTGCCTGTCTTTGTCACATGACTGAAATCAGATCTTGTTGAATTGCTTAAATATAACATCTCGGGATTCAAAGGCACTCACTGATGGATCTCCAAAGGGAGAGTAGGACTCTATTGCTAGCCTGCTTCAGACTTATCATCTTTGTCTCCAAATTGTAGTCTGGAAAGTAACTTCTGGATGTAAGAAGGGATACATTCTAGGCCCAGCTCTTTGAGGAAGCTATACTTGGATGCTGACCTAAGGTAGTTGTAACTCTCACAAACTGATTCTGGATGCCTCAGGTTCCAGGTTTTGGTAATCCAATCTTCTCTTCAGTCTTCCTTACTGTGTACATGTGGTTGGAGTAACAAAGTAATTCCTCCATGTTTTCATTGAAAATCTCATCTTTGATTTCACCTTAAAAGGAATTGTCTGTAGGCTTATTTCAAGAATTAGAAATTAAAATTCAGAGTTTGCAATTCAACTTCAGCCTACCTCTGAGAAATGGGAATAATAAAACAAGAAATACCCTGAACGATAACGCTGCCTTGGGTTTAATACATGATCAATAAGATCTCTTAATATACCTTGTTAAATATGTACCAAGTTAATTACAATTGTTATAACCTAAGCTGTATAATAGCTTAACTTGTGATCTTACGTGAAGCTGGTCTTTTGTTTGAGAAAAAGGTCTTCATGTGACTGTGTAAATTTTCCATGTTTAGCCACAAATACCCAAGATAACTACAGTGGATAATTGCTTAGGCATCTTAGGGAAAAGCAAAGTGTATTACGCATATCATAACTGATGAATGAAGGTCTGTTCAATAAATGGAAAACAGCCTAATTAGCAGCAACTATTTTGTACAAACGCAGAAAATTAAGGGTCATAGAAATATACAGCATGGAAACAGACCCTTCAGTCCCACTTGCCCATGCTGACCAGATATCCTAAATTAATCAAGCCCCATTTGCCAGCACTTGACCCATATCCCTTTCAATCTTTTCTATTCACATAACCATCCTGATGTCATTTAAATGTTGTGATTGTACAAGCCTCCACCACTTCTTCTGGTAACTTATTCCATACATGCACTACCCTTTGTGTGAAAAAGTTGCCCATTAGGTCCCTTTTTAAATCTTCTCTCTCTCACACACAAAACCTATGTCCTCAAGTTCTGGACTTCCCCCCAACCCAGGGAAAAGATTTTGTATATTTACCCTATCCATGCCCCTCATGATTTTATGAACCTCTGTAAGGTCACCCTTCAGCCTTGATGCTCTAGGAAAACAGCCCCAGCCTGTTCAGTCTACCCCTATAGCTCAAACCCTCCAATCCTGCAGTATCCTTATAAATCTTTTCTGAACCCTTTAAAGTTTCACATGATCCTTCAAATAGCAGGGAGACAAGAATTGCACACAACATTTCAAAAGTGGCCTAACCAATGTACTGTACAGCTGCAACACGACTCCCACCTCCAATATCAATGCTCTGACCAATAAAGGAAAGCATTCTTCACTATTCTATCTATCTGTGAATTCACTTTCAAGGAACTATGAGCTTGTACTCCAAGGTCTGTTGTTCAGCAACGCTCCCCAGGATCTTACCATTAAGTGTATGCCCTGCCCTGATTTGCCTTTCCAAAATGCAGCATTTCACTTATCTAAGTTAAACTCCATCTGCTATTCTTCGGCCCATTAATTAATCTATTTTTTTATTAAGACAGATGAATGCTATTTCCAAAATAAATATTCATACATTAATGCATCAATATATCATTACAGTAAGTCTCCATATTAGGTTGCCTAACTGGCATTATTTCTTTTTAATATCTCAGAATAGTGCCAGTTGACATGCTCAGCACTATTTTATACTGGGACTGATTGTTCTGATCGACTCCTGCTCAATGTTGGAGTTACCTCTCCTGCTCCTCTAGACTCTCTCTCTCTCTCTCTACCCAGTGCCTGACTCTTTCACTATACTTACTCTATATCACCAGCCCTTTTTTTTTCTAATCTACTGTCTCCTCCCACTTGCTGAATGGGGAAAACAGCCAGTGTGAGAGTAGCAGGCAGGAAAGTGGTCAGGTTCTCTTTTTGAGGGGGTGGTGGAAGGAGGGGTGATAGGTGAGGGAGTAAACTTGCAAGAGATCATGAAAGGGAGAATTGGCAGAGTGTTGAATGGGAGAGAAAGTGCATCAGTGAGTGTTGTACTGTAGAGTCTGCAAGCAGAAGAAAGTCATCCTGCAGGAGAGTCAAGAGTGGGAGTTTACATTTAAAAATTTAAAAATTTATGTTTTAGAAATTCCTTAATTTGTCAATATAGGAATTTGGGAATGTACAGTGTTCTAATTTTATAAGCTATAAAGTTAATATTTTCCTGAAATGAAAGCTCCTGTAGGACATAACTGCTTCATTTATATTGGTTGTAATGGGAAAATGATTCATTTAAAAGTCATATTTTTCAGGAATGTCGCTACAACTTGGAAGTGAGGACTTACTATATAAACAGACACAAATGACTGTCTAGTGGCGAAGCCTCTGTTTTTTCTGATTTTATTTGACCTCTCGCTTTTCAGCTCCCATCTCTTTATCTGTCTTTCTTTATCATGTGTGAGCAGGCATGCTATGATGGAGGAAGAGACTCATTGCTGTTTTAAGTTTTATTCTTTTGGTTCAAGGTATTAGAGAGATGACAGTCTATGTAGCTCGAGGTTACTTCCTGCAAATCCATGCACACCTTCCTTTCTTCCTGCCTCCCTCTATTCCCAGTCACATTCTATGTTTGACTTCTCACTATCATTGCCCTTGTCAGTCTCCTACTTCTTCCCCTTTGGAACATCACTTCCTCCCCTTTTATTTTCCTCCTTTTTCATGTCACCACCTTAAGTTGAAAACTGTATCATGCTCCTCCCAAAGACGGGTAGTCAGAGACCTCAAGAATCCTTACACTAGTTCCTTCCACTTATTAAATAGAGCTCTTGTTTGCAAAACTCAACTTTTTCCACTTCGAATTGCTTCAGTTATGATGGGAAAGGACTGCCTATCTATTCTGTTCTACTAAACTGTCACAATTTTGAAGTTGTGCAATGCAAATCTTTCCACTTCTTAAATGTAAATAGAAGCAAACATAGTTGTTTGCTGAAAAATTCAATAAAAATCAAATTTAGAATGAGAAAAGACATTCACATGATAACTTCTGAGGAAGCTCTCCTGACCCCATTCCTCATAACCCCATAAATCTTTTGCCATTTCTTTTGGGTTACTGTAACATTGGTGCTAAATTAGCAATGGGGGATTCTAAAAGATTTCTCACAGAAATTCAACCTTTTTTCTCAGCTCAATATTTATTCTCCTGCTTGTTAAATCAAAACAATGACTACCACAGATATATTGTCACTATGCTGATTGATTACATGGCTGTTTTCGTCAAGGCACATAGAAGTAGAAATAAAACTTTTAAAATTTCTGCCCTCTAGTTTTCATAGCAAGAACTGCGAGAAGATGAAAGGAAATGGACATTTCTGCTATATGCATCCTGGGAAATTAGTACACAGAAAGGATCTCAGACAAACTAAAGTATTTGAGAAGCAAGGAGAATTTTAAAATAAAGGCTTTGAAGATATTAAGAAGTTAAATTTATTTTGCTGTTTTTGTAAGATATAGGAGATTAGACCAGCAGTTACAAAACAAGAGACATACAAAATCAAATTTTAAAACACATGCATTTACAAGAATAAGAAATGGGAATAGGAGTAGGCCAAAGTGCCCTTCAAAACTGCTCATGGTTGAGTATGTCTCAGAGCTCCACTTCCCCACAGTAACCTCGAATATATTGACCTTTATCAATATTCAATGATCTAAACATCGACATCTTTCTTTAGTAGAGAATTTAAATTAAACAAATCATAACCAGTTGAGTGGAATGTCTCCCCTGAATGGCAAAGACCTTATTCTGAGACTGTGCTGCCATGTTCTAAATACCCAAGCTAATGGCAAAATCTATTCAATATCCATTTGTCAACTCTCAAGAATGATGTACGTTACAATTTGCTCACATTTCATTCTTCTAGACTCCTAAGAACTGGGAAAAAATGTCCATCCAATCTCTCCTCATCCATCTAGTCTTCATAGGAACTAGTTTCGTGAATCTTCATTGCACTCTTTCCAGGGCTAACTCTCTCAACCAAGAGATTGGATCACAACCTTTACCATCTTGCCCCATCCAATTAGGAATGGTGACTATTATCAACACACCAGCATTACAGATGGTGCTCTTCACCCAATTTGGTTTTCACCAAATGATTTTTAAAAAGCAGCTAATAGCACATAATACTGCAACGACTTTAGGCCCTAACTACATTCTGATAATAATATTGAAGACTTGCATTGCAAAACTTGCTGCAGCCTTTTAGCCAGGCTGTTCTAATATAACTACAGAAATGGCATCTACCTGGACAACTTTCTATATTATCAGTCTTGTGCTCACAAAAATCAGTACTAAATCAAGTAAACCAAGTTTACTCTCAAGTATCAGTAACATGTTAAAAGGTTCATCAAAAGTGTTATCAAGCAACACTTACTGAGCAATAATCTGCTCACTGACACTGAGATGGGGAATCTGCTAAGTGTTCTCAGCTCCTGAATTTATTATAACTTTGGTTCAAAAATAGATAGAAGAGCTGAATTCAAGAGGAGAGGTGAAATTTAACGTCAAAAGCACATTTGTCCAACTGTGGCATCAAGGAACCCCTAGCAAAGCTGAAGTCAATGGGAATCTTCTGACTGGATACATTCCTGGTACAGAGGAAGCTGTTTGATTGCTTGCTGCTAATGCTGTCCTGTGTTGTAGCTTTCACCAGTTTGATACTTTGTTGATATATCTACCCAATGCTGCTCCTGGTATGCCCTGCTGAACTCTTCACTGAATCAGGGTTGATCCCCTGCTTTGGTAATGGAGTTGGGGATATGCTGGGCCAGCAGGTTGCAGATTATGTTTGTGTAAAGTTCTGTTACTTCTGTTACTTCATTGATATGCAGTCATGGGTGGTCAAATCTGGGAGAGCTATCTTGGAGACTAATCAATAGCCTGACCTCATACGTAAGGTATGACTGAGTATAACTGAACCCATTTAGAATGGTTGCTGTGCTAAATTACACAATAAATAGTAATGTCAATGTAAACAGAAAACTTTGTCTCTACAAATAGTGTCATTTCCACAGATACTATCATGAACAGATCTGTGGCAGAAAGATTAGTCAGTATGGGGTCAAATATATCTTCCTCTCTAGTTGGTTCCCTCACCACCTCAAGCAAGCTGAAATGTCCTAAAAACGTGACAAGATTAGACAGTACTGGTGCTGCTGAGCCACTTTGCCATGGACATGGAAGTCCACACCTCAATACATTTTGCATTCTTATAATTTTCAGTCCTTTCTCAAAATGATGTTCAAAATGGAGGAGAACTGACTCATCAGTCAAGGGAGAGCAGTGCATGGTAAGCAGTAGGATGTCCAAGTTTGACTTGGTGGTGACTCATAAGGTAGCTTCTTCCTGACTACATATTGCTGCTCCGCCATCACCTCTGTGGAGTCTGTCCTGCTGTTGGGACAGCACATTGCCAAGGATGGTGGTGACATTGACTTCAGCTATAATCAGGCATACCTTTCATATGAAGTCACACTGTTGATTAGTTTCAAAGATAGCTCTCTAAATTTTGGCAGTGCCCCCCCCAGATGTTACTAAGGAGAACTTCACAGGGTCAATATGGGTTGAGTTTGCCATGGTAATTTCTGGTGTCTACGTTGCTTCATTCTGCCTTGCTAGACCATTTTAATGAACACTTAAGTATAAATCATGTTAACACAGATCTGGAATCAGATGTCGGTCAAACTGTATGATGGTGGCAAATTTCTACCCCTAAATCAGTAAAACAGATTTACAGGAGCTCATAATTTAAGACTCTCAAATTATCGAATTGTGCCAGTGATAATGCCAAACAGAAGATTATCAACTGTACAAATAAAAACATTTTTGGAATACTGAGGGAAATATCAACTGCAGACGGTGAGAAACAACCAAGATCTTTTGGCAACTGAGCTCTAAATTTCTAGATACCTGTCATGATGTGTTCGCTTTGCAACGGTCAATGTCCCTCGTCTCTTCACATTTCAAAACAGGAGGCCTAGTTAGCAGCTTAGAGACAAAGGTTTGGGCCACTTAAAACATGGCTGATGGTATTTCTTAGAAACTAAAGGAATAAGACTTGAAAGCAATGTAGGGAGTGTCAAGTTACCATCAAACAAGTCATCAAAATGCAAGAGAAATGTCTGAATGGATATGGAGAAGTCATTCAGTATACACCAGCCAGGATCTTCAGAATGACTACTATGTGTTGCAGTCTGTGCAATTTTACATCTGCAGAAGCACCAAATTGCACAATCTAGGACCTCTTTAGATAGTTCTAATGAGGGAGAGAAAGGTAATGAGGAGGTTTGGAAAGGTGATGTATGCAATGAGCAAAGGTGATTTATGAGCAGCAGCATGTATTGTTGACTCGGATGCCAAGGGATGGAAGCCATGCAATTTATTTTACCATAATAAGGGGCAGCATGATGCCTCAGTGGTTAGCACTGCTGCCTCACAGTGCCAGGGACTCAGGTTCAATTCCAGCCTTGGGTGACTATGTGGAGTTTGCGTATTCTCCCCCTAGAACATAGAACATTTCAGCCAGTACAGGCTCTTCAGCCCTCGCTGTTGCACCGACCTATGACAACAATCTGAAGCCCATCTAACCTGCATTATTTCATTATCATCCATATGGTAATCCAATGATCATTTAAATGCCCTTAAAGTTGGTGAGTCTACTACAGTTGCAGGCAGGGCGTTCCTCTCCCCTACATTCTCTGAGTAAAGAATCTAGCTCTGACATCTGTCCTATATCTATCACCCCTCAATTTAAAGCTATGTCCCCTCATGCTGGCCATCACCATCTGAGGAAAAAGGCTCTCATTGTCCAACCTATCTAATCCTCTGATTATCTTGTATGTCTCTATTAAGTCACCACTCAACCTTCTTTTTCTCTTGAAAACAGTCTCAAGTCCTTCAGCCTTTCTTCATAACACCTTCCCTCCATCCCAGGCAACATCCTAGTAAATCTCCTCTGCACCCTTTCCAATGCTTCCCCATCCTTCCAATAATGAGGCGACCAGAACTGTAAGCAAACTCCAAGTGTGGCCGCACTAGAGTTTTGTACAGCTGCAACATGACCTCATGGCTCCGAAACTCAGTCCCTCTACCAATAAAAACGAATACACTGTACACCTTCTTAACAGCCCTATCAAATTGGGTGGCAAGTTTCAGGGATCTATGTACATGGACACTGAGATTTTGCTGCTCATCCACAACTACCAAGTAGTCTGTATTCCTGTTACTCATTCCAAACTCATTCACCTCACACTTTTCCGCATTAAACTCCATTTGCTAAGTCTCAGCCCAGCTCTGCAGCTTACCTGTGTCCCTCTGAAACTTGCAATATCCTTCAACTCCACTGACCTTAGTGTCATCCACAAATTTACTAACCCATCCTTTTACGTCCTCATAAATAAAAATGACAAACAGCAGTGCTCCCAAAGTAGGTCCTTGTGATAGACCATGATTAACTGAACTAGTGGTTACTTTAGCGGTTTGGGTGGTGCTAAATGTTCCAGAATGAACATTTCCCATTAAATACTACCCTCTGCTTCTTTCAGCTAGCCAAGTTCCGATCCAAACTACTAAATCACTCTCAATCCTATGCCTCCATATTTTCTGCAGTAGCCTACCGTGGGAACCTGATCAATGCTTTACCCTCATCCACCTTTTTGGTCACCTTCTCAAACAACTCATTAAGGTTATGAGGTACGACCTACCCTTCACAAAACTGTGTTGACTATCCCTATCCCATGTCTGTGTGGCTTTGCTCTGGATGCTCTAGTTTCCTCCCATAGTCCTGACGTTTCAAGTATAACTGACCCTTTGTCAAAGTTTTGTCAGTTAGACTCGAAACATCAGCTGTTTTCTCTCCTACAGATGCTGCCAGACCTGCTGAGATTTTCCAGCATTTTCTCTTTTGGTTTCAGATTCCAGCATCCACAGTAATGTGCTTTTATCCTCCCATAGTCCCAAGGTTAGGTGGATTAACCATGGGAAATGCAGGGTTAAGGGGATAGGGCAGGGAGTGGGATACATTTTGTAGGGTTGGTGCAGGCTTGCTGGGCTGAATGGCCTGTTTCCACACAATAGGGATTCTGATTCTATAATTCTGCAGGTTTAGAATACATTGGTGTGATCATGTTTATTTAGGGGAAGAAGAGATTTGTGAGGTGCATTGTTTTAAAAAAAAAGTCATAGGAGCAGCCAAAGGGGACAACATTATCTTGGTAAATAAAATGATTTGAAGTCGTTAAAAAGAGCTCATTCACTAAATTTATGCTGTTAAATAATTTTTGATGAATTGCAATATCAAAGACAAAGTGGTATAATAGTGAACATCTGAGCAGCTCCCATACTGAAATTGTGTACAATTAAATGGTCCAGTGAAGAGAGACAGTGTGTTGCATTGGAGGGTGCCTACTTGCAGATGTAATATTAAATTAGTGTGCCTCACCTGTCTCTTCAACTGGATGTAAAAGATTCCACCTTGCCGTTCTGAAGAAGAACAGGCTACTGCTCGTGTCTTGAGCAATGTTTCGCTTTTAATCAATGCCATAACAAAACAAAAATCTGGCAGAAGCACAGTGTTGTTTGTGGAAATTTACTGTTTGTATGTTACGTACAGCATTGTGATTCCTACAATAGTGACTACAATTCAAAAGTGTTTAATTGGTTGTGAAGAGTTTGAGACATTCAGTTGTCATGAAAAGCATGATATGAATTTTATATGTGAGAACTCATAATAACATCCTGGAAGCATGATTTTTCAAAAAAACGATCTGACTCTGTATTTGTATGACTGCACTTCTACGTCCTCTTGTTTAAATTAATAAGATGAACTAATACAAGAGAGCAGTCCAACAACATTCAAAATATGCAAGGCATTGGCGAAGGCCTGAATGCACTTGTGTGATTACCACATTTATTTCTTGATGGAGGTGGCTCCCCTTTCTATGGTTGAAGGCATCATAAAGGCCTGAGACATTACAGAAAATTAATGCATTAAATGATCTCCTCCTTCTCTGCCAGTGTGTATCACTGCCCTGGAGAGATATTCTGCATGCTGACAACCCTCAAGAAGTACAGCTACTGCATACAGCTCGGTAGAGCTTTTAACATCCAGTACCATCTGACATGGATTTTGTAAGTTACTGCTCTGTATCCAAAATCTGCACTTAATTAATTGTGTTGTGTGAGTCACCAAGTTAAAATCCAAGTACCTATCTCAGTAATATCACCAAGGAGTGAGTTTCTGAATGTTTGTGGTCTGTAGGTAGCATGTGATAGTGTACTATCAGACAGAGGGATCATCAAAATAGCATTTATAACCAGAAGCAAGTGGGTAAAGTGTATTAAAGGTGCAAATGCACTTCATGGTTGGAGGTAAGTCTGGTGACCAGAAGCTGTTCACCTTTTGGGACCAATGTGAAGTCTTAGGCCTGAATTCATACCCCTGGGCTTGTATTGTGTTAAACACAATCCTCTGCTGAATGGATATGATGTCAGGATATACTCAATACCATTCATAAATATTGAAGAGAACATTTCATCCTACTGTTGAGTATGAAGTGTAGGCTGAAAAAATCTTCAGTTACAGAAAGTGAGTTGATCAATTGTTCAGTTGCAAAAATTTGAAAGGTCACAAACTCCTGCAATTTGTTCTCTTTACTCACAGCGCGCATACACTATGTTCCACCATTGATTCTGCTTGACCCAGTCTCCTGAGGGAAGCAACAAACTGGATAAACCTTAAAATTTATGATTTTTTTTCATCACCATTACAATCCCTGCACAGACAAGTAATACATGAACAATGAAACAAAATTTAAAGATATGTACCGTAACAGACAGCCTAAAAGTACTATTGATGAAACACTTTCGAAAGCAGGTGAGAGTTTAAACTACAGAATAAAAATTTTAATAAAACTGTTATCAACTGTGCTTGGACTTGATTTATTATTGTCACATGTACCAAGATGCAGTGAAAAGTATTATTTTGCACATGTAACCCGCCAAATCAGACCTTACATAAGTACATCAGGGGAATAGAACAGAATACTATAGTTTTATATCTATAGAGAAGGTGTAGAGAATATGAGATAGATACGCATTCAATTCTCCCAGAATATATCCAAAAAGGTTGAAAGCTCCTAAGTATTTTCATAGAACATAGAACATAGAACATAGAAAAATACAGCGCAGTACAGGCCCTTCGGCCCTCGATGTTGCGCCGAACGAAGCCTACCTAACCTACACTAGCCCAATAACCTCCATATGCTTATCCAATGCCCGCTTGAATGACCATAAAGAGGGAGAGTCCACCACTGATACTGGCAGGGCATTCCATGAACTCACAACCCGCTGAGTAAAGAATCTACCCCTAACATCTGTCCTATACCAACCTCCCCTTAATTTAAAGCTATGTCCCCTAGTAACAGCTGACTCCATACGCGGAAAAAGGTTCTCACTGTCAACCCTATCTAAACCCCTAATCATCTTGTACACCTCTATCAAATCTCCCCTAAACCTTCTTTTCTCCAATGAGAAAAGCCCCAAGTGCCTCAGCCTTTCCTCATACGATCTTCCTACCATGCCAGGCAACATCCTAGTAAACCTCCTCTGCACCCGTTCCAGTGCCTCCACATCCTTCCTATAGTATGGCGACCAAAACTGTACACAATACTCCAGATAAGGCCGCACCAGAGTCTTATACAACTGCAACATGACCTCAGGACTCCGGAACTCAATTCCTCTACCAATAAAGCCCAGTACACCATATGCCTTCTTCACAGCACTATTTACCTGGGTGGCAACTTTCAGAGATCTGTGTACATGGACACCAAGATCCCTCTGCTCATCCACACTACCAAGTAGCCTACCATTAGCCCAGTAATCCATCTTCTTGTTACTCCTACCAAAGTGAATGACTTCACACTTAGCTACATTGAACTCCATTTGCCACCTTTCTGCCCAGCTCTGCAACTTATCTATATCCCGCTGTAACCTACCACATCCTTCTTCGCTGTCCACCACTCCACCGACTTTCGTATCATCCGCAAACTTGCTCACCCAGCCTTCAAGCCCCTCCTCCAGGTCATTTATAAAAATGACAAACAGCAATGGTCCCAAAACAGATCCTTGTGGAACACCGCTAGTAACCGCACTCCAAGATGAACCTTTACCATCAACTACTACCCTCTGTCTCCTTCAAACCAGCCAATTCCTAATCCAAACCTCTAATGCGCCCTCAATGCCATACCTCCATAATTTTTGCAGTAGCCTACCATGGGGTACCTTATCGAATGCCTTGCTAAAATCTTTCAAATCTTTTCCTTCTCCTGCCTGGAAACATTTGACTAGAAGATTTTTTTTTCACAGATCTTTCTCATAAAATAATTTAGGGCATCTCTTTTAGGACATCTCTTAATTTCCTAATTATCACCCTGGAATTAGGAAAAAGGTTAGTAAAAGGAGTAGATCCATTAAGGGACTGAAAAATGGATTCACACCTGAACACAAGGGTGTGGCTGAGGTGTTAAATAAATCCTTTGATAAAGACAGATACAAAGAAGGAGATGCTACTGAGACCCTGGTGACAGAGGGTACAACTGAGTCACGAGAAGGATACAAAATAGTTGGAGCAGAAGTGTTGTATAGATTGTTGGTAACTAAAGTTGACAAGGCACTGGATGAGATGCATTCAAGGACTATGAAAGAAAACAGTGGTAATTATAGAGGCAATGGCTAGAATCTTTCAGTCTTCCCTACACTTGAGAAGGTACTAGAAGATTGGAAAATTGCAGCCACTTCAAAATTTGTTCAAGCAAAGTTGTAAGGATAATTCCAGCAATTACAGACCAGTCAGTTTAACTTCAGTGAGAGGGAAGCTTCCAGAGACAATTATTTGAGTTAAAATTAGTAGTTACAAAGAAAAAGGTAGATTGATTAAGAAGAGTCGGCGTGGATAGCTGAAGGGCAAATCATGTTAACCTAGCTTGCTAGAGTTTTTTGAAGTGATAATAAAGGCTCAGTGAGGGTAATGGTGTTGAAATGTCGTATGCATGGAATTTCAGAAGACAGTTGATGTAGTATCACACAACAGACTTGAAGAAAGTTATAACTCACAGGATAATGGATCGGTCGAAACATAAATACCAGAATGGCTATGTGATAGGAAACCAAGCGTAATGGATATTTTTCAGGCTGGAAGAATTTTGATAACCATCCTTTATAGGGACCCTTGATTTTATTGATATATATTAATGATGTGGATCTTGTTGTGCAGGGGACAATTTCAAAGGTTGCAGATGACAAAACTTGGAAGATTTATAAACTGTGAGTTGGGGTGGGGGCAGTGCAGCATTCCAGAAGTTGAAATAAAGGATAAGTAACAGATAAATTTCAATGCAGAGAAGTGTGAGGAGATGCATTTTGGTCATAAGAACATTGACAGACAATATAAAATAAATGGTTAAATTCTAAAGGGGATACAGTAGCAGAAGGAAAAGGTTGCATATGTGCTCTGATGGTTGGAAGTAGCAAGACAGGGAAAAAGAAGAGCAAATATTTAGTATTCTCAGCTTTATTAATGGGGAAGTGATTGCAATAGCAGAGAAGTGATGTTCAACTTGTATAAGACACATTTTAGGCCTCAGCTGGAATTCTAGGGTGCCACATTACAGAAGGAAAGAAAACACATTGGAGAGTGTACAGAAACAGCTTACAATAATAGTTGCAGAAATGAGAACCTTCAGTTTTGATGATAGATTAAAAAAATTAGGTTTGTTCTCCTTGGGCTGGAGGTTTTCAAAATCATGAGCATTGAGTAAACAGAGAAAAACTGTTATTACTCATAAAAGAAACAAAAACAAAAGGGCATAGATTTGAATTGATCTGTAAAAAAAGCAAAGTAAAGTGAAGAAAAGCTTTTTCTCTCAGCATGTAGCTCCAAGTTTGGTATACACTGCCTGGAAATATAGTGGAGGCATTCAAGATGGTGTTGGATGATTATTTGGAAAAAATAATGTACAAATGCAAGGAGAAACAAAATAAGGAAATTGGCACAAGGTAATGATGCTCATTTAATAAACTTGCGAAGGCATGAAAGCCTGAATCCCCTCCTTCTGCACTATAACACTTCTGTATTTCTGTGACAGAATGGGTCTTCCAGAAGATTTCTCTAGCTATGTCTAAGCAAGTTTTCAAGTTCTCGCTCGAGACTGTTCATTAGTTTTAATAATCATTTTATTAAGCAATGCGAGGAGAGATTCACCTTGGTTAAAAAGTCGAAGTAAAACTCCAAGGTATACAAAGCGTCAAGTATTTTAATACTATTACTAACAGTCATACACTGGGGTGGCACAGTGGCTTAGTGGTTAGCACTGCTGCCTCACAGTGCCAGGGACCCGGGTTTGATTCTGGCCTCGGGCGACTGTCTGTGTGGAGTTTGCATGTTCACCCCATATCTGTGTGGATTTCCTCCCACAATCCAAAGATGTGCAAGTTAGATGAATTGGCCATGCTAAATTGCCCATAGTGTTAGGTGCATTAGTCAGGGCTAAATGTAGGGTTGGGGAATAGGTCTGGGTGGGTTACTCTCCGGAGGGTCAGTGTGGACTTGTTGGGCCGAAGGGCTTGTTTCCATACTGTAGCAAATCTAATCTATTAGCAACTTATTATACAAATTCCAATCTTCCTTCACACAGACATAAAACAAGTGTGTGCATTCTGTATTATAAATTAATATTGCTACGTTATCATTTGCTTGGAGTAATCAATCTTGTGTTCGATGTTACTATTTCCTTCCTTATCAGTATTGACCCTTTTCTCCCCCATGTGGCCCCCTTAGAATATTTTATTAACATTTTCTATTTACACAGATGCCTGCAGAAATCCTGCTGATACAAACCACTAGGATGCATACAATTCATTCAATACTGAATTGAATTTGTTTTTTGTTTTATTAAAAAATAATTCACCCATTATAACCTAAAATTTACTCCAACATGCCACAAATTTGATCTTTTCTATCTGTATGAGCTTCTGTCATTATTCCAGTGTGAGAACTATAAAAACTTCTGACTTCCAGCTGTTCTATCACTGTCTTACACACCGGCAAAATAACTTTGAGAGATTTCAGAGATATCCCAGAAACCCTTACTCTGCCCAAACACATTTCCATGGTGATGTGAAATCACATGGATCTCATATCCAGGTGGAGACACTGATTAACTATCCTTATAAGCCCGACTCTTCCCCCTTCCAACTCCATTGTGATTCAGCCCCTCTCCCTGCCTCCCCCTCACATTTGATGGTCTGCATTGCTTTTAATAGACTTTGCAAATAAACTGATGAATTGATGAACATGCATAGCTTACTGGTGGTGATTAATAAATTAAAACAAAATGCCTGGCTGATTTGGAGACAAGAAAAAAACCTTCAGTTTTATGTAAGAGAAATGAATAAATACATCCAACCGTCTTTCATCTTGACCTAAATAAAGGTATCCCCTGCTTTTTGAATATTTGCTTTACACCAATTCACTTTGATGAAAGACCTACATTAGTAGAGGTACACAATACTTTATCTGAAACATTCGGGACCAGCTGGTTTTCGGAATTCAGAATTTTTCAAATTTTGGAATAAGGGACAGTTTGATGGTGAAATTTATAAAAATCTTACTGGAAAGCAGACTCACTGTGAGAACTATGGGCCCTGAGAGAGAATTGAGGCCTGCCAGTGCTGGGCCACGTCTCCTACTAGCCCCCACACTCCCCCCCACCCCGACCCCAAACACCATGTCGCATCTGAATAATATGCATTGAGTGGATGTGGAGTTGGGTTAACTGTTTGCACAACAAACAACCTTGCTAATGAGAAAAAAAACTTCACGAACACACCTTCAGATTTCACAGCTTCTGGGATTTCAGGATTTCGGATAAAGAGTTGTCTACTTGTACCTGTTTTTGATAACTGAAAGAGGATTTTCCCTTCTATGGAAAAGTGTGTGCAGTGAGAGTGACGCTGACAAATGCATTCCCTGGAAATGTTAATAGATCGTCCTCTTCCTCCTTCTTCTACCCCCCCAATCTCTGACAACTCTGCCTAACATACCATGATCGCCGCCACCACCCCTCAGCCTTTTAGTGTGCTCGTTGTCTTCCCGATTCTGGTGAGTGAAACTACACTGTACATATATTATTTCTACTTTATATATGTTGAGTATTTATCATATCATTCCTGCTGTTACTATATATTAGTGTTACTTTAGGTTTTGTGTGTTATTTGGTATGATTTTGAAGGTTATGTTTTGGGTCTGGGAACACTCAAAGTTTTTTCCCTATAAATTAATGGTAATTGCTTCTTCACTTTACACCAGTTTGGCTTACGAAAGGTTTCACAGGAACACTGTACTTTTGGATAGCGGCAGACATCTGTAGACAGTTTTAAGCACAATTGCTTACAACGTGATATTCTCAACACTTTCTTGGGAATTTGGGCACTCATCGAGCAGCCCTAATTAAGCAAATGGATGGCTGCCATGTCTCCAAGCATAAAGACCTTGTAACCCTAACCATGAGTGATTTGGTGATGGAAAAAAAAAGACATTCATTTGCATCTAAAAGCGCTTTTGGATATAATCGGAAAAAACACCTTGCACCTCAGCATTGTGTGGCACAGTCGCAGTGTCCCTATTTCCGCTCCAGCAGACCTGGGTTCAAGTCACACCCCTTCCAGAATTGTGTCATAAATGTTGATTTTTTTTTGGTTAAACACCTTGTAACTTGCATTGTCAGAAAAACAGTCTGGACTACCTCTAATCTCTACCAATCAAACCACCGAGGACCACAATCAGCAAAACAGGTTATATGACCCTTTTCCTTTCACCTTACATTGAAGCCACAACTTCAAACCACAATTTTACACCTATTTACCATATAACTACTGAGGATGATAAGGATTGCGTTCAGATTGACATTAGCATCATGGGTTGAGCTTGATTTCTGAGTAGCTGCATTTCATTGGTGAATCACTTGTTTTTCCAATAAATCGTGAAGTAATTTATCATTTGAATCCATTCCTCTGATTTAAAATCTGTTCTTGAATTGATATTTGTCCAGTTCAAGTTGATGAAATTGATCGGCCTAGAACTAGTTGCCGTTTCTGGCATTTGTGTTCGCTGCATAGTTACTTCTGGTGAGCAAAGAAAAAAAACTTTTGATCTTAAGTCTCATTTGAATTTAGATAATTTTCTGGTTATACTAAATTAAATTACTTGCTTACCCCTTCATTTATAAACCTTTTAGCATTTTAAAAGCTGAATTCCGCCTCAAGTGAACCTTCTTGCATCCATCAAGAAAGTGAAATCTATAGAAGAGATCAATATCATTTTGATGCAAGACAAAACTTCACTCAGTATTATCAGTGATTTTAATAAGTTATTCTAAAGTACCTGATTACATTAATCAGATGGTCCTGAGATTCAGATTAATATTGGATTGTTGTCAGTTGCTTTATATAAGAATATTTAATGGCACTCAAATAAACCGTTCATTTTTTACTTTTCCTTTATTGTTAAAGTAAGATTTCATTTTTTATCTCAGGGGATTATTAAAGATCACCTCTAAGTGTGCTCAACTGAGTATTAAAATTTTAAACTAACACCAGTGGCAGTGGATTATTTGGTCATTATTTGTTTGCCTTTTATGGCATTGTTTGCATTATTTGACTGCTTTATTTGTGAATGCAACTATGACTAAATTTCAAGTGTAATTCATTGAATATAAATAAAGCATTGTTGCCTTCCTGAAAACAGAAAAGGTGCTCAATACCCAGTATCTGAACCTTTACCACAAATCCACTTTATATTTAGCCAGCTTAAAAAAATCTGTCATTCATCTTCTATCCCATTCTCCTTAGATTCCAAATTCTTTTGCACTAGTTAGGATTTGAACCATATTTGATTGAAAGCACTCTCCCATGGCCAGCTTTCAATCATACTCCATCCTATTTTAATGAACTTTCAGTTTCTAAACTCAAATTCTAATGTGAGGTAGGTAATGGATGGGACGTGATGGTGTTTGGTTAAGTTTTAAGAGCATTGCTTTGAATTAATGTCACATTATTTTGTTGGGATTGTATGTAAAATTAGCCCAGTAGAATTTCTGTTTATATTTGTATTGTGTGTGCAAATCATTTGAGAGATGACTATACAATGAAAAGGTTTCAAGCGTATTGTATTAAGAGACAAACAGAATGTGCATTTTTACTGCGTGTTACCATAAATTTACATCAAACAAATACATTAGGTATAGGAACATAGGAAATAGGAGCAAAATTAGGCCATTCTGCACATCAGACCTGCTCCACATCTCAAATAGATCATGGTGATCTACATCAAAGCCACGTTCTCATGTAATTCTCATATCCCTTTAGATTTTTATGGTATTAAAAAAATGTGAACCTTGAACACATTCATTGGCTGAAGCTCCATATCCTTCTACAGTAAACATTCTAAAGATTCATCATACTTTGTGAAGAAATTCCTCCTGTGCCACCTAGTTCCGAACAGTCCAAATCCCCATCAAGCAATTAACAAATGTTGTTAATTGATCAATCATTCAGATATTTTCCAATTAATCTATCTATTCAGAAATGCTATTACAAACTAATTGAGCAGATGTGATTTGAACTCTGATCTCTTAACTCATGGAGGAATACTAACATGACACTACAAGAGCCTTTCACTTGATCAATAATCGAAACATAAAAGATAGGAGCAAGGATAGGCCATTTGATCTCTAGAGCCTGCTCCGCCATTTAACATGATCATGGCTGATCACTGAGCTCAATACCTTAACCCTGCCTTCCCCCCACTTCTCCCTTGATCCTTTTAGACACAAGAACTATATCTACCTTCTCCTTGAAAACACAAGGTTTGGCCTCATCCACTTTCTGTGGTAGTGAATTTCATAGAGTCAGCATCCTCTGAGTGAAGAAATGTTTCCTCATCTTAGTTTTAAAAGGTTTACCCTTTATCCTTAGACTATAATCTCTGGTTCTGGACACCCCCACCATCAGGAACATCCTTCCTGCATTGAACCTGTTTAGTCCTGTCAGAATTTTGTAGATTTTTGTGAAATCCTAAATCATTCTTCTAAACTCCTGTGAATACAATACTGATCAACATAGTCTCTCCTCATTCATACATTAGTCTTGCCATCCCAGGAATCAATTTAGTAAACCTTTGACAGCACTCCCTTTATAGCTAGAACATCCTTCCTCAGGTAAGGAGACTAACACTGCATACAATATTCTAGGTTTGGCTTCACCAATACCCTCTATGATTCCAGAAAGACAGGGAAAGACGTCCTTGTTACTGTGCTCAAGTCCTCTCTCTGTGAAGGCCAACATCCTTCTCTTTTTGCCTGCCGCACTTGCTCACTTACTTTCAGTGACTGGTATATGACAACACCCAGCTCTCATTGAACATTTCCCCCTCTCAATTTACAGCCATTCAAATAACAAATACCTTCTTATTTTTGCTACCAAAGTGGATAACCTCAAATTTATCCATATTATACTGAATTTGCCACACATTTGACATTCACTCACCCTGTCCAAATAACACTGCAATGTCTCTGTATCCTCCTCACAGATCACCCTTCCAGCCAGCTTTGTGTCATCTGCAAATTGTGAGATATTCAGAGCACTCATTTAAATCATTAATATATAGTAAATAGCTGGTGTCCTCATACCAATCACTGCAGCATCACACTAGTCACTGCCTTCCATTTATTTTAAAATGCCCCATTTATTTCTACTTTTGTTTGCTGTCTGCTAACAATTTTCTATTCGCCTCAACACATTACTCCCAATCCAATGTTCTCCCATCATACCTATTAATCTCTTATGTGGGGCTTTGTCAAAAAACTTCCAAAAGTCCAAATAAATCACATCCACTAGCTCCCCCAATCAATTCTCCTGATTGCATCCTCAAAGAATTCTAGTTGATTTGTTAAGTATGATTTCCCTTTTGTAAATGCAAGTGCTCTGCTATAAAACCCTTGTTAATGGCCGATAGCATCTTCCCTTATGTCAACACCAGACTCACTCATCTATAATTCTGTTTTCTTTCTACATCCCTTTTCATATAGTGGGGTTACATTAGCTAGCCTCTAATCTGAAGGAACTTTTCCAGAGTCTAAACAATCCTGGAAGATGACCACCAACATATCCACTTTCTCAAGTACTCTGGAATGTAGATGATCAGGCCCGGGGAATATATCACCTTTCAATCTCATCAATTTCTCCAACACCATTTTTTGATTAATACAGATTTGATTTAGTTCCTTCCTCTCACTAAACCCTGTGTTCTTCATCATTGCTGGTATGGTGCTCATGCCCTCTTTTGTTAAGACTTGCAAAGTATGAATTTAGTTTGTCAGCCATTGCTTTCTTCCCCATTATGAATTACCCCTTTTCTCACTGTAAGGGACTTATGAGAAAGTTTATAACCTTAAAAACTTGTCCTTAAATATTTAGACAAAAATGAAACTTTGAATTGTAGAACACATTTGCTGCACAGTAGAAAATAGACAGGCAGGGAGGGTAAGACATTATGAACGTTTGCCTTAATATCAGTGAATCTGTATAAACAGGACATTGAGTGATAACATTCACAGCTGTACCTTTGTGAAATTAATAACAATGTTTGAATCTGAACTTGAAACTCTGCATCAATTAACTTCTGTCCTGAATTATTGTCCTTCACTACTAACTGTCTAGTTCCGAACGTGCAATGTTTTTGTTAAACTTTTGTGTTTGTGACATTACAGCTTTTGTAAACTTGTGTATAAAGATAGTCTGTTTGAGATAGTACGATGGAGGAGCCTGCCAGGGCTCTTCAAGAGCTGATGTTCTACTCTCCTGGGTCATTGGAATCCAATTAGCCTGGCGTATAGGTATCAGTGTTATGTTGTAATCGTGATGCTATTAGTAAATGAAGGGAATGATTAAAATTAAACTAAACTGTCTTTAAGAGATAAAGATCACACAACGGCAGGTTATAGTCCAGCAGGTTTAATTGGAAGCATTAACTTTTGGAGCGCTGCTCCTTCATCAGGTGGTTGAGGAGTATAAGACTGTAAGACACAGAATTTATAGCAAAGTTTACAGTGTGATATAACTGAAATGATATATCGAAAAAGACCTGGATTGTTTGTTAAGTCTCTCATCCGTTAGAATGACCGTGTTAGTTTCAGTTCTTTCATATGTTAATCACAAAACTTTTTTAAAAAGTTACATTTTCAAATGAACTTTTAACAATTGGTGTCTGTCAGCCCAGATAATGTATCTGGGCTAATAGACACCAATTTTAAAGTTCACTTGAGAATGTACCTTTTAAAAACGTTTTGTGATTAACATATGAAAGAACTGAAGCTAACATGGTCATTCTAACAGATGAGAGACTTAGCAAACAATCCAGGTCTTTTTCAATATATCATTTCAGTTATATCACACTGTAAACTTTGCTATAAATTCTGTGTCTTACAGTCTTATACTCCTCAACCACCTGATGAAGGAGCAGCGCTCCAAAAGCTAGTGCTTCCAATTAAACCTGTTGGACTATAGTCTGATATTGTGTGAATTTTAACTTTGTACACCCCAGTCCAACACCGACATCCCCAAATCTTGTCTTTAAGAGTTTTGTTTTATTCCAGACTACCAAAGATACAATCTCCGGGATGAACTAAGAGAGGCTTACAGGTTGAGTCCATAAGGAATTCCCTGGGTCATCTCAAATCTGTACTTTATCACTTACATTAGGTTTCACCAATAGTTTTCTCTCTGCATAATAAGTAAAATTTTTACAGTCAGTTCTTATGTTCCTGGAAGCTTACTCTCATGCTCCATTTTCCTTCTTAATCAATCCCTTGGTCCTCCTTTACCGACTTCTAAACTGTTCCCAATTCTCAGATCTGTTGTTTTCTTCTTTCCAACTTGTATGCTTTTTTTTGCATCTAATACTATGTCTAACTTCCCTCATAAACCACGGTTAGACCACTGTCCTCTTTGCACTCTTGTGCCAGACAAAAATAGACAATTTTTTGGCATTCACCAATTTGCTATTTGAATATTTGCTATTGTCTATCCAAGGTCACTCCTTTCAGTATATTTCCCAATCCATCAAAGCCAACTCATGCCTCACACCATCATTGTTTTCCTTATTAAAATTCAAGACCCTATTCTTAGAATCAACTATCCAATTCTCCATCTTGGTGAAGAATTCTATTGTATTATGATCAGTCAACCTCAAAGGGTCTCATTATCAATTATTCCTTTCCCATTGCATAATGCCCAGTATAAGATGGCCTGATGTCTAGTTGGCTCCTCAATAGATTGGTCCATTCCATATAAACAGCATGACTTCCTCCTCTACGGTACTGTGAAAATTTGGATTTATCTAATCTATATGCAGATTAAAGTCACCCATAACTATAGATGTTCCTCAGGTTTCCTATTTAATGTCATTCCCAACATGATGACTACAGTTTGGTGGTCTATGTACCACTCCCATTAAGAATTTTTACCTCCTGGTTTTTCTACAATTCTACAATATCTGAGCTAATATCTTTTCTCAATATTATGTTTATATTCTCTTTACAGAGTAATGCAATTCTACTGTCTTTTTCTTTTTGTCTATCTTTTCTAAGTACTTGATACCCCAGATATTTAATTCCTATCTATAATCACACTGCATTCATGTCTCCAACTATATCATACCCGTTTACAAGTAATTTGTGTGAATAATTCAACCACTTCAAATAATTCAGGCACAAAGCCTGAAGTCTTAAGTTTTTAATGTTCCTTGCACATTTGTCCTATTTTGGCTATGGCCTTCTTTGATTCCATCCTTTGGTTCCTCTGCCTATCACGTCTCATTCCCCGTTCTGTCATTTGTTTTTGTCCTTGATTATCCTTCATCTCACACTTTGCATAGGTTCCCATTCCTCTGCCAAATTAATTTAAGCTCTTCCCAAACATTGAACAAATACTCTCCCAAAGGCGCCAGTCCTCATCCTGCCCAGATGTAACCTCTCTTGCATGTCCTGGTCCCACCTCTCTCAGAACTGGTCTCAATGTCCCAGAAATCTGAAACCCTATGCCTCACACCATCTTTTTAGTCATGTGTTCATCCAATATATCCTGCTATTTCTACTCTGACTCACACATTGGTATTGGTAGTAATCCTGAGATCGCTACCTTTTGAGATCCTACTTTTGAAGTTGCTGCTTAACTCCTTATATTGTGCTTTTAGGACCACCACAATGTAAGCTTCATGAGTGAAACTGAACCATTTAGAATCCATCTGTATCAATCTGCATCTCAAACAATAAACAGTTTCACCAATATTGCAACTGTAAGTGGTAATAGTTCAGGAATTAGCAAGTGATATTGGAACAAAGTCTAACAATACCATATCAGATTGGTGCAAAAGATACAGTATTATCATGAAGGAAGCTTAGGTGTGTTTCTGATACATGCTTCAAGTGCAATTATCCTGACTAAACAAAGTGTGGGTGATCTCTTTATATTCTGGTGATAACATTTTAAAATTTAAAATATGGGTATCTCCAGGACCACCAAAATTTGGCATTCCACATCCCAGAAATTATGCACTTACTTTGATGGAAAAACAAGTGTCCAAAATTTCTGGACATTTTCATATGGAGGATATAAAATTCCTTATTTACATTACCATATGACTAGAGGAACAGAACTCAATGGGAGTCTGAATATTTCTCCAACTTTTAGCTGAATTGTTTACATCCATCCTTATTCTTCAACATTTCTGACAGAATCTGAGGCTATTGGTAAAATTGTCCATCATGAATTTTAATACTTATTGTACATGCTCTATCAGAATAAAACTAGGCCAGTGCAAGCCATAGTATTGTAGAGCTGGCATTTGTCATGTCTTAATAGCATTTGCCTAATTTATATTAACCTCATATGGATTCAGATAATTTGCCTTTTAGTTTATGGATCCAAAATAATTCTCCTTTAGATTTCTCCATCAGTTTTTCTTTTGACAGAATGATAACTGTCGGGCTCATCGATTGAAGCAGTTACATAAACAAGTTGCCATATTGCTTATAATGCAAATGACTTTAAAAGTTTTTATTTTTGTTCAATGACAGATATTGCAAGTGAAACATTTCCAAAACAAACATTTAAATGGCACTTTTCTCATGGAGTGTGCAACATTTATCTTGGTTATTAATACTTTTACCGCAGTCAAAAGATTTTGCACCAAAGCACCATACCAGAGTTTGAGTTCATAAGACCATATGATAATAAATAATTAGACCATTTCCGCATTTTGAGTCTGCTCCACCAATCAAACATAGCTGCTATGTTTCTCAACTCCTTGTCCTGCCTTCTTCCTGTTACCTTTGATGCCCTTCCTGATCAAAAATCTTTTTATCTCCATCTCAAATACACTCGAAGACTTGGCCTTCATAGCATTCTGTGGCAACAAATTACATAGATTCATCACCCACTGGCTGAAGCAATATTTCCTCATCTCAGTTCTATAGGTTTGTCCCTTCACTCTGAGGCTGTACCCTCTGGTCCTAATCTCTCCTACTCCTGGAAATATCTTCTCCACATCCAATCTATCAGGCCTCTCAGTATCCTGCAAGTTTCAATCAGATATCCCCCTCATCCTTCCCAAACCCATCAAGTACAGACCAAGAGTGCTCAACCATTCCTCATATGATAATCCTTCATCCCTGGAATCATTCTGTTAACCTCCTCCAAAGCCAACACACCCTTCCTTCAGTACTAGGCCCGAAACTGCTCACAATATTCCGAATGTGGTCTGATCAAAGCCTTGTACTGCCTCAACAGTACATCCCTGTTCTTTTATTTTAGTCCTCCCAAAATGAATGGTAACATTCATTTTGTATGTTAACCATAAGGGAATCATGAACCAAGATTCCTAAGATCTTTTGTGCTTCAGATTTCAAAAACCTTTTGCCATTGAGAAAATAGTCTACACCTCCATTATTCTTAGCAGATTGAATAACCTTCCAGTCTTCCACATCGTGTTCCATCTGCCACTTCTGTACCTCTCTCCTAACCTGTCAAAGTCCTTCTACAGCCACCTCAATGCTGCCTGCCCCTCCAGCTATATTTGTGTCATCTGTAAACTTGGCAACAATGCTTCATCCAAGTCCTTGATTTATAACATGAATAGGTATGGTGACAGAAATTATGTCAAAGTAAGATCATATCTTACTTATGTTCCAGTTGCTTTTGTGGACGAAAGGAGTAAGTTTTATTTGTTGCCAAACACTCATCCTTCAACCAACACTTTCAAAATTAACTGGTCACTCACTGCATATTTGTGAAGCATTATTGGCAGTAAATTAAAGTCATTAATTGTGAAGTGATTTCAAGATGATAAGAGACATGAATGCAAATATTGTAATATAATTTTGTTCCCAAAGATGAAATATGGATGTTTCAAATACCGACAAGGCTCTTTCAATTGTGCACTTCCTATATCCTGTATTGATCCTCGTAATTTGTTTTAGTATGTGGGCATATCAAGTACAGAAATGGAAATTGCCAATGACTCTGTCCTAAATCAAGATACATAATTGAAAATTAAGCGAACAGTAAAATATTAGTCAGCCAAACATTTTGCTGCTTTGTAAATTTGTTAGGAGAAAAGATTCAAGTATTTATTATTTGAAGGGGAACATTTGAGCCCTTCTGTCATCCTAGCCAGCATTTATCACCCAATTTACACCTCAAAACAAAGCTAGATAATTGTGAACATGTTCCTGATATTTGATGAATCACCTTGTTGTTGCACAATCCCTCTAATTTGACAGCTACATCTTACATAATGGTAATTTTGTACTTTATTTTGCATCCAGAGGAAGAGACGATTGGTTTTTATCCTCTGTCTGGAAGCCAGATGCATAGAAATAATTAGGTAGATAGAAATAATAATCACAAAAAGAAACAAAAGCACAATTGCCAAACTAATGTAATCAGTACAATGCCTCTCAATCAAAACAATAAAAAGGTAATACCTCTTCATCAAAGCATGTGCCAAACAAAATAGTTAAAGATTAAATTTTTCTGTCAAGTCAATGGCAATGTTTTTCTTTCTTCATTCATGGGATGAGAATGTCACTGGCTAGGCAGTATTTATCGCTCATCCAGCACAACATAGAGGGCCAAAGGGGCCTGTACTTTGCTGTTCTATGTTCTATCCCGAAGTTAAGAGTCAACCAGATTGCTGTGGGTCTGGAGCCACACGTCGGCCAGACCAGGTAAGGATGGCAGTTTCTTTCCCTGAAGAACATTAGTGAACTAGATAGGTTTTCCCTAACAATTGATTTATGGTCATCATTAGACACTTAATTCCAGATATGTATTGAATTCAAATTCCACCCAGGTCCCCAGAACATTACCTGGGTCTCTGGGTTAACAGTTCACTCGGCCACTGCCTCCCCTTATAATTGGATCTAATATAACTGATCTGTAACTGATAATTACTACATTGGCATCCATCTAACTCTGACTTGAAATACCCTTAAATTTATCTAATGAGTGAATTGTAGGCATAATTATAAACATAAATTCCACTATTTTTCTTATGTCTTTTGTTAGGAATTTTTAATTTTGATGAATAGTGTTTTTTTTTGTTCTGATATCAAACTGGCATCCCCTATCTGAAGAGAATTACGTGCAAATGCTCAATTCATCCGCAGATATACAAATTTTAGTAGTGCTGCACTTAGGTTAAAAGCTTACCCAGTAAACAGCTCATGTTTCGACAGATCCATTTCCCAGATTCTAAAACCTTAGAATGTTTCACACTTACTGTATTTTCCCTTACCTGTTGGCCCAAAATTTGCTGATAAAACATAATGACATATGATTGACGTAGAATCATTAAGATGCAAGCCAGTCTGCAATATACATATATATAGAAGAGATCTCTATGAATCATCATAACTGCTTGCTGATATTTGCTGTCCTACCATTATTTTTGTAAACCAACATCTAACACTGTACTGCCAATAATTCTTCATGAAGTCACTACATTTGCAAATTAAATGATTATTGCACTCCCCACAGAAAGTTAAATTGTGAAGTAATTAATAGCACAGATATCCTTACACTGATGTGATCATTATTAAAGACAGTCAGTCAACCTTTCTTGTACAGGATGTGAATGATTAACAGTGTAGAAACTCATTCTTTCGGGTTGTAAATTTTTAAAAGACTTTTGTATGGTCAAATTTTACTTTTTCCTTTAAAAATTCATTAACCTTTTTTACAAAAAAAAGTTCACATAATGTGGGCATTTCTGGCAAATTCAGAATTTATTTTTCATCTGTAATTGTCCTTGAGATGGTGGGTCACTTTGAACAGCTGGGCTCCACTTTGTAAAAATATACCTATCGTTTGGCATTTGTCCAGTAACAATTAAAGAACGATGATATATTTGCAACTAAGGATGGTGTGTGATTTAAAGATGATGGAGATTACATGTGCCTACAGTTGCATGTCTTTGTTTTAATAGCAAAAATCTGAGATTTGAAAGTGTTGTTGAAAGATCTTTGGTGAGTACTCCATCTTGTGGGTAGTATATTCTGCAACCATATGGTGGTGAGGGGTGTAATAAGGTGGAATTTCAGATGGTGAATGGGGTGCCCACCAAGTGAAATGCATTGTCCTAGGTGATGTCAAGCATCTTTCATGTTGAACCTTTGCTCATCCAGGCAAGTGAAAAGTACTGTAACACAGTTCTAGCTTGTGCCTTGTAAGTAGAGCAGAAGCTTTTGGAGTGAGTCACTTAGCCACAGCATTTATCTGGCTGATCCATTAACTTTCTGGTTGATGGTACCTCCCACAATGTTGATTAGAAAGACAAGATGATGGTAATTCCATTGAATGTTAAGGGCAATGGTTACACTGATGCCTGTGTGGTGCACTTGCCATATATTAGCCCATGCTTAGATTCTGTCTTGGCTTTACTGAATCCTGCACAGACTGCTTCCTTATCTGAGGAAATACCAATGGAATTTAGTACCAGGCATTCATTAACAACTATGTTGATTTCTAACCTTATGATGGAGGAAAGGTTAAGAGCTGAAGGTGGTTGGGCTTTGGACATTACCTGGAACAGCTCCTGCACTGATTTCCTTCTGCTGAAATGATTGGCTTCCAATGATCGTAACCATCTTCCTTTGTGCTCAACATGACTCCAACTAGTGGAGCAAAATTTGATCAAATGTTGTTTGATGTCATGGATATTGATTCTCAACTTATACATAGAATTCAATGCTTTGTTCATATTGGGATCAACATTTTTCTGTCTCTCCACATCTCTCTCAAACAAATATTGCTTTCTCTCTTCACCTTTAAGTCTCTGGTTTGACATTGGGCTCACCCTCTTATATCTATTTGTTGATCTTTTAATTCTAATGAATAAGAAGTTACATTGCTTGTTCCATTGTTCAATGGCATCCTCAGTAACTGTAGTTATTTGCACTTGCAAAAACTTCTTTGACACCAAATACTTGAATGCGCAAACATCATCTTTCTTTGTATTGCTATAGTCTTACTAGATCATAGGGCTGCTCTCTCATAAGTTAGAGCAATGACTGGTGGTAATTTAACCTGACGGTCACCATACATCAGGCAAAGGGAGAGATTAAGAAGGAGAGTCCTTCATGGTAACCTCAGCCCATGATGGGAAGTGAACCCTTGCTATTGGCATCATGCTACTTTACAAACTGACCATCTAGCCAACTGAACTAAACTAATCCCTGTCCAAATGTACATGAATGAGAGCAACAGGACACACTATGCTGCAGAATCTAGATCTACATTTCAGGATTGTTACTTCAGTGTTTTTAAAATAATATAGACATCAGAAGATTTATTACGCATGAACATAATTCGACTTCAAGCTCAATAATGAAGCATAAATTCATTAATCAGTAAAACTATTCCCACAATGATTACTGGATTGACAGTTTTGAAGTTTAATATTTCAGTTTAAAGATGTATTTTGATTAAAGTTGATCTTAATATACAATGCATGTGCATCAACTCTTTGGTTAGATCCTCTTTAAAGTGAAAAATGTCTACTCCAAATTTATTTCAGATGGACAAGAATGCAGGAAAACCGTAATAAGTTAACCAGCCCTTGAACCTGCACCCAGTCACTGAAAACATAGCCAGTCTATGATTTAACTCCATATCCCTCATTTGAATAACAGATAACTATTAATCTGAATTAACCATTGACTCTCATTAACCATCAACTGCTCTTCTGGAGAGGGCATTCTAGGTTTCTAATGTCCTTTTCATGTGGAGATAATTTTAACTTCACTCCTGAAAAGCTATGCCCTCAAACTCTAATCTTGCCAACCAGTAGAAATATTTCTTTCCTTTCTCTGCCATTTCTTGAAAATATTTTATCATGTTTCTCCTTAGTTTTCTACATTCCAGTGAATGTTGGACGACTTTGCATAATTTGTTTCTCACAATCAATGCCTGGAGTCCAGGTGTCCCTCTGATAAGTCTACACTGAGCACAATCCAAGGTCAATATACCCTTCCTAAATTGTGGGACTCAGAACTGATCACAGTCTGCTCAAGATGTGATCTAACCAATTCTTTGTACAGATATAATTTGATGTCTAAGCAAATGGATGGTAATTCTCTAGCTATAAAGGACAACATTGCATTAAGCTTTTTGATTCTTTTTTCTCTGCCTGCTCATAACATGTTAATGTAGACAAGCAAAAGGCTGGAAGAACACAAGCCAGGCAGAATCAGGGGGTGGAGAAGTTGACTTTTCAAGTCCTGAAGAAGGGTTACATCCAAAACATCGACTTCTCCACCTCCTGATTCTGTTTGGCTTGCTGCGTTCTTCAAGCCTCCTGTTTGTCTACTTTGGATTCCAGTACCTGCAGTTTTCTTGTCTCAACATTTTAATGATCTACGTGCATGGACCTTAAGTCTTCCGTTATCTGCAGTGCTTCTAGCTTTTCACTATTTAAAAAATATTCTCATCAATCACTTTTAAATCAAAAGTGGATGGTTTCACATTGTCCCATGTTTCCAATAATTTTGACTCCTGCATTTATTTTGTTAACATTGTTGTTATTTTATATTTGTGTGTCTCCTGATGATGCAATGTCCCACGTCTGTTAGCGCAGTGGCTGGTGCAGAGGTTAGTCTACTAGCCATATCTTGCTGTCAGCTCTCACTTCAGGCTAGCAGAATAACTATTGAGAAAAGAAAGCTTAGTGCATATGCCTGTCCTGCCTGTACTGAGTCTCGACATCTTAAAACTCTATGAAGTGCTTCCGTACGCCAGTCAATGTAATCTGGGTACTTTACAGATCCAGATTAAACAAAAAGATATTCTGAGTAAACCAGGTGGCCAGATGCATGGTTATGCAAGTCTACCAGCATATAGTGACATCCTGCTGCCCAGGAGCCAAACTCCCAGCTTGTGTGTGTTCCAGGAGAGAAGAAGGCAAGTAAACCCTGACAGAAAATCTGGGTTGGAGTCCTTTGGATAGTAACCAGTTATTCATCAGGCAGCTTTCTAGCAACTTCTACTGCAGAATTTACATTAAATAGAGCTGATTTTGGGAAATACCAACAATGCCAAGATGGGTGGGAGAGCTCTAAATTTGGGGCAAGTTGGGGTTCCAAAACTATTTACCCAGGCCTCCCTCCCTGAAAAGGGCACTTCTGGTTTGCGGATAACATTGTTACACACAGGAAGAAACAATTATCAGTTGCAAGCTCTCATTTAACTCACATAAAGCACAAGCACCAGGTGTTACCTGTAAGGGCTGGAGAAACAATTGTGTACTTTAGATAGCTTAATTTGTGCAGTTAAGTACTATCCTGCCATGACTTGTTTACTTCAGTGAGTACTTTGAGCTAATCTATTTACCAGGCAAGACCAGGTAATGTCACCACAGTCCCAAAGTGCCATCGGACTGCTCCATCGCAGACCATGACAATTTGTGGTGAGCTAAGCTAAGGCTTGCAATATCTCGGACAAGGGATGAGGTTGAGAAAGTACGACCTTTATGGTGGTCTCAACTGGTGTAGGAATTGAACCCATATTGTTGGTGTCATTCTGCATCTCCAAATAACTTAGCTGACCTCTCCCACAGGCAATAAAAAGACATCAGTTGTTCACATTGCAATCTGGAACATTAGGTCCATGCATCCTGCCCTCACTGATGATCTTCTGCAGATTATTACATTGCAGGGGGCTGCTGTCATTGATAAACTGACTTACAATGTTCAGGATAGACATGGCTATACTCAAAGAAACAAAGCTCATTCGAAGAGGCTTCTATAAAGAGAATGTTGTCCTTACAGAAGAAATTCAAGATGCACCATGTAAGTGTGGAATGGATTCCACATATAAAAACATTGTACTCACTGTGATTCAACCATCACCTCAGAAGGCTTACTTTACACTTCTCAACATTCGCAGGCCCAGTCAATATCATACGTGTCTATGTCTGGACATTTTCCTTTAATCCAGATGTTCAAATTCCTTTACCTGGATATGTGTATGAATTTATAGTCATTTTGAAAGATTTAAAAACTGTTTGTATTATTCCATTGAATAACTGTGTTGTAAATTGATGTTGCTGTGTTTATTCAAGAAATTTAATTGACAGTCATTTTTATTCTAAGCTAGCATGTATTGGGAACTGAGTAAAACAACTTACACTGGGACTCATGGAGAAGTGGGATTTGAGATGTACAGTGCACTCCTCCCTCCCAGCCATAATGCTACTGGGAGCTTACTATCAGGCTGAGACCAATAGTTCACCTACATCTGTAAGACAATAATGTTTGCAGGCAAGACTTGAAGTTGATCAGGATCAGAGTCAAACCATAAGAAGTCTTAGCCACTGACCGGAGTGGCTGGAGGCAAATAGTCAAGAACAGGGAGAAAGACAAAGGACAAAGCAAAAAAAAACAAAAGGAAGTAAAAAAAACATCAGTTGACCTTGGGCCAAAACTATTCACCTGTACCAGTTGTGGAATGGCCTGCCACTCTCAAGTCAGCCCCTGTATTCACAATCGATGACTTAATACAGAAATAACATGTCCTTCAGCTGCAGTCTATACACTTCAGAGACAAATGGATACCATCCACACAATGTACACTGCTTAACAATGGCAGCCTCCTTGGACCACCCCCTCAGTTCTGATGATGAGTTCATGTTCTAAACATCGATGCTCCAGCTCCTCGGATGCTGCCTGACTGGCTGTGCTTTTCCAACACCACATTCTTCGACACTGATCTCCAGCATTTGCAGTCTTCACTTTCTCCCACCTAACCTCAGTGTCAGGAGAAAACTTGGATTGTAATATTCCATCACAGATTCTAAGTCTTTAATATGATGAACAACTAAGATAGATCTCTGGAGGGTGCCACAAGTTGCATCCTGCCAGTTTATTAGAGCCATAGAGATGTATAGCACGGAAACAGACTCTTCAGTCCTACCCGTCCAGGCCGATCAGATATCCCAATCCTATCTAGTCCCACCTGCCAGCACCTGGCCCATATCCCTCCAAACCCTTCCTATTCATATACCCATCCAAATGCCTTTTAAATGTTGCAACTGTACCAGCCTCCACCACTTCCTCTGGCAACTCATTCCATACACGTACCACCCTCTTGAGTGAAACATTTGCCCCTTAGGTCTCTTTTATATCTTTCCCCTCTTACCCTAAACCTATGCCCTCTAGTTCTGGATTCCCCCACCCCAGGGAAAAGACTTTGTCTATTTATTCTATCCATGCCCCTCATAATTTTGTAAACCTCTATAAGGTCACCACTCAGCCTCTGACGCTCCAGGGAAAACAGCCCCAGCCTGTTCAGCCTCTCCCTATAGCTCAAATCCTCCAACCCTGGCAACATCCTTGTAAATCTTTTCTGAACTCTTTCAAGTTTCACAACATCTTTCCGATAGGAAGGAGACCAGAATATTCTAGCAGTGGCCTAACCAATGTCCTGTACAGACGCAACAGTCCCAACACCTGTAGTCAATACTCTGACGATAAAGGAAAGCATACCAAACGCCTTCTTCACTATCCTATCTACCTGCTACTCTACTTTCACGGGGCTATGAACCTGTACTCCAAGGTCTCCTTGTTCAGCAACACTCCCGAGGACCTTACCATTAAGTGTCTAAGCCCTGCTAAGATTTGCTTTCCCAAAACGCAGCAACTCACATTTATCTGAATTAAACTCCATCTGCCTCTTCTCAGCACATTGGCCCATCTGATCAACATCCTGTTGTAATCTGAGGTAACCTTCTTCGCTGTCCACTACACCTCCAATTTTGGTGTCATCTGCACCTCTTATTAGATTAGATTAGATTACTTACAGTGTGGAAACAGGCCCTTCAGCCCAACAAGTCCACACCGACCCGCTGAAGCGCAACCCACCTATTCCCCAACATTTACCCCTTTACCTAACACTACGGGCAACTTAGCATGGCCAATTCACCTGACCTGCACATCTTTGGACTGTGGGAGGAAACTTGAGCACACGGAGGAAACCCACGCAGACACGGGGAGAATGTGCACACACAGTCAGTCGCTTGAGTCGGGAATTGAACCCGGGTCTCTGGCACTGTGAGGCAGCAGTGCTAACCACTGTGCCACCGTGCCGCCCACAAATCATGCTCACATCCAAATCATTTATATAAATGACGGAAAGTAGAGGACCCAGCACCAATCCTTGTGGCACTCCATTGGTGACAGGCCTCCAGTCTGAAAAACAACCCTCCACCACCACCCTCTGTCTTCTACCTTTGAGCCAGCTCTGTATCCAAATGGCTAATTCTCCCTGTATTCCATGAGATCTAACCTTGCTAACCAGTCTTCCATGGGGAACCTTGTTGAATGCCTTACTGAAGTCCATATAGATCACATCGACCACTCTGCCCCCATCAATCCTCTTTGTTACTTCTTCAAAAAACTCAATCAAGTTTGTGAAACATGATTTTCCATGCACAAAGCCATTTTGACTATCTCTAATCAGTCCTTGCCTTTCCAAATACATGCACATCCTGTCCATTAGGATTCCATCCAACAACTTGCCCACCACCGACGTCAAGTTCACTGGTCTATAGTTCCTGTTCCTGGCTTGTTCTTACCACCCTTCTTAAACAGTGGCACCACGTTAGCCAACCTCCAATCTGCCGGCACCTCACCTGTCACTATTGATGATGCAAATATCTCAGTAAGAGGCCCAGCAATCACTTCCCTAGGTTCCCACAGAGTTCTAGGGTACACCTGATCAGGTCCTGGGGATTTATCCACATTTATGTGTTTCAAGACATCCAGCACTTCCTCCTCTGTAATATGGACATTTTTCAAGATGTTGCCATCTATTTCCCTACATTCTATATCTTCCATATCCTTTTCCACAGTAAATACTGATGCAAAATATTCATTTAGTATCTCCCCCATTTTCTGTGGCTCCACACAAAAGCCACCTTGCTGCACTTTGAGGGGCCCTATTCTCTCCATAGTTACCCTTTTGTCCTTAGTATATTTGTAAAAACCCTTTCAAATCTCCTTAATTCTATTTTCCAAAACCATCTCATGTCCCCTTTTTGCCCTCCTGATTCTCCTCTTAAGTATACTCCTACTGCCTTTATACTCTTCTAAGGATTCACTCGATCTATCCTGTCGATACCTGACATGTGCTTCCTTCTTTTTCTTAACCAAACCCTCAATTTCTTCAGTCATCCAGCATTCCCTATACCTACCAGCCTTTCCTTTCACCCTGACAAGAATATACTTTCTCTGGATTCTTGTTATCTCATTTCTGAAGGCTTCCCATTTTCCAGCCGTCCCTTTACCTGTGAACGTCTGCCCCCAATCAGCTTTCGAAAGTTCTTGCCTAATACCGTCAAAATTGGCCTTTCTCCAATTTAGAACTTCAACTTTTAGATCTGGTCTATCCTTTTCCATCACTATTTTAAAACAAATAGAATTATGGTCGCTGGCCCCAAAGTGCTCCCCCACTGACACCTCAGTCACCTGCCCTGCCTTATTTCCCAAGAGTAGGTCAAGTTTTGCACCTTCTCTAGTAGGTACACCCACATACTGAATCAGAAACTTTTCTTGTACACACTTAACAAATTCCTTTCCATCTAAACCCTTAACACTATGGCAGTCCCAGTCTATGTTTGGAAAGTTAAAATCCCCCTACCATAACCACCCTATTATTCTTACAGGTCTTCTTACAATTTACTTTGCCTCTGACCGCTCAACCTCAAGTTAAGACTGTCAACAGTAAGCGATTTTATATGGGTGTCAAGAAGGCATTTTGATAATAACAACAGATATTCCTCCATTCAATACGTAGTCACTTCTTCAAAAAAGTCAGGAATATAGGCATTTATACATGAATAAATTCATACTGCCTCCCTCTATTCAACTGAAAATATTCAAGGTGTTCAGTTATTCTATCTTTAAATACAAAATCTAGCAATATCCTGAAAATTGGTATTAAGATAACTGGTCTTGAATTCTCTGTTTCAGTTTCTCACGTTTCTTAAACAAAAGTTTTCCATTTAAAGAAATACTTCCTAAATCAAAGCAACCTTGGCAGTGTTTAGTTAGGAACTCTGGAATGTTCTAGTGTTAAACACCTTCAATGGGACAAGCCAGAGACTAGGTGAAAGTGAAAACTGCAGATGCTAGAGATTAGAATCAAGAGTGTGGTGCTGGAAAAGCACAGCAGTCAGACAGCGTCCAGACAGCAGGAGAGTTGATGTTTTGGGAAAAGCCCTTCATCAGGAATGAGGCTGTGAGTTGAGGTAATGGGAAGATAAATGGGAGGAGTTGGGGCTGGGGGAAGGTAGCTGAGACTATGATAGGTAGGTGGAGGTGGGGTGTAATGCTGATAAGTCAGACAGGAAGGTGGAGCGGATAGGTAGGAAGGAAGATAGACAGGTAGGAACAGGTCATGAGGGTGGTGCTGCGCTGGAAGGTTGGAACTGGGATAAGGATGAGGCAGGGGAAATGAGGAAACTAGTGAATTCCACATTGATGCCATGGGGTTGGAGGGTCCTGAGGCAGAATATGAGGCATTCTTCCTCCAGGCGTTAAGCGGTTAGGGAGTGGCGATGGAGGAGGCCCAGGACCTGCATGTCCTTGGTGGAGTGGGAGGGGGAGTTGAAGTATTCAGCCATGGGGCGGTGGGGTTGGTTGGTGCAGGTGTCCCGGAGATGTTCTCTGAAGCACTCTGCAAGTAGGCGTCCTGTCTTCTCAATGTAGAGGAGACCACATCGGGAGCAACAGATGTGTGGAAATGCAGATGAAAGTTTGATGGATGTGGGAGGCCTCTTTGGTGCCTTGGATGGAGATGAGTGGAAGTTGTCAGGAAGGGATGGTGGGATGGTGGGGGGGGTGTGGACCTGACGAGGGAATCGCTTAGGGAAAGCCGATAGGGGTGTGGAGAGAAATATATCTCTGGTGGTGGGGTCTGTTTGTAATTTGCAGAAATGGTAGAGGATGATGCGATGTGTACAGAAGTTGGTGGGGTGGAAAGTGAGGGATCATGGGTGTTCTGTCCTTGTTGCGGTTGGAAGGGTGGGGTTCCAGGGCGGAGGTGCGGGAAGTGGATGAGATGCACTGGAGGGAATAATCAACCACGTGGGAGGGGAAATTGCAGTCTTTAAAGAAGGAGACCATCTGGTGAGATCTGTGGTGGAACTGGGCCTTCTTGGAGCAGATGTGGCAGAGACAGAGGAATTGGAAATAATTCCTCCACCCAAGCCAGAGACTGTCCACTAGGAAAATCCATAACGAGTAAACCAGCAAAAGTTTTGTTTAAAAGCATTCAAAGTTTTAAGTTGATGCAGTACTGTTTTATATCCTTAAAAGGACAAAAGAAAACTCTATTCACCAAAGAAAAGACCGTGGTGACAGTAAAGGCGAAGGACAATGTAAGAAGAAAAGAACAAAGCACTCCAGAATGTAAAAATATAACACAAATCATAGGGAATGTAAAAGATGCAAAGAAAGTACTTCCTTTAAAACCCTGGGAAGGAAAGCATCTGCAGTGAAATATTTCAGTACCATTATTTTTATTAGTTAATTTGCTTATTCTAATTACGATAAATCCCTATCCTGAATACAACATTAGTTTTCTCGGGTGTCCAGGATTTCCATGCTACTTTCTCTACAATAAATATTGATGCTCTATAATTATTTAGCGCACTTTCAATTTCCTTGTTTCACTCAAAATATTGTTTGTAATTTTGTTGGATGTGACATCCCTTGCAGGTTTCTTTTCAAAACTACTTTTTGATGCTCTTGCTATTTGTCTTCTCACTCTAGGCATTTCTTGGAATCTTTTACATTCCCAATGATTTGTGTGATATTTTTACATTCTTGAGTGCTTCGTTCTTTTCTTTTTACATTGTCCTCACTGTCATTTTACTACCACTACGGTCTTGTTTTTGGTGAGTAGAGTTTATTTTGTCCTTTTAGAGATATAACAAGGCACTGCATCAACTTAAAATGTTTAATACTTTGAAACAAAACTTTTGCTGTTTTACCCATTATGGATTTTCCTTGTGGCCAGTGTCTGTCTCGTCCCATTGAAGGTGTTTGTTGTAAATCTAGATTATTTTCCACGGTTTAAGATTTTACTGATTATCAAGCATAAGGAAGCATGCTTTTGAGAACAGAATTATATCAATGTGTTAATGTTATACCTTAAGTGTGTACTCAGTAAAAATAGCTGATATCTAGTAGTTAATCAGTACAGTATAGCACTGTCTAGAATGGGACTGCATCTTCATCTGAGCTCAGAGAAACCTGACCTAAACATGTTATGACTTGTAAACTGCATACCCATCTTGTCTGTGACTTGGAGTTGGGTTCATAATGTATTTTATAAGCAGTGCTGATGTATTTAAGGAAGGTGAGCCAGTTAGAAGTGCTATCCCAGTGCGCCAAAACAATATTCCATCTCCCAAAAATGTTAACTTGCTCACCTCATTTCCCTCATCCATAACATATTCCATCCCATACCATCCCTCTGCTGATATGTATCCTTAATGGCCTCTCAGATCACCCTCAACACCTCTCTAAACCCATGTATCTTCTATCGTCCATACGCACAATAAACAGAGTTCAGTTTCTATGCAATATCGAGGAAAACATCTTACATTCTTTGATGACAAATAGGTCAGCATCTAATAAAAGATACATCATTGATTTTGAGGTAAGAAATACATTCTGTTTTTCAAAATATAAACTTTGTGAGATATATAATTTTACAAGTGTACACAATAGTAGAAGTAAGCTATTTGGTCCCTCAAGTTTACTCCTCCATTCACTATGATCACGGAAGGTTTGTTTGCATTGTGAATTCTACATTTCTATTTATTCCTGATCATCCTTGATTCCCTTGCTTGACAAGAATTTACACCTATCAATCTTAAAAATGCACATTCCCACATGGTGAGTCGACAGTGTTGTGGTATTATTGTTGGACAGTTAATCCAGAGACTCAGGTATTGTTCTAGGATTTGTTTGAACCCTATTTCTGGGTTTAAATCCCACCATGACAGATGGTGTAATTTGAATTCAATTAAAATCTAGATTTAAGAGTCTAATGATGACCAAGAATCTACTGTTGATTATTGGAAAAACCCATCTGGTTCACTAATATCCTTCAAGGAGGGAATCTGCTATCCTTACCTGGCCTGGCCTACACGTGACTCCAAACCCACTGCAATTAGGTTGACTCTTAACTGCTCTCTGGGCAATTAGGGATGAGCAATAAATGCTGCCTAGCCAGCGATGCTTTCATCCTGTGAATGCATTTTTAAAAAAGAACCATGACTTCACCACATCTTTCAACTCTCTGAGATAAAATTTCACCTTCTTCTCTGTCTGAAAAGGCATTCCTTATTTTTAATTTTGTGCCTCTTTTCCTAGACTCTTCAAGAAGAGGGAATGATCTTTTGCCTGTCCATTTTGTCAATACCATTCAGGATCTTTCATACTTCAATCAAGTCATCCCTCGCTCTTCTATAGTCCAGTGGATCCAAGTCCAGTCTGTCCAACTTAACCTCCTAAGATCATTCACTCATTACACATATTGATCCAGTAAACCTCTTCTGAACTATCTAGAAAAGACAATTGCTGGTCTCTAATTGACCCATAGCTTTCATTAGCTGGAAGTTTCACCTTGGGTCCTTTATCTGAGCAAACATCTGATGGTGTTCAGTTCAGTACCTGATTAATACTTAACATCGTGGCTTTTCCAAGAGCAGATGATGAGGGTCTCACAATGGCTCTGCAGCTGCCCATCGAAACTCCAATGCCCCAAATTCAATTTTTCCCATTGAATTTACTGCTGGCCTACTGTCACAAAGGGACACTGAAGCTTCAATCCAGGGCATGCACACAACGTTCTTGTGGACCCTTAAGGGAGCAGTTCAATTTTAAGATAAAAGGTCAGATTTTCATGGTTCTAACCACCAACAAACAGAATTAGGGCAAGAAATAAAGGGCATTGAGCAAAACCACATACTTCACTCCTCAGTTATTTTCAAGCGTGCAGGGATGAAAGAAATCTGAGAACATACCTACTCCTGTTAAGCAGGAGGGCATTAACATCATAGTCAGCTTATTGAGAGTCCAATTCTAATTAAGATCTTTTCATGTTTGGAAAAGTGGCTGAAATTTACTAACTGTTACATTTTACTCCAAATCCATGGAGGCATGAATCATTGACTGGTGGCAGAGGAGTTTAAAAGATAAGTGGTTTTGTCTCCTGTTTTACAGTTCACCACAAAATGCTGCTCAATGAGTTGTATCTCTATTCATTAAGGCTAATCATAACAGTGCTCTGTTTGCAAGATGTAACTATTCATTAAACAATGTATTCGTCAAACTTTTATTTAGGCCAACTGGCAAACTGTCAAGTAAGGGTTCAACATCTAAATGTAGTAAAGTCTTTAGTTGGATTTTTAAAAATCCACATGAAATGGTTAAAATGATAAAAATACACTTTATAAAAATGTAAGCATAGATTAGATTGAAAACAATGTCCAATTGTTTCAGCTTTTTTGATTGCTTTATATCTTCAGTGTCGACATCTATTAAGATAGCAATTTTAAAATCTATTTACTTTGGGCATTTTACAGGTATTCAAGAACTTCCAAGTTCAATTAAGTTTGTGAGTTCTGCTCACGAAGTGGATAATGATGGAGGAGCTGAGTGGGAAGAAGAGCTTGTAAGGCTGAAGAAGGTGAGGAAGATTAAAAGTGAGCAGAAAATTCAAGAATATATAAATGAGCTGCTGATTGCTCCAGAAAAATCAGGCTGAGTCTTTGTTTTGTGGAACAGAGATTGACCGTTCAACCTGTCTTACTTTGGACTTACCCTGTCACCATTTTCACCTCCAGGCCACTTGCACCATGTCAATCTTGTAAATCTTGACTCCCAGCAGTCTTGAGACGAAAGTGGGAGCTGGATGCAGGATTACTGTTCACTCTAAATTTCTACCTTGGACAAGAAACTTGTGCCCAAGATTTCATGTTTGAATAACAGCAAGGAGTTTCCCCCATTTTTCAGTCCAACATTCATCAATCAGTCAAGACCATACGAGAGAAACAGTGGGAGAATCATTTCTTCTATGTGTTGAAAGCTACTTTTAGCTTTGTAGTGCTTTCTTTAATTTAGTTACAATGCAGTAAGAAGAAACAAGTTGGCTTCAGAACATATGATCCATTCCAAATGCAGACAAGTATCACAAAAATAATTTAGTTTGGTTAATGAGCAGCTAATTTGGTATTGAAATTAAGTAATATAATTCAAGGTTTTATTTTAAAAGCTCAATTTAATCATTTGTGTGTATAATTGAACCTTCCTTTGAATTTCAGTTTTTCCATAAATTACTCAAAGAGTAATAACTGCTATTCATTCCATTGTTGTTACCAAGAACTTGTTATGGATAAAATGGCTGCTGCTGGTGACTGCATATTCACCGTACTAAGGTAACCTTTTATGCATAAAACACTTTGGAGCATATTGTAGAGACAGATTTATATAGCATCTTTATCTAACTTATTCTTTTCATTTGTCAAAAGTGATTACATATTTCCAGCCTGGAAAATAAGTTTTTCTTTATTAAGAGAACAGGCATAATGACTTATTTACTGGTAAGAATAAGCAAATCAGTTTTCTCCTTTATAATAAAGCAACTAACTTTTATATTATACTACTCACATTCATGCCAATCTAGAAATCTAATGAGCATCTTTAAAAAAAAAGCTTCAGCTCACATTCTCACATATAATGTCAAAAAACAAAATCACACAGTGAGGAACACACAGATTGTAGATGTGGTGGCAACAGGTTCTATTAAACTTTGTGTTAGATTCAGGATTGTTGAGAAAAAACAGGAGAATGACACTGAGTCACAATGCTGGTTCAGAGAGCTGGTACGGACACAATGGGCCAGATGGCCTTCTCTGCACTGTAACAATTCTCTAATCTCAAAACAAGTTGAAGTAACCCCAAGTATAAAATAAAGTCTGATCTTGCTACATAGAATTCTGATATTTTGGTATCAATTTCCACTATCAGCGTGTGGGTGGGACACAGCAGGCAAGGGTAAAGGTAAACAGGATCTTAGTGATAGGAGATTCAATAGTTATGGGGACAGATAGAAGATTCTGTGGCCGCAAATGGAAATCCAGAATGGCGCGTTCACTCCCGGGTGTGGGTCCTGGAAGTCACTGTGCACATTGGCACAAATTACATGGGTAGAAATAGGGATGTGGTCCTGCAGAGTGATTGTAGAGTTAGGAAAAAGTTTAAAATCAGGACCTTGTCAATGGCCATCTCGGATTACTTCCAGTGCCATGTGCAAACGAGGGTAAGAACAGGAGAATGCGGCAGATGAATGCGTGGCTGAAGAATTGGTGCAGGGGGCAAGGGGTCAGATTTTTAGATCATTAGGATCTTTTCTGGGGTAGAGGTGACCTGTTCAAGAGGGACAGATTGCATCTCAACTGGAGGAGGATCAGAATGTTTGCAGCCAGGTACGCTAGTGCTACAAGAGAGAGTTTAAACTAGATTGGTGGTGAGGATGGTGGGATCCTCAACAGCGTGGAAGTAAGCGGGAGGCTAGAAAAAGATATAGTAGTCAGAAATAGTGAAGTGAAGAGACAGGTCAGACTAGAACATGAGAGGGGGCAAGGAATGCCTGTTGGATTAAATTGCATCTATTTCAATGCAAGGGGACTGACAGGTAAGGCCGATAAATTCAGGGCATGAATAGATATGTGGGACTGGAGTATTATAGCCATTGCAGAAACATGGCTAAGGGATGGACAGGACTTGCAGCTTAATGTACCAGGGTATAGATGCTTTAGGCAGGACAGAGGCAATGGAAGGAGGGGAGGGGGAGTTGCATTTTTGATTAAGGCAAATATCACAGCAATAATCACTCACAAAATAACTAAAGAATCATCCAGTGAAACTTTGTGGGTAGAGCTAAGAAATAAGGGGATGATGACTTTATTGGGGCTGTGTTATAGGCACCCAAATAGTTAACGGGAATTAGAGGAACAAATATGCAAGGAGATTGGGGAGACTTGCAGGAGCAATAGGGTGGTCATAGTTGGGGATTTTAATTTTCCTAACATAGAGTGGGACTGCCAGAGAACTAAGGGCTTCGACGAGGTAGATTTTGTTAAATGTGTTCAGTAAAGTTTCCTCAAACAGTATATAGAGGGACCTACATGGGAAGGGGCAAAATTCTTGGGAAATAGGGCAGGACAGGTGATGGAGCAATATGGGACCAGTGGCCATATTTCTATTGAATTCAAAATAGTTATGGAGAGTGTCAAAACTGGCTCACAGGTGCAAGTTCTAAATTGGGGCAAGGCCAATTTTGATGGAATGAGACCAAAGCATGCAGGTGTTGATTGGAGTAGTTTGTTTGTAGGCAATGGGACCTCTGGCAAGTGGGAAGCCTTTAAAAGTGTGATAGCTAGAGTTCAAGGACTATATGTTCCTGTGAGGGTGAAGGTCAAGATTGACAGAAATAGGGAAGAGATGTTGAGGCTTTTACCAGAAAAAAGGAGGTGTGGCTCAGGTACAGGAAGCTGGATCAAGGGAATCCCTGGAGGTATATAGCGGATGCCAGAGTTTACGTAAGACGGAAATCAGGAGGACAAAAATGGGGCACAAGATTGCCTTGGCTGAGAAGATTAGGGTGAATCCAAAGAGGTTATTTAAGTATATTAAAGGAAAAAGAATAACTAGAGAGAGAACAGAGCCCCTCAAGGACCAAACTGGACATGTTTGTGTAGATTGTGGGAGATGGGCAAGGTCCTGAATGAGTATTTCACCTCTGTGTTTACCATGGAGAACGACATGAAAACGTGGGAACTTGGGAAGTCAGTTGTTATATCTTGGGGACAGTCTATATCACAGTAGAGGAAGCATTGGACATATTAGAATGTATGAAGGTGGATAAGTCTCCTGGTCTTGACTGGACATATCCAAGAACACTGCAAGAGGCTCGAGAAGAAATTGTGGGGGCCCTGGCTGATATTTTTGCATCATCGTTAGCCATGAGAATGAGGTCCCGGAAGACTGCAAATTTTCTTTGTTTTTTTTTGCTTTTCTGTAGTTCTCAGGTTCTCTTATTCAAGAAGGGCTGCAAAGAAAAACCTGAGAACTATAGACCAGTAAGCCTAACATCTGTGGTGGGTACGTTCCTTGAGAAGATTCTGGGGGATAAGATATACATGCATTTGGAAAGACAGGATTTATTAGGAGTAGTCAGCATGGCTTTGTGCATGGGAATCAAACTTCACAAATTTGTTAGAATTCTTTAGTGAAGTGACCAGGAAGGTTGACAAGAGCAGGGTGGTAGATGTAGCTTATATGGATTTCAGTAAAGCCTTTGATAAAGTTCCACATGATAGGCTGCTCTGGAAGGTTAGATGACATGGAATCCAGGGGAAACTGACAAATTGGATACACAATTGGCTTTCCAGACTGGAGGCCTGTGACGAGTGGAATGCCTCAGGTTGTTGCTGGGCCCATTGATGTTTGTTATCTATATCAAAGATTTGGATGAGAATGTACAAGACGTAGTTAGTAAGTTGGCAGGTGACACTAAAATAGGCGGTATCGTGGACAGTGAGGGAAGTTAGCAGAAATTGCAGCATGACCGTGATTGGCTGGGGAAGTGGACTGAGAAATGGCAAATGGGGTCTAATATAGATAAGTGTGAGGTCTTGCACTTTGGCAAGTCAAATCAAGGTATGAATTTCATAATGAATTGTAGGGCCTTAAGGAGTGTAGTGGAACAGAGGGACCTTGGAGTTCAGGTGCATGGTTCTCTGAAATTGGAGTCACAGATAGATAGGGTAGTGAAGAAGGCTTATGGCACACAGGCCCATATCAGTCACGGCATTGAATATGGAAGTTGGGAAGTTATGTTGCAGTTGTATAGGATGTTGGTGAGGCCGCACTTGGAGTATTGTCTTGAGGTTTGTTCAGCTTGCTATAGAAACTGGAAAGAGTGCAGAAGAAATTTACAAGGATGTCGCCAGGACTCAAGGGACTGAATTATAGGGAGAGGTTGGACAAGATAGGATTTTTTGCTTTAAAGCGTAGGAGACTGAGGAGGGCATCTTATAGAAGTGTATAAGATCATCAGAGGCATGGATAAGGTGAATGCACTCAGTCTTTTTCCCAGGGTTGGGGAATCGAGGACTGAAGGGCATCAGTTTAAAGTTAGAGGAGAAAGAATAAAAAGGAACCGAGGGGTAACTTTTTTACACAGAGGGTGGTATGCATAGGAATGAGCTGTCAGTGGAAGTGGTTGAGGTGATTACATTAACAACATTAAAAAGGCAATTGGATAAATACATGGATAGGAAAGGTTTAGAAGGATATGGGCCAAATGCAGCAAGGCTGGACATTTTGGTCGGCATGGACCAGTTTGGGCTGAAAGCCTAACTCAATGCTACAGGACTCTATGATTCTAATAGAAACTGAAAATAAACAATTATAGACATGAGTGTATTCTAAATTTGCAGGCTCAATTAAGCTTCCTGCACTACAGATCACAACATTTTGGTCAACCCGACATGTAAGATGAACAATCTTTCAGTATCAAACACCATGTTTCAGCCAATATTTTGTGTGTACTCAACCACTGTATTCCTTGTAAGAAATTGTATGTTTGCATTAAAAGTCAATCTCAGTTTTTCACCTCAGAAGTGCATGCTTTAATCACATTGTGAACCGATGAATGGGATTGAACAGGCGAGTGTGGACCATGTAGTTCAAATGGTGTGTGGGAATTCAAGACACACCTACTCAGAACATTGGACTTAAAGCATGTCCTAGCTCGATGAGTAAGTTGTCACCATGTGATTATTTGGTCACAAGCTCCCTTGTCATCAATATTGATGCAGCCACACTGCAAGGAGAGTTTTGAGGCACAGTGACAGCAAACAAGGAAATTCCAACAAGGAAGCAAATTCTGCAGTCTAGATCCCATGGACTTGTGAGATATCCTGGTCCATAGATGGAGAAATCTGCATGTCAAGAATTGACCTGCTCAGTCATATGAAAACCCATAACAGGTACTCACTCACAACTCTCAGTAGGCATCATCCTCAAATTGAGAGACAGAGGATAATAAGTTACAGCAAACTGCACATGACAAATGAGGAACAGAAATGTCCATCAAAAAATTATGAGGAACATAACTGGTTCCAAACAAAAAGAGAAAATGTGGTTTGAGAATAGAAGAAGAAAGAATCTGCCCAAGAGAAAATGCACATGTCCAAATGTATCATCAGAACAAGGACCAGTCACTGGCTCGATCTTAAGACACATTAAATTGACTCCTTGTAAATTGTCAAATGGTTATATTGTCACCAGAAATGTGAAGTGTGTTATCTGCACTTAAGTAGTCAAATCAAGCCCCGAGTTAAGTAAGGGTTTCAGTGCAACAGTGAGCTAGTATAACTTCTTTGTGGAACAAAAATATCTTGTATTACAGCAGAAGACCAAGGTCACTCTGAGACTACGAAAATATCTTAATGGTAAAATGACCAGCTTTCAGTGTTTCTATTTAGACAACAATCCTTGAGAAGGTGTCATAACTAAAGTGACTTTGAATGAATTCACTGCTCACAATGTGGTCTCCTTTACTTTGGCAAGACCAAACATAGACTTAGATTAGATTAGATTACATTACATTACATTACAGTGTGGAAACAGGCCCTTCGGCCCAACAAGTCCACACCGACCCGCCGAAGCGCAACCCACCCAGACCGCTACATTTACCCCTTACCTAACACTACGGGCAATTTAGCATGGCCAATTCACCTGACCTGCACATCTTTGGACTGTGGGAGGAAACCGGAGCACCCGGAGGAAACCCACGCAGACATGGGGAGAACGTGCAAACTCCACACAGTCAGTTGCCTGAGGCGGGAATTGACCCGGGTCTCTGGTGCTGTGAGGCAGCAGTGCTAACCACTGTGCCACCGTGCCGCCCACAATCTGTTCACAATCCGCCCACTTGGTGACTGCTTTGTGGAACATCTCTGCTGTGTATGTAAAAATGACCCTGACCCTCCCAGTTGTTTGCCATTTCAATTAACAACATTGCTCTCATGTTAACCTTTCTGACCTTGACCTGCTGCAATATTCTAATGAAGCACAATGCAAGCTCAAAGAACATCTCATTTTCTGATAGGCACTTCACTGCCTTGAGGTTTCAATTTTGAATTCCATGACTTCAGAAACTGACTACTTTATGCCTGTTCTCCATGCTTCTTCCATCTCTCTCCCCTGTGCCCACCCTTTCTCAGCCTTGCCTTGTGTGTATGTTTATTTTGCTCTTACGGAGGTCCAGTCCTCCCTTTTACACCTTAAATTATAACCATTTCACATGTCTTTTTCTCTTTCACTACAATTCACAACCCCTTTGTCTTTTGCATTGGGTTTCTACATCTTGATCCTCCTCTATCTCTATCAAAAGTATTTAAAAAATCAGTTTTTCAAAATCTTTCAGTGCTGAAGACGAATCATACCGGACTCGAACTGTTAACTCTGTTCTTAAATCCACACACACTACCAGACCTTCTAAGATTCTCCCTCTCCCATGTTTGTTTCAGATTTACAGCATCCGTGATATTTTGTTTTTAGTGAAATAAGTATTCCCCCAGTTTATAATCGTGCTAAGTGGCTGACTGATTACTGATTATTTTCTTTCTCAAGACTCCTCAAAACTATCATAAAGGAAGCTTCTTGTCAACAATAGGAGGAGCCTAATCAATATACATTATGATAAAATCTTTCCGCAGTTGTTCTGCAAATCCCAGTTGGACATTTCTGAGATATAATATTCAATTTCATTGGAGCAAGTGTTCCAAGTTTTCCCATTGTCATATAGTTAAATGCATAAAAGTCACTGGTATTTTGGGTTTCCTTTTATATATTTAACAAATATTTTAATTGAGAATTGAGGAATCCAGAACTAGAGACAGATCAAAAATAAGGCGTTTCTCCTTTAAAATGGAGATTAGAAGGATTTCCATCATTCTTAAATTTTTTTCAAGTTTGATTGCCTCTTCCCCAGTGAACAGTGAAGGATGAATCATTGAATATATTCTAGTCTGACTGATTTATAACACAATCAAATGTTATAGGGGCAGGCATGAAAGTGGATTTAAGGGCAAATTCATAGAAACCATGAACTTATTGAAATGTGTAGCAGGCTTGAGGGATCAAATGGCTGCCTCCAATTTCTAAAATTCTTATGTTCTTGCAACTTCAGTACTGGATCACCGAGATCTGGATCTTCCTTGATAGTTAATTCCATGAGAAGATTTTTGGACATTGGGTTTTATCTTTCCTTTCCAGTTAAGGACTCTTTTATACGTACAGTATATATCCCCTTAAAGTATGGCAGTTTCAACCTCAATACAAAAATGTCTTCATTCCCTTCTGCAGAATGTTAAATAGAGCACTTTTCCAATTTCCATACTTAATTTCAAACTGAGAAGAAATTACTCTGTAAAATGTTTGAGTCATGAAATTGTCAGGTATTGGTTATTTCTAAATGAAATTATTCAGCTCCAATTCAATAATTAAGTCTTAAGGTTGTTTCATGTCATCTTAAATAAACAAATTCTAAATTAATCCCTATAGCAGCTGCTCAGGTCACCTTGAATGATAGATGCAGCAACAGAGAATCATCATGTCTGCTGCTTGACCATGAGCTGCCTGAGAAACAGGATCAAGCTGCAGGTGCCCAGGGCCACTGTTCCAGCTGCTCAGATCTCCTGTAAAATAGTGGCCTTGGTTAATTTTCAAGTGGTAGACATTAGACAAACAAGTGTTAAGCTACATATTTTCACCTGATATTTTGTTTGCAGTGAAATCATAATGAGAACTTTTCATTTATCATATTGACTTTGCTCACACAGGTAAGAGTCCTTGATCACACGCACATTTCTTTGGTTAAATAAGACTTTTTTTACTGAAAGAACTTGAAGAAATAAGAAGTGCATTGCAATGTTTATTCAAAGGAGTTTATAAAATAATAAGATATACAGAATAATTTACTTTATATTAGTGATATGTAATTCAAACCCCACATTCTATTAAAAGTCTTTGCAACATATACATTCCTTTTGTTTTTCAAGTAGATAACTATGCCATTAGAAATTCCTGAAGACTTAATGGATGATTGTTTCTCTTTTTAATTGACTTATCACATTTGATCAAACTATTAAAAATTATCAGCTTAATTGATATAACAAGCAAAAAACTTCAAAAGTATAGCATTCTGTTAACAAATTGGCACATTTCAAAAGTCATTACTTCTGTTAAATTTTAGTAAAGATTAGAGTAGAATTTTTGCAGATGTGTATCAGATGCTTTGTAAACTTACATTTTCCTTCCATTGGCTCTTCATTTACCTCACTATAATCCTCATGATTACTGTACACTTTATCCATAACAATTGATGTCAGTTCACTGATATGTGAATTGGTCAAATGCCATTTCATGACATGGGATTTTAGAGATTTTACTTATATTCTGAAAATGCATTCTGTGATTCAATCCATTCAAAATTCATAAGATTAGTTTATGATTATACAATTCAAATTCTGTTTATAATACAAAATTCTATTAGTTTTAATCAATGTTATCTGACTTTGCAATTCTATTTTGTTTTCAAAATTACATAATTATTGGAATTGATTGCACGATGTCTCAAATTACTGTATTTTCCTAGATACAATTTAAATCATCATGGTTGAGTTAATAATAATTAATGATCCACAAAAACTTCAACAATTCACATCTCCCATGTTGGGTGCTCAGAGCAGATCCCAATGTCAACTGAAACTAATGCTCAACTAGATTGTTATTTGGATACCTCTGCAGGGATGCACTCTATGTCAACCAGAATGAGAGAACATCACAGACTAGACCATAGTCCAGACACAACCTGCCGAAGGCATAATGCAAATGTAATAGATTTGTGTATTAAAAATGAGGGAAATAAAATCAAACACTAACTCATTTGTAAAATATCAAGTTCAGCAAATAAGTGCATCAACTTTACGAAAGCATCATGCTAAAGAAAAGATTACTAATGTATATAGAAACTACAAAGTATTTCACCAATTTACATCATCCTTTGGTCATGGCATTATTGCCACAAAAAGATTATCTTTTGTTCTGTATGCAATAGGAAAACTAAAGAAGGGAATTTATATACTTTCACATTCATTCAATAATCTTAATTTATTGCCATGTCCTGCAAGGGCATTATTAATGATGTTGTATCTAGATGAAGGTTCCAAACTATAGCGACAACAAGTTGGATATGGTCTTAAAGAACGTTTTGAAAACAAAAATGAGCTCAGATGTGTCAAAAGGAATTCTATTTCTATAAGATTGTCACAATTCAGACCTAGTGATCTACAGGAGTCTTCTCTACACTGAAGTTCTCTTGCCAATAAATCAGAGAACTAGGAAACAGAGACTAAGCCTAAAAAGGTAAAATGAATTGTGCACGTCTAATGGAATTTTACATCAAATAAGACTGAAATATCACATGCAGAGTACGTGGTAGTTACCCACAACTTTGCTGGACAGTGTGAAGCAAAAAGTCATGTTTTAGAATAAGTAGGATATTTATACGTACAGCATATACATGAAGTAAATGTGAAGACTAGCTGTGCTCATTCAGTGCTGACATGCTGTGAGGAAGACACACCCACCTCAGCCCCCCAAAAACTGATACACACCAAAAGCTTTACATCGGGATGAATAAGTTTGTTTAGATATAATTGACCACTAATTATATCTTGAAGACTTTATAAAGAATGAAGCACTCACTGCTTAATCATTAAGGCTAGTACAATGAGCTTATTTTTTTTTTGAAAAGGCCTACACATCTAAACTTATGGTTCAGATTGTTTTGCAATATTGCTTTGATCGGGTATTTTCCTTCCCCTCATTTATATTCAGACGTTGTCTGCCTTTGCTGTAAAGTGCTAAGGTATAAGAATAGCTTGAATGGAATTCTCTTCACAGAATTCAGCCTGATCACTAAAGGAGAGAAGTTTTCTTATTGTGCATTCATGATTATTAAACTGAATTCATATATAGTCTAATGTAGCACTTAGTATTCATTGCAGTAAAGAAAGTGTAGGTGGTGTGCTAAACTACAGGGATTAGCTCTGCAAGTAATGTAAGTAGTAGTGTACATGCAGCACAGTGACAAGTATTGATTATTGAATAAGGACCACAGGGACAGAGTTTGGTAAAATAATGACAGATAATGGAATCATAATTAAAAATTACTCCTGAAAATTGCTTCACAATTGTTCTCATGCCTACATGTTGAGGCATCAAACAATACTGTAAAAAAAACCAGGGAATGGTGAATTATACGATGGAACATTTAACAATAATCCAATGTAAAATAATGCCACCAACTCCCAACTATTTAATCACAACTCTGATATCCTTAATTAGTGGTCAATTATATCTAAACAAAGTATTCATCTCAATTTAAAGCTTTTGGTATGCATCAGTTTTTGGGGGGGGGGGTGCTGGACAGGTGGGTGTGTCTTCCTCACAGCATGTCAGCACTGAATGAGCACAGCGAGTCTTCACATTTACTTCATGTATATGCTGTACAGGTAAATATCCGATTTATTCTGAAACATGACTTTTTGCTTCACACTGTCCAGCAAAGTTGTGGGTAACTATCGCGTCCTCTGCATTGTGATATTTCAGTCTTATTTGACGTAAAAATTCCATTAGATGTGCACAATTCATTTTACCTTTTTAGGCTTAGTCTCTGTTTCCTATTTCTCCGATTTATTGGCAAGAGAATTTCATTTAAGTGAAATGCTGACAGTTTCACAGTACAGGTTCCCCTACAAATACGATGTCAACAAGTTCGTGTTATAAATCAATAGTTAACAATATCAGTCAGGTACATGCTCCTTAATGACCATTTTTCAATCAAAATTTCGAGAAACGTTCTCACAACTACTTGAACAGACATATTCCACCAAGGTAATATGAAGAGAGGCTCTGTTTATCACTTCTCGCTCGTTTGCTAGTTCACTCATTGAAATTGACAGTGAAAATAAAAATGACCTGAAATGGTTCTGGAAATTGCACTGACCGTAATAATCTCAAGAACTTTACACTATATTTACCTGAAATATTGAATTGCACTGCAGTCTCCAAACGAGAGAGATCCAACGCGACCTGAAAAGTTTCTGTTACAAAAGGAAATAAGGAACCTCTGTTGAGCGGAGACTGACAGCCGGGCTGGCAACCCGGCGGCTGTTCAATGTTGAAGTCGTTCTTGTGTTCTGACGAAGGCAACCAGATTTCTTTGATGACCTTGCCGCAGGTAAAGCAGTTACTGGCCAGCGGTAGGGGAAGGAGGGGAAGAGGGTTGGAGGGGCTTTGTGAGAGGGGTGCACTCAGCGTCCTGGTTTTGTAACGCTGCCCGGAGGCATGTCTCTGCACAAGAGGGAGTGCTCACGGAGACGCGTTCTGAAACATGTTACAAGCCTGAAGCTGGGGATATTGGTAGCACTTTATAACTGTGAAATATCACACGGTTGCGCCTGTTTTATAGAAAAGAACATTAAATGCGAAAAAAAACAACCGTAGAGCTATTTTTGTGTGTGAAAATTGCAGTAATAAATCTGGTCATGTTGTTTGTCTAGTGAATAAGATTTGCAGCTGTTTATAAAGCTTGAACGTTCGAAACATTTCATCAAACTCCCAGCGAGTCCCATGCTGACACTGAAGTCTGTTGTTTTCACACTGGGGCGAGAAAACAGCTAAAGGCTCATCCAATAAAATAGACGATATTAATGTATTATTTAATGTCTAACAGTTATTGCAAGTCAAATCGGCGGGTACTGTATATACAACGAGCCATCCGATTAACATTGAATCCGGGACTACATACCTGAGTTAAACTGTTGACTGTTCCCATGCCCGCTCAATCTCCCCAATCTGTCTTAACCAGTGCTGCTGAGCTTTTCGTTCTATCTGTCAGTAGGTCACTGCTGACACATGTGGGAGTCACCAGATGTGACAGCACCTCTTCCACTGCCTCCTTGTAACGCTGACACGAGAGTATTGCTTCCCTCTTCCGACGGGCGGTAGGAGTTTCTGAGAGTGGAGCTGAGAGGCAGGGCGCTGTTTGACTGCAGCTCCCAAGTCAGTGCACTAAAGCTCACACTCTCTCTCTCTCTCACACACACACACGCACATCAGCTGCCTCCTATGGGCAGTGCGATGTGACACACATACTAAACGAGCTGTGCCGGGGACGAGCGCTCCCGGAGCAGACCCTGAGCAGCTCTGTTAATAATTACACACAATCCGACCTCCACACGGCACACATCCACGCAATGAAAACACTGCGGCCGTGTTCTCTGCCGGATAATTCCACTGCATGTTGCACCTAAAGAAGGCGCACGGAATGAAGCAACTCCACCAATTTTTCTCTTAGCCCGCGATTACTAATTTCAATTGGAAGTCCCGCTCTTCCAGTCTCGCTTTAGCCGAATCGCTCGCTGTTCCATCCACTCTCTCTCAAGTAGCCGGAGACAGTCGGGAAGCAGAGACTGAGAGGTTTGGGAACCTCCGCGTAGCAAAGCTGCCAAGGGATGGTGAAGATCTGCATGCATTTCATACAAAGCAAACCATTATTTGGTGTGAATTTTGGATTCAGTGCGTTGGTAGATGGTTGAAAATAGAGATCGGAGTGCAGCCGTGTGGAAGGCTTTAGCTAATTCTAGCAAGTGTTAAACACATTCCCAAAGCTTCCGAGACTTTTCTTAAAAAAATATTGTTCGAGTTTGAATAAAACACATTTTTGGTCGAAAATAAGATGCAGGAAGTGAATATAATTATCGTTTCTACCAAACTTGTAAATAAACTAAACAGGATAGTAATTTACAATAACAATTCCGGTTAACGTGAGTCTAAATAATGGAGACTAGGATTAAAAAAAAGTCGATCTGAATGTTGTTCCTGTTGTTGGCATAAACTCTCGTGTTTTCACTACGCGTTCCTTAATGATTATTATAATTTTCATTTGGCTAAACTTATTTAAATTCAGACAATTAGCTGGTGTTCTCGGATGATCGATAACCATCCAGCCATTGTCCCATGCAGCAAAAACAAAATCAACAAAAGTGACCAAATATGGGGATATTGCGATAGAGTGCTGAAACTATCAGAAACTTTGTCATCGGCTTGCCTGGTTAAACATAGTTAAACGTCCCAATATCAAGAAAAACAATACTGTTGCAAACTTGGATAGTGTTGAAGTTTCCATGGTCTAATCAGTCTTTCACTAGTACGTATCAAGAATGCTGTGAGTTGCCTCCATATTAGATTTTGCTGAGTTAGTCCAACTAATTTGTAACACCCAGCAAAAGTGCATAACAGTCTGGGATGCCGCAAATGTTTGTCTCACAGGAAGTGTTTCTTGTTTGAAGAATAGTATAATTGAAACATGACTAAATGCCTCCTGAGATAAATGAGAGACAAAGGGGAATTAAGTGAAGAGGAAATATCATTAATTAGTAATAGAACTGTACAGCATGGAAACAGACCCTTCTGTCCATACATCCATGACAACCAGATATCCTTAATTAATCTAGTCCCATTTGCCAGCATTTGGCCTATACCCCTCTAAACCATTTCTATTCATGTATCCATCTAGATGTCTTTTAAATGTTGTAATAATACCAGCTTCCACCGTTTCTCCTGGCAGCCCATTCCATACATAAGAACACAAGAACTAGGAGCAGCAGTAAACCATCTGCCCTAGGGGCCTGCTCCACCACTCAATAAGATCAGGGTTGATCTTTTCTGCCCTCAGCTTCACCTACCCATCCTCTCACCATAACCATTAATTACTTTACTATTCAAAAAATCGTTTATCTGAGATTTAAAAACATTTACTGAGGAAGCCTCAACCATTTCACTGGGCAGAGAATTTGACAGATTCATAACCCTCCAGGTGAAGAAGTTCCTTTTCAGTTTGATCCTAAGTCTGCTCCCCCTAATCTTGAGGCTCTGCCCTCTTGTCCTAGTTTCAGCTACCAGTGGAAATATCCTCTCTACGTCTATCTTCTGTATTCCCTTCGTAATTTTATGCGTTTCTCTAAGATCCTCATTCTTCTAAATTCCAATAAATACAATCCATGTCTATTCAGTCTCTCCTCATAAGCCAACCCCCTCAACTCTGATTTCAAGCCAATGAACCTCCTCTGTGTCCCCTCTAGTGACAGTACATCCTTTCTCCAGTAAGGAGACCAAAACTGCCCGCAGTACTCAAGGTATGGCCTCACCAGCACCTTGTACAGCTGCAACATATCCTCTCTGCTTTTAAACTCAATCTCTTTGGAAATGAAGGACAAAATTCCATTTGACTTCTTAATTACCTGTTTCATCTGCAGACCAACATTATGTGATTTATGGGCAAAAGTGAGGACTGCAGATGCTGGAAACCAGAGTTTAGATTAGAGTGATGCTGGAAAAGCACAGCTGGTCAGGCAGCATCCGAGGAGCAGGAAAATCGATATTTCGGGCAACGGCCCTTTACTACTTAGCACAAATGCATTTACCATTTACCACAAATGCACTTGCTATTTCTCTAGGCCCGAAAACTCGATTTTCCTGCTCCTCGGATGCTGCCTGACCTGCTGTGCTCTTCCAGCACCACTCTAATCTAAATATTAAGTGATTTATGCACAAGGAAACCCAGGTCCCTCTAAAAGCACACTGCAAACTCTTACCATTCAAGTCATTGTCCTTTTTACTGTTATTTCTATCGAAGTGGATGACTTTCACATTTATTAACATTGTACTCCATTTGCCAGACCTTTGCCTAATTCATTTAAACTATGACCCTTTGCAAAGTTTCACAGTCCTCTACCATTCATCTTCGTGTCATCCACAAACTTTGACACACTACACATGGTGCCCAACTCCAAATCATCGATGTAAATTGTGAATAATTGCGGTCCCAACACTGATCCCTGAAGCACACCACTCATCACTGATTGCCATCCAGAATAGCATTCATTTATGCCCACTCTTTGCTCCTATTGGTTAACCAATCCTCTATCCATGCAAATATGTTGTCCGTAACACCTTGCATCTTTATGTTATGCAGCAGTTTTTTATGCGGCACCTTTTCCAATGCCTTTTGAAAAGCTACTGAGTCACATCTACTGAGTCCCCATTGTCTACCATGTTCGTAATCTCTTCATAGAATCCCAAAAGATTAGTTAAGCATGACTTGCCCTTCATGAACCTATGTTGCATCTGCCCAATGAGGCAATTTCTCTCTAAATGTCTTGCTATTCATCCCTTGGTAATGGATTCAAGCATTTTCCCCACTATAGAGTTAAGCTAACTGGTCTATAATTCCCCATCTTTTGTCTACCTCCCATTTTAAACAGTGGCATCACATTTGCTGTTTTCCAATCTGCTAGAACTGCCCTGGAGTGCAGGTAAATTTGGAAAATTACCACAAATGCACTTGCTATTTCACCCATCACGTTGGGATGCATTCCATCAGGGCCAGGAGACTTGTCTCCTCTTAGTCTCATTAGCTTGCCCAACACTACTTCTTTCATGATAATGATTGTTTCCAGGTCCTCACCTACCATCATCTCCTTGTCAATTACTGGCACATTATTCATGTCCTCCACTGTGAAGACTGATGCAAAATATTTGTTTAATGCCTTACTAAATTCCCCTTCTCATCCTCTAAAGAACTTTAGCCACTCTGTTTTGTTGTATGTATTTATAGAAACCTCTGCTGTCTTTATATTCAAAGCTAGATTTTGCTCATAAACTATCTTACTTTTCTTTATAGCTCTTTTTGTGGCTTTCTTTTAGCCTTTAAAGCTTTCCTAGGGATCAATCTTCTAGTTTCCCACTGATCTTGGCTACTTTGTCTGCCTTTGTTCCAATTTGATAGCATCCATTATTTCCTTAGATACCCATGGCAGGTTACCCCTTTTCCCACAGTCCTTCCTTTTCACTGGTATATACTTTTGCTGAGCACTTTGATAAATTGTTTTGAAGATCCTCCATTGTAGGTCAATGGTCCCACCATAAAGTCTTTGCTTCCAATCTACTTTAGCCAACTCCTCCCTCGTCTTATTTTAGTTTCCCTTGTTTAAGCACAGGACCCTGGTATTGGATTTTATCTTTACACTCTCCATCTGCGTTTCCTAAATTCAGCCATTCTGTGATCGCTCCTTCCAAGAGAATCCCTAACTATGACATCATTAATTATTCCTGTCTCATAACACAGGACTACATCTAGGGTAGCTTGCTCCATCATCGATTCCATGGATGATGATCCCTAATGTTTGGTTCCTTATGTAGCCGTCAAAAAGCTGTCCAGCATTGGTTGTGCTTGTGCTTGTGAGGTGAATGTCTTCAGAGAGGGTCAATGTGCAGGTGGCCAAGAAGCTTGTATTCCATAGGTTGTTCTGTTAGATTTTTTAGAGACATATGATGGGTGTTGTTTTGCTTTTCGTCTCTGAACAGGCTGTGGTGTAGCCCACTCCCTCACAGGATGTAATTTACCCTATCTACTCTCAGTGTGGTCTCAGCTATTCTCTTCCCATTGTGGACATTCTATTTTCATTGTGATAGAAGATGACAGCAAGCATACCACCTCCACAGCCCCTTGCTCAGCCTGTCTGTGTCAGTGAACCATCAACCACCCACATCCATTTTCAAGTAGCCGAGCCCATTAACACCATAGGATTCGCAATCTCACAAGTTTCCATTTACATTCACTGATCTACCTCTATCCTTCCCACCAAGACACAGGCATATGAGGTGAACATGCCTGGAGTTATCATTCTGATTTCCCTGTTCACCCCTTGAAGCCAGTATAATACCGATTGCACCCTTCCTAGATATGCATTATAATGTAGCACTTTCAAAATAATGCTGCCCCCTCCCCATTGACCCTTTACAACTGTTCTTTACCATTGCTCAGTGTTTTCAGCCCCCAGCACTGACGCTCAATGCCATTTCAGCCACTATTTCATCCCTACCATAACACACAAACACATACACCTACTCCAAAACCCATCCCTAGAATGTTCAAAGCAAGTGGCAAGCTTAATTTACCATGAGCATGCTTTGGTTTCTTTGTCAAGTTTTCCTATCATCAAGATTGATTAGATTAGATTACATTACAGTGTGGAAACAGGCCCTTCGGCCCAACAAGTCCACACCAACCCGCCGAAGCGCAACCCACCCATACCCCTACATTTACCCCTTACCTAACACTACGGGCAATTTAGCATGGCCAATTCACTTGACCTGCACATCTTTGAACTGTGGGAGGAAACTGGAGCACCCGGAGGAAACCCACGCAAACACAGGGAGAACGTGCAAACTCCACACAGTCAGTCGCCTGAGGCAGGAACTGAACCAGGGTCTCTGGTGCTGTGAGGCAACAGTGCTAACCACTGTGCCACCATGCCGTGCACTATTGTTTGGTGAATTTGCTGAGATATGAGTATGAATATGAATGAAATGGTGTAACTAGGGAATTTAACAAGTGTTAATCCTTGTTAATCAGAATGTCACTTTTATCATTCCTGGTGAGAATCGAACCCCACTGCTTGTGAAAAACACATAAAATGGAGTAAGATGATCTCAATGTTGAGATCAGCCTCATCGCACCTCTTCCACACCTGATTCTGCCGCACGTCTCTCCATATCCCACGATGCGCACATCCCTAAAAGATTTTGCCCACATTTACTAATATCTATTGGCATCAGATTTTCTTCTTCCAGGATAATATTCCTACACAGACAGGCTATAACCAGGACAGAACCCCACTGGTCCTCACCTACCACCCCACCAACCTTCATGTCCAGCGTATCATCCGCCATCATTTCTGCCACCTCCAAACAGACCCCACCACCAGGGATATATTTCCCTCCCCTCCCCATCAGCGTTCCGAAAAGACCACTCCCTCCATGACTCCCTCATCAGTTCCACACCCCCCACCAACCCAACCTCCACTCCCGGCACCTTCCCCTGCAACCGCAAGAAATGCAAAACTTGCGCCCACACCTCCCCCCTTACTTCCCTCCAAGGCCCCAAGGGATCCTTCCATATCTGCCACAAATTCACCTGTACCTCCACACACATCATTTATTGCATCCGCTGCACCCGATGTGGCCTTCTCTATATTGGGGAGACAGGCCGCCTACTTGCAGAACATTTCAGAGAACACCGCTGGGACACCAGGACCAACCAACCCAACCACCCCGTAGCCCAACACTTCAACTCCCCCTCCCACTCTACCAAGGACATGCAGGTCCTTGGACTCCTCAATTGCCAGATCATGGCAATACGACGGTTGGAGGAAGAGCGCCTCATCTTCCGCCAGGGAACCCTCCAACCACAAGGGATGAACTCAGATTTCTCCAGTTTCCTCATTTCCCCTCCCCCCACCTTGTCTCAGTCAAATCCCTCAAACTCAGCACCGCCTTCCTAACCTGCAATCTTCTTCCTGACCTCTCCGCCCCCACCGCACTCCGGCCTATCACCCTCACCTTGACCTCCCTCCACCTATCACATTCCCAACGCCCCTCCCCCAAGTCCCTCCTCCCTACCTATTATCTTAGCTTGCTGGACACACATTCCTCATTCCTGAAGAAGGGCTTATGCCTGAAACATCGATTCTCCTGTTCCTTGGATGCTGCCTGACCTGCTGCGCCTTTCCAGCTATAACCATCTAAAGGCATGTTTCCAATCTATCAGGACAAAAACTTCTCATGAGCTGAAAAGCCAAATCAAAATTCGCCTTTCCAAAAATTATGAAAAGGTGAATTGCAGATGGCATGCAAATTGTTCAAACATTTGCATTATTGCATGAATTAAAATTTAGCAGCTTTTATGTTACTATTTCAAACACATTGGCTTCTGCTGCTCATTGAGGTGAGTGAAAGTGAAGGCACAAATATGGAATCTGTTTCCTAACTGGCTGCAGAATGGACTACAATTGAGCAGTTTTAGATTTATGGGGATGGGATAATTTCACGCTATCTATTCTTGGCTCTGTGGAATATGACGTCAGTGTGGATACTAAATAAACATTTAAATAATCAAGGAAATGGCTCTGTCATTACGAACAATGTGCATCTTGCTTTCCATAACATAATAGGTTATAAACTTCACAATCTGAAAGCGATAGATGCTATGACATAACTACACCTTTATTCTACTTCCCAGATTATGTTATTCCAAAGCAATGACGTTAGGGCTTAAACTGAAAATTAATATAATTTTCAGGCTGCTCCAATGAAAACATTAAGAAATTAGTTTGTCTGTTACATAATTGTATGTATGCGTAAAGCTGGATCATAGTACCCACTGGGTGCAATCCTATCTATCTACATTGTTTAACTTTGCCATTCCATCCAGTTGAACAAGTTCTTAGAGGAATCTGGATAGCTTGAAAAAAAATTGGCTTTTAAATAAAAACTCAATGTCTTGTTGTAAAGTTCTTATGAACAGTCACATTTTGCCTTGAACATTAGGTTAATATGTTGACTAAAATTCATATAATTTATTTGGAAACTGGGAAATGGTAAGCAGTTACCTTACAAAGGGAGGGGAACAAAGGATATTTTAATAGAAGATGAGAACTGACCTCATAAATAACAGTTAATAGTAGTTTGGGAGTACAGGACTTGAATATTGCCGAAAAAGAAATTTTGTTGAAAGTTTTCATCTTGTACTCTTCTGAACATTTGAAAGAATACCATTCAATGGGAAAGCCAACACTTATATTGGATCAGTATTCTTGTAAACTGGTCTAAAGAGTACAAGAAGAAGAAACTTCTACAAAATGTCTTTTTCCAGAATACTCAAATGACTGTTAATATTTAAATTGCCACCTTATCTGATTGTTAATAAAATGTTGCATTCATTACGTTTAAACATTGTGATGTACTTTTTTACAGTCACTTAGATAAGGCAATTGACAATGATTTGAAAAATTGTGTGGTAGGAACTTTATATTTTTCAGTATAGCAATTGGTAGCATGATAAACTGACAAAAATTAAATTGCAATTCAGGATATTATTAAAAAGTACTTTTTACGGGTTTTCCACAGGTTGCACTGAGTATGTTAGGAAATTAAAATATTGGCCTGTCATATCTTGTTCACTCGGGATTTAGTGAAAGACATGTTATGGTGATTACGAGTTGTGTGAACTTTATTTTAAATGTGATAAATGAGCCCGGTGGAGAAGAGCAACAACTACACACACATTGTTTGAAACCAAATACACTCTTCTATGATGGGGTCAACTGCAGTACCTGACAAGTTTTTATTACATTGCTACTTTTCCATCCTAAGGGAATGCTGCAACCAATTTTGCTAAGTGGATATACAGTATTACAAGCTTTGTGCTCTCATGGAAGCACAAACTGAATTAAATTCAGCAAGAACATGCAAATTGAAGAAAAACAATGGTGAATTTGTGTGTGGCATACTAAAATTGAATTTTTTAATCTGAAAATTGTTAGGATGTGGGGAATACAGTCAAAACAAATTTAGAGCCTGTTCCTAGTTGGCCTGAGGGAATTGAAAGTCTGTCACAAAGGGCAGGATTTCCAACTGTGGAAGAAACCCTGACATTGCAGTCCCTTCAGGTTCCAATGCTGAATTCCTACAGCAACTTGGTCATGCTGCAATTTTAAAATGGAAAACAATTTGTTAGCCTAAGCAGTTGTGTACAGAACAGCACTGAGCCTGGTTTGCAGATTGGGTGAGAACCGTTAATCAGGCTGACATTCATCAAAAGGGCTTAGAGGAGGAGCAGTGAACAGGAAGACTGCTGTGCCAGGACAGGAAAAGGACACTAATGAAGGGGCCAGCCTTGATGGGGCTCCTACGCATCTACCTCTATACTGTCACCAATCAACAAAACATCTGTAGAGTCACCTGTGGCTGGCCCTACAATGAAGCCAGTGCAGTACCTGTGGCAGGCAGTACCTGTGGCAGAATCCTTCTCACTTCCATGCCGAAGCCATCCTGCTCAAACATTACAGAACCACAGATAGGCGCTAGTGAGCAGTCTGCCTGCCATCCACAGGAGGAGTAGCTTTTAGGAGGGGCATTGAAGGCACTTAACGAGTCACTTGGATGTTTTTGCAAATAATTAAGTGAGAAAGTAATTGAAAATTTGTCACAAAAAGTTTAAAGCATAATTACATCTCTTCATAACACCATAAGAAATAATAAAAGCTGTAGGCCTTTTGGCCCATCAAGTCTCCTCTCTCCTTCAATGAGATGATAACTGATTTGATAATCCTTAACTTCACTTTTCTGTCTTATCTCCTTGATTCCTTTATTGATTAAAAATCTGGCATTTTATCATTGAACATAATAAACAAAGTAGCCTGCTCAGCCATCTGTAGTAAATAATTCAACAGATTCTCTCTCCTGTAAGAGAAAAAAAAACTTCCTCATCTTTGTCTTGAATGCCTTTACTCTGAGATGATGTCCTTTAGTCCTAGGTGCACCCACAAGGAGAAACAACTTGTCTGTATCTACACAGTCAAACCCTGAAGAATCTTTTGTGTTTCAGTAAGAATCCTGTTATTCTTCTAAATTTCATTAAGTACTTGATGTACTCAACATGCCCTCAAAAGAAAATTCTCCTATATCTGGAATTCATTGATTGAATCTTCTCTGGACTGGCTCCAATGCCGGTGTATTTTTTCTTTAGATACAAGGCCTAAAACAGTTCACATGTTTCCAGCTGTGGTCTGACTAGCCCTTTGTATGGCTTTAGTAAGGCCTGCTTATATTTATGCTCCATTGTCTTTGAAATATAGGCCAACACTTCATTTGCCTTCCCCATTACCCTCTATGATATATGGTAACTTTTTGTGAGGCATACCCAAGGAGATCCAAATCTCTCTATGCAACAGTTTTCTCCAGTCTTTCTCCATTTAAATAATATTCAGCTCATCTATTCTTCCTACCAAAATGCATAACATCATATTTCCACACATTATATTACAACATCAAAGGTTTTTGCTCCCTTATTTAACCTTTCCATATCCCTCCGGAGACTTATTGTGTCACCTTCCCTACTTGCCTTCTCACCTATTTTTGTGTCATCTGCAAATTTGAAAGTATATTCACTATTGTCATTCAAATCATTAATATATATTGGAAATAATTGTATCTTAACACTGATCCCTATAACACTCCACCAGTAACACCTTTTGCCATCCAGAAAAGGCCCCCTTTATCCTAACTGTTGATTAGTCAATCCTCCATCCATGTTAACATACACCACCCCCCACCCCCACCCACCCACACACATACACACACAATCGGTTCCTACTAAATACCATTATGTATGCTCCGTTATTGAACAATATTTGGAAATCCAAATATCTGCCACCTCAACACACCACCACACCATGTTCCCTAGCCAACATCTCTGTCTCAGACTTGCTGCAGTGCTCTGGTGAAGCTCAGTACAAGCGGAAAGAACAGCATCTCATTTTCTCCTTGGAAATTCTACAGCTTTCTGGACTCAATATCAAGCTCAAAATTTTAGGGCTTCTGGCAACTTCTTGAATGTCCTTAACCCACACCTGACTTTATCATATTGTCTGCCATTACACACAGCCCATTGTTAGCCATGAATTGTCCCCATTAGTAGCTATTCTATCCCCTAGCCTGATTGTTATCCATTCCTTTGTCTGTCCAACTGTTCTTCTCTCTCTCTCTCTCTCTCTCTCTCTCTCTTTGGATTTGATCTCCAGTGTCATTTATTCCTTACCCCTCCCCCCCACCCTATCTTCTGCATTAAATCCAACTTTGTCCTATCGACTATCAATTCTGAGGAAGGGTCATTGGATCCAAAACATTAACTCTGATTTATTTCTACAGATGCTGCCAGATCTACTGAGTTTTTGTTGGTTAAGAAGGCATTTAACACACTTGCCTTCATTGCTCAGATCTTTGAGGATAGGAGTTGGGATGTCATGTTGAAGTTGTACAGGATGTTGGTGAGGCCTCTTCTGGAATACTGCGTGCAGTTCTGGTCACCATATTATAGGAAGGATATTACGAAACTGGAGATGGTTCAGAAAAGACTTAGGATGATGTTACCAGGAATGGATGGTTTGAGATTTAAAAATAGACTGGAAAGACTGGATATTTTTCCTGGAGCATAGAAGGTTGAGTGGTGGTCTTATTGAGGTTCATAAAATCATGAGGGGCATACATAAGGTGAATGACAAGAATCTTTTTGGAATGAACTGCCAGAGAAAGTGATGGATACAGGTACAGCTACAACGTTTAAAAAATATTTGGATAACTTCATGAATGAGAGAAATGGGCAAAGCGTAGGCAGATGGAACTAATTTAGTTTGGGAACATAGTCAGCATGGCCTAGTTGGACTGAAGGGCCTGTTTTTGTGCTGTATGACTTCATGACTATTTGATGTCTTGCTCAGGTATAGTCATCTGTTACATTTGAAATATGGAAAAATCCCGGCATAAGTGAGTGATTTGTTTAGGTACAAAACCCAACACAAAACCAAAGTATGTGAGTAGCATTTTGATTTTGGATATTTCATCAAAATGTTCAACTGTTCTCATGGAAAAAAAATATTAGAAATGCAGTATGAATGTAAGACCAGATTATTTTTCCAAACAAGTCCAACACTGTTTGATTATTGACAAATAGTACTCTCAAAGGAACAACATCAATAAGCTGCCAATCACTTCCTCTGCATAGATCACCCAGTCTAATTGGCTGACAATGATTTTGCATAACTAATCAACTAATTTGATTACTAATAATGGATTTGTTAATGAGAAGCATCCTCAGTTTATTGAGAACCATCAATCTGAATGTGATTAATTATTGATGTTATAACACGAAGTAATTTCATAGTCAAATAGCATCAAATATATTTTAAATAATGGAACTAGACAGCTGGATTTTGTGATTTCGGTTGGGGTGAGTAAGGTAGATTATGAAGTTCAAGTCTGCTTGTTCCCAGCTCCCTCTGCGATTTTAGCACAGTGGATCAAACATGACAATCAGCAGCTGATTGATGAAGATCAATCATAAAAATCAGAGAATGAACATTGACATCATACCTGTCATGGCCCCAGAACATAATATGGGATTGCCTGTTAGTATATTGAACTTTATTTTCAAGGTTCTTTTTCCAGAGGAGGACATACAGCCAACAGTTAACTGGAGATGTCAATATAATGGCTTCCTGGAGAGACAGAGAGATTCTGGAATGTCATACCTGACAATATTAAAAAATCATACAACACCAGGTTATAGTCCAACAGGTTTAGTTAGAAGGACAAGCTTTTGGAGTGCTGCTCCTTCATCAGGTAGCTAATGGAGTAGGATCATAGGAGACAGAATTTATAGTAAAAGATCATAGTTTCATACACAATGTGATATATTGAACAAACCTAGATTGCTGTTAAGTATTTCATCTTTTAGAATGGCCTGCAGATTTTGAATAATTAATATGTAATTCCCAGAACTTCTTTCAAGTCGCATTCCTGAGGTAACTTGAATTAATGAATTAATGGACTCCTAGAGCATGGAGATAGAGAAGTAACCTTAAAGAAGTTTATAAAATCATGAGGGATATTGATAAAGACAATGCCAGGTATGTTTCACTAGAGTGTGGGATTTCAAGGCTAGGGGGCATATTTTTAAAGTGAGACAAGAAAGATTTTTTTAAAAAGACACAAGGGTCAATTTTTTACACAGAATGTGTGGAATGAACATTCAGAGGAAGTGTGTACAGTTGCAGCATTTAAAGGAAACTTAGAAAAGTACATGAGTAGGAAATGTTTGGAGGTTTATGGGCCAAATGCAGGCAAGTGGGTCCAGCTTAGTTTTGGATTATGGTCAGCATGGACTGGTTGGACAAATGGGTCTGTTTCCATGCAATATGACTCTATGACTATAATTCAGATCCTGATCCATATATTTCACCTTTTGAACTCACCTCTTAGTTATAATCTGTGTGATCCATTAATATTTCTTCTTTTGTTTAGCAATTAATAGATTCACTCTTTGTTAAATAATGAAAGGCTGGTTAAATTTCCTTCTTTAAGAGCACAAGTTTTTTTGAACCTGGGGGAAAGGTATCCACAAGTGGAAGGATCCTTTAAAATCAATTTTGTGACCAACTAAGTGGACTAAGTGAATATGCAAGCGAGTCAGTTCACCCCTCCTCCCCTGGGAGCTTGACATTTTAATAGATCTGATCTGGGACTGTATCAAACTGGGAAACCTCATCTAAAAACTAGGTGCAACAAATTCCCTGAAGAGGGTGTGTAGGATGGGATGTCCAGGAGGTGAAAAGGTGAACCAGAAATCAGTCACAGCATCTATTCAAAGTCACAGTGGCATCAAGTTAGTATATTTTCAGGAGAAATCCAAGTGTGGTGATTTATGTTTGATCAAATCACTCTGGGAAGAAGGCAGCTTGTATAACCAACACTACACATTGGAGCAGCAATGGGTGAGAACAAGTTTCCTTTCATTCTGGTTACTATTTTGCCAACAGTGACACATTCAGACCCCTTGCCAGGGAGCAAATAACATCTGATTATAATAGACATGAAGTTTTACCTGACTTGGCAAGCACATAACAGTGGCATTAGGTTGGCGTTCAGACAAAATCTGGATGGAAAGAGTTAAGAAATGAGAATGCTGCTGTTGTCAGCATGTTTTATGGGCAAAAATGCTCAGATAGTTCAGGTGATACTTAAGAAGGATAGAGTGTATTGTCCAGTATGAATCACTAATTATTCATAGGTTGCAGTTAGGTCAATATGATTTTAGCCACATTTACTAGTTTTAGTAAAAACATATTGCATAAATGTAAATACAGATAGTTTTAACAAATATTTATAAGCATTCAGAAACAAGGGGGAGAAAAACATTCAGAGGAGCACTTGAACACTGAAATTTTCTTAGCAACTTGCTGAGAAACAAAATATGAAATACACAATCTGTGCCAATGATTATTCAGAGCCTTAATGACAATGTCTATTATATTTTCAAAAATGTAATTGACCATATCTGGATTATCAATTAGTCAAGCAAAAGCTAATGTATTGAACAAAATAGTGCAATAATATTGAGTGATTGTATTCTAAGACAGGATAAAATAAAGGCAATATTTGGTAAAATAGGGGAAAATACCAAGACTGGTTTGTGAATAAGTATCTCTCATGATCAATTGCAAAACCATTGCTTGATTTAGTTCTGAGAAACAAAATGAAGCAAATAACTAATTGTGCGAAAACAATCATGAAATAGTAACCTCAGCATGGCTTATCAGAAGAGGAGAATGAAGAGTTCAAGATAAGAGTATTAAACTCAGAAAAATAACAAAGCTGAGCAAGGTAGGATGTGTGGACCCATATAATTAGGCAGAAAGTAATCAAATAGGCAGTGAGAAATCTTCAAATATGAAATCATTACATTTGCAAATATTGCAAACACAAAATCAAGATGAAAGGGGAATACATTAAAGAATGGGTGAGGATATTAAACTGAAACTTTGGTGAACCATAGGATAACATTTAAAGCAAAGAAAATAATATCATTAGGAGCATTAAAAAAAGTGAGAAAGTGAAGAGGGACATTAGAGAGAGTGAAAGGGAAATTTGAATCCAAGCTAATAGATAAGATGAAAGGAAATTGCCTTGTGTTGCATATAAAAAGGAAAACAAAGTAATTAAAGAGATGGTCAGATCGCTTAGAGGAAGGAAGGAAGGAATCAATTTGATGAAGGCATTTATCATAATAGCACTTATTTCATAAATGGTAATTGAAATGAGAAAATACCTGTGCTGCAGGAGCATGTGGAATATTTGATAAAGATAACTACAAAAAAAAACGATTTTACTCTGAAGAATATCCAAGCTGAAGCAAATTGGTGGAACTGAGATTGGTAAAGGTTATGTCGTTTATTCAAAGGATGAGAAATTGGTTTACTTTTATTTCTGTCTAGGTACTACAATTTCCAATTCTTGATAACAGAAATAGGAGACATTAACAAACAGAAATGAAAGATGCAGGAAATGATTAACAGGTAAATAGATTAAACAGAAGGTTTGCAGATAAATTTCAATGTGTGCAGAGTATATTTATGCATGTTGACAAGAAAACATGCAGTGAAAATATACATTCAATGGGAGGACCCTGAAGGAAATGAATGAACATAGAATTCTCAGGACTGAAATGGAGAGGCTCAGGTTTTGTGTTCAGTGGTGAAGGGAAAGTGCTTACTGCTAATCTCAAAGGTGGCTGCTGACAAAAATGTACTAAATCCTGGGGGATTGTTGTCTACCCTGTGATATTTTTGTGGTGCTGTTAAAGACCATTAATTTTGAAAGAGAAATCCAAGCACCCAGTCAATAACTGACAGAGCTATCCCTCAAGACTTTAATTCATTAAAACAAAAACCAATTTAATGTTAAGAGAAAATTAACTAAATTAAACAACACTAATTTAACACTATTGTTTACAAAGACATACGAACATAGTTTGAATCTTTACTTCCCCAAAGAGTTTCTTGTTACGTTAAATCTTGAAAGTTCATTCACTTCTTTTAGGACAACACAAAAATGTACCAAAATGCACCAGAATATTTACTTTAATTTTCCACAGTATTGCAGCATTTAACAAGGTTAAAAAGAGAGGATCCAAAGCAAACCTCCTATGTAGTTTTTCTTTAAAGACCTCATTAAAGAACTGTGGACTCTTCTGCACCTTGATGGAGCTACCAGCAGATATCCAACTGCTCTGCAAATCAACATATAAATTAAAACTAGAGTATTTGTAATAATTTTTAGCCAGAAATACCGGAGATCAGCCATTTTAAACTCCAAACGTTACCAGCATCACAGATGCCAGTCTACAGCCAGTGCAACTCACTCCATGTGATGTCAGGAAATGGCTGAAGCCACTGGATACTGCAAAGGTTATGAGCCTTGACAACACTTCAGCAATGATACTGAAAACATGTGCTCCAGAACATGCCCTAACCATACCAAACTGTTCCAGTACAGTTACAACACTGACATCTACCTAACAATGTGAAAATTTGCCCAGTTATGTCCTATACACAAAAAGCAGGGGAAATCTAATCCTGCCAATTACCACCCCATCAGTCTACTCTCAATCATCAGTATATTGACATAAGGTACCATCAACAAGGCTATCTATAAAAGTGTTGGGGCATTCTTAAGAGGGAGATCAGGATATGAAATAGCTTTGCAAAATAAGATTAAAACTAATCCAAAGAGATTCTACAAGTACATTAACAGCAAGACATCAACTAGAGAGCGAGAGTAGGCCCCCTTCAAGATCAAAGAGGTCATCTTGGTGTGGAACCTCGGGAGATGGGAATGATATTAAATGAATATTTCATATCAGTTTTTCCTGTGAATAAAGAAATGGAGGCTAGAGGACTCAGGGAAATAAATATTGATATTTTGAAAACAGTTCATACTAGAGAAGAGGAACTGCTAGTGATCTTAGAAAATATGAAGGTGGTTCAAACTCTGAGACTGGATCTAATGTATTCTAAGGTGGACAGGATTGGATGCAGACATTGCTACTTTGGTGGGGCAGTGCCAAGAGTGCCAACAAGAACAAAAATTACCATCAGCAGCTCACCCACATTCATGGTAATGGCCAGGTAAACCCTAGGCTCAACTATGCAGGTTAATTCATGGGCTTCATGTTCTTAATCATTGTGGATGTCCACTTAAAGTGGGTGGACATTCACAGAGTTCACACATTAAACCCAGGGATGATGATAAAACGACTGTGCACATCTTTTGCAATACATGGACACCTAGAAGTGTTGGTCACAAATAACAGGATATTGTTTCCCAGCAGGGAATTTGAGTATTTCCCAAAAGTCAAATGGTATTGGACATAAAAGGACAGCTCCATACCATCCATCATCCAATGGTCAGGCAGAAAGAGCTGTTCAAACTTTGAAGGCAGGGTTAAAGAAACTGCCAACAGCATCACTCGACACAGTACTATCCTGGTTCCTACTTGATTATAGGACCACCCCTCATGCAACTGCAGGGATAGCTCCAGCAGTGTTGCTGATGGGGAGAAGAGTCTGCCCCAGGTTAAATCAGATCTTCCTGGTCCTGGAGGGAGGGTAAAATGGCATCAGGAACAATCATGCCAGACACAAGATTTCAGTAAGTGAGAGAGATAGTTTACTTCAGGGGATGAAGTTTGGTGCAGGAACCATAGGAAGAGCATTGCATGGATAAGAGGCATGACTGATATGAGGCCAGGGCAGATATAAAATTCAGGTAGTTGCGATACTCCTGAACAGGCACATGGACCATATTAAAGCTGCAAATTTGCAAACAGCATCTGAGCAAAATGTGCCCAGCTACTCAGCAGGTTTTCTGACTGTTCTGGAATCTGTGGGTTCTCCCTCTCCATCAAATATTGAAGATACCTTGGAATCTGAGATGGACATGACGGTTGTCGCTGCCTCAATGCTTTTGCTGCCTGAGGAAGTGAATGAATTTCTGCCAAGCTGCTCTGAGTGCAACAGATGAGCTACAGTTTGTTACACACCACTCATATCAGGGGCAGAGTTGGAGGGACCTGACCCAGTGCTAAAATGCCCCAGGATGAGTGACAAAAAAAACCAACTGGCCCATGTCCTTGGACTCAAAACCAAAGGGATGTAATGATTGTAATGATATCAACCAGGTGGACCTCATAGAATATAAGTTCCCTGATTGGACCAGATTACCAACTCCAATCAGGGAGCCCTGACTGTCAGAAAAGAACAAGAGTGTCAGACATCCTGTTCACTCTTAGAGCTGCTTCTGAAGGAGCTGTATCAGTGTCAAGACTCTGTGAATGAAAGGTGTTGGGATACTGGCCTCTGTAGAGTTATTTCAGCGACAAGACCAGGTCGAAAACTTGGAGCACTACAGTAACTGATTTCTTGCCTCCCAAAACCCTATCCACTACCTACAATTCTTCTGTAACTGTCTATTATAAGGGTCAAGTCATGAGTGTAATGTAATAATTCCCACTTTGTCTCTAAACTCCTTTCTTAAGTTCCTCTCCAATCCACCCCAGCATTGTAACTTCTCAATATATTTACACTCTTTCTATGTTACATGGTAAAAGTCCTGGAATTCTCCCCTTCATGGCATTTTGAATGTATCTGTATCAAATGAACTTCAGTGGTTCAGCTGCCAGCCACCATTTTCTAAATTGAAATAAGGGATGGACAATAAATGCTGCAAAATGTGGGACAGGTGGCTTGAAGAGTCGGATAGATTGTGGGTTTGGAGGCTTATGTGTTCCCCTGATTATTTGCTTTCACCTGTGCATGTTCCTGCTAAAATCTCCCTCTGTATTTGATACCATCCCATACTCCATTTCATCTGGTCACAATCCAGGGACTTCCCTGCGTCAATGGCATTTCCAGTTTCCTCTTTACAGTCTCCTGTCATGACTGAGTTTCGAGTGGAACTGTCACTTCAGGGTTTTGGTGCCTGGCACATAACTGTGATGTCCTGCCCAACAGAGCTGGCTTTGAATAACTGGTTCTTAAAGCTGGACAAGTAAAAAGCCTCGGATAATAACCAACTATTAAGCATATTTTTTCCACATCTGACATCCCAGAAAATTACCATTCTTGACTGCACTATGAAAAGCACACTGGCAGGTGAAGCCGAGCATATCAGAAATAATCAGATGTTTTTGTTTTGGTTTTGATCCTTCCAGTGTTCTGTGAGGGACATATTCCACTCCAAACCTAAATTCACAATGGATTCCATTTCATTAATGTCCAATTAGTCTCAAATCATACCATTAGAATTATATAAGGCATAGTCAGATCTGCATGATCTGTTTACCATTCATCAACTAAATATCTCTGCACTTTTCCAGTGATGACTGAAATGTCAAAGGTGGCTGCTAAGGGACAAAGGCTTAATCCTACTAAGGCTCACAATTACCCAAACAAAACTCTATGATGTTTGAGTGGCTTAGACATAATCATCATCATGGCGTTGCAAACAGGAGTGTCAAGCTGTTTTTAGAAATTCTCAATCAAAAGCTGCACTAATTTTATAGATCTGGAGATCGCTCCTATATACATCACAGAGAAGCTTGCAAATAAGTGTAACCTGCTACATACTTCATAAAGCAACTGGTCGGTGACCATTTCAGAAGGAGACAGTGTGAACTTGAGGAGCCTCTGATGCAGAGCAGTTGGTCAGAAGCGAGACTGAAGCATGAGAATGAGTGGTAATGTAACACTGTTTATTAAGAATTTAATTACGTAACAGTTTAGCTCAAGAAGTTTAATCAAAACATTGAAGTCCATCGGGATCAGGGCAACAATCTTGAAGTGACTAGTCACTGCTCCTTTAATCCCACAATCATCAGCATTGAAATCATTCTGCCAAATTTTCACATCCAAGAACCATAAATTCATCTTTATGAAAGTAAGAGGGGAGCATTATATTTCCTGAGCCAGTTCTGCCATCCAGTTATGGATAATCTGTACCTCAATTGCATATACCCACCAATATCTTGCTATACATATGTTTTGATACCTGTAGACAAATAAAAAATTGAAACTTTCATTTTTGAAAATTTAAATAGACCCAAAATTTGTTTTTTTTGGAAAAGTGTGTTCCCGAATTCCACTATCCTTTGTGGGAATAAGTACTTCCTATTTTCACAAATTATATCTTTAATATTCTGTTCTCTGAGTCTGGATTTTCCTAAACAGAGAAAATCATTTATTTGCTTTTATCCTGTCAAATCTCTTCAAAATTTTGAACACTGAAAAGATACTTTATCCATGGTGCACTTCCCAATGACAGAATCAGCAGACATTTCTGTTCTCCTCCATTTGCCCTGTTCCCACATTCTAATGATTGCTGTTAAAAATTAAAGGCCAGAGGCAGGCAGAGGAGACACATGTAATCACACAGTAGGGTGCTTTTCATAGGTATAACTTGCTGTGAGTTAACAATGCATCACATGCTAGCACAATAATAGAGCCTGCTGTGTAACAGGGAGGCTCTGCAGCACAGTTTGTACTGACTGGAGACCTGAACATTATTTATTTATTTGTCTATTTGCAGAAGCTGGTAGTTAATCTCAATCCACTCTGCCTTCAACCCTCCCCTCACTGCCTCAAACGTTTCCATATGGGCATGTTACTATGCACTAAGGTATCATAGTTTGTGCAAATGGATGACTAAACATCAAATTTTCCAAAGCTCCGAGCCATGTTGTTAAATAAACTACTTATTTTTACTTGTTTTCTTACTTAGTTTCCTTGGATCAAATATACATATGGCCTCATTTTCTCATTATTAAATTCTAATCTGCCACAGATGTCTTTTATTTACCAGTACAAGGTAAACCTATCCTTAGTATAGTTAATGGTAAACAGAATTATAAGCATCTTTTTAATTTGCTCATGTGATGTAACCATCCCTGGCAAACTCAGGATCTGTGGTCCTCCCTAATTTTTCTTGAGAAGTTGCCAAATTGAGAGTATAAAATGCTCCAAGATGTAAGCTAGTGAATGGACAGCTCTTTTAATATCCCTGCAATGGGATCAATATTAGCGATCTAAGTATATGTGTTTAAGCATGAACAAGATCGAGCAATTGCAAATTTATTTTTTTATTAGAAAATCTGATTACTTTGTGATGTAGAAAACAAAATGTACAAAATGGCAGATTTGTAATGGGCTAGTCCTATACAATGGGCTAGTTCTCAAAAAAAACTTGTTTTTTTAAGCAATCTTAAAACAAAATGCTCATCTTGGCACTGATACTGATGATGTACAGCTGTAATATATATCAATGCTGTTCTTTCATGTATTACTTACTTGCTTATCTGTCAAATTCTGGCTTGTACCTAACAAATGCACAACTTATAATTTAAAGATCTACTTAATGTAAAAGCATATCATTGCTTTTGTTGACATAATTTGCTATTCACTATTTTTATTAATGGGCACTGCTTTTAGAGGTGGAAATGTTGTCTTTTTTATTTATTCATAGCTTAGCTATGCTGGCAAGATTAGAGCCTATTGCCCATTCCGAATTGATAGAGAGCAGTTAGGAGTTAACCACATTGCTGGATACCTGGAGTCATATGTGGGCCATATGAGACAGATTTCCTTAATTGAAGAACACTAGTCATTCATTATATTGTTGTTCTGGACAACTGGCCCAGTGACAGCCACTGTAACTTGTCTCTCTTGCTTCTCCCTATCACTTAACAATAAAAACTGAAGTTTTGGGACCTTTCTTAAGCATCTTAAAGAACACCCGTTAGGTGCTGTTATTTAAGTAGCTCAAGTACAACTTGACAGAGCGTGCACAGTGCAATCTTCATCCAATGTGATGTAAAATTCATGGTGTGAGTCCTATCCAATGTTAATTGATGTTCCATGTGAACACTCGCAATATTAATATTGGTCATTCCATAATGGTATCCAGTGCACTTCTCATTCAGATCAGGTGGGAATGTATTAAAACTTATAATTTCAAGATTTGATATCTTTTTACAGGCATAAACTGGGATGCAATAGTTGAAATTGTCTATAATTTTTGTATCTGTAACAAAAACTAAAAGCACAATTTGCTAATAATATAGGTCTACAAAAATCAATGTATGGATTCTCAACGAACCCTTGGGAAAATAAATCTTAAATGCATGCCTTTTAGTTATTCTTAACTTAATCATAATTGTATTAAGTATTGATGACACAGGACCAAAGATTACACTTTACAATTTTCTTCAATGTTTATGTATATGCCTGAAAAGAAAAGATGAAATACAATTTAAAATAAACAAGAATGATCTGTGATAATTGATTTTATCTTTAAGTTTTCTGTAATATTTCCTTTCGATCTGAAATTACCATTTTTCAAAATAGTTCATAAAATAAAATACATTTGCATCATTGAAATCTGCTGCAATGCAAACATCTTTGATGTAAAGCTACAAACAAATGTTTGGTTTCCATCAGTGGAAACCTCTATTGATTGGTTAAGCATACAAGGTTTTCATGAGGTTAACTATGTGTCTGAAATACACATCTCACTAACCTCTTTCAAATAGCTTTTGATATCAGGATCAGAGAGGATGCATGTGTGTAACATTTTGAAGATAATATGTTCAGCTCAGATGAACATAAATGACCTTTAGCAAAGACTGTCATTCTCAAAGGCAACATTGCAGGCACAGGGATAAAGTGGCAGCATTTCAGTGCAGCTATCGGGTTACTGCATGGATCTGCTCCGTCATCAATCACCATAGACAAAGCTGCAACTCCTGACAGTCATGGAATAGCAACAGGAACACAGAATCTTTCACTGCAGTAAAAACAAGTGGTGTGGTGGGTCATTTAGAAATCTCTCTTTACACCATTTAATTTTTTAAAAATCAATATTATGATCAAAATCATTTTCTTTTCTAACAATGGAAATCTCTAAAAAAAAATCAAAGAAGATTGAACTGATGCCTTTCAACACAATCATTGTCATCGAACACTGTGCTCAATGTATGGATCAAAATGTTTTCTACTTTAGAAACTTGGGACAGTAAATTCAGCTCCACAGCACTCAGCTTTTCTAGTGCCAGTCACTCTGGCTGCCATTTTTGTGAGGACATCAGCACTCATTTAGGGAATATAGAATACAGATTGTACACCAGTGCTGCTATTGACAGGCTCTACACTCCAAATTATACACACACTTAACTTTGCACAACTGAACACATCCTGTTGGCCAGGGAACAAGGTGGTGTGTTGAAGTATCAGGCAAGCAGATATTCAGGGTCATTTTTGTAGACAATAATGTTCATCTTTAACAAAGTGGTCACCCATTCTGTGTTTATGGAAGAGACCACATTGTGAGCAGTGAATACACAAGTGCAGATAAATTGCTGTTTCACCTGGAAGGTGTGTCTGGGTCCTTGCTCATGAGGATGAAGTGAACAGGCAATTGTTGCAGCTTCTGCAATTGCATAGGAGGTGCCATGGGAGTGTGGGGAGGTGTTGTGAGTGGAAGTGGAGTAGACCAAGGTGTCCCGGGGGTGGGGAACAGTCCTTGCAGAATGCTGATAAGGGAGGAGAAGGGAATATTTGCCAACTGGTGGCATCCTGTTGGAGGTTGTGGAAATGGCAGTCTTGATCCTTTCAATGTGGATTTGCTGGATGGAAAGTGAGGACCGGGAGACCCTAACATGGTTCTGAGAGAGAAGAGAAGGAATGAGGGCAGAAATGAAGGAAACGGGTCACACATGCCTGAGGGCCCTGTCAGCCACGGTGGCAGGGAACCTTAGGTTGAAGGAAAAGTTGAATATTTCTGATGCACCTCATTGGTTGGTAGTATCATCCGAGCAGACTTGTCATCCTAGCAGAGATAGAGAAACTGGAAGAATGGAGTCTTTACAGGAACCAGGGTGTGAGGAAGCATAGTCCAGGCAATTTTGGGAGTCAGAAGTGTCTGCTTCAGATCTCAGAATTGGTCACCTTGCAACTATGGCTTTGAAATGTTTACTAGATCATACACATTTATTTCTGTCTGCATGATCAATTCATCTATTTGGTTATGAATGTACATGGATTCACATGCAGGGCTCTAACTCTGTCCTTGTAATTCCTACAAATTCTGGCCTTATCTGTTACCACTCTTTTAAGTTTTGCACTCTATCTCTTCCTGTAACACTCACATTATCATCACCCACATCACTAGCTGACATTGATATCACAGACAGAATGTGGGTGGAGCTCTGATGAAGTATAAAATGGATGAACGAACAGCAAAGTAATTTCTTTTTTAATGAGTTCAGAAAGGCAGAAGGGAATGAATCCGGTGTGAAGAGGTTTGAAGTAGAACAGCAGAATGGAACAAGCTTGAACATCAGGAAGTGAGATAAAAGAAAAACATGACTAATGTTCATACAAGGTAGAATTCTGGTGAATGGCTGGTGGGGTTTTTATGATGTGTATTACTCTTTGATGTATCTTTAGTTAATATCTCTTCAGATGGCCAAATAATAGAGGGCAGGACACATGATCCTCCATGTTACACATCTTGGGCAAACACATTCACAGTGGATGCTATCAGCTGAAAACGTTCGACATCCAGGTCTCAGAGTTTGAGCAGCAGCTAGAGTCACTATGGTGCATCCGCATGGCCAAAAGCTACATGGACAGTGTGCTCCTGGAGGTTGTCAAAAAGGTCAAAAAGATGCGGACAGACGAGAAATGCATGACCATCAGATAATTAAGGACCAGGCAGACAGTGCAGGAATTCCCTGAGTGCATATCACTTTCTAATCAGTACAAAGTTCTGAATACTGATGAGAGTAATAGTTCCTATGGGGAACCATTGAGCTGCAACCAGCTCAATGACATTATGGGTAACTCAGTTTTACACACAGAAAAAGGAGATTTGGGAAAGCAATCGTACTAGGGAATAGGAGTGGCAGTGGATAGACAAAGGACCAGTTGAACCAAATGCAGTGACAATAGTTGCAATATAAAGAGCAAAACCAGTGGGAGAAACACCAAGACAGGAGCAATAGTATAAAAAGCAGGATCAACAATAGAACATAGTGAGATCAACAGTGGTAGAAAGAATGAGCACAGTAGCAGGAGCATAGTGAAAACGATGGCTGTTCAAAGAGCAGTAATAACAGTATAAACACAGTTGAAGTGGCTGTGCTGTAACGAGTGATATTACTAGAAGATTACTTCACCAACACATTCCACCCTGACCTTAAATTTACCTGGACTATCTCTGACACCTCGCTCCCCTTCCTGGACCTCTCCATCTCCATTAGTGACGACCGACTTGACACTGACATTTTTTACAAACCCACCGACTCCCATAGCTACCTGGATTACACCTCTTCCCACCCTATCTCTTGCAAAAATGCCATCCCGTATTCCCAATTTCTCCGCCTCCGCCGTATCTGCTCCCAGGAGGACCAGTTCCACCAGGACACACCAGATGGCCTCCTTCTTTAGAGACCGCAATTTCCCTTCCCACGTGGTTAAAGATGCCCTCCAAAGCATCTCGTCCACATCCCGCACCTCCGCCCTCAGATCCCACCCCTCCAACCGTAACAAGGACAGAACGCCCCTGGTGCTCACCTTCCACCCTACAAACCTTCGCATCAACCAAATCATCCACCGACATTTCCGCCACCTCCAAAAAGACCCTACCACCAGGGATATATTTCCCTCCCCACCCCTTTCCGCCTTCCGCAAAGACCGTTCCCTCCGTGACTACCTGGTCAGGTCCACACAACCCTACGACCCACCCTCCCATTCTGACACTTTCCCCTGCCACCGCAGGAACTGTAAAACCTGTGCCCACACCTCCTCCCTCACCTCTATCCAAGGCCCTAAAGGAGCCTTCCACATCCATCAAAGTTTCACCTGCACATCCACCAATATCATTTATTGTATCCGTTGCTCCCAATGTGGTCTCCTCTACATTGGGGAGACTGGGCGCCTCCTAGCAGACCGCTTTAGGGAACATCTCCGAGACACCCGCACCAATCAACCAAACCGCCCCGTGGCCCAACATTTCAACTCTCCCTCCCACTCTGCCAAGGACATGGAGGTCCTGGGCCTCCTTCACCGCCGCTCCCTCACCACCAGACGCCTGGAGGAAGAACGCCTCATCTTCCACCTCGGAACACTTCAACCCCAGGGCATCAATGTGGACCTCAACAGCTTCCTCATTTCCCCTTCCCCCACCTCATCCTAGTTTCAAACTTCCAGCTCAGTTACTGTATCCTTGACTTGTCCGACCTGCCTATCTTCTTTTCCACCTATCCACTCCACCCTCTCCTCCTTGACCTATCACCTTCATCTCCTCCCCCACTCACCCATTGTACTCTATGCTACTCTCTCCCCACCCCCACTGTCCTCTAGCTTATCTCTCCATGCTTCAGGCTCACTGCCTTTATTCCTGATGAAGGGCTTTTGCCCGAAACGTTGATTTCGCTGCTCGTTGGATGCTGCCTGAACTGCTGTGCTCTTCCAGCACCACTAATCCAGTACTAGAAGAAATGCTGAGTGCAGAAATGGTATAAAGAGTAGATGCAGTGGTGGGGACAGAGTGAGAGTGGCATCCAGTAGATGATGAAAGTTCGTCGGATATTATTACTTTGGAACTTAGTTCTAAAGTCGATTTAAATTGGAGTTTTGGTCTTGGTTCTGCTGAATTGAATTTTTGTTCGGCAAAGGTCAGAATGCCATATTTTGAACAGGGAACTTCAAAACAGCCTTTTCAAAAAACAACGTGCATTATATGAAATTACTAGAAAGCTCCATGTGAAGATAATTGCTGGGGTGTTTACAAAATGGATCATTTACATATTGTAAAAGAAAAAGATGGCCAGGAGTGACAGGCAGATTGAGTTCAGAAGAATGATCCATTCCAGTAGAAAGGCGATTTTTAGTTTGCGGAAGACTTCAGACCAACAGAGCTGGAAAGAAATATTATGCTGTCATAATCATTCAGCAAGACAGCTCTGCATAAAAATCTGTTTTCTTTTACAGTTCTGTAATAAAAAGTTACTGAGTTAAGATGACTGTGTTTTTCAGGGAGATATAGTAAAAAGATAATGACATCTAGTGAACGTGCAGAAAGTGACCAAAAGGGAAAATTGTGACATCATCTGTTGAGTAAGAAACTTTAAAGTGAGGATTTGATTGCTATTTCACTGAGGTTGAGTGCTGCCAAAAGATACTGCAGAGAGAAATATTTGAATTTGTGTTTTTGCTATATGTTCAGTGTCTGACCACCACATGACCAAAATGCAAAACTCAAACATATGGTCTACCAATAGTTATTTCACTTTAGAATCTGACTTGTCCAGGCTCACAATCAGCAGGATATAAAAACCTGTGTGGGCATACAGTGAGAGCAGATGTCGTAAAAAGAATGGGTGCTGTAGAGGGGACATGGTGACAGTGGAGATGGTGTAAAGAGTTGGAGTAGCAGTTGGGACACAAAAATAGTGTAAATAGTGTATTAGGTGAATGCAGTGGTGGGGATACAATGAGAGTGATAATGGTATGAAGCATGAAAGCAGTAGTGGATCCAAAGTGAGAGCAGCAGTGATTATAAAGAGCTGAACAGTACTGGATACAATGGGAGTAGAGTTGGTATCAGAATGGGAATAGTAATGGGACACAGGGAGAGCTGAGGTGATGTAAGGAAAGAGAGAGGAGTAATGGGGCACAATGACATTGGAAGTGACATAAAGAATGAATGCAGTAATGTGGACATAGTGACAGTGGGTAACGAGGGAGAGCTGAAGTAGAGACACAATGGAAAAGATTTTCTTACCTCACATTTTCTTCTTTTGCTGTAAAACTGTGCCTCTCAGTGTGCTCAATCTTCTTATAAGCAAGTAGAAGTTTGTCCCTATATGCTGTATCCAGACTGCTCATGAATTTGAAATCTTCTGTCTTCTTAGCTGACATCTTTCCAAGGAAAACAGTCCTAAATTCTTCAATCTATCCTCATAACTGAAGTTTCTTATCTCAAGAATTATTCTATCCAATGCGTTCACATCCTTTCTGAAGAGTAGAGCACACAATTGTACACAATAGTCTGGCTAAAGTTTAAATAATGTCCTGTATAAGTTAAGCCAAACTATTTAGTCACATAGAATACCATGCTTTCACTATGATCTGGAGATGCTGGTGTTGGCTTAGGGTGTACAAAGTTAAAAATCACATAACACCAGGTTATAGTCCAATAGGTTTTATTGGAAGCACTAACTTTCAGAGCACTGCTCCTTCATCAGGTGGTTACGATGAACCACCTGATGGAGGAGCGTCGCTCCGAAAGCTAGTGCTTCCAATAAAACCTGTTGGACTATAACCTGGTGTTGTGTGATTTTTTAACTTTGTACACCCTGGGCCAACACTGGTGTTGGTGTGATTTCTAACTTCATGCTTTCACCAGAATGTCATAATTCTTGTAGCCCCAGTTAAGACGTTACCTCCATGCTTAGTCACCTAGCTAATCAACAGGTTATTAGCTAGTTGCTGGATGTTGCAGCTTGCTTGAAGCTTACACATGTCTGCTTCATAAACAATTACTAAGACTTGGTGAGCTGTTTAATCTAGCCCTCTCAATGTGACTAGATTTTTGAAAAAGCTAAAAGAGATTTAGGCTGAATTGCTAGACTGACACAGTGTTAAGATAAGAACAAGATAAATTATTTATACAAGGTTTAGTAAGTCCACACTTTCCAGTTTCTCTGAGTCATATGAGTTTTTTCTGAGGCCTTGGAAATGCTGTAGAGGATTGTTACTCAAAGGATATTCAGTTTTAGGATTTTGAGTTATTGGGATAGGTTCCCTGAGTTGGTGCGATTTTGTTCAGGCAAGCATAAGTTTAGAGACGTTATGATTAATGTTGTTAAAATGATGAAATAGTTAAATTCTATCTAATGGTGTAGATTATTTGAGAAGGCAAAAGCAAGCAAGAAGAATTAAGGTGCATATGGGTAAAATATAAAGTTGAGATGAGACATTCAGAAGTTTTTCCAGCTTACAGACAAGTAATAATAAAAAACACTTGGGAGGAAGCGCTAAACAATGGCTCATATATACCTTCCTGTATCCCAGCAAGGACAAAAGTGCTGTAAAGGGATGCCATTTCTATTTTTGCAGGTTAGCTGCCCCAGAACATTTTTTGGCCTCTTGCAGTCTGCTAAAACATTTGTTCATTAATTCAGACGGTCACAGAGGAGTTTTTTGATTTTTCGAAACTGACCTGAACGTTTTTGTTTTTCAGTATTTGCATTTTGAAAAATATGCTTTGATTTGAATGTGGGCTGACATTGTGAGTAGTTGGACTGTGTCATTTTGATGAAGATTTGATGTACTGGATAGTCTTTTCCTGTCCTTTCCAAACTCATATTAATTACCTCAACTAGCTTTGCTTAATTTGAAACTAATGAGCAAATTGATTGGTTTCATAGTGATCTATGAATAGACCCTTCATTAGGTCACTGAATACATCAATAACTTCACAATAATACCCACGCTTTAAACAATGGTCATATTTAATCACAGAATAATCAATCACATTGCTGTAACAGTCATATATTTGGTACAGAATTGATTTAATACTCTCCTTTTCTCACCAGTTTATTTCCTTTGTCCCCTCCTTTTCTAAAGGTATTAGCCTCTAGCTGAGGTATATTGGCAATGCCTCTGAATGTCCTTCAGTATCCTGTTCACGTGCCTCTTCATTTATATACCTATAAAGGGTTGCTGCATCAAAAGAGAATTATCTTCATATGCAAAACACTGAGTAGAATAGGAATCATGAGCAGAGATTCTGACCAGTTTTCTCTCCCTAACTCAGTAATATTGTGGTCCAATCAGCTTTCCTTGCCTTTTTGCTTCTAGCCATGGATCAAACTTGACACCATTTCGGGCAGTGTGGCTTCATAATTCATTCTATTAAACCACTTCACCGTCAGGAAATCCCAATACATGTTTTTGCAAATCCATCACAAATAGTGCCGCATTTTCCAACATTAAACCAAAAGAGTTCAACTGGTACTTAAAAGTCAGTCAGATTTTATGTCTCAAATTTAACATGAGAAAATAGAAGAACACAAGCAAAAAAAACAAAAGAATTCGTCAATTATTACCTTCAGCTTAAATTAATTGCAATTTTTCCTTAAGTACATAGAGCATATCATTTGTAGTCTTGTTTTGAAAGTTAATTTATTCATTTTGCTTATCTAGTGTGAAAGTTATAATCAAATAAGTTGAAGTGTCATAGCAATTAGAGGCCGCATTCCCTTCTCAGTTTTGTAATGTCAATGAAAACAAAGATTAATGTGGTTTAGCTCTATAACTCCAATTCAGCAATTAGCCACTAGCATCTTATTTTTAAATGCCTATCACTCACCCTCATGATGCATTATGTGGGCAAGGCCATAGGAGTATCCATAGGGGTATCCTGGAGAAGTGTGTGAGATGATGCTTTATGTGGACAAGGCCAAGTTGTATCCATAGGGGTATTGATCCCATGGGAATCCAAAATTATCTATTTGCAGGCAAGCTACTGAAGTGAGTGCCAATCAGGCAATTAACCAGCATCAGTAGGCCTGCTCCAGGATCAAGTGCCACAGTTCATCCTGCCAAGAGTTGCCAACAAATCTGCGGTATAGTGCTGCAAATTACTCAGGTAAATGACTGGGCATGCACATACCTGAGGCCCACAATTGCGAGTGCACACAAGCAAAGATGGATAATGATGGGAATGGGGGATGGGGTCTCCAGGTTGAAGCTACAGTGTTTGAATGGAGCGTTGGCACAGTTTCTGATTTTTGGCCCTTAACAGGCATGGACTGTCTTAGAGTGAGAAATCCATAAAGCTGGATGCCAGCAAACAGCTCAGACGACATTTATTTTTGATCTTTTTGCATGGTGAGTCTCCTGTCTGCAGTCAAGCAAATACCAAGGATGAAGGTAGGACCATTAAATGGGCACTAAGGATCCCAGAAATGCATATGGTCTTAATACATGGGGACACAATTAGTTTGTGATTTTTGAGCCATTTAGCAGGGATCCCAGCTCACAGTGCTGAGGATTTTAGTCAATATTATGGTCAATGACCAAAAAAACAACATTTAAAATTGGACGCTGGAGCTGGAGTGTCATGTCTTTCTGACATAGAGCAATAGCTGAAGTCTTATTTTCTCCAGCCATCAACTATCCATCTTCATGCTTGACAGAACATTGAATTCAACTTGTAGGGAAAGTTGAGTGCTATGTTTTAATACAACGGAAGTGAAATGTTCTCTGTTATTTAATATTAGGACTGCTCATTTTATGTTGGACAGTTGGCTTGGATTTGCAACTCATCTCCAAGATAGAGGATCTATGAAAGCCAGTACAAATGAGAGAAATTGAAGTTAGAATTTCCCAAATGATTCACAGGTCTGGGGAAAATTTACATGTCTTACTGTATAACATTAAGGCCAGTTGTCAATATGTATAAATGTAGTAAGTTAGATGTAACATTGGCTCAGTGACATGAAACAAAGGATAATTATTGACAATCAAGCAAGATGAAAGGACTCAATTAAAAGACAAGTTTTGAAGGGTATGAAGGTAGTTGAGGACAGTGAAGGGAATGTCCATGGATCCCTGATGGTAGATGGTCAGATCATTAAGGTAGTTAAGAAGGTATGCAGAATATTTTCCTTTATTAGCTGAGGTACAGAATGTAAGAACAGGGAGGTTATGCAGAACTACATGAGTCATTAGATAGGCCTCAATTGATGTGGTTGTACGAGAAAGGCTATGGAGGCGATTTATGACAATATTGCCAGGATAGGAAAAATACAGTTATGGGGAAGATTGGACAGTCTGGGGTTATTCTCCTGGAACAGATAAGCCTGAGGAAGAATTTGATTTGAGATGTACAAAATTTTGAGGGACATCATTTGAGTGGATAGGCAGAGGTTATGTACCTTTAATAGAGAGATCAGTGACTAGGGAGTATAGAGTAAAGGTTATTGATAGAAAGAGTAGAGGAAAGATGAAGAAATTACATTTTTAGTTGGAGGATAGTCGGGTTCTGGAATTCACTGTTTGAAAGAATAGTAGAGGCAGAAACTCACAACTTGTTTAAGAGGTGTCTGAATATGCACCTCAGCCTACAGGACAATGGGGCAAATGCTGGAAAGTGGGATTAGGCTGGATGGCTCATTTTTCAAGTTGAGCAGGTACAATGGGCCAAGTAAGCTTCCTCTGTGCTGTACATTTTTTATCGCTCTTCAATTACCAATAACACAATTTACCTGTTGGCATTCAGGGAGTATTCCTGTGTCCAAATGTAGCAGCTCACTGCAGGCTTACTAAGCTAGCAAAGAGATAGACTTTTACAAAGCTGAATGCAAAAAATATCTTTGAAAGCAATTTAAATCAATCATGAAATTCATTACATCTTTTGGATGACATTGCATCAGCCACCTATCATCTACAATTGCCTTGGCTCTGGAGATATTTCAACATAGCATGACCAACATTTTGGAAGAGCTGAAAGGGATCTTCTGTCACACAAACAATATTATTCATGGAGCATGATGACAGGACCAGACAAATATTGCAATGCTTGCAGGCTGCAGACATAAATGTGAATCCCAAAACAATGTGTCCGATTTTTAGTCCACGTTGTTCATGCAATAGGCATCAAGGCTGACTCACAGAAATGAGAGCCATCAATGTCTTTCCAACAATCCTTAAAATTATATTGCTTTAACGTATAATGGGCAAGGTCAGTCAATTGCAATGTTTCTGCTCAATTTAGTTTGCATTAATGAGCCACTACTTGTGAAGTAGGATCAAGCTTAATATCAGGATGAATACCAAATATTCAACAAATCACTAAATAGAAAGAAAGAAATGCTTCCTTGAACAGAACTACTAGCTCCTTATGATCCAGACCTGCACAATACCATCAAAACTGATGCATTTCCCATTGGAGTAGGGGCTGAATTGATCCAAATTCAGTGTGATGGTTAGAAAATAAGAACAGGCATAAGCCATTTGACCATTTGAACTTGCCTTGCTATTTAATATGATTATGTTGATCATCCAAATCAGTACCCTGTTCCTTCTCCCCTACTCCCCCATACCCTTTGATCGTTTTATCCCTAAGAATTTATCTCACCTCTTCTTGAAAACATTAAATTTTCGGTCTCAACCATTTTTATGCCAGTGAAGTTCAGTGAAGAAATTTCTCCTCATTTCAATCCTAAATACCTTACCCTGTATCCTTAGGCTGACACCCCTGGTTCTTGAATCCCTGGTCATTGGGAACATCCTTCTTGTGTATACTCTGTCTAGTCCTGTTAGATTTTGTAGGTTTCTGTGTGATTTCCCCTTGGTTCTTCTAAACTCTAGTGAATATAGCCCTAGCAAAATTACAATCTCTTCAATATCAATTTTGCCACCCTGGGAATCACACAGTTCTTGCAGAACAGTATACTATGCCTCCAATGCACTGACAAAAGCCAGTGGTCAATTTGTTGTAAGGGGATGGGCTTTGATTAGTTCACAGATCAGATCAACATCGAGGGCCGAAGGGCCTGTTCTGCGTTGTATTGTTCTATGTTCTATGCTGTAATTGAAAAAGTAGCCCTAGCTGTTACCTGAGCCTATAAAACTTTTTCTAATTACATTCTAAGCCTCAAAGTTCCTGTTCAGATAGACCACAACACACTGGCCACCATGTTCAACAATGAAAACATTTGCTGAAGATGCTACAGAACACAGAGATTTCGCTTACAATTTATGAGGTGCAACACCACTGCAGAGTATGTCCAGTGCAAGCAGCAAACCATTGCAGATGCATTCTCCCAAAATATTGTGGAGAAGCTTACACTCAGGAAGAATATGTTATTTGAGCAGCCCAAATGCTGCTGCTGCTGCTTGTGCATGGATATGGCATTCTGTGTTACAAGATAGCCTGCGAATATTCCTGACAATTGTATTTTAAATAATACTTCAAACAATGTTGCCACCTCAGGTGTTCTGGATGACTTGTTGAAATATAATGAAAAAGTTATAAATCCTTTAGTTTAGAACATTGTTAGTAGTTACACCAAGGATATCTCAGTGTAATTGAGTGTCAGACCAGGACCCCAATTTAATTGGGTGGTCAGAAACTTCAAACATTTATACTACAAATAAATGATTTTTGTCACTTGAGACATTCATTGGCAAGAACAGAAGGAACCATTGATGTGTCCTGTCTCCCATCTCAACCATCTCTTTGGATGAATCTTTCCATGTTCCAGAATAAAATATTCCTGATTGCAGTTTGTTATTACAGTTCACTGGATTGAGGTCAAAGCATTGCCTTGCTTCACCTCAGAGGTTGACATTGCAAGGCTCAGGGAGGTAACTGTCACACATGGCATCTTGATCTATTTATCTCTAACAATAATCCATGATTTGCCAACCTTTGGTTCAAAGTTTTTCACTAAGATCTGCGAACATTGTCTACATCTTTCCAACATTGACTCCATCCACACTTCTTGCTGCCTCAGGGAGGCAGCCAACATAATCACAGACCCCTCCCATTCCAGTTATAATCTCTTCCAACCTCTTCTATTGGGCAGAAGATACAAAAGCTTAAACACTTGTATCACAGGTTCAAGAAAGCTTCTTCTCCACTGTTATTCGATTTCTGAATAGACAGCTCAAATTTAAAATTTAATATTGATCTTGCACTTTAAGCACCTTCCCTGCAGCTGTAATGTTGTATTCTTCGCTCTGTTCTATTACTCTAATATACTTTGTGTGGTATGGTCTGCCTGTATTGCCCATGAAACAGAAGTTTTCACTGTACCTAGGTACATATGACAATAATAAATCAAATCAAATATCACCAGTTTGCCCAGATATCCACAGGCTAATAGGGAGTTTTACAGATCTTTATTCAAAAGCAATGATGAGATCACATTGCTTTGTAAAGGCATCAGTTTATGCCACTGCAAAATCATCTCACTTCATCAAAATTCTTGGTGGGCAGGTGACTGCACACACACCGCTCCCAACTTGTCCACATACACTTTAATGATGACTCACAGCAGTGGAAATAGAAAGGGCGATGTGAAAACAACACCACAACTGTGCCAATCCTTGCCGTAAATTACAAGACCTACCAACGCATCAGCCAGGCCAGTTGATGTGATCCATAATCACTGTAAAGCTGGTTAGGTTTTGAAACCATCAACTCATCCATAATTTTAATCTGTGCACATTGATCACGGAGTTCTCAGGCAAAACAGCTTTTCACCGTCATCCAGTAGCAGAAGGCCTTTACACTATTGGGTTGATTTTCCCCTGACAGATTGAAATACCCAGTAATGGATTCACATGCCCTTCTGCAGTACAACACAGATCCTGGGCCATCTCCAAAGTAGATAAAGGTAAAGAAGGTGGGACTGATCAAAGCATACCAGAATTTATCACTATGACTTCAAGATGCCATCAATGGCTTTAGGGTGGGGGGAACAGTGCAAGGAGGAGTTGCCCTAACCCCTGATCGACAAGAGCAATGGAACATCTGTATGGTAGGTTAATAAAAAGAACTAACTGGCTGAGGATAAATGTATTATTTTAAGGGCCTCAACTGAGTGACTCATTAAACATCTTGCCTTCCATTACTAGAAATGTAGTGGGATGGAGATAAAAAGGCTGATGGTGTGCCAGAGTGTTACCATTAATATATGGGTCCATCTGCCTTCTTTCCCACCTGCACAGTGCTCTATAGTACAGAACAATGTTTTAAACAAATGTTCAGTTTTATGTCTAACTCTCAGACTCAGTCAAGAAGCTAATACAAGTAAAATGCTCAGTAAAAATATTTTCTGTAAGTTTTTGATATGTTGATTTGCAGAATATGTTTCCATAGAGCTGTAGATTTATATTTTATCTCAGAACATATGTCTGAGTCCATAGTCACTACTCACCACTCCTGAAGAATCAGAAAATATATTTCCACAAAAATGATTGTTAAAACCAACATAGAGGGATAATTACTGTTCATTCATTCTAGTCTGGATTTACTACAATTATGGGTGGCTTGGTGGCTAAGTGGTTAGCACTGCTGCCTCACAGCACCAATGACCTGGGTTCACTTCCACACTCAGGCAAATGTCTGTGTGGTGTCTGCACATCCTCCCTGCGTCTGCATGGGTTTCCTACTCCAGTTTCCACCCACAGTCCAAAGATATGCAGGTTAAGTGGATTTACCATGCTAAATTGCCCATAGCCTCTAGGGATGTGAATGGTAGGCAGATTAGCCATGGGCATTGCAGGGTTACAGGGATGGGGTGGGTCTGGGTGGGATATTCTTTGGAGGGTTGGTGTGGAATCAAAAGGCAAAATGGACTGCTTCCATACATTTGGAATTCTATGGTTCAGTGAGGTCATAGAAATAAGAACAAGGAGCAGGAGTAGGCAGTCTGGCCCTTCGAGCCTGTTCCACCGTTCAGTAAGATCATGGGTGATCTTTTCATTGCCTCAGCTCCACTTACCTGTGCTCTCACTGTAACCCTTAGATCCTTCATTGTTCAAAAAAACTCTACCTTAGCTTTAAAAACATTTACTGAAGTAGCATCAACTACTTTACTGGGCAGGGAGTTCCATAGATTTACAACTGTTTACTATTTTGTTGGTGAAGAAGTTCCTCCTCAATTCAATCCTAAAGTTGCTCCCCCTAATTTTGAGGCTATGCCCTCTTGTCCTAGTTTAACCTGCCAGTGGAAACTGCTTCCCTACTTCTATCTTCTCTCTTCCCTTCATAATTTTATATGTTTCTATGGGATCCCCCTCATTCTTCTAAATTCCTATGAATACAATCCCAGTCTACTCAGTCTGTCCTCATAAGCCAATCTCCTCCACTCCAGAATCAACCTAATGAATCTCCTCTGCACTGTCTCCAGTGCCAGTACATCCTTTCTCAAGTAAGGAGACTGAAACTGCGCACAGTATTCCAGGTGCGTTCTCACCATCACTCTGTCCCACTGCAACACAACCTCCCTGCTTTTAAATTCAACCTATTCAGCAATCTCTTTCGACAAAATTCCATTTATCTTCTTAATTACCTGTTGTACCTGCAGACCAACCTTCTGTGATTCATGCACAAGAATACCCATGTCCTCCTGCACAGCAACATGCTGCAACCTTTTACCTTTCCATTAATAGTCCTTTTTGACTGTTATTTCTACAAAACTGGATGGCTTCACATTTAGTATTCGATCTGCCATTCCTTTGCCCACTCACTTAAAGCATTTATGTCTCTGTGCAAAGTTTCACAGTTCTCTGCACACATTGCACTGCCACTCATCTCAGTGTTATCTGCAAACTTTGACACACTGCAAGTGGTTCCCAACTCCAAATCATCTACATAAATTGTGAGTAATTATAGACCCAACACTGATCTCTGAGGCACACCACTAATTATGGATTGCCAACCAGAATAGCATTCATTTATCCCCACTCTTTGCTTCCTGTTAGTCAACCAATCCTCTATCCATGCTAATACTTTACTCGTAGTGCCATGCATCTTTGTCTTATGCAGCAGCCTCTTGTGCAGCACCTTGTCAAAGGCCTTTCAGAAATCTAGGTATACCACATCGACTTGGTCCACATTGCCCAACATGTTCGTAATGTCTTCATAGAATTCCAAAAGATTAGTTAAGCATGACCTGCCCTTCATGAACCTATGCTGTGTCTGCCCAAAGGGACAATTTCGATCGAGATGTCTTGCTATTTCTTCCTTGATAATAGACTCAAGCATCTTCCCCACAATAGAACTAACCGGTCAATAAATCACCGTCTTTTGTCTACCTCCCTTTTTAAACAGTGACATTGCACTTGCTGTTTTCCAACCTACTGGAACTGCCCCAGAATCAAGCAAAGTTTGTAAAATTACCCCAAATGAACTTGCTATTTCTCCAGCCTTCTCTTTTATTACCCTGGATGCATTCCATCAGGGCCAGGAGACCTGTCTATCCTTAGCTCCATTAGCTTGCCCAACACTACCTCTTCTGTAATAATGATTGTTTCCAGGTCGTCACCTACCTTTGTCTCTTTCTCAATTACTGATATGTTGTTTATGTTCTCCACTGTGAAGACCGATACAAAATACCTATCCAATGTCTCGGCCATTTCATCATATCCCATGACTAAGTGCCCCTTCTCATCCTCTAAAGGACCAACGTTTACTTTAGCCACTCTTTTTCATTTTATATATTTATAGAAACTTTTGCTATCTGTCTTTATATTCTGTGCTCATTTGTTTTTCTCATGTTCTATCTTACTTTTCTTTCTGTCTTTTTTGTGGCTTTTTGTTAATCTTTCTGTTGAGAGGAATGTATGTGTGTCAACCATCTCCAAGGCATTCCTGCCTTTGTTTTAACTGGGTTTAAATTGCATCATCAATACATAACATTGTAATATGCTGATATATGAGATGGAGAGAACAGCATGGGAACAGAAAGTAATTATGATCCACTTAACACGGTGAATTTAAATTTAAATCTAGCCAAATCTAACTAATTCTTTTGCAGTAGTTGAATATTATTGATTTTTAAAATTTGTGGAGAAGAGCTTTTAATTGTTTATCACTTTCAAAGTAGGAGATCGGAATCATTAACTATTAATTTGCCCCTTAAATCTATATGTTGCTAAATCTTATTACATGTCATGAATCCAATTCTCTTCAAGTCAGTAGGGGATAAATTTCCTTGGGCTGCTTCACTCTTGTTCTTGATAGACATCCAAATGTAAATTGTTTCAATGAAACTAATTGAACTATTTGAGAAAGTAACAGAAAAAATAAATTAGCGTAATGAGGTAGATGCATGGATTTGAATTTTCAATAGACCTTCAATAAGTGCTGTGTGGTGGACTCAGGACTATGGTAATAACATGAGGAATCAGGAGGCAAGGAGTGTAATGAATAGTAAACAGTCCACAAATTTAAAATATTTATAATTTATATGGCAATACAGGCATTAACTCAACTTGACAGATGGTGAGAAGGGTGTTCCACAAAAGTCCATTGTGGGACCTCTTGCTTTCACTATTGACATAAACAATTTGGAATAAGGAATCAGACAATTTCAAATATTGAGTTACACAAAATACATGGTTTAGTTAAAAGAGCAGGTAGACAATGGTAAACAGAGAAAGAACATAACACTCATCACACCAGTTAATGAAGCCATTTAATTAAAGCAAATAAAGTTTGTGATTTATTCCTGGAGGGATAAAAATAAAAAGTTCTGTTAAGCTTGGTTGGACCACATTGCGAATTATATTGGTCTACACAAACCTATCCATTACCTAACATTCCAAATGTTCCTAAAGACGGTATGATAAAAGAAAATGTGCTGAAATTTTTAAAAATCACTCTGACTTAAGGAAAATTGTAATTAGAATTAGCATTTCCTGACTGTAAATTTTATTGTAAAAACCTATTGACTGTCTTGAACCTAACTGGCCCAAATAATCATCTTCTTCTCAGTATTCTAACTGACTTGTGACTCTTACTAATTTACGCATATCACTTCCCATCTGTTTTACTGTCTCTTTCGCTTCCTTCAATGGTATTGTTGCAGCTAAACAAAATCTTCAAATCCCACCAATTCTACCATAAGATAAATGTTTTTCCCATATGGAACACACACAAACAAACACACACTCTCTCACGTGCATTCACACTCACATGTACAGACACTTACACACACACACACTCTCTCTCTCTCTCTCTCTCATGCACATGCACCCACATATGGAGTGAATTTGTATTTGCAGATACATTCTATTTTGCTCAAAAAATGCACTGTCTGCAGGCAGTCCATGCAATATTTTATAAATTCCACTTTGGAAAAGGAATGAGTCTGATTCAAGATTGGAATACAGACAGACTCTAACCTCACACCTTTAATGCATTGTCTGAGCTGAGGTATCACCTGTTGTTATAAAACTTTAAGTTATCTTGAGACGGTGACTTAAAAAAAAGTTCTGGGATTTACATATTAATGAACCAAAACTTGCAACCTATTCTAAACGATGAAAAACTTTACAACAATCCAGGTTTATTCAATATATCATTTCAGTTGCATGATGCTGTAATCCTTTGCTATAAATTCTGTGTCTTATGGTATTATGCTCCACAACCACCTGATGAAGGAGCAGTGCCCCGAAAGCTAGTGCTTCCAAATAAACCTGTTGGACTATAACCTGGTGTTGGTGTGATTTTTAACTTTGTCCACAATGCTGGCTTTCTCCTTTTAGGAACAATCCTTTAATCCTGATATGCAGGCCTTATCTTTTAAAATTGTTTAACTATTCCAGTTACTAAAAAGACTGATACAACAATTCCTACTAACTGCTTCCTTCTCCAGCTCCTTTCAGTTGATTAGTATCTTTCTGAGCCAGAGTTTGTCCCAAAGCACTTTGCAGCCAACTGTGCTTTTAATGTGAAATATGTTTTCCTAAAATAGAAGGTATGGCAGCCAAGTTGTGCACAGCAAGCTCCCACTAACAGAAGTGTCATTATGTTTTTCAGTGTTGGATGAGGCACAAATATTGGCAAGATGCTGAAAAGGATTTCCCATTCTTCTTCAAAAAGTGTCACTGAACCCATCTGAGACAGGAGATGAAGTTTGAGTTTAAGGTCCCATCAAAAACTAACACTTTTGGCAGCGTTAACAATCTCAGTACAGGTCTGCGGTTTTTTATTTCAAATTATCCCTCTTGAAAGAGGGCATTGTTATGATCAGGATTATTATGATTCATCAAGAATTTTGTCTTTCATAAGATTTAACAAGAAACAACAATAATCTTTTTTGAAGGGTTACAGAGGCAGGGAAGAAGTTCTTAAAGATAGAAGGAATTAAAAATAGCATACTTGTGAACTAGAATAACCATTTGTGGACCGCACATAGAGGGGTAAAGCTCTTGAGGATCTCCCCTTAATTTTCTGTTAAAGAAAGGTTGAGATAAAGACACTTTGACTTTTAAGATGCTTGATTGTAAGTATATTTGTTTGAATATTCAATTGTTTCTTAAGTTGGATTGTGTATAAAATTAAAGTAAAATTGGCATGTTCTAACTATCTTTAATTACATATGCTCCTTGGTATAGCACTAATCTCTGTCATGTAGTCCAGAATTTATTCTTGTAATAAACATTCATGAGCAGATATTAACGTGTCTCCGACTTAATTCCTCAAGAACCCATAAACAGACAACAATATCTAAAAATTCTAAAGTTAGTATTCTATGAGATATTTATAAACCTAGACAGGTTGTTTGTGCTATGTTAAACTGTAAATATATTCTATCCTGAGATCATTTTCTAGCTTGGGGAAAAGGCATTTTATTACAAGACCCCGTCTATAGTTAGTAATGCTGAGTAATTTTCCTGAATGATCTGAAATCTCTCTTAATTGAGATTTTGGGCTGACTGCAAATGATAGTGGAAATATTTGCCTTGCCAAGGAAGTGGGGCTAACATAGTAGAACAATTAACATTATACATTAACTAGCAGGCATGGGGGTATGAGGATGTCTAGAGGGTACGTTGAGTGTTCAGCAGTTTAGTGACATTAGGGCTTTTCATGAATAAGACAGGCTTAAAGAGGACTTCAAGACAGAAGGATAGAAAAGGTCTGTCAAGTCAGAAGGTTGAGGAACAGTGTACACTTTGGGAAGGAAATGATTGGGGAGATTGGCGCGGTAATGAGAGGGGAGAAACAAAAGGTGTCATAATTGACTGAAAGTAATGAATGCAGTTAAGAAGTACTGACAAGAATTTAAACAAAAGTAATAAAAGTGGAATACAAGCATGGAGATATGATGCTTCAATTGCATACTGAGACAGGTAAGGGTGTTCCAAGGGGAGGAGCACAACCACCTCAGCCTTTACAATTGTCCAACAGCTTCGAGGATTTTCTGCTTGATTGAATGAGAGTGCAGTGGATGAGACAACTGACCATGGCATCATGGTACAGGAAGCCTGTCAAATGTGGGGTAGCAAAAAGGAATGTAACGAGAGGAAGGGACACTATTATTAGTGGGATCATCAATGTGCTCTGCAGCAAAGAGTATGAGTCTAGATGGTTCTTGGTTGTCTGTCCAATGCAAGATCTGTGGTACAGTCAGTTCTGCTATAATACATGTTTCTTTAATGTGAATTAGCTATAACATGATTGAAGAATTTAGACAGTTATTTGTTGAATGTTCAATGTTCAAAACATTCATTTCAAGTAAGTTAATTTATTGCATACATTAAAGTAAGATCTAATAGTCATTAGAGAGATGCTGCTGCAGGTTGTAAAGGATTGAGTCCTGACTATTGAGGGTCTTGTAGCATTTAAGAAGAATAGGAAGTTGGGTAAAGGGAGAGGAGGAAGCACTGTGAATCAAAGATAGCATTGGGGCAATAGGTAGAAATGTCCTTGATTTGGGCGATCAGGATGTAGAATCCTAACTGTAGCTATAATGTAAGGCAAAGAATACAGAAGATATATTTGAATGCTCAGGATAAAGCAAAGATATTAGTCATGAATGATTTTAATCTGTACATTAACTAAACAAATCAAATAGCCTGGATGAGTTTATGGAATATTTTTAATATTGTTTCTTGCACCAGCACATTCCAGAACTAACGAGAAAGCAGGTTACTTTAGATTTGATAATGCATAATGAGCCAAGATCAGTTAATGACCTCAGAGTAAAGGTACCCCTAGGTAGCAGGAGCCACACATTGTTACTGAAGTTTACATCCAGACCAGAAGGGAGAAGAAAGTGTCTAAGATGAACATTTTAAACTGAAATAAAAGCAACTATGTGGGTGTAAAAGATGAGCTAGTTAACTGGCACACTATGCTGGAAAATAGATCAATAGTGAAGCCATAGCAGACACACACAGGAATATTTCACAATACTCAAAATAAATACATTTCCATTCAAAAGAAAATTTCAAAAGGAAGAACCCATCCCTTGTGGTTAACCAAATAAACTAAGGTAAGCATCAAATCCAAGAAATCTCTTATAATTGTGCAAAGGTAAGTGCCACATCAGATAATAGATCAGAATGGACGAGAATGACTAAAATGTTAATCTGAAGAAAGAAATCAGAATATGAGAGAAAGGTAGCTAGAAATGCAAAACTGGATGGCAAGAGTTTCTAAAGAAAGCAAAAAAGCAAAAATGTGAATAAAGTGAGTGTTTGTCCTCTAAACAAATTCTGAGAATGTGGAGTTAATAGCAGATAATAAGGAAATGGCGGATGAAATAAACAAATATTTTACAGGTGTCATCACTGCTGAGGATGTTAAAAAAAACCTAAAGCTATAAAGAGGAGTTGAAAGAAAAAGATGAACATGTGAAAATATGATCACTCAAGGAATGGTACTGAGCCTGCTGATGGAACTAATAGCAGACAAGTTCCTAGATCCTGATGTACTGAAACGTAGAATCTTAAAATTGGTGGCTAATGATGTAGTAGTTGCATTGGTGTTAATCTCTGAAATTTCTTAAATTCAAGAAAGGTCACATCATACTTAAAAGTAACAATTGTAAAACTCAATTCAAGAAATGAGGGATGCAGAAAGTATTAAACTCTCGGCTATGTAGCTTGATTTCTGCTCTGATGAAGGTGCTAGAGTGGATCATTATTGTGGTTGTGGTATGACCTGGTACTTTTAGAGATTCAAGAAAATAAGTTTTGAGAAAGAGAAAGTATGCTTAAACTTTTGGGTGAATACAGAATGTGGAGCACTGTTTTCAAATTAAGAGTCACTCTGTTAGGACCGAGATGAGGTGAATCATTTTCTTGCAGTTGATTTTTGACTTTGGAGCACAAGGCATCAGATGCTTAAACTGATTTATTGGAGTGTTTTTTGAAAGAGTAACTTGTACTGTATTTAAGGAGGAGCCCATTGACATCTTGCACTTGGATTTCCATGAGGCATTTGACAAGGTTATTGCACTAAGGGTAATATCCAAGTATGAACACAAGTTTGGCTGGCTGGCAAAAACAGCAATTTCACTATTTGGTAATTTTTCGATTGGTAGGAGATGAGTGGAGTCTCACATGGGTTTCTGCTGACACCTCAATTTTTTACAATCTATATTAATGGCTTAGGTGAGGGACCTAAAGGTATTTTAGCTAAACTTGCAAATGTCACAAAAGTAGTAAGAAAGTATGTTGTGAAGAGGACATAGCAATGCCACATAGATATAAAAGATTCAATGGTGGTCAAAAATCTGGCATATGACGTATAATATTAAAAAATATAAAATTGTTCACTTCGGTGGGAAGAATGCAAAGCAAAGTATCAGTCATAAGAACACAAGAACGAGGAGCAGGAATAGGCCGTCTGGCCCTTCAAGACTGCTCTGCCGTTTAATAAGATAATGGCTGATCTTTTTGTAGACTAAGATCCAATTACCTGCACTCTCACCATATCCCTTAATTCCTTTATTGTTCAAAAAAATTCTATCTTACCTATAAAAACATTTACTGAAGTAGCATCAACTACTTCACTAGGAAAGGAATTCCAAAGAATTACAACCCTCAGGGTGAACAAGTTCCTTCTCAGTTCAGTTCTAAATGTGTTCCTTCTAATCTTGATTCTATACCCTCTTGTCCTAGCTTCACCTGCCAGTGGAAACATCCTTTCTACTTCTATCATATCTATTCCCTTCATAATTTTATGTTTCTATAAGATCCACCCTCATTCTTCTGAATTCCAATGAATATAATCCCAGTCTACTCAGTCTCTCCTCATAAGCCAACCCCCTCAATACCAGAATCAACCCAGTGAACCTCCTCTACACAGAAAGGAAGAATGCAAATGCATTGAAAGTGGTTCAGAGGGGGTCTTCTAGATAGCTACCTGGAATGAGAAGTTTGCCTTATAAAGAATAGATGGAGTTGGAGGAGTGAGGTCTGACTTGACTGAAGCATTTAAAATCTTGAAGAATATTGTCAAGGTGGGAAATTCCCACTTTTGGGTGAATACAGAATGTGGAGCACTGTTTTCAAATTAAGAGTCACTCTGTTAGGACAGAGATGAGGTGAATAATTTTCTTGCAGCTGATTGTTGACTTTGGAGCACAAGGCATCAGATGGTAACAGAAGCAGGGTCCTTGAATATTTTTAAGACAGAGGTGGATAAATTCTTGTTAGGCATTGAACTCAAAGGTTATTGGGAGTGGATGGGAGTTTGCACTTTCAGACACAAACAGATCAGTGTGGTCTTGTTGATTGGCAGAGCAGGCTCAAAGTACAGAATGGCTTACTTCTGCCCCTAATTCTTATGTTCATGTACAGCTTTAGTGTGGAGTACATAACTAAACTTGTATAAATTCATAACATGAAAGACAGAGCAGGTACCTGGTGACTAAGGCTAACCAATTGTTTGTTCCGGACATCATACAACACTGTTTTAACCACAACAGACCTGCATGTTCCATGGCCACCATCATTCTCCATCCTTTATCCACATCAGTGAGGTATTGGCGAACTACCAGCCTCATCATATCGTCATGCCTGCTCTTGGTCCAATTCTCACACCACTCCAACCCTTCAGGATTTAGAGCACAGGAACAACAGCAACTTGAATGCTTCTGCCAAAGTGATTTGTGCACAGGAACATACTCTCATCCCATGCATTGAAACAGGATATGTTGTGTAGCTCTTAGCTTCATTTCTTAGTCGTCAATCACTCTGTGCTTACTTGAAAGTTGCTGGCCTCTTGCGGCTTGCAATACATTAGGCTGGAAATAAATCATAATTGGGAGTACTGAACATTCAAGGTGGACATGTAGCTGAATGGTACTCAGTTACTTCATGTCACATGTACAGTATACCTGAGTAGCTTACATGTCAAATTCACTGCATGTAGTTTGATCAATTGGCTTCATCTGAAAATCAGTAGGTAACAGACGTTAATAAGCTGAAGGATGTCTACACTCAGTCAGGGCCTACCTCTATAGTCAATCAAGGAGCTCATCTGATTACAGTGTAGGGGACTGGCCAGGTTCAGTCAGGCGTTTCATTCTACCAGTTCAAGTGTGAGTCCACAGTCAGTCCTGTAGGTCAAGTACATCTAGTTGAAGGATTACGAATTCATCAGTTGGGGTGCTCTTGAGACTTCCACCCGGGAAGTGGGTTGTGGTCAGTCAGCATTGTCCTGTTAAGTCAGTTCAGGGGTGTATCACATGCTCAGTGAGGATGGTAAGTTACTGATTTTCTCTTTTAAGGCAGCGTAAAATTCTTTGAATTTGAGGCCTTGCTGGTGGTTATTGAATTAATGATGAATCTACTGATTCAGTAATGCCATTCCACTGGAATCAAATTTCACTTCATTGCCTTATCTTTCATTGTTCAAGAATGTACAAATTACAGCCTCCAGCAAACGTGATCATTACATTGTTGCAGAAATTGCCTCCATTTCATGTCAGCTAATAAAATGCAGTTTGATGCTAACTTAAAAGTATCATTTTGATTGGCATTTCTAAAACGCATTCCATGCTATCAGTGAAAGACAATGCTTTGGAGCTGCCACATTCACATAGTGAACTGTAAGTGTGCAAAGACAAGCTCTGTGATGCATATGGTCACAGACATCTGAGGGTGCATACATGAGGATCAGTGGTTGGCACAACATCATGGGCTGAAGGGTCTGTTCTGTGCTGTACTGTTCTATGTTCCCAAATGTAGCATGAACATTTTATTAAACTTAGCTGCCTCAAAGCTCATTATTGAAACATGACTTCATTTTTCCTGCCAAAAATTCCATTCGACTCTGTCTAAGACATGGCATGATACTTCACTGCCATTGGTGTAAGGGCTCAGGGATACCTTTCATGAAATAGTATTCACTTTCTAATATTCTCCACAGATTATTTGCTTATATATTGGACACTGACATTCGCAGATGCACGCTATATATTTCCAGCATTTTCTGTTTTTATTCAGCTCAGCTGATCCATGCAGGGGAAAGGCTTTATGATACTGACATTTCAGTTAAAAAAAAACAAAATTGCAATCTGCCAATTCACATCATGTTCATGCTTTGCTTTGATGAACTTGGAAGACCCCCTTTTTTCAGAAACGGGCTTGTCAAGGTACTCAAAACTCCATACACATCAAGAAACCTTTAAAAATAAACAGAAATAATTCTTTTCCTATGGGTCAAGCTGTGTGCAGATACAAAGCCACGTATCATAAATTTCAAAGGTCACAACAGATGTGTGAGATTGACATGTCCATTCACCATCATAACGTCTGGTGAGAATAACTCTAAAAGCTAACAAATTTGATTTATTTATTCTATTACAAGTTGGTCAGCAATGTAGGCAAATAAAAGTACAGCGTCAGTACTGATACAAATTCCAGCAATTTCAATATTTCACAACAAAATCAGACTTTCACTGAAAAAATGTAACCTATAAATTAAATTTATTGCTGATATAAACTATCAAAAGCTTTTCATTTTGCATTCATCAGGACAGACCCAAGAACATCAAAGGGTGAACAGCTCATACCACATGAGGAAAGAGTGTCATTAGTTGAGCTGTTAACTCCGATTGGTCAAGATGTTGCCAAAGACATGGACTAAGAACCTATTGTCCCCTTTTTGTTTAATTTAAGAAATTTTGAGCTAAACTGATCATGTAAATTGGTTGTTAGCATAAGTGAAGAGTCAATCACATTGGTAGGTTTGGTGTCACATGTAGGCAAGACCAAGTAAGGATGGCAGTTTCCTTCCCAAAGGACATTAGTGAGTGAGATGGACATTTCTGATAGCTAACAATGGATTCATGGTCATTAACTCTTAATTCCAGATATTTTACTGAATTCAAATTTCACCATCTACTGTGGCAGGATTTGAATCTGGGATCCCAAATGCTGGTTTTCGGGATTAACAGTCCACCAGACCATCGCCTCCCCTGTTCAACGCATTAGAAACAAGGGCCTTTTCATTGTCAGGACTAAGAAGCCAAAGAAAGCCTAACTGAAAACTGCTCCAGGATGAATGAGCTTGGTTTGGACTTTCTGTAATTGTTTAAAATTCTGTTGCTTATAATATAATCAGTCCCTTCTCAGTGCAATGAACCTTCTTATTTTTGCAGTCCTTACCCTTTTCCATTGTGGAATAAATGTTTCATTATCCTTTTCGTGATCTCACTTTCAAGTATCTACACACATTTTGCTCCATCAATGTTGAAAACCCATAGATATAGCAATAGAGTGTAGGCTAGTGCACATATCCAGTAGATATTGAGTGGACATGACACTCCATTATAGTTGCCAATCGCTCCATGGAGACAGCTAGTTCCACATGCTGGAGTCACCATGTGACTGATAACATTGGTAGCATCTCCATCCTTCAATTAATTTTCTACCTGCTTCTAACAATGCTGTCTGCTGTCTCTGGCATGTTTTCACATTCTCATGAAGTTATTAATGGTCGTGTTCATCTTTGGATGGGTTGAGCTGCTGCCTGGCTTCTGACAGTCGCTTGAGTGCCAGACACATGAGGCTTTTCTTCATGAGTCAGCCACAGAGACATTTCAGTTTGGTGCTCCTGCATCTAATCTGTGAAGAATATCCACTGCAGTGAACATCTCTGAGCTGGAGATTGTGCAGGTGAAAGCCTTGCCTGTTCATCTGCTGAGGGCTGAGTGACTTTCTTTTCAGATAAGGAGCTGACAGTTGTTATTGACCAGGCCAGATGCCCTCAAAACATGTCAAGACAGGAGCCCAGACCCTAACTTTTCGAGTTGTTTTGAGCAGGTGCATAGTGGATATTCCAGGAGTGATGCAGCTGGCCCAACCACTTAGTTTTAAACAAAACAGAATTTATTTGCAAGATTACTGAATGAAACACAAACAAAAGACATGAGAATACAGAATAGCTTAACCTATCCAAAAACCCAACAGATTATCCCAACTTGATGATGCTGTTCCAAACACATGCAACAATCTCCATAAACACCTCTTGGCAAAAAAAGTCAAATTAAACATAGGATCTTACAGGAGAGAAAGAGATGACAGAGACATGCAGCATAGAACACCATCTTCCATGCAGCTGTTTCTTGGACTAGCAACCTCAAAAGTAACTGGTTGTTTTTACTGAACACCCAAACTGCTAAAAACCAAACCAAAGGTGAGCTGGGAGAACTGGCCACTCCCCTTTCATTGTACAAGTTTTTTTTATAACTTGAAAACCAGAGGCAGAATCTGCTAGCAATAATCAAACTGACCTAAAACGCTTCACACCTAGACTTTTTGAAATGCTGCTTTTATGACCTCTTTGGGAAAAAAAAGCCAAGGACAGCATAACCTTGTTAAAGGAGCAGCAGCATCACAAAGTCTCTGGCGTTGATGTTTTCAGGATAGTGTTTTGTTGGATGTCACTAATGACTGTTTAAGAGGAGACAGAGAATTAACTGTGAAAAAGGAGTAAAAAATTCTTGTGTAAGTTAGGAATAAATTAATATTGTTGGTAATGGGAAAGTAGGGCAGGACAGCACAAGGCTTCCTGACTTGGCTGCCCACTGAGGTCTCTCCATACCTACATGATGCACTCTTCGTTAACCAGCCCGAATATTTTCTCCTCTTATGGCATGTGGAAATGTATTCTCACAAGCATCCCTTCCCCTATTCATCTTTGCCAACTCAGTCCAGTTGTGGGCCAGTTTTTTCAGCGATGAGACGAAGGGAGGGATTGAGCATGGTGGGAATTGGATAGGAGAGCTGTTAGTGATACTGCAGGAGCAGGAGATGTGATGAGGTGTCCTCAGTAAGTGAATAGGAAGTGCAGAGGTCAGGAAGCATTTGAAATTTGGGAGGATGAACTGGATGAGAGCCCATTGATGCAGCACACTCTATATAATAGTGAGCTGTAGTACTCAAGCTTTGGTGAGAAGTGAGTGCAGTGACAAAGTTAGAGTAAATAAGAGTGAGAAAGCAAAAGGACGAGGTGGCACTTTGCCTCACAGAGTATGGAAGATCATTCACCTCGTTCCTGCACTGTTAGCTAGTCCAAATCTCTTTCATGTAATTCCACAAGAAAAGTGTCCTAAAGTGCTTTATTAATGAGAAGAAGAGCAAAGTACCTTAAAAAAACGTTGCTGTGAGTCAGAGTAGACCAGGCACTGTGAATCTCACTCCAAAAGATACTTTAACTGAAAATGGGAAAATTCAGCCCATAATTTCAGTCGACCGTTGAACTTCTTTTTGTGTTAATATTTTGATGTCCAGAGCTCTTGGAGGCAGCAGTGAATCAAACATAGCCTGAAAGACTACACCCACCCTCCATAAAATATAACAATCTTAAAAGTTAGCAGGCAGCTGATTGAAGTGTACATGAAACATAGAAACAAATACTAATTAGAAACAGAGATACTGAGAAGGGGATCAACACTTGCATAATGAAGTGACTCCTACCGAAGGAAGCTAAAAATAAAAACAAATTAAAATAAAATTGACTGAAAGTCAAGCTATAGGTGTTTCAAAATATTTTTAAAGTTGCAGTAATTAATTGCAATAAATAATTATTGACAAGAAACAGAATAAATTTAAAATATAACTCATTGAGAAATATTACATGGATGATTTTGGGATAGTGTAGGGGGACGAGCTGAGAATAGTTCACAGGTTGGCGCAACATTGAGGGCTGAAGGGCCTGTTCTGCGCTGTATTGTTCTATGTTCTATGTTCTAAAGGTCAACCTATGGAACAACAGAACACAGATCTTGCACAGTAAGTTAAAACAATAGCTGTGCAAAATAAATTGAGGTAAAGATCCAACAAGCAAAACCACTTATGGAAAAAATGATGTATTTGCTCAAAGCTGAATCTTTGGAAGTCAGTATCAATGCATGTAATTCAATTTAACACTGAACATTAGATTTTTCCACCTAATTTAGATCATCACAGTATCTATCATTGACAAATTGCTTCCATTACAGACTTCAGGTTACAGTTACAGAAAGAAATTATTGCTAATTATTGATTCGATCTTTGGGTGTGGAGTTTCCTCAAAGTCGGTTTTGCTCTATGCAAGTACAGTGCTTCAATGTTACAGTTGTAAAATCCAAGCAGCTTCAAGTGCAGCTTGGATCACAGTACCATTTGCCCGCAAAACTTAACAAATGATGCTATTACCATAATCTATGGATGTATTTTATATGGATTTCCAGAAGATATTCAATAAAGTTCCACATAAGAAATGGTAATAAAAAGAAAACCCCACATAGGTGACCTGTTCACATGGGATGGGAGTCTGTTAGGAACTAGGAGACAGGGAAATGTTTATGCTCCACTTGGAAGGATGAGGTTACTTCACCAGGGATGTGTACTGGGGCCTTGGCTTCTTATGAAATTTATGAACATCTTTAATGAAGGAATAGAACTTTATATGCAAGGTTGCAGATGACACCCAAATTAGATGTCATTATAAATTGTGTAGCTCAGAGTAAAAGGTTTAATGGGACATTCATTAAGTAAGTGGGTTACAAATTAACTTCAATGTGGGTAAAGTGTGTGGTGATCCACCAAGGAAGATCAATAATACATTTCATAAATGGTGAAAAATTGAAAACTGTAGATCCAAGTACAGAAAACAATTCAGAGCTCGTGAACTGGTACAAAAATTGATTGAAAAGGCCAATGGAATGTTGGCTTTGTTTCAAAGGAGATGGAACAAAATGAGGTGCAAGTGATGCTTCGGTGATAGCATGTCTTCGTGAGGCTTATTGTACAGTGAAAAGGAGTCAGGAGACAGAGGGCAAGCTGACATTTATAACAACAACAGAGCAGCATAAACTAAACAATAAGTTATGGCAACTTAGACTTTGCAGTATAACTCTTCTTCATCTAAACTTGTAGTTCACTTTGTGCATTCAGAATGTACCATTGTTTTATCTAGCAAGGTTTGGAATATGGTTTCCATTACACTTCTGATGAAATAAGAGCTGTGGAGGATACATAGCTCCAAAGAATTCTTTAACCTTCATGCTGTACACCTCAAAGTGATCTCTCTTGTCTTAAAATGGAGCTTAGGTACTTATAATGCTGAGAACAATTGGGTTTTATCAGAAATTGGTGACAAAGTCTTGTTCAAAACTTCTCTCTCATCTCAGAGTGATTCTAAGGAAAATTCAATTGTCTGCAGTTCTGAAGAACCTACCAGTGGATATAACACTATGCCTGCAAATTGAGAGAAGGAACAGAATAAACATTTGAAAAATTTTCAGCAAAGCATTGCAATGTCATGATGGCAAAATCTTGCTCCGTATCCAGATCAAAAAAGGTCATATCCTGATAGATCTGGACAGGTCACAGCATGGGCAAGGTGCAGCTATTTTTCTTCCTACAGGGCTTGCTGGGAATATAACAGATGCAGCTTTACCTGAAACTGTTTATACAGGAGGACCTTGGATCAAACTGTGAAATTGATGTCATAATTTGGCCAAGAACTAGTAATTTGAGGCGATGTCTTACCAACTTCTGAGTGATGTGTGCTATGGCGAGATGAGCAGTCGGATCAGGTGAGATGGTCATCTCCCCATTGTGATCACCTCACCACAGCTTCTCTGCTTTATTCAAGTGGACTTGGTGAGATTCTTGCCAGGGAATGGCGAGTTCTCAGTTGATGATCTTTATTATTTGTCAAATGGCTTTTTAACAACCCAAGTCACAAAGGTTGCAATCTTGCCAAACCTGGCTTACAAATTAGTCATCAGAAAAACTCAACATGGAAAACAAACCATTGCTGCGAGCTCCATAAAACATCCATGTTGGACACTGGGCAGCAACATTTTAGACTCACTCCATGAGAAATAGCCATATGTATCCCATACCCATGAACATTCACATAGTGGAGGTGCTGGTGTTGGACTGGTGGTGGACAAGTTAAAGTATCACACAACATCAGACTATGATCCAACAGGTTTATTTGAAAGTACAAGCTTTTGGAGTGTTGCTCCTTCATCAGGTAGCTAGTGGGGCAGAATATAGAGGACACAGAATTTGTAGTAAAAAATCAAAGTGTCATACAACTGATGCAATGTATCAGACAAACCTAGATGACTGTTAAGTCTTTAATCACTTAGAATGGGGATCAAGATTTTGAGTGATTAATTCATAAATCCCAGCATTTCTTTAAAAGTCACAGCTCCAAGATAACTTAAGGTTTTATCATGATTTAAAAAATAGTGACATCTCAGCTCAGACAATGCATTGAACATGTAAGATTAGAGTATGTCTGTATCTCAACCTGGAGAGAGAGTGGTTTTATTAATGTCACATGGACTGACGGCCTACAGATTCCGTGCTTTTTGAACAAAGTAGAATGTATCTGCAATTACAAATGTACAAATACAAATTCACCCCATAGGGTGTGTGTGTGTGTATGCATGTGAGGGAGAGGGAAAGTGTGTGCGAGTGTGTGCGTGTGTGAGAGAGAGAGAGAGAGAGAGAGAGAGAGAGAGAGAGAGTATATGTCTGTGTGTGCGCACGTGTATCTGTGTGAGAGTGTATGTATGAGAGAGGGTCTGTGTGAGTGTGTTTGTGTGTGAAAATGTGTGCATATTTTGTGAGTGTAAGTGTGTGTGTGAGAGTGTACAGTATAGTGGGGTCACCTGTACTGTGACAATAATTGAAGATCCCATTTGAGGCCATCCTCATGGGTACCGAACTTGGCTATCAGCCTCTGCTTGGCCACTTTGTGTTGTTGTGTATCCCGAAGGTTGCCTTGGAGGACATTTACCCGAAGATCTGAGGCCAAATGTCCTTGACTGCTGAAGTGTTTGCCACTGGGAGGGAACATCCCATTCTGGCAATTGTTGTGCGGTGTCCATTCATCCGTTGGATCTTCATGGCTTTACCAATATGCCATGCCTCGGGGCATCCTTTTCTGCAGTGTATGAGATAGACAACATTGGCCAAGTTACATGAGTATTTGCTGCACATGTGGTGGGTGGTGTCCCCATTTATAATGGCAGTATCCATGTCGACACTTGGACATGTCCTGCATTGGTTGCCTTGGCAGGGTTGTATGGTTTTGTGGTCAAGGTTGTCCTAGGACTGTGAATATTTATATATTAATCAATCGAAACCTGCATCCCCATTCTAAGTGATATTACACAGCTAGGTTTGTGTAATATATTGCATCAGTTCTATGACACTTTGATCTTTTACTATAAATTCTGTGTCCTATGGTCCTGCCCCATAAGCTATCTGATGAAGGAGCAGTGCTCCAAAAGGTTGGAAGGTAGGACTATAAACTGGTGTTTTGTGATTTTTAACTATGAACATTCATATCTGACATGTAACAGTCTCTCTTAACCCTCATGCCACATCTCCAATTCACATTCAGGACACATCCACACTTTAATGATTCACCTTGAGCTGCACCAGTAACTATAATTGTAATGCTGCAGCAAGGATACTTTGTGCCCAGGAACATGCATCCAGCTCACGGAATGGACTAGGCTGCATCTCTGTGTTCTTTGCTCATTGTCATAGCACTCTTTCATGCTGAGTCTACATGGATGCACACAGTATCCCTGCCTTGCATTGCCTTGACTTGTCTTTTTACATATTATCTTCTCAGCCAGCAATATTTGGCTCATATTACAACTGTCTTGATATTGAAATTTAATGTAGACACAAAACCAAGAAGATTGTCATTGTTGCCAGGAGACCTTAGTCCAGTCAATGGGTTAACTAGTCCTCAAAGGATCCTGGCACAGTAAGTCAAGAGCAACCTCCAACACCAGTCCAGGCTGTGCTTAAGGCTGTCAGGATCATTTGCCATTGATGATAGCCGTCATAGTAACAAAAGACTTTAGGCTGCTTGCCCTTTGGAAAGAGATGACTGTTGGTGGTTTAATATGATGGTCACTATGTCTCAGGGAAGGGGCAAAGTTGAGAAAGTGATGTCTTCATGGTGACCTCAGCAAGTATGGGAATTGAACCCATGCGATTGACATTCCTCTGCATCAACTATTCAGCCAACTGAGTTAACTGACCCCATGAGAAGGTGAATGATGGGCAACATATCACCTGACTTGACTATTTCTGTCTTATTGTGGACTGTTTTCCTCCTTGAATGAAAGATTTAAGGAAGTTGAAACTTGGTGACATAGGCATTGTACTTAGCACAGAAGGGAATGTTTCCTGAGGAAGTTAGTAGGCAATGCTGTGGGTATGCAGAATTATGCAATTATAGTGTGTGAGGTGAATGGGGAAGATATTGCTCACAGAGTGATAGAGCACGAGTCTTGGTGGGAGGTGGGTCAGGAGCAGAGATGGAGTCAGTATGTGTTTTCATTTGATAGTAACACTCGCGCTGGAGGAGTGTAGAAGATTATTTACCTTCTCTCTGCAAAGCTGGACATTCCTTCTAGGTGCTTGATACTGCTTTAACATAGCTGGCAACCTTAGACCAAGCTAGCATGGTCTGATGTCATGACCTCCATTGCTAGACCTAAAGGAAAAGCAAGTCCAACTTGTGCATCACCCCAAACAGCAGCACCTCCAGGATCATGTGGGAAAGGGTCTTCCCATATCTGCCAAATCTGAGGCAAATGTCAGGAGCAATGGAGGCCATCTCCAGACTGACAACAGCCTTTAGAATATAACATTGCACCTGGAATGCTGATCAATTCCAGGATCTCCAGTGAAAGGTGAGTTGCTTGGGGAGAAGCATGTGGTAAGTTGAGCTCAAATACAGCATGAGCCACTGGGAGGGTTTAAATAGCAATTAAAGTGATCATAAGATAGAGTGACAAAGCTCTCTCAGCCTCCCAGTGAGAATGTTTCCACCAACTGCAATACAATTTCCATGGCCAAAACATGGTAAAATTCTACTCTTTTTTTAATTGTAGAAAAAAGTGAGATCAGGTACTTACTGACAGAATAAATTCACAAGACTCTCTGGTTTTGAATCAATAACCATAAACACTATGATACAAAGTTACATCAGCACAATCTACTATATATGTGTGTACAATTTATATTCTAAACTCCAGAACTAACCTGTAGTAGCTACTGGTAACAAACAAACTATGCTCAAACACCATAAGATCAGAAGATGTAGAAGTAGGCAATTCAGCCCTTCAAGTCTTCTCCACTATTCTATGAGATCCTAGCTGATTTTAATAACCCTGAACTTCACTTTCCTGCCTTTTCCCCATAACCTAGAATTTCCTTGCTGATCAAAAATCTGTCAATCTCATCCTTGAATATATCTAATGACACAACCTGGTAAACAATTCCAGAAATGCAATACCCTCTGAGGGAAGAAGGTTCTCTCATCCTTATCTCAAATGGGCAACCCTGATTCTGAGAATATGTCCTCCTGGCCTAGACTCTCCCAGAACTTCTCAAGAATTACACTGTCAAGCCCCATAAGAATTATCTATGTACCAATGAGGTCTCATTCTTCTAAATTTTAATGAATGTACATCCATCTACTCAACCTCCCCTCATAATAATATCCCTCCATATCTGGTATCAACCTTCTCTGGACTTCTTCCACTATATCTTTCCTTAGGTAAGGGCACTGCGGTCAGGTGGCCAGCAGCAGAAATGCTAACAAGATTGGTTAAGAGCCACAATCAAGCATGCTGGGACTTCTGGGAGAAAGTAGGGACTGCAGAGTCAAAAGGTGTAGTGCTAGAAAAGTACAGCCAGTCAGGCAGCATCCGAGGACCAAGAGAGTCAACGTTTCAAGCATGAGCTCTTCATCAGGAATGTGTGGGGGCCCAAGGGTGCTGACAGATAAATGGGAGGTGGTTGGAGCTGGGGAGAAGGTAGCTGGAAATGCAATAGGTAGACAGAGGTGGGAGTAATGGTGATAGTTCAAAGAGGAGGGTGGAGTGGATAGGTGGGAAGGAAGATGGACAGGTGGGAGTACCAGGTCTGCTTGAGGACGTGGCTGAAGAGCTTAAGGGCAGAGGATATGACCTGGTGGGTGCAGTGAGAGGGATAGAGAGAGAGAGAAAGAGAGAGAGACTCACTGAGATCCTTGTAGAGAGAGGAGACCTTCTTCAAGGTGGGCATTCCTGTGAAAGGCTTTGGAATAAGGTTATACTCAACCAGGAGAAAGTAAAGACAGCAGATGATGGAGATCAGAGTCAAAAAGTGTTGTGCTGGAAAAGCACAGCAGGTCAGGCAGCACCCAAGGAGCAGGAGACTCAATCATCAAATGGGAGAAAGTGAGGACTCTCCTGCTCCTCAGATGCTGCCTGACCGGCTGTGCTTTTCCAGCTCCAAACATTTTGACACTGATCACCAGCATCTGCAGTCCTCACTTTCTCCTAATTGATTATAACTTTACTGCAAAGTCTCTTCCAGTAAGATAAAGTTACATGAAATGAGTTAAGTTGAAGTTAAGCTGAAATAAGAAGAAAATGTTGTAATGAATGTATGTTTTATAGTAAGTATTGGTACATAAAGAATTAAAATAAAGAAAGGTTTGTTTAATTCGGGTCTGAGTCAGTTCTCTGTCTTTTGTCTGTCACACAAAGGAAAAGTACCTGCATAAAAAGGTTTGAGTACTACTTTCGTGCAATAATGCTAAAACAGTCCACAGTATTTTAAGTGTGGCCTTTCTGGTGTCTTGAATAACTTTACCAACATTTTCCTATTTTTATATTCTAATCTCCTTGAAATAAAGACCAAGTCTATTTGCCTTTCCTATTACATTCTGAAAATGTTTAATTTGTTCACTTTTCGTGATTCACTCATGAGGACTCCCAAATTTCTCTGTGCTGCAGCTTTCTGTGTTTTTTTTTGCCATTTAAATCTATTCTTCCTGCCAAAGCCACACATTTTCCTACCTTATATTCTATCTGTTAATTTTGTATCCATCCATTTATCCTGTCCATGTCTCTCTGTACAATCTTTCCGTCATTTTCACTACTTGCAATCTCCATTATTTTTGTGTTATTGCAAACTTGGTGATACTGTCATCCTTCACTTCTGTCATCCAAGTCATTTCTATATATGTATTAGATATATATAGGGTTGTGCCTCAGGGATCAGTACTGGACATTAAGTGTTTACTTAAAGCCCAGTATTGATCCCTGTGGCATAACACTGGCTAAAGTTTGCCATCGTAAAACTGTTCCCCTTGTTCCGACTCCCTGTTTCTCCATGTAATGATATGGAAGTGCCATTAATGGACAGAGGTGAACAACTTTAAAAGTCACCCAACACCAGGTTATAGTCCAACAGATTTATTTGGAAGTCCAAGCTTTCAGAGCACTACTCCTTCATCAGGTAGCTAGTAGGGCAGGATAGTAGGACACAATATTTATTGTAAAAGCTCAAAGTGTCATACAACTGATGCAATGTATTGAACAAACCTAAAGTTCAATATATTGCATCAGTTGTATGACACTTTGATCTTTTACTATAGGTTCTGTGGCCTATGATTTTGCCCCACTAGCTACCTGATGAAGGAGCAGCGCTCCAAAAGCTTGGACTTCCAAATAAAGCTGTTGGACTATGACCTGGTTTAGATGATTTTTAACTTTCTCTTAGTAAGCCAAACCTCTGTCCATGCTGACACATTACTCTCTACAGTATCTTGTTTTCTTAAATAGCCTAATGTGCTTAAGTTATCAAATGACTTTTTGAATTCAAGGATATTACAATTACTGGTTCCTTTTTATCTATCCTGCTTTGTTCACATAAATTAGTCAGACATGTTTCCTTGCCATGAAGCTTTGCTGACTTGACTTGATTCTACCATATATTTCTGGAGGCTGTGTTTTTCCACTTTGTACAGCAGAATCTAACATTTTCCCAATGACATATATTAAAATAACAGGCTTACTGTTATCTGCTTTTTGTCTCCCTCCCTTTTTGAACAAAGATACTATATTGGCTGGTTTTCTATCCTCTGGGACTTGTTTGAAATCTAAGGGGTTTTGGAGGGTTAATACTCATGTATCCACTAACTGAATACCTACTTCTTTTAATATCTTAGGATGCAGCCCATTAAGTTCAAGGAACTTAACTGCCTTTAGACAGTGAAGAAACTCATTCTGCAGGGACTCAGTGTGCAGTACTTAAGTGTGTATTGAAACTTGTCAGATTTGGTTCTCATCTGCAGTTTAGGGAAAATAAAGCATTAAGGTGAGCATTTTTCATATGACTACTGTTCTAAAAAGCTCGTGGATGCATTGAAGTAGTGAAGATTAATAGCACTATGGTTGCATTTGTAGCTTCTATACTATAGGGAGAAATTGGGCTACTCTGGGCCGGTATTCTCTGGAGATTTGAAGACTGAGTAGTGATTTTATTGAAAGAAAAAAGATTCTGAAAGGACTTTATAGGGTTGATGTTGAGAGATCTTTACTGTTGGTTAGGAAATCAAAAACACAAAGACATAGCTTGAGGATGAGGGGCATTCATTTAGGGCTGTAAAGAGGATACTTTCTTCACCCAAGGTGTAATGAATCTATGGAATATTTTACTGAAGTTAGTTTTGGTGCTTCATCACTGAAAACATTAGGTCTTCCAGACAACTGTGGAAACATGGGGAGCAGGCAGAAGTATGCAACTGAAGGCGACATTCAGTCATGATTGAACTAAATGGTAGAGCAGACTTGATAGGCCATATGGCTCATTTCCTGTGTTCTTCTGTTTAGCTCACACCACCAACAGAGCATATCAAATAGCAAATGCAGTTAAGAAATTCACACATTTCTGCAGCACCCCCATCTCCCCATCCAGGAGTGAGTGACAATGTAGGCCATCAAACTTCATTAAAACTTTACAAGGGATTTCAATTCTTCTATTTTTTTGAACACATAGCTTTGCACTTACCTCAAATGATGCTTTGTTATAGACTGCCCTCAACAACTGTCATATTTTTGTTTTTGTTATTCACTCTCTCAATTAGGATTGCGATTCCCTGAATTCTGGAAACTGCAATCACAACACAAGCTAATGGGCACAGTTTCAACTTGTTTACACAAGTATTGGCTTCACAAAGCGAGCACTTCACCTGTGTTTCTCTGAATGATAACCTTGCTCACCTACATCAAGCTGTTACTGCCTGTGGACTTCTTTCACCCCATTTTCTGCTGCATTGAATTAGGAATACACACGACTATTTGAATCTTCACAGGTCTGAGAGTTTTACTTGAGCCTTTTCCTCTGCCTGCCTCCATCCAACTGACTAAAAGTGATTGGTCAGTATCACTTGAACTGTTCTGATTGAACTATTGAAAATTTCACAAACTCATTCCGAGGCAGAATTAGAATCAATAACCATTTTGTTCTGGACCAGACCAAACCCCCTGTGAGTATACAATGGAGATATCCTAAACACTAACTGATACCTTATTTAAAGGCAAGAATAAGATGCTGTGTCTGGATATAATTCACTTGGTTACATTACTCATCTCTAAACAAATGACACTTTATTCTTACCCTGCAGTTCAAATACAAACAAAAGAAAGAAGAATCAGAATAACTTAACTCTGTTGGAAAACGTAACAGAAGAACAGGTTACTTAACTACTAAAGTGCAACTATTCCAATATAGTAAAATCCTACAAACACCTCTTTGGCAAAGGCAAATTCAGTAAATTAGATTATTTCACATGCAATGTTCTTCTGGTCCAGAAGGAAATAGCATCAAGAGAAAATTCTGGCGAGGAGAGAGAACTCAAGATTTTAGCTGTAGAAGAGAGAGATGTATAACAGCTTCAAAACTCCAACAACTACTAAAAGCTAAAGTAAAACCCTGGTTCTGGGAGAAATGACTGCACCCATTCAGGCTGCTTCGATTGTTTCAATGTTTTAACAAAAACAAGGCCTTGCTCAACATCTCTTTCTCAATCTTGCATCTTAAATAAAAGGACAAAGTATACCCCTTAAAACATGGTATTGTCACAATTTGAGCATTTAAATATTGTCACCATTAGAACACCATGTTACCAAAATGTTCCAATATTCATAGATTGCTGGCTTACTGGTATGACTTGACACAGAACACCCAAATACCACATATTTATGTACTTTAAAACTTGTATCTGCACATTTCTGTTTTTGGAGAGCATATCACAGAATTGAGAGAGTTTGCATGGACAGTGCCCTAGTTTTAACAAGCTGTGGAGAACATTTAAAGAGAATGCATTTGAAAATGATATACCCAAAAAGCTATTGCATTAGATTCCTAGGAGAAAACTGATAGGAAAATCCAATAGGAAAACTTAGAGTTGGGCAGAATGAAGATCAATTGAAGAGTGGAAGAGATTGTCAACTATCTAATCTAATTTAAGATGGCCCCCACACAATTAACCCTGTCTGCTGACCAGAAAATCAATTCCTTTATTTTAAAATATGTATTTTTTTTATTCAAGGAAGGAAAATAAATATACAGGTTCTAATGCAACTCCCACTATTAGATGACTTAATGTTGTACCTTCTTGATTGTAATGTAGAACATTTTCCAAGTATGTTAAATGACTTGGAGACAGATAATGGTTCCTATTTTATCAAATCATTGCATAATTAAGTTAGTGATGGATATATGTAAATTATTTAATATCAATGATAATCTACAATCCTTGCTTAAAGAAAAAACTTTTTGCACTGCAGAGATAGAGTAGATAGTGAGTCATAAAAATTATGACTAAGGTAATGAATCACTAGGAACCAAATTTAATCTCTTTTGCTTTCCATGGTGTCCACCATATCTACTGATATGAATCACAATATTACTACGAATATAAATTAATTTTGTGGAAAGAATTTGACCTTCTGTTAGATTAAGCATTTAAAAAAGCCTCAGACCATCTCTCAAGTTTGTTACATGATAAATCGATAATTGAAAATGGACAGACATACATCAGTGCAACCTATGTATTCAAATTTATGTCATTAGATATTTTAAGTAACTGACCTTCTAATGAATGCATGTTTTCTCTGGCTTGACATTATTCTTATTGCATCTGTTCTTTTTGACCTACATGTCACCAGCTTAATCTTAGTGAAAGAAAATTCATTATTGCTGGCTGACATATTAATTAATTGTGCTAAAATCAATATAACTTATTAACTGCAATGCTCAATGATATGCCCCTGGGTAGATGCTATAGTGAAGAAAATTGGAGTTTAGAGAACTTAGTTTCAGTGACAGCTTTATTTGATATTGATGGACTATAAAGTACCTAAACATTTGTTTCTAAAGTGTTTTTGATAATTAAATATTTCTTCATGTGTTGACTTTTAACATATAATGATGTACTTACTTAATATATTTCTAATATACCACGTCATCAATCTTATTAACAGCTAAAAAAAAATTCAGAACTGAAACATAAGTGTCTGAAAATTTAATGTTCTTGGATGTCGACTGATACATTTTGTGGCACAATAAATTTATTTGGCCTGATTTAATCAAGGAAATGTGTATATTCTAAAAGCTTAAGCATTTATTGTAGCAATCTGTACTTATATTTACTACCAAAGGATAAAAAGGTACAAGGCCTGTAGTATTATTTCTTTCTTCGTATTGTTCATTGTGTTTCCAAGGTTTGCACAATCCTTGCAATAATTTTCCAGTAAGCAATTGGAGAATGTTAATTTATTTCCACTCTTTTATAGTGAGCATTTCATTTAATCCAAAATGCCGCTAGTGGGGAATGGAGTACTCCATCTAATTGCTTATACATTCTGAGGTCAATTTTAGATACATTCTGTTTCATTTTTATCTCAGAGTCAGAGGGTAATTGGCATGAGCTCAGAGTAAGCATTAGGAAGACAGTTCCGTGTGCCTCTCTGTTCAAATGCCTTTACTTGGTCAATATGAGATCAGGCCTCCTAGTTACCTGTTGTGGTTAAGCAATCACAGGCCCCAAACTGAACATTCCAAACTGACCCGAGCCAGAAAAATTGGGCCTGAAAGAAAATTGACCAAACTAAATTAAACAGCTGCCAGTAGCTATTGGTTACAAAGAACATCAGAAACCAAGGTCAAAGAGGTCACAAAGATTCAGGGGAACCAGTTACAACCACCTTGAGTGTTGTGTATTGAAGAAGTATTGATCAGACTTTCTGGCACCTTGAATTCCAGTCAGCATCTCAGGATGTATACGTTGTACCTCCCCAATATGGCAACAGTGAAAGTTATCAGCCTGACCCCATTAGATGCTTTGAACCCCCTCATGACCACATTGGCCAATAACCACAGGACATTCTGGAAGGTCAGGGAGAAGGGGCATAAGAGCACATACCTGGAAGCCACCCTCTCAGTGAAGACTCTCAGTGAACACTTGCAGCAAGACTCATGGTGGAAGACCATGTGGTAACCCAAGAAGATCCAGAAGAAGATCTGCCCTGACCTGAAAGATCCATCTTCATGGAAAAGAGCCAGCTCAACAGGAGAGAGGAAGGAGATTCCAATGACCTAAATCAAACACATGGATTGTTGTAGGTAATATTCTTTCTCGGATGGATAGTGCTAGCTAGAGAATAAATAATGTGGGAATTTGGGAATTGCTCACATAGCATTTTTAATAAGGACTTTTTAGCAATAAAATCAAATTGAATCTCAAACTGAATTCTGAGTCCCTTTATCTGCTGCACTGTCAGGAGCTCTTGGATAAAGTGTTTTCAGCAAAAGAAAAAACTGGTTAAAGTGTCTGAAACATGGGAAACACTGTGAAGGTGCCTTGAAGAACCCTGATATTGTTACCCAAGGAAACAATTCTGCAGCATCCAGCTTAACATTTCTCCAGCAACCAAGACCAACTGAAATGGTATAAATGTTTAATCTTCCCCTTTTTTGAAACTTTATTGGTCAAAGAGGTCAAAACAGCCTGCAGAACAGCCATTACTGTATACAAATGAATTCATTGATTCTCAAGGTTCTTTTAAATAATTTCAGATTCTGATGTTACTAGTCATATCGAAGTTTATTGCTTTTCGATATCTGTCACATTTGGAGGTCAATGAGAATGTACATTCTTTTGGGAACTGTCAAACCAGCGAAGTAACTGGCTTTCTTTTCCATCAACTCAAAATGACTAGCTAATTATATTTGTGATATTTACAACAGGACAAGCTGCACTCAAGTGCAAGTTTAGAAGACAGGAATTAATTGGAACTAGATGGGGAGATGGATTTGGACATGAAAAGGAGGAGGAGGAGACAACACCGAAGAAGGAAAGAGGCAGCAGAGAATACTGGGAGGTGTAATGGAAAGGACAGAAGAGTATAATGGAATTGGGGAGCAGGAAGTTGGAAATAAGAAGGGAGTGAGAAAGAAATGAAAACTGGGAGACAAGGAGTTTAAAATAACCCCAAATATTTCTTTTCTTCTTTGTAAATGCAAAATCAAACAGCTAGAAGTGGCAGAAGAGTATGGTTACAAGTTATTAGGAACAACAAAATAGCATCTTTAGTCTCAGGAATGAGAAAAATCAGCAATAATATTTGAAGCATATTGGATGTTTTTTCCAATTTTCCACTGGAACAGAAGCTGAAAATCAGTTTTAGCTCTGAACAACAAGTTACAATCAGTGGAAAGAAAAACCAAGTGGTTTTCAAAATGCAATGCCATTTTGTTATCCTCTCTCTAAAATAAACATATACATCTCTTTATTTTGCCCTTAAGGGTGGCACGGTGGCACAGTGGTTAGCACTGCTGCCTCACAGCGCCAGAGACCCGGGTTCAATTCCCGCCTCAGGCAACTGTCTGTGTGGAGTTTGCACATTCTCCCCGTGTGGGTTTCCTCTGGGTGCTCCAGTTTCCTCCCACAATCCAAAAAAAATGTGCAAGTTAGGTGAATTGGCCATGCTAAATTGCCTGGAGTGTTAGGTGTAGGGGGGTGGGTGGCGAGTTGGTAGGGTCGAGAGGCCTGTTTCCACACTGTAACTAATATAATCTAAGTTGGCAGATCCAAGTTTTACATATGTTGCCTCCATTCTCATCTTACCAGTTCAGATGTTTATCAATACTAACTAATTCCTACTCATAAATACTGATGGATGATTTAAACCACTTTAATTGTCTTCGCTGCAATTGGTTAAAAGCAGAAATTAAGTCAAACACTTGATGGGTGAGTCCAATTTAGTCCATTAATGTATTCGATGCTTTATTAGCATTAGTAGTCACACTTAGACTTGGTCTTACTCTACCTTTGGAGATTAAAGTCAATATGTTAAAACAGATCTGACAGCATCTATGGAGACAGAAACATTCTGAATCGAGGCAATCTGCATTAGGCATTTGAAAATACAGGCAGGCAGGGATGATACATTTAAATTCCCCAGATGATTCTGGTCAGTTTCATTTTGACCGCTTGAGAACTGTGCTGGCTGTGACCTAACATGCCCTCAAAATAACATTGTGTTCAGCACTTTAAATGTCTAGTTAATAGTGAATTTTTCTGAGTTTGAAATCTTTGGCAAGGTACTTGGTTTCTATAGGAATGTGTGAACATATCAACCAATCAGTCTGAATTGAGGGAAGCCTGTTTAAGCATTTGAAAATTTTCACAGATAAATTATAAGGACTTGCCAATTTCAAGCACCATGATTAGATTCTGTACAATAAGTTAAATATGGCTTAATGCAGTGCTTGGATTATTGGATTCTGGTTTAAAGGTAAATGATCTTGAAACTGACCAACATTGTCAACTTTCACCAATGGATAAAGTACTGTTATGCATTATACACTTTTGAGAACCAGACATTAATGGGCAATCTAAATCCTGTGATTTGATTTTTACATGACTTAAAGTTAAAACATCACACCAACTGTCATTGAAGTAGGCATCATGGTGGGGCAAGTTACAAAGCTTTCCACTTTATTTTTCATGTAAAAGTACACGTGACAATAACTTTGTATTCTATTCTTTGGTTCTATTATTTGATCGAAATTCCATCGAGTAACACTTTTAAAAAATAAATGGATGGCTAGTTATCTGGTAGTTCATTGGGCGGCACGGTGGCACAGTGGTTAGCACTGCTGCCTCACAGCGCCTGAGACCCGGGTTCAATTCCCGCCTCAGGCGACTGACTGTGTGGAGTTTGCACGTTCTCCCCGTGTCTGCGTGGGTTTCCTCCGGGTGCTCCGGTTTCCTCCCACAATCCAAAGATGTGCAGGCCAGGTGAATTGGCCATTCTAAATTGCCCATAGTGTTAGTTAAGGGGTAGATCTAGATGTAGATGTAGATGTAGATGTAGGGGTATGGGTGGGTTACGCTTCGGCGGGGCGGTGTGGACTTGTTGGGCCGAAGGGCCTGTTTCCACACTGTAAGTAATCTAATCTAATCTAATAAGCAATGAAATTTCAATATGAATGTCTGGCTGAGCACCAAGTGCCACTATTAATTTTTGCTTACTTGTCGTTGCTTATAGCAGTTAAGGAACTGTTAGCCTTGTTTGCTAGTTTTATGAAGAGTTATTGGATTGAAGCATTTGAAGAAATTTTGAATGTCTGCCAGTTCTTTTTGGCACATGTATGACCTCATAATAGGACTGAGTGTTTTAATTAGTACGTTTTTGTGTTTAATAATATTTCTGAGCTTCTATGAAGAACAACTTTTAAAAATAAAGTGTTACTGAATGATTCATTACTTTTGTACTTTTCAAGCATTTGAAAAACTTCCCAGTGTTATGGGGATCATTGTACTGAGTCAGTGAGCATTGAGGGGGAAGTACAGAGGAGACACAGGAAAATAATGAGTTGTGGGAGATATGAGGAGGCAAGGGGGTGAATAGCATGTGAAAGATAAAGACTAGAGAATGAACAACCATGAATAGAACTGAAAAGCCTAATAAATAAAGGCGAACCTTCTAATCTGGTATTCAACAATCTATGATCCCATCTTACACTGCTTAAGGAGACAACAGCAGTCCCTATTCAAGCCTAACTCCAAGTCCCCGGGTTAGGAGTGAAGGAATCATTTGTGCACTTCAGCTTATTTAGCATTTGGGAATGTGATGTTGGAAAACTTATGATTCTCAGTCTACTATTCAAATTCAGTCCACGTATTTATCAGGTTAACAGCCCCAATCAGTGAACTCATACTCAGTGAAATCCATTTGGCCAACCTTACTCCAATAACTACATTTATGATTCTGAGTGATCTTCAGTCTTCTGATTTGGGCTGATTTTGACCTCTGATTTCTACTGTTCTGAAACAAAAGTCATTGGACTTGAAATTTTAATTCAGCTTCTCTCTCCAAGATGTTGCCAGTCCTGCTGAGTTTCTCCACCACTTTCAGTTTGTCTTTCAGATCTCCAGCATCCACAGTACTTTGTTTGTCTGGTTTTTGCAGCTGTCTTCCATGACTCATTCCACAATAGGGACTATTGCAGGAAATGTTACAGTGCTGACTTAACCTGTCGTTCTGCCTGGTTTACATTAATAATAAGTAAAATGAAACTTTTTCCCATGTGTTTTGAGAGTTTGAATGATTGCATTTTTCTCATGAATGTGCTTTATTGCGTATCTGAAACAAAACACAATAATAAGATAAGTGAAAAAGAGTTCATTTCGAGAAATTCTTGAATAACTACACAGTAGCTTATGTAAAATGGAAATGTCCATGTAAGAAATTATGTTTTGACAGATTGTGTGATATTACATTACGTTATTATACTTATATATTATTCCAAAACAAATTAGGATTTCATTTTAACACATAACTCATTCGAACAAAATACCACATCAGTCTCACCTGTATTAGTTTGTATCTGACATAAGAGTTGGAGACTTTGAAGGGTTCTGACTAAATTATTTTAATCATTAGCCAAGAAATGGTAGAGGAATTTAAATATTCTCTAACTCCTGACTAACTATAAAACTGACCTCACCTCTCCTCCCATTCACTCTTAATGAACACACCCCAATCTGAACAGCCACCCCTGCACTATGGGTATCCAACACCACCCATTACCTGCCACCTGAAACTTGATCTATGTACCAACCCATCCCCTCACCCACCCATCCTCCAATCCACCACCTCAACCAGCAACCAAAGTGGCTTTGGGAACTATATAATTTTACTCGTTGGAATACCACAGTGCCTACCACAAAAAAAAGGACAATGATGCCTTGACCTCCAATACTGATCCAGCACCAAGTGGTTTCTTAGCCATTGACCTATATGGAGTCATCCAGAATGAGCTGGACCCAAAAATGTGATCATTAAATTTTAATGCAATCATTAATGGGATCTATTAGATGAACCAAAAGAAATAACATGAAGTAAAGATGAACAGTGTTGTCTAGTCTCTCCTTAAAATAACTCCCACTAGAATGTTTTGACTGAATTTGACCAGGTGTCCCACAACACCAACGCTGATGAAGGAGCGTCGCTCCGAAAGCTAGTGTGCTTCCAATTAAACCTGTTGGACTACAACCTGGTGTTGTGTGATTTTTAACTTTGTTTATTTCTAATTGCTTTGAGAGGGGTGTGGTGAGACACTTTGTTAACCATTATATCCATTTGGCATAGATCCACCCGCTGTTGTGTTGGTAGGGAGATCCTGAATTTTGACCTAGTAATAGTGAAGAGATCTAGCTCCAGATAGGATTGTATGTTATTGGGAAATTGTGCTGTTCAAATGTCCTAGGCAAAAGTGAGGACTGCAGATGCTGGAAACCAGAGTCTAGATTAGAGTGGTGCTGAAAAAGCACAGCAGGTCAGGCAGCATCCGAGGAGCAGGAAAATCAATGTTTTGGGCAAAAGCCCTTCAGTTCAAACATCCTAATGCCTATGTTCTAGTGATAATGGAGGCAGCAGATTTGGATACTATTGTTGAAGGGGGCTTGATGACCTGTTACAGTTAGCGAGCTTTGAAAAGATTTGTAGCTCAGGTTGAGGCTCTGGATGGGGGTTTGCTCAATGAGCTGGAAGCTTTGGTTTCAGACATTTCATCACCATACTAGGTAACATCATCAGTGAGCCTCCGGATGAAGCACTTATAGTATGGCCCACTTTTTATTTTGTGTTTAGGTTTCCTTGGTTGTTGATATCATTTCCTGTGGTGATGTCATTTCCTGTTCTTTTTCTCAGGGGGTGGTAAATGGGATCCAAGTCAATGTGTTTGTTGATAGAATTGCCGGTTGGAATGCCATGCTTCTAGGAATTCTTGTGCATGTCTCTGTTTGGCTTATCCTAGGATGGATGTGTTCTCCCAGTCAAAGTGGTGTCCTTCCTCATCTGTATGTAAAGATACAAGTGAAAGTGGATCATGTCTTTTTGTGACTAGTTGATGTTCATGTATCCTGGTGGCTAGTTTTCTGCCTGTTTGTCCAATGTAGTGTTTGTTACAGTTCTTGGAAGGTATTTTGTAAATTACATTAGTTTTGCTTATTATCTGTACAGGGTTATTAAAGTTCATTACATTACAAACGAGAGGCAAAAGTAGAGATTGGGCTGCTCCAAATTGATGCAGGAGGCTAGTGATGGAAGATAAGGAAATAGCTGAAGAACTTAATAAATACTTTGTGTCCAACTTCACATTGGAAGACATGAGTAATATCCCAACAATTAAGGAGAGAAAAGGGGCAGAGTTGAGTATGGTGGCCATTACAAAGGAGAAAGTATTTGATAAGCTAAAAGGTCTAAAGAATGATAAATCTCCTGGCCTGGATAGGCTACATCCTAGAGTTCTGAAGGACCTGGCTGAAGAAATAGCGGAGGCGTTGGTTGTAATCTTTCAAAAAATCTCGGGAGTCAGGGAAACTCCTAAATGATTGTAAAACTGCTGTTGTAACCCTGTTGTTTAAGAAAGGATCAAGACAAAAGATGGAAAATTACAGGCCAATTATCTGAACCTCAGTTGTAGGTAAGATTCTAGAATCCATTGTTAAGGATGAGATTACTAAATTCTTGGAAACGGAGGGTCAAATTAGAACAAGTCAGTATGGATTTAGTAAGGGGAGGTCGTGCCTGACAAACCTGTTAGAATTCTTTGAAGAGGTAACAAGTAGGTTAGACCAGGGAAACCCAGTGGATGTTATAATTAGATTAGAACAGTGTGGAAACAGGCCCTTCGGCCCAATAAGTCCACACCAACCCTCCGAAGAGCAACCCACCCAGACCCATTTCCCCCGACTAATCCACCTAACACTATGAGCAATTTAGCATGGCCAATTCACCTAACCTGCACATCTTTGGACTGTGGAAGGAAACCGGAGCATCTGGAGGAAACTCACGCAGACACGGGGAGAATATGCAAACTCCACACAGTCACCCGAGGCGGGAATTGAACCCGGGTCCCTGGTGCTGTGAGGCAGCAGTGCTAACCACTGAGCCACCGTGCTGCCCATGTATCTACCTAGACTTCAAAAAGGCCTTTGATAAGGTGCCTCATGGGAGGCTGCTGGGTAATGTGAGGGCCTATAGTGTTCAAGGTGAGCTACTGGCATTGATTGAGTATTGGTTGTCCGACAGAGGGCAGAGAGTTGGGATAAAAGGTTATTTTTGGAATGTCAGCTGGTGACAAGTGGTGACTCACAGGGTTCAGTGTTGGGGCCGCAGTTGTTTACTTTATATATAAACGATCTGGATGAAGAGACTGGGGGCATTCTGGTGAAGTTCGCAGATGATACAAAGTTAGGTGGACAGGCAGGTAGTTCTGAAGAGATGGGGAGGCTACAGAAATATTTTGACAGTTTGGGAGAGTGGCCCAAAAAATGGCTGATGAAATTAAATGTGAGCAAATGTGAGGTCTTGCACTTTGGAAAAAAGAACACAGGCATGGACTATTTTATAAATGGTGAGAAAATTCATAAAGCCAAAGTACATCTGGGATGCTAGTCCCTGCCACAGAGCGCAGTGGAGGCTGGGACGTTAAATTCCTTCAAGGCAGAGATTGATAAATTCTTAATCTCGCATGGAATTAAGGGATACAGGGAGAATGCAGGTAAGTGGCGTTGAAATGCCCATCAGCCATGATTGAATGGCAGAGTGGACTCAATTGGCCAAATGGCCTTACTTCTACTCCTATGTTGTATGGTCTTATTAACTGCTGTTTTAGTGTGTTGGTGAGTTTGTGGACTACCATGATGCCAAGAGATCTGAGTAGTCTGGCAGTCATTTTCAAGATATCTTTGATCTAGGGGAGAGGCTAAGGTTTCTGGACATGTTTTGTCTGCTTGTTTGGGTTTGTTGCTGAGAAATCAGCAGATTGTGTTCATTGGATACCCGTTCTTTTTGAATACACTATATAAGTGATTTTCCTCGACTCTTCATAGTTCCTCTGTGCTGAGGTGTGTGGTGGCTTGTTGAAATAATGTTCTATTGCAGCTTCATTTGTGGGTGTTGGGATGATTGCTTTTGTAGTTCAGTATTTGGTCCGTGTGTGTTGTTTCCCTGTAGATGCTGTTTGAAGTTCTCCATTGGCTGTTCGCTCTATTGACAATTTGTGGTTGTTTTCCTCCTCTTTAGTGAATTTTATGCCAGTAAGGATAGTATTAATGATCTTGAAAGTTTCCTCTAGTCACGTAGCGGACCCAAAGTTTGGGTGGGATGGTTGGCAGAGCTGTTTGTTCAAATCTCGACATTACTACTTTTACTAAGAACCCTGATATCGGAGATCCCATGCGTGTTCTGTTGGTTTGTCTGTATGTGTTGTTGGTGAAGGTGAAGTGGGTGAGGAGAGAAAAATCAACTATACAGTGTATTCAAAAAGAACGTGTACACAACAAACATTGTCCACCGATTTCTCAGCAACAAACCCAAACAAGCAGACAAAACAAGTCCAGAAACCCTAGCCACTCTCCCCGACATCAAAGACATCTTGAAAATGACTGCCAGTCTACTCAGACCCCTTGGCATCATGGTAGCCCACAAACCCACCAACACACTAAAACAGCAGCTAATGAACTTGAAGGACCCTGTACAGACAACAAGCAAAATGAATGTAATTTACAAAATACCTTCCAAGAGCTGTAACAAACACTACATTGGACAAACAGGCAGAAAACCAGCTAGCAGGATACATGAACATCAACTAGTCACAAAAAGACATGACCCACTCTCACTTGTATCTTTACATACAGATGAGGAAGAACACCACTGTGACTGGAACAACACATTCATCCTAGGATAAGCCACATGGCATTCCAACCAGAACTCGATCAACACATTGACATGGATCCCATTTACCACCCCCTGAGAAAAAGAATAGGAAACGATATCACTGTGGGAAATGACATTAACAACCCGAGGAAACCTAACCACATAAATAAAAAGCAGGCCACACCACCAGTGCTTCATCCGGAGGCTCACTGATTATGTTACCTAGTATGGTGATGAAATGTCTGAAATCGAATCTTCCAGCTCAGTGAGCAAACCTACATCCAGAACCATTACAATGCATACTCCATCTATGGCGGAGAAAATAAATGTTCAAAGTTGTGGGTAGGGTATCAATCAAGTGAGCTGCTTTGTCTTAGGGGGAAATTGAGCTTCTTGACTTTTGTTACACTCTTCAACATTGGCATTATTAAGTTCCAATTTTGAGTTTAACCCTTGCTCAGTGGATGAATCTTGATATTTTGGAGGGAATGCCTACGTTTTATAGACTCTGGAAATAATTGTGATTTGTATTCTTCAGACATAATATTTTGGTCTGCTCTATGAAGCTTATTGGTAATTAAGGTGCATAATTAATATATGTAGCTGTTGATTTTTTTGAATGAATCATTTCATCAGTTTATGAAAAAGCTTGACATATGTGTGAAAATCATGCATTTTTATTGTTAAAATTTTAAAAAGAATACAAATTGTGGTGCAGGCCATGTGGCACTGTGGAAGCATTCTTACCTCTAGGGTGAGGCTGTGCATTGACTCCCATGAAAGAACTTGCTGTTCATGGAAAGTAAGTTTCAACATGGCCAAACAGTTTGATTATCAGTCCGTAAATCATTCTTTTGTTATTCACTCTCAGGATATGGGTGCTGATGGCCCAGCTTATAGTTATTGTCCATTCTAATTGCCCTTGAGAAACTGGTGGTGAGTATATTTCTTGAACTACTGTGATTCACCTTTGACTTTATGATGGAAGGAAGGTCAATCTGCCAGATGACAGATGGTAAGAGCAGGAGGATTTTCTGGTCAGCCACCCTGCAGAAGACAATGGCCTTTTACCATAAGCTTTAATGAACTAATCCAATAGCTCCATCTGAGGAAACAAGTATGGGACAAAAGCAGACAGAAAAATAGTTGAATATGTTTGAGAAATTTCCAATGAGTTTATTTGTATAATTATTTTTAATGGTTTTACTAATATACAAGATAACATTTTTGGCTGTGTTTAATACCGTGGTCAAGTACATAATTATGTGAAAGATTGAAATAAATAAATGTTAGAGGTTAGAGAAAAATAGTTAATAAGTGGTGCAAAAACAGAGTATCCATAAGAACTATTGAAATTTATACTTGATCCTCAATGTGACTAATTATTTTGTGCTACAATCCTCTTCTAGCCATACTCTTGCTTCATCAGTAGGTAAAAGTCCAAAGGTCCTTTTAGAGGGAGTTAAATTGTAATACAGAGATGATGGACTGCTTTCAATTTTAACAGGCATGAGTGACAACAGTAATGAAATTTAAGGACACCATGAAATACTGAAATTGCTGGTAAACACACAACAACTCTTGGGCTTCCTTTCAAGGGACAGATAACAACAGTGATTAATGGGCTAACCATTCAACACCAATTTTAAATCCTCACTTTGTTCCAGCAGTGCTCTTCAGGTACTGAGGTTTTATTATGTAGAAAGGACCTCATTATTTTTGTTGATGCCTAAATTAATCTGATGTGCAGGTTCTCAGTGCCACAAGTGCTCCAAATTCTTATGTCTTATTGCCTGATGGTATGTATCACCTTCTGATACAGCTTAATGTTACAGTTGCTGAGCCCTGGATTGTTGATCACATTGCACGAGTGATTCAAATAAGATGGTATTATCAGTATTGGTAACATGGCATGATACATACCAGAATTGTAAAGTTTTGTCTTTTTAATTCCACAAAATACAAATGACTACAAAATTTCAACAAAATTGACTTACCTATTGTATTTCACAAAAGAGTAAAGTCACCTCAGGAACAATAGAATGGGATTCTGGCCCCATAATCATTATGAAATGCTTTCTTCTGACGTTATGGAGCTATGACAGTTAATAGTTTAAGCATGTATGGAGATTGCTGTTTATGTATCAGTGCGATGAATAGCCTAATTATAAAACCAATCTGCTTCAACAACTACTGACAATATCAGACTGTGAACACTCAAAGGTCCAGTCTTAGCAAAACTAACACAATTGGTGGTGATGGGTGAGACAAAAGGGCCATCAGAACCAGAATTGAAAACTTTTTGGGCCCAGCAAGATTAGATCACCATAGGAGACTGCATGTTATTATGGGGAGTGAAAGTGATTGTCCCGAGCAAAGGTCAGAGAGGAATCTCAATTATCTGAACAAGATGGGCGGGCACTATTTCGTTTGGATAATTGATTATTCAATTAACTGTTTCAATGCCTCTCCTGTTGGGCTCGGAGTTTTCTGTTAAGTCCGCTCCCGTTCAGGAGACAGGGCAGCACCACACCACGCGCAAGTCCCCGCAACCCCCCCCCATCCAACACCGCCCCCCTGAACCCCATCCAACACCGCTTTGATAACCTGATGAATCAGGCTTATGCAAGGTTTGCATTTGTGATGTGTTATTCAAGGGTAATTTCTGTCTTATCTGATGGTGAATAATGGAGTTTGGTGATCATTTACTCAAGCAATCTTTTATTTTTAATACTTTGTGGCTTAATTTTGAAATTATGTTTTAATCATTTAGTATTTCCTGTTTCATCACTTATTTGAATCAATTGATTTATCTATGCCAACTTTGAGGAATTTGTTGAATGTGACACTTTACTGGTATTACTGCATTCTAAGGATTATGATTATGCAAAAACATGCTAGTCATTATAATTTAGCTTCATCCAGATTTTGCCTCATTTTACTGCCATACAAAATGATGTTTCATTCCTGCTCATTGGAGTCATAGTTTGGAATCCTTTCAACAAATCTCTAATGAAAGATGTTAACATTGTGGCAGTAGGTAGAAATGCAGAAATAAATGCTTTCAGACACAAGTCTCAAAATCACTTATGTTCTCTTTCAACCAATAAAGCTTCCCTCTTAATCCTCCACCATGGCATCTATCGTGAAATGATTTTACTTAATTAGATGCTGCAACACATCAGCTTAGATTATGGAGCTGCTTTGGAGTTCTTTGCACAGTCAACAGTGAATAACAATGTGTGTAATGACACTGCATAGCTGAAATCTAAACCTTCTATGCTTTACTCCTGCACAATGCATGTAACCAGGGATTACAATTATCTCAATTGTAATACTGTCCATGGATTACTCAAAGCATTGTACTATGCTCTCACAATCCCTTCAGTCATCAGAAAATATTATGCATAGTTCAGAGTCAGAAGGAAATTAAATGAAGTTTTTTTTTAAAAGTGCAGTGAGCTAAATGTTTGTGACATCAGGAATAGCCTTTCCTTCACTGTGGGCCATGCATAAAGGCAGTTTCTGGCTCATTGTCAGATGATGCTTCATTCTGAGATTTTGTTTGACAATTCCTTTTTGCCACTTCACGCTTACCATTGCCATTCATTTTCTTGGACAATGAATTGGGCAATATCAGTCAATCTCAGTTTGTATGAGAATTGAACGTTGGCTATTCTGAGCCACATTCCAGCCAATTAAGCTAACAAATCCACCCCCAGAGAAGCCTTCTGTGTTCCCAAGGCTTCAGTCTGACCTATACTGTATCATTATTGAACTGTCTGTAAGATGGCTGCCTCTCTACTCAAATCCCAGGTTGCCGCTATTGCTGAGATCATTGCAGGTTTGTATCTGACTGGCTTGCCAATGCTCGACTCTGGCAATAGTTTGGCAAACTTGTCAAAATGAAATTTGACTTTCTGCCATTTCACATTCATTCTGTCACTCATGCCTATCTCTCCTTCCATCTTCACTAGTTTTTCTTGCTATTGGAAGAATAAGTTGACATAGCATGACATTAGTTATTGCATTGGCTATTTCCTCTTAGTCTGCTTTAGTTGGTGTGTTTCTTCACTCAAAGATTGCCTTTTGCTCGATTTGTTTGATTTCTTTATGATTCTTTTGATGATTTTCAGTGTCGCCTCAACATTTCCAATTGACTGGGGATGGTGTGAAGGTAATGTTTGGTGTTGAATTCCGTAACCCTTTAAGAAGTAGCTGAATTGTTCACTAATGAACTGACAGCCACTGTTACTCAACACAATGTCACAAATATAGTAGGCTGAAATGTACTTTTAGGCATTTGATGCTGTCAACAGAAATCATTTAAGTCAGGGATTCATCTTCCAAAATCCAAAGATGCGCAGATTAGGTGGATAGTCCATGCTAAATTGCTCATAGTGTCCAGTGATGTGAAGGTTAGGTAGATTAGACATGGGAAATGCAGGGATGCAGGGGTTTGGATGAGGGTGTGTCTAGGTGGTGGGATGCTGTTCAGAGGGTTGGTGTAGACATGGACTGAATAGCCTATTTCCACTCTGTAGGGATTTTATGATTCAATCTCCCACTTATCAGAATAACTGTCCACTTAGACAAGAAAATCAGTTGCTGCTTTCATTCAGCTTCCCTTGCCTTTTTATCCAGGCCAGTGAAGATCATTGCCTTTGCATATTGTGGAAACATTCTTTTGATTGTTGGCATGGCAGAGTGATATTTTTTTCAGGGCTTTGGATTGATAGATGCTCTTAGCTTTCTGGGTTGGTTCACTGCTCCCATGCTGATAATCGATGCTTTGAAGTTCTCATGTACTTAATTACTCCCCTCCGCTTATCTTTCAAGCTGGCCTTGAAGGAAGTTGGATCTTTTCACAGCAAATAGTGAATTGGTCTTGCATTGTCAAGTCCTTCTAGATAGTATTCTCTAGGAAGACAAGCTAACCTTGTAAATATATTGATGTACTCCTCCAGGATCTGTTCTGCAGACAATGATTTAGTATGCTGAAACATATTATAAGTGCCTTGAATTTTACCAGTTTAGGCCTTAGACTGGCCCTGGCTGAGATGAGAGCGTTTTGCTTGCTAAATATGATTTGGAACTCCAGATCTTCGCTCACATCATTGCAGTATGCTTATAAAGTGTTCTGGCGTCTCTGGACAAAAATGGTGCCGTTATTTAATCTTAACTCACTTCTAAGGACTTCATTTTTTGATTTCTGTGTTGAATAACTTCACAATAGTGAAGTGAAGATTATGATGATGTATGACACACTGGTGTTTATCTGACATTTTAGTGTCTCTTCTCTCAAATGATATGTCTCGTTACAAGATCTCTTATGCTGGATATTACCTTGCCTTTAATTAACTTATCTTTTGATTACTTAAATTCACAGAAATCTGTGAGCTGAGTTAATTGAATCATATTTTGTACAATGGCTCTGGCTTGTTAAGCTGATCTGCTGCTAGTTGTAATGTTATTGTCCATTATGCATCATATTACCTTTGTATTTCAATTGGAACTTAGAGAGGAACAGTTGCAGCCACTGCCTCTTCAATGTTTTACCTGTGGCTTGTTTCTTTGTTGTTTTTTCAGCTTTTTTGGTTGTAATAGTTTTCACAGCCCTGAACATTCCTGTATTTCTGTCAATAGCTGTGCTTTATTGCACAAAATAAAACAAAGAACAGCGGATGCTGAAGATCTGAAAGAAAAACAAAGATTTCTTGAGAAACGTAGCAGGTCTGGCAGCATCTGTGGAGAGAAAGCATCGTGACCATTTTGAGTTCAGTGACTCTTCTCAGAACTGATGCTTTTTTGAAGCATTTCAACACTCAGTGTCATAACTGGAGCTGAGATTATATATCCTGTCATCACAAGGCAGTGGTCTGGTGTTGACATTGTCTTTATTGAAGTGCCTGTTTCTATGGCTGCTTCTAGTAGGTGTCGCACCTGATAGATGTCACATAACTATGGAAAGTCAAATGTTGCATTGGTACAGATTGCATATCCATCCCAAACATGCCTCTTGAAATAAATATTGAAAAGTTGATCAGAAAAAGCTTTAAAAATGAATATTGCAAAAGGCAGGAAAATGGTATTTGAATAAATAAATTAAAAGAAGAGTTAGTGCTGGTACTTGTCAACTCTACATTGGTGTTATTGTTCCGATATTTCAAATGATTCAAGAAAACAACTATCTCACAAACACAGAAGAATAGTCGAAGGTGGGTACTGCAGATGCTGGAGACTAGAGTCAAGATTAGAGTGGTGCTGGAAAAGCACAGCAGATCAGGTAGCATCTGAGGATCAGGAAAATTGACGTTTTAGAGGGCTTTTGCCCGAAATGTTGACTTTCCTGCTCCTTGGATGCTGCCTGACCTGCTGTGCTTTTCCAGCATCACTCTGATCTTGACAGAATGAGTAGTGCCATTTCTTGGCAGTACTCTGTTACCAAAAGGTACAAGAGTTAGTAGGAGCTTCACATGGATTGCAATATCAGTAAGCAGTGCATTGGTCACTGATTATTATTTCACATGAGGGATTAGCCACTCTCTAAGAATCAATAAGCTTCACTGAATATGAAGTTCACATGCTCAGTGATGAAGACAGAATTTTTGCTTACACTATATATGTGACCCAGCAAGAACATTTTGATTGTTTGTCACATTTCTACATTTCCACCTGATCATTGCTTTTTGATTCTTATCTGGTAGATCAGAATTGTTTGGTCAGGAATGCATAATGTCTAATCATGTAATAGGGCATCTTTCTGAGAGTGCACTGGTTTTGGAGTTCACTATATTAATAGTAGCAGTGTGTGTGTGAGAGCAGATTAAATGCTTTAAATGGTTTTATGTATGGTGCTAATTCCAATATATCAAATGATATTATACTGGTAGGCAGATATACCTGATTTTAGTGCAGAGAAGAAACACTAATAGGGATTAGTGAACCAAAACAAACATTGGATTGATTGCATTCGTTGAATTCAGTGTCGACACCAACAGCATACAAAACTGATTCAGTTGATTTTAAAAATAAGTCCTTCTGCACAAGTATTTCCTCACAGCGCAATAAATGTACCTTTGGGTGACCTAATATTTAGTGAAGATCCGTGGCTTTCCAATCATCCAAATTTCAATTCCAGGATGGAGTATTGTGTATTTCTTTTCAAAATGTTTGCAATGAAGCAGTGAAAGTAGACAAGCAGGAGGCTGGAAGAACACAGAAAGCCAGGCAGTATCAGGAGGTGGAATTGAATTGAATGAATTCATCGTCACGGGGCACAGTGAAAAGCTTTGTCTTGCGAGCAATGTAGGCAGATCATAGAGTTAAGTAGCATAGATCAGTAACTAATAAGTAAACAGCGGCAAAAACAAAGATACAGGCACATGTTAAGAGTTTATGAGTCCATTCAGTATTCTAACAACAGTAGGGCAAAAACTGTTTTGAAACCAGCTGGAGGGTGTTTTCAGGCCTTTGTACTTTCTCCCCGATGGGAGAGGTTGAAGAAAAACATTGGCAGGGTGGAATGGATCTTTGAGAATGCTGGCAGCCTTTCCTTGACAACGGGCCTGGTAGATGGATCCTATAGATGGGAGATTGGCCTTTGTGATTGTTCAGGCTGAGTTCACCACCCTCTATAACCATCCCCGACCTTGAATGGTACAGTTTCCATACCAGGTAGTGATACATTCAGACAGCATGCTCTCTATGGCGCACTTATAAAAGTTAGCAAGGGTATTCACTGTCATGCCAAATTTCCCCAGCTGCCAGAGGAAGAAGAGATGTTGTTGGGCTTTTGTAACCAGTGCGTCCACATGAAGAGTCCAAGAAAGTCAACGTTTCAGGTGTAACCCTTCTTCCAGAATGGAGGTGGGGTTCGGGGGAGTTGCTGATAAAGGGGGAAAGGGGGCGGGTTTTGGGTGGGGAGAGGAGCAGGGTGGTGAGGTAGGAATAGGTGAGCACAGGTAAAGGGTACAACCTGGTTGATCGATGGGAGGAATGAATCTGATTGGTAGCTGGAAGAAAGGGTCAGTCGGTGGAATGGGAGGGAGGAGGGGCTGGAAAGGGAGTCAGGGGATGGGAAGGGGGTTTATTTGAAATCGGAGAACTCAGTGTTGGGTCCTTTGGGCTGTAGGCTGTCCAGGTGGAAGATGAGGTATTGTTCGTCCAATTTGTAGACTGATTCAGTATGGCAATGGAGGAGGCTGAGGATGGACATCTCAGAGAGGAATGGGAAAGAAAATTGAAAGGTCCAGTGACTGGGAGGTCAGGCTTGCCCTTGTGGGCCTCGCTGAGATGCTTGACGAAACATGTCCTTAGTATAGGTTTCACCTCACCAATGTAGAGAGGACCATATCGGGAGCACTGGAAACGGCAAACTAGGTTGGAGGAGAGACAAGCGAACCTCTGTTTCACCTGGATAGACTGTTTTAGGGCACTGGACGGAGATAAGGGGGTTGGTGTTCTGGCAGGTTTTGCATCTTTTACGGTTTCTGGGGAAGATACCTGGGGGTTCGGGGGTTGGTGAGGAGAGTGGCGTGAACTAAGGATTGGTGAAGGGAACAGTCCTTGCAGAAGGTAGACAGGGGCAGGGAGGGGAAGATGTTCTTTGTGATAGGGTCTAGTTAGAGTTGTCGGAAGTGTTTGAGGATGAGACATTGAATGTGGAGACTGGTGGGGTGGTAGGTGAGGATAAGGTGGACCACTGTCTTCATTGCTTCTACTGGGGTGGGGAGGGGGGGGCGGTTAGAGCATTGGAGTGGGGAATGAAGGAGGTGCAGTGGAGGGCTGGCTGGATGACAGAGGAAGGGAAAAGCACTTTATTTGAAATAGGTGGATATCTGGGATGCTTGGGAATGGAAAGTCTCCTGATGAAGTGTTTATGCCTGAAATGCCAATTCTCCTGCGACTTGAATGCTGTCTGTGCTTTGGCTGTGCTTTTCCAGCGCTACACTCTTTGACTCTGATCTCCAGCATCTGCAGTCCTCACTTTCTCCTAGTGGAAAGTCTACTCCTCATTCAATAAGACCATGGCTGATTTGATTGTATCCTCAACTCCACATTTCTGCCTATTGCTGATAAACTTTGGAAAAACCACAGCTTGGGAGCAACATACACAGCTCTACCTTGCACCTCTGAGGAACAAGGTAGCAGCATTAACACGAACAGGACCAATTGCATTAAAATCAACAAATACACCACATAACCTGCTTTTCCTCAGCCAGATGCTATTACACAGGGCAGAGGGAACAGTCAAAACTGTCCAGTTCAAAGGAAATAAGATTCCAAATTTAGGGTTTAGAAGTTTAGGGTTTGAGAGATTAGATCTCTCAAATTATGTGTATCACTGTTTACGGATCAGACCCATGTGGAGGGTCTCTGCTGATATCTACAGCTTCTTACAACTCCTTCACAGTGAAACAAGTAGGCACGCATTTCAAAGGCCATCAAGATGTTTGTCAGTAGATGACCAAATGCCAAAACTCCACACCTACCTTTAAGCCCTCATCCCTCTCTCTCTCCCTGGAGTTGAACATGTTCTTCTCTTGCAAGCAGAGATACAGTTGTTAGAAATGGCTTGCGTGAACAGGAGAAATAGATAACATCTATGGAGAGACTTTGAAGAATGGATGAATTTGAGTGCAGTTGGATAAGTGTAAATGTTAGCTGTTGAGCAGCTTGGAGAAAGAAGAACTTGTGTCAAAAGAAAGTGAGCTGTTTGGTGAAGTGTTGTGCAGGAAAGTGTTGAGACAGTCACAGGATGGAGGCGAGTATTATTCCACTTAAGTTTCCTGTCGTTTTGAGGTTCTGGATCTTATTTGGATATTGTCTCATTCCTGTTGCTGGCTTCCTTGATCATTTCCATTGTTCCCTGTTGGATTTGAGTGTCTGGTCTCTTCCTCCTGTGCTTTGAAAGTATCACCTCACTTCAACTCCTCAGATCTTACAGCAGGACCATCATTCCCATGAGGGTCCCAGAGTTCAGCCCTCCAGGTGTCCTCCCTACTTGTATTTCTGCATTCTCAACAATATTTTGAAAGTTGAGATTCTCTGATCCATGCTGTGTCCATTTAATTCAAAATCCCTCCCTTTTGACAAACTTGGCATTTTGTCATTTCCCTGTCCTCTCTATGTGTTCAGTAAACACAGAAACCAGATTCTAATATTGTGAGGGAATTCAATAGCTAGGGCAAAGACCACTGTTGAGCTCTATAGCTTCCCTCTCCACCAAAGGCTTCACCACTTCAGCAAATATTGTTCTGTGGAAATTTCTTCCTTGTATCTCTTTAAGAACATTGTCTTGTGGATTCATTGTAACTCTTCTTTTTTTCTTTTGCTAAATGACATTAAACTAAGTGACTTGCCATATTATGGTACATTATACAGTGCACTTCTATTGCTCCAGTACAAGCATAACAAAGCTATTGATGTCAAGTAAAGCTTAGGGTATGTGTTTTAGCTTGATATCGGTGAGTCATAAATCACAAGGGAGAATAAGCTAGTGGGAGTGGCAGGGATGGAAGAGAAAAAGTCTGGCCGAATTTCCAGATATCAATTAACTGAAAGAACAACTGAATTAAGCATCTTGCTTCTGAAGAACTTCAATGTATTTATGCATCAGGTTGTTTACTTTTACGCAGCAAAAAAGAAATCTGAGTCATTTTTTAAATGAATAAATATTAGAACAGTGGTAGTCCAGAGAGATCTAATAATTTGCAGTAAAATTAAGTGGATAGATTAAAAAAAAGTAATGGAAAAGCTAGTGCAATATTTGTCATTGCATTGACTGAGCAAGAATAAAAAGGGAATGATATTTTGCTCCATGTTGGTTAATGACCTTTAGAGTACAGAGCCCAGTTTAGAACATTGCAACCTCCTGGCCTTGAATGGAATGCAGTACAAATTTACCAAAGTATCATCAGTTTAAGGATTAAATTATAAATTCAGATGACATTAGTTAGGCTGGTTTGCCCTAGACTTTAAAAGGTTTGACTTGATTTGCAGGAAATTGACTTGATATGAATTTTTAGAATTTTAAAAGAATTGAAGTTGATAACTTTTAGTGTTCCAGGGAATCCAGAGGTACAAGATGTGGGCAGAAAGTGGAGTGAATTAGAAAGTCACACATGGTTGACTTTTTTAATGAAGCTAGTTTGAATGGTCAAAGGACTATTCCTGCTCAACTTTCTTGTATTTTTAATATTGCTACTTTTCATATTATACTTACACCACATGTTAGCACATTAATCTGCTATGTCCTGAATCAATTCCTTGCCTGTTTTAAAATGTAGTTTGTTAGCTATATTCTAATTTCATAAACTACTCCAGATTCTTTAAAGGTTAGTGCTTTCTTAATTTTGCGTATTTGGTTGAGTATTCTTGGTTGAAATCTGTCCTAGTCTCATGCTTTGTCTTTGTTCAATTTCTTAGCAATCATTGACTAGAGTCATAGAGTCATAGAGATGTACAGCACAGAAACTAGTCCCACTTGCCAGCTCCCGGCCCATATCTCTCCGAACCCTTCCTATTCATATACCCGTCCAGATGCCTTTCAAATGTTGCAATTGTACCAGCTTTCACCACTTTCTCTGGCAGCTCATTCCATACACGTACCACCCTCTGTGTGAAAAAGTTGCCCCTTAGGTCACTTTTATATCTTTTCCATCTCATCTTCAACCTATGCCCTCTTGTTCTGGACTCCCCGACCCCAGGGAAAAGACTTTGCCTATTTACCCTATCCATACCCTCATCATTTTGTAAACCTCTGTAAGGTCACCCCTCAGTCTCCGACACTGCAGGGAAAACAGCCCCAGCCTGTTCAGCCTCTCCCTATAGTTCAAATCCTCCAACCCTGGCAACATTCTTGTAAATCTTTTCTGAACACTTTCAACTTTCACAACATCTTTCTGATAGGAAGGAGACCAGAATTGCATGCAATATTCCAACAGCCGCAACATGACGTCCCAACTCCTGTACTCAATACTCGGACCAATAAAGGAAAGCATACCAAATGCCTTCTTCCCTATCCTATCTACCTGCGATTCCACTTTCAAGGAGCTATGAACCTGCACTCCAAAGTCTCTTTGTTCAGCAACACTCCCTAGGACCTGACCATTAAGTGTCTAAGTCTGCTAAAATTTGCTTTCCCAAAATGCAGCACCTCGCATTTATCTGAATTAAACTCCATCTGCCACTTCTCAGCCCATTGACCCATCTGATCAAGATCCTGTTGTGATCTGAGGAAACCTGATTCACTGTCCTCTACATCTCCAATTTTGGTGTCATCTGCGAACTTATTAACTATACCTCTGAGGCTTGCATCCAAATCATTTATATAAATGACAAAAAGTAGAGGACCCAGCACCGACCCATGTGGCATTTCACTGGTCACAGGCCTCCAGTCTGTAAAACAACCCTCCACCATCACCCTCTGTCTTCTACCTTTGAGCCAGTTCTGTATCCAAATGGCTAGTTCTCCCTGTATTCCATGAAATCTAACCTTGCTAACCAGTCTCCCATGGGGAACCTTGTTGAATGCCTTACTGAAGTCCATATAGATCACATCTACTTCTCTGCCCTCATCAATCTTCTTTGTTACTTCATCAAAAAACTCAATCAAGTTTGTGAGACATGATTTCCCATGCACAAAGCCATATTGAGTATCTCTAAATCAGTCCTTGCCTTTCCAAATACATGTACATCCTGTCCCTCAGGATTCCCTCCAACAACTTGCCCACCACCAATGTCAGGCTCACTGGTCTATAGTGGCCTGGCTTGGCCTTACTACCCTTCTTAAACAGTGGCACCACGTTTGCCAACCTCCAGTCTTCTGGCACCTCACCTGTGACTATCGATAATACAAATATCTCGGCAAAAGGCCCAGCAATCACTTCCCTAGGTTCCCATAGAGTTCTAGGGTACACCTAATCAGGTCCTGGGGATCTATTCACCTTTATGCGTTTCAAGATATCCAGCACTTCCTTCTCTGCAATATAGACATTTTTCAAGATGTCATCATCTATTTCCCTACATTCTATATCGTCCATGTCCTTTTCCACAGTAAATACTGATGCAAAATATTTGTTTAGTATCTCGCCCACTTTCTGCAGCTTCACACAAAGGCCACCTTACTGATCCTTGAGGGGCCCTATTCTCTCACTACTTACCCTTTTGTCCTTAATGTATTTGTATAAACCCTTTGGATTCTCCTTAATTCTATTTGTCAAAGCTATCTCATGTCCGCTTTTTGCCCTTCTGATTTCCCTCTTAAGTATACTCCGACTGACTTTATACTCTAAGGATTCACTCGATCTATCCTGTCTATACCTGACATATGATTCCTTCTTTTTCTTAACCAAACCCTCAATTTCTTTCGTCATCCAGCATTCCCTATACCTACCAGCCTTCCCTTTCACCCTGGCAGGAATATACTTTCTCTGGATTCTCATTATCTCATTTCTGAAGGCTTCCCATTTTCCAGCCGTCCCTTTACCTGCAAACATCTGCCCCGAATCAGCTTTTGAAAGTTCTTGCCTAATACCGTCAAAATTGGCCTTTCTCCAATTTAGAACCTCAACTTTTAGATCTGGTCTATCCTTTTCCATCACTATTTTAAACCTAATGGAATTATGGTTGCTGGCCTCAAAGTGCTCACCACTGACACCTCAGTCACCTGCCCTTCCTTATTTCCCAAGAGTAGGTCAAGTGTTGCACCTTCTCCAGTAGGTACATCCACATACTGAATTTTCTTGTACACGCTTAACAAATTCCTCTCCATCTAAACCCTTAACACTATGGCAGTCCCAGTCTATGTTTGGAAAGTTAAAATCCCCTACCATAACCACTCTATTATTCTTACAGATAGTTGAGATCTCCTTACAAGTTTGTTTCTCCATTTTCCTCTGACAATTAGGCGGTCTATAATACAATCCCAATAAGGTGATCATCCCTTTCTTATTTCTCAGTCCATCCAATTAACTTCCCTGAATGTATTTCCAGGAATATCCTACCTCAGTACATGCTATCCTTATCAAAAGCGTCAATCCCCCTCCTCACTTGCCTCCCTTTCTATCTTTCTATCCTTCCTGTAGCATTTGTATCCTGGAATATTAAGCTGCCAGTCCTACCCATCCCTGAGCCATGTTTCTGTAATTGCTATGATATCCCAGTCCCATGTTCCTAACCATGCCCTAAGGTCATCTGCCTTCCCTGTTAGGCCCCTTGCATTGAAATAAATGCAGTTTAATTTATTAGTCCTACCTTGTCCATGCCTGCACTGACTGTTTGATTCACTTCTGTGCTCAGCTGTACTCGTGTCAGATTGATCTCTTTCCTCACTATCTCCCTGGGTCCCACCCCTCCACCTTACTGGTTTAATCCTCCCGAGCAGCTTTAGCAAATCTACCTGCCAGTATATTAGTCCCCTTCCAATTTAGGTGCAATCTTCCCTTCTTGTACAGGTCACTTCTACCCCAAAAGAGATTCCAATGATCCAAAACTATGAATCCTTCTCCCATACACCAGCTCCTCAGCCATGCATTCATCTGCTCTATCCTTCTATTCCTGCCCTCACTAGCTCATCGCAACGGGAGTAATGCAGATATTACTACTCTCCTTTTTTAATTCCTGCCTAACTCTCTATAATCTCCCTTCAGAATCTCAACCTTTTCCCTTCCTATGTCGTTGGTTCCAATGTAGACAAGGAGCTCTTGCCTAACCCTCTCCCCCTTGAGAACATTCTGCACCCTTTCTGAGACATCCTTGATCCTGACACCAGGAAAGCAATACACCATTCTGATTTTTCGCAGCTGGCCACAGAAACGTCTGTCTCTATCTTGGACTAGAGAGTCCCTTATCACAATTGATCTCTTGGAACCCGACGTACCCCTTGTTGTATTAGAGCCAGCCTCAATACCAGAAACTTGGCTGTTCGTGCTACATTCCCCTGAGAATCTATCACCCCCTACTAATACATACATGATATTTCTATTCTTTTTCTATTTCCAACTCATTGATCCTCCACTATTAAATTAAACTTTAATAGTGGAATACTTAATGTAGCAAACATCGATAAGAAGAAATCATTCAGAATATTTGCCTTACCTTCAGTTCACGATGTAATGTTATCTTTGAGATTAATAAAAATACTCACTGTTCCTTTGTACCTGCTAAGAATATATTTATAAATGGCAGCCCAGACCATAACTTTGCAATTTGTTTCAGTAAGTGCACAGTGAAAATTACCTAGATTAAGTTAGCTAGGTTGACTATCAGGTTTAAAACAGATAAAGGTTTATTCACAAAATTACTCAATGAAACACAAAGAAAAGAATAAAGAACCCATACAGAACTCAGTCTATCCAAACTAGACTTAATTATGCTGTACTGAATATACACAACAGTCCCATTAAACAACCCCCCTTAAAAAAACAGTAAAAATGGAACAAATGCATACAGGTTGAAGTTAGAAGAGCAGAATGAGAGATAGAGAGTTTCTGAACTAGTTCTGAACCGAATTACTCAGCTAGAGACCTAAGTACTTGTCTTTCATTATACAGGTCACTTCTAAAACATGACCACTTTGGTCTGAAGTCTCATCTGTTTACATATAAACAAAAAGACCCCTCAATATCCTTTAATCTCTGTACCAAACCAATCTAATCAGAACTGTGAGCTGTTTATGACTCCTCAGAAAACAAAACAAGGATACAGTATCCTTGAGAAAAGGAACAGCTTTTCGAAAAAAAAGGGACCAGCTTTGTGACATATATAATTTATTAAACATTTCTTGCAATATTCCCTTCTAGCCTACTCTCTAATTAATCTTCCCTGACTAATTTATGAACCACTTTTACCTCTTTTCTCTCACATTTATTGGACTTCTATGGAAGTATTTTTCTAAATATATTTTGTGAAGACATTGTGTATTTTGATTGCAAAGTGCTTGTGGGAGAAATGTATTAATGCATCTGGGGTTTGAGATATGGTTATATGTTGAACAATGAGTGTGAAATCTTGTGACAACTTATTTGACTTTGAATTTCAGATATTAGTTGGGGTGAGGGATAGAGGAGTATGGGGAGGAAGGCATAATATTTCTCAAAATAACTGTCATGTTGATTAGGACAAAGCTCTTACAACCTATTTGTATGTTGCAATGTTGGAATGGGGAACAGAATCATAAGATGAGTCTTCAAGAATGGACCTCAGTTTGTTTGTATTTCTTCAGTGCTACAGGTCACTCATTCTGATATAATTACTTCAGCAGTTTTGGGAGGATTCTTTGAAGTTTGTAACAAAATCTATCCTCGTCCATCCGTGTATTCAAATAGTCAGCTTGATCAACATTGAGTTAGATGCTGTGGATTAATAAAGTGCTTACTATTCCTTTCATCAGTGGTGTTAATGTTTTAAGATGACAATGTCCTGACTCCAAAAATATTTGTTTTTACATGTTTTTATGTGTCACACAATTAATCAGAATGGTGGGATACAGAATCAGAACCAGCAATTGTGGAGGAGGGAAACCTTCTCCTGATTGTAGTTTTAAGTTAGTGACTTTAAATATCCAAACTTTAAATATCCAAAACTAGCAGAGTCATGTTCATAAGGTGGGTCCTGATGACGGCAAAACCTACTGCAACAGGAGTTACAAACAGAAAAGCACCAAGAAGATAATTTTCAAAAGCTTGTTTTTAACTTCCTTGTGGAATGGGTAGAATAAGAAAACTGTTTTGGGTCCCAAAGGAAACTTGGGCTTCCACTAGCCCAGGTGTCTTTCATCCTGATCACAACAGCTCACCTAGCCGCTTACCTTCTGGTCAACAAGCATTTCCTCTGGTCGGTACGCCATCTAAAATCCTGTACCTATCTGATAGCACCTTCATCATTCTGGTGGGTTCAGATGGTCGTCCTCCCTGCAGAATGCATGTAATCTGTGGCTGATGAAATTAATGGGCTTGCTTCTTGCTGCTCTCAACAAAGTCCTTGGCCATGTTTTTGACGAGGACTTGATCAATCCACATCCATCTTACACTACTCTTTCCTTCACAGTCAATCTGGGACTTATTTCTAAGCTTTTCTCAAGCCTTCTGTCCCATCCTCGGCCATGCAGGTTAGCATGGTTTGCAAGATGATGTCGCTGCAACAGAAGCCTTTTAAGGAACAGAGAAAGTTTTCCATGGATCTGGTGCAAATTAAACTATGTTAAATCTGTGAAGGTTGGGGATCCAAGATGGCGGCAACTCAGCAAGTCTGAGTCTATAGGGTTCTTCCCAAGACTTGGGTAAAGTGGGTCACCCACCCCCACCACACTCACCAAATCATTCATAATAGCTGTTAAATTTAATTAGTTGCTTAGTATTACATTTAAACAGTCTAATATTTAGGAAAAATGACCAAAGGGAAGGGAGCCCGCAGATCTCAGCAAGCAGGACCCCCTCCCCCACCCTCTCCCTCTTCAGCTGCAGCAGAGGCGTCCACAGCCGCCCCAGGGGACTTAACTACAGTAACAAGCCTTGTGGAGATGATCTGCAAACTGGATGCGAAGATCGACGCTTTTATCAAGGAGTCCTGAAATCGATGGGACTCACTCTAGGCCGCGCTGCAGAAGCACGACCGAGACATCCAGGAAATCAAGTGCCGAGTCGGAGGGGCGGAGTTAAAGGCCGCGACCTCCGAAACTACAGCGCAATCGGCCGTGGATCAGGTCCAGACACTCAAACAGCGAGTCCGGACCTGAGAGAATTACATTGACGACCTCGATAATCGAGGTCGTCGAAAAATTATTCGTTTGCTGGGCCTTCCCGAACGGGAAGAGGAAGGCCAGCTTGCAGCGTTCCTGGAGCAGTGGCTGCCACAGCTTTTAAATCTGGAAGCTGGATCAGGCCAGGTAAGGGTAGAATGGGCCTACCGGGTCGCAATACGTGGGCCCGGCTCGAACCAGCGCCCACGCCCAGTCCGGTTCTGGCTGCAGAGCTATAGGGAGAGGCAGATACTCCTAGAAGCTTCCAGAAATCTTGGAAAAGACCCCCAAGCTATGATCTATAAAGGATCCAAGATCATGTTATTCCAGGACTTTTCTCCAGTTCTGGTCCGAAAGAGGAAGGCATTCGACGAGGCGAAGAAGCGTTTAAGGGACTTAAATATTCAGTACTCCTTACGCTACCCAGCGACGCTATGCTTTAACCATGAAGGATCCGTGTATAACTTCGGATCACCAGAAAAGGCTAAGGAATTCTTGGACTCTCTTAGATAAATTGTAAGAGATAATGGATGTTGGTTTGCCTTTCCCCCTGCTTTGGTTTATATTCCCCCCCTTTTTTTTTCTTACCTTACTGTTTAATATTATCATGGGGGGTGGAGAGAGGGATTTGATTTTCTCCCCCCCCCCCCCCCCCCCCCCCCCGCCTTGGGGTTGTTTCTTTTATTATTTTATGTATATATGTGGGTATGTATATATGTGTGTGTATATGTATGTTTATGTATATATATGTGTGTGTGTATGTATATGTATGTATACGCTGGGGGGTTTGGTTGGTGTTGGTGTGGGGGAGGTGGTTACCTTATTCTATTTTACCTCTGTCTTTAGGAGCAGGGTTGTTTCTCCCTTGTTATTTTGTATTATTATATTTAATTATTATTTATTGAGGTTGTAATTTTATAGTTATATATGTTTATATATGGTATTAACATTACCAAATATATCCAGGTGTTGGTATGGGTGGGGGTAGGGTGCTCACTGTTAACTCTAGCTTTGTATTATATCTGAATTCTCCTTATTTTATTGAAGACTGCCTGGGTCAAGGGTGGGGCATTGGTTGGGAGAGGATATGATGGACTTTTGGAGAGGAAGTGACACCCCCGGGAACAAGGGGGAAAATCTCCACTTAGGTACGTTTTATATTTATTTTATTTAGAAATAGTTTTTTATTATACTGTTGTGAGTGTATTAGAGAGCATTTATTTTTGTAAATTTTATATGCTCTATGCTCGGGATGTTCTGGATAGGGTTTTCCCTCCCGAGGGGTCTCGGATTTGCCCAGATGATTATGGTTGATCAGTTGGTTAAGTGGTGCACCTGGAATGTCAAGGGGAGTAATTCGCCAGTCAAAAGGAAGAAAATATTATCAAGTCTTAAGAAAGAAAGATTTGATATAGTTCTCCTACAGGAGACACACCTGTCGGATAAAGAACACTTGAAATTACGACAGGGTGGATTTGATCAGGCCTTTTTTTCTTCTTTTACCTCAAAAAGCAGGGGAGTTGTTATTCTTGTTCGGAAGAATTTCCCTTTCAAAATCCTAAATCAGATAAAAGATGAACCTGGACAATATATTTTGATTAAAGCCCTCATAAATGGAGAGGAATATGGGATTTTAAATTTGTACTGCCCCCTGGCACACCCCTTTAAATTTATAATGGAAGCCTTTTCAAAATTGATGGCCTTTGATGCCCATCATACAATTATAGGGGGAGACTTTAATTGTATTATGGATCCGGAAATAGATAGGATTCCCAAGAGTACTGCAGGAGTACCTCCCAGATCTAGACAATTGGTGGACCTGAACAAAGAATTAGGATTAGTAGATGTATGGAGATGTCTTCATCCACAGGGCAGAGATTTTTCTTTCTCCTCCAATCCACATAAATGTCATACCAGAATTGATATGTTTTTTGCCCCCTCGATTTTTTAAAATTCCATATCATCCTGTAAAATAGGTAGTATAGCAATTTCTGACCACGCTGCTGTATATATGGAAACTAAGGCAAGGAACAATGGGACATCCCCTCGGCATTGGCGTATGGACCCCTTCCTAATGAAAGATAGTAAATTTGTAAAGTACTTCTCTCAAGAATTTAAAACTTTTTTTAGAAATTAATTCAGGTACGGCTAGCAACCCATCAATGATGTGGGAGACCATCAAAGCTTACACGCGAGGTTTGATCATCTCCTACTCAGCGACCCAGAAAAAAAATTGAAGGGAGAACAACAGCGTCTGCTCGAAGCCCGCTTAAAAGCAGCTGAAACAGCATACACTGATAGACCTTCTATTATTAAGTTGCAAAGGATTACGGCGCTTAGGACAGCTCTAAACACTATGCTTGCTCAAACGGCTAAGAGGGAAATACTATTTGCCAAACAAAGGTTATATGAATATGGTGACAAACCGGGGAGATACTTAGCATTTCTTGCAAAGAAAAAAAAGGCCCCTCAGACTATTACGTCTCTCAAGGAAAGTACGGGTATTTTGACTCATGATCATAAAAAGATTAATGCGATCTTTAGAGAATTTTATTCTGAGTTATATAAATCGCAGGATTGTGAAGATAGGACTAGGAGGATGCAGTCATTTTTTAAAAATTTGACCTTTCCGGGTCTAACTCCGGAACAGGTATCGGTCCTAAATGCTCCTCTAACAATCCAAGAAATACTTGATGCAATTAGGCAACTTCAGAGCGGAAAGGCACCTGACCCAGAGGGTTTTCAAGCTGAATTCTATAAAGAATTTACAGAAATATTGGCTGGCCCACTTATGGACATGTATAACTATGCATATAGTCAGGGCTGTCTCCCGCCTTCGCTGAAAGAGGCAAATATCTCTCTTATCCTTAAAAAAAGGAAAGGATCCAGAAGATTGTACGTCATACAGACCAATATACTTGCTAAATGTAGATTTTAAAATCCTTTCTAAAACGTTAGCACTGAGACTAGAAAGGGTACTACCACATATTATAAAGGAGGATCAGACGGGGTTTATTACGGGCTGTAGATCATCCAATAATATTAGAACGGTTTTGAATATGATTCAAGCCTGTCATCAGGGAAAGATACCAGGAGTAGAAGTTTCATTAGACGCGGAAAAGGTATCGATAGGGTTGAATGGTCATATTTGTTTTACACATTGGAAAGGTTTGGCGTTGGACAGGTGTTTACCAAATGGGTCTCAACATTGTATAGTGATCCCAAAGCAGTTGTGGTTACCAATGGATTAGGTTCAGATAGCTTCAGTGTGAGTAGGGGCTGCCGTCAGGGATGCCTTCTCTTGCCATTGTTATTTACGCTAATAATTGAACCACTAGCAGAAGCTATATGGGCTGATCCTAATATAACGGCCCCGAGGATTGGTACAGGTAAACATAAAATTACCCTTTATGCAGATAATGTTCTTCTATTCCTCAGTAATCCTCTGATGTCCGTACCTCGCCTAATCCAAGTTATTAATACATTTAGCGCATTCTCAGGCTATAAAATTAATTTTTCCAAATCGGAGGCTATGCCAATGGGTGGCCTTGCTATGATACCCCACTTAGTGGACGGATCCCTTTTTCCCTTTTGTTGGTCCTTGGAGGGTTTCTTATATTTAGGTATTTTTATTACCCCAGTATTTGGTCAGTTATACAAGGCTAACTTTGTGCATTTACTGGAAAGGATAAGGCAGGACCTCCAGCAATGGGGAGACCTTCCAATTTCCTGGCTGGGTAGAATAGCACTAATTAAAATGAATGTCCTGCCCCATCTCCTATACCCTATGAGAATGCTTCCGGTGATGCTGCCGAGGATGGCTCTACGTAAATTATATGGCTGGTTGGGTTCCTTTATCTGGAATCATAGACAGCCCCTCATTAAGCTGAAGAAGCTACAGCTTCCACAGACAAGGGGAGGATTGGACTTCCCTGATTTTAGGAAATATTAGTTAAGCTCCCTATTAAGTTACATAGCTGATTGGGTCTTGTCTGATCCACAATCAATCTGGTTGGACATCGAGGCCTCTCAAGTAAAATACCCACTTATTAACCTTTTATTTTCAGACAAGAGGAAAACCATTACAGATCACTGTAAAACCCCTATAATACTATACACAATTAAGGCTTGGAATATAATGCGGCAAAATGAGGGTAATTCACATAAAACATCCCCCTATGCACCGATAGTGGGAGCATGGGGATTCCAACCGGGGTTTACAGATGCCACTTTTAAACTCTGGAGATCCAGGGATATCTCATGTCTAGGGGACCTATTTAAGGATGGGGTCCTGATGTCTTTTGAACAGCTGCGTCAGAAATTCGGATTACCTAATGGAGACCTCTTTTGATACTTCCAAATTTGAGACTATATACAGAAGAAGACTACGTTATTAGATAGTCTTTATAAATCAGGTAGAGAATGTAGTGTCCTACGACGAGTGGGGGTATCCTCCGTCAGTACTATTTATCATTTACTACATGATGAAGTATCGGGACATATGGACAATCTGCTTAAAACATGGGATCAGGATTTGGGACTAGAAATCTCTATAGAAACGTGGAATGATATTTGGGAAAACGCTAGAAGAATTACTATCTGCAACAGAACCCAGGCTATCCAGCTGAAGATACTTCATAGGGCCCATATAGCACTGGTTCGATTGGCAAAATTTAAGGCAGGAGCATCTCCAATGTGTCCCAAATGCAAAGTAGAAGTGGGCACTCTTGTACATTGCCTATGGACCTGTCATAAGATCTGTAGATATTGGACTAAAGTAGCAAGTACCTTGACAGAAATTCTAGGAACGGAAATTAAAGTGGACCCTGTATCTCTCCTTTTGGGATTTTCGAACTTTCCCTCCCTGGACATGTACAGGAAGAGATTATTTTCTATTCTCTCTTTCTGTGCAAGGAAAAATCTTTTGGTGAACTGGGTGGCTGAGGGCCCCCCTGGACTTTCAAACTGGCACAGATTAATTATGGAATGTATTCCCCTTGACTTCCTTACAAATATGGTGTACCGAAAGACCGAATTATTTTATAAAATATGGCAGCCCTTCTTGAATTACATAAATACAGGTATTTCGGCAATCCTAACAAGGGCTTTTATTTAATTGAGATCACAAACCTGGCTAGTTCGGGGCCCCTTAGGAGAGGAATCCCGCACAAATACGGGTTTTATTACATTTGATGTTAACATATTCCGAGCATGTAAGAGACTTAAATATACACTCTGGTTAGTTGTAGGTTAGATTAGTAGACAGTTGAGTTTTTTTTTCTTTTTCGGTATTTTTTTCTTTTGTTAAATTTTGGCTATTGTATATTTGATTTAATTGTATATTAATGTTTGTATTTGAGAGTTTTGTTTATTTTTGTAAACTTGTAAAAATGTTAAATTTCTAATAAAAATTTCTTATATAAAAAAAATCTGTGAAGGTTGTAATTTCCTAGGAAGTATGACTAACTTTATTGGATGAGGTGAAATTTGTTAGCTAACAAGTAGAAGGGGATAATGTTTCCAGGAATATAAGAGAGAATATATTATAAAACCTTTCATGACATTTGGATATCCTAAAGTACATTATAACTGATGAAGTACTTTTGAAGTATTGTCATTGTTATAATATAGGAAATGCAGCAACTAATTTGCACATTATAGGTTCACAAACTGCAATGTGATAGTCAACAAATGTCTAGTACTGTTCATTGAAGGATAAATATTTACTAGGACACTGGGGCTTAGGCCATTTCTTTTTTTCAAGACAGTGTCATGAAACATTTTCAGCTCATCTCAGAGGAAAGACTGGACCATAGTTTACAGGGCAACCTCTATATCTGTAAGTCTGGTTTCTGCGGTTTCAGTTACCCGTGGTTTATCGAGGCCTGAACTTATTACAGGGAACATTCCAGAACCAGGGACCAGGAGGCTGCCAGGAAGGTAAATTTCCCATTTAAATAGATGGGTTCACTCCTATCTACAGTTTCAGGCTCCTGCAGTAGGTCTTAGAACGTATCCCCTGTGGGTATGGGGGGACTACTATACTAACTCACCTGAAAGTCTGCACCTTCAACAGTGCAACACTGCCCAGTACTGCCCTGTAATGTTAGTCTCGATTTTTGTGCTTGAATTTCTGTAGACTGAGCTAAATTCACAGACTTCTAACTGTGTAATGAGTGGGGAGTTATTCACCCTCTCAGGTAAAGAAGGTAGCTGGAGTGTTTGCTGTAGTTTTGGTGAATACATGGATGACTGCTAAGTCAGGTCTGGGAAGGCTATGCTGCAGAAAAGATAGGATTCTGCATATGATTTTTTTTATGTGTTGTTGGTGCAAAATTTCTATTCCTCATGTTTTCTCTCTGGCTCTGATATGCTCAATTTTTAAGGAAGTAGCATTGTTTTTTATTTGGTTTCGCTTGGTGCAGCAATCATGGGGCAAGGTTCATTCAGGACTCAGGGTCAATCTGAAAGCTGTGAAGCTTTAAAGTGTCCTTATAGCACTTCCTTCCATCACCATGAATATGTAACCCAATGCTGGGCATTCTGGCTACATAACCAGCTGCCAAACATATTCATGAGGCATTTTAAACATGAACCATTTTCCGTCTTATTTTTCTCTCTTAACAATGTTGTGCAGTTAATTTTCCAAAACTCAAATCTCATCATCTGCTTATCTAAAGTTTAAAGTATTAATTATACGCTCATTTTTATTATCATTGAAACCCAAACCTTAAACTTCAGAATAACGTGGCAATGTTTGTGTTGACTCTGATACTCTCTATTGCCTTTTGATACTTAATATCAGGTTATTAGTGCCCATTGTCAATTGTCTTCCAATTGATTTTTCTTTCCTCACTGTGCCTTTCGTAGATTTATAAATTTCCCAATCTGTCCACTTTCAATTTAAATCAGTCATAATGTCTAAATTTGCTCCTGTACATTATTTTTGTCTCAAAATTCATGTTGCAATTCATCTTGTAGATCCAGTAATCAACAATAGATGGTGAAGTTAGTTTTTTTTCCTCCTTACCTCTATCATCACTATCTACAGAGATTCTACTGTGTCTACATCAGATGCATCTCCAGGTTCTCTTTCAAATATGAAGCTACACTGCTTTCTGCCATACCTTTTTGATATGTAGAAAGTGATCTTCATCATTCTACATTTACCCAATTAATGTCATTTTTGAATCAGGTTTTTGTTTTTTTTTGTTTGACACAGTGTTCCTCTTAAGGGCTTCAAGGTTTCCATTTTTATTCCAGAACTTTGAGACATATATTTTACCTGTTTCCTGAATTTATACATTTGGTCTATCATTTCCACTCTTATCCCTGGACAAACTTAAATGAAGCTGTGGGGGCAAGAGGATGTCACATTTTCGATTAAAGAGAGTTGGTAGTTGTTCCTTTGAGTTTTACCCAAAAGCTACTCCCTCCTCAAACTAAACACATAAGCAAAGCAACTAAATGAAATAGTTTGATTACTATTCCAGTAAACAGAATAACTCAGTGAGATTTTCACATGAAAGAAAAAAAAATCAACTGATATGTGAGAAACAAAGCCCACTCACTTCAATAATTTCAGTCCGAGACAAGATCTGAATCAGTAGTGCCATTTATTTTACACTTGCAAGTGGGTGTGATGTCCAGTGCCTATAAGGTAGAGGACATACACACCAAATTCAATTCATACACAACATTTATATGATTTGATGTCTATTGTTTTACACTGCTCCCTCCCCTGTTTACATCCTCCACTTCCCTAAGACCGGCCCCCATTACCCCTGTTTATCTCTTGCCTTATCCGGCCTTGTCTGTGACAAAATGCTTATTCCTGGCCTCACAAGGCCGTTTGACCTCATCCTGCTGTAGGTCATTGTTAGGCATATTCTTTCTTCATCATTATCTACCCCCTTCATCTGTGCCTTTCCCGAGGCCGTTCTGATCCCTATGACCCTTTTAATTGGGGTTTGTTCCTGTGTTTTTGTAAAAGTGGGAAGCACATGTTTATATCTACTGTTTGTACAGGCGTATCTAGCTTAACTTCATCCCCTCACAACATCTTATCTACTTGCCCATAATGTCTACCTTCTGACATACAGTTTTAGCTAATACAAAAACAATTATATATTTCCTCCACATCGTTTCCATTCTTGTTGACTCAGCTCTTGGCTAAAACAATTACACACTGGTGTGAGTTCATTTTACTTTGTAAGATGGAATTGCAGAATTGCAGAAGTAACATTAATTTACCTATATCCCACATGATATACAATAGAAAAATATTGTTCATTCATGCTTCCTATAATCATGAATCCCTTCCATTTCTCCCACAATCTCCGAAAAAGGTGTCCTTCAGGTTTTTTATGCAATCCTTTTGAAAGATTTTATTTAAGCTTTCAGGAAGTGTATTCCAAATTAGAATAACTTGCTCAATAAGACCTTCTCATCTCAATTTAATTTTTTATTGTAATTTACAGTTCAGACTGATAATATTTTGCCTTTGACAAAATAGATTCTAATTATTCAGTCTCATAATTAAAATGCAGGTGGAAAACATATGGAATTGTTCATGGCCATAGATGCCAACAAGTTTGGGACACATCCATTGAAACAAAGTGAAACATAGGGATTTGTTGTATACAGTAGTCATTCTGGAGGAGTTAATGTCTTTGTTACATTGATTACACTCATTCATCAACACCCTGTGTTGATGTCACAGACAGAGCATGAGAAGAGACAAGGAATGATCTTCTAACTTACAGAGGGAGTAGTATTTGCTCCCTAAGATCCTAGTAATTGTCCCTGACCAAATGTGGTTGTATCTATTGCTATCATGCAATACACCTTTCTGTAATCTAAGGACACTGCTTCTTCTGTTGATATTCCATAGTGGCGTATTACCTACCATTAATCACTAGACAGCCTCAAGACTAAGTAGAGACAATGGAGACTTTGTGGAAACAAGCAACCTCAAACAACCCTTACACATTACCACATACTAGTAGATGTGCAAAATACCACAAGGTGCCAGCAGTGATCATCAGTGAAAATACCATAGAATCCCATTTGACTAATATTGGAATAAATTGAATCGAAGGAAATAAACTGAAGGAGAAATAATGTAAATAATAATTTGAAATGCAAAAGGAAAATGTGCAGATTAGCCAATATTTGAAACTAAAACATAAGTGAACATTTCAAGTAGAGCCTTTCAACAGCACCCCACAACGAGCAGCTGAGTCGCTAGCTCTGTCTGAGATTGGACTGTAATTCTGACATGAAATGTAACATGGAATAGATACTCCATAAAGATCAGAGTAATTCTGCACTGTTAATTTAAATTTGTTATTGAAACTTCAGACTACAGTTGCCCTAGGAGACATATTTCCTATTTAACACTATTATAATGCTGAAGTGGAAGGGAGAAGCTGATTTAGCCTTTCAATTCCATACACCAAGGATACCATCAGATTTATGTCATTGCTCACCAGGACAAGCTAGAGTTTTCTATATATTTTAAGTGCACAGGTGTACAGCTGGTTTGCCCTGAAATATTTAAGTGTAATGCAACTGCACCAGAATGTCAATCTATGATTTTAAATTCTCATACTTGTTCCAGTTCAGGCAAAGACAACATGAGGAGGTTTCCTTTTAAAAGTGGTGTCACACTACCTACAATATCGGTCACCTTTTTAAAATTTGAGTCAAGCCATTCTTTTCTATGAAAATTAATCAACATGAGCAGTGTCAGATGGTTTGCCTATCAATGAACAATAGATACAAACAGAAACAGTGACAACAAAACAGAATAGAAAAGATATTTCATCATTATAAAATAGGCACATTGTCTATGTTACAAAAAGCATTTTCTACTTCTAAGGTTGAACAGAAAAACTTGTACTTGCCAATTATTATTCTGCCTGCTGAGAGAATATCCCACTGTTATTAATTTCATTGCATTATTAAATACAAGTGTATTTTTTTATGCTTTGCTGTTTGCTGGTATAGAAAAACGTTACCATTTATAAGAGGCTCTAAGTAATTGTTGAGCATGTGAAGTTTGTTTTAATTTGGCCAACTTTAGAAATCTCTTATCAAATGCATTTCTGTCTGTCTGCAGTTATTTTATTCCAGAGATGTTGTCTCTCTGAAGACCATTAAGGTGTTAAGTGCAATCTCAGCTGATTGAATCTGGCTCCAGACAGTCTGAGATAGCACATATTGGTATACTGTGACTGATATTCAAGGCAAGTGCTGTTTGATTACATCCAATGCAGTTTACCACACATTGAAAGAGAAAGGACATACAAACATTGCAGTCCTGCTGAGACTAAATATATCTTTACAAGTCCTTAAAGGAAAGTGCTCTTTAAATGAGAGCTATAAAGGAGATAGCTTTCATAAGGTCAAATATAATAAGTCCCTTTGCTATTCTGAAATGCTCACATATGTGATCTTCAAGTCATATGCTCAGCAAATCAAATATAGCTTTGTTTTATAGATTCTTCATAAATAAATCTTTGTTTCTTAAAGGTCAAAAATATAGGTATACTTGGACATTGAAAAAAGCCAACTGCATTACCCTTTCTTATTTGCGATAATGGAGTTAAAGTTTCACTGTATCCATGCACATATAGTACTTCCCAAGTTGCACAAAGTTTTATGTAGCCAAAACAATGTACTTCGTCACAATAAGCATGCTGGAAAGATTACTGGGAAGTTATGTTATTTTCGATCTAAATCCACTGACAGTCTTTTCAAATAGCAATGTTTTTAGAGAAATATAAATGCATACTTGAATCAAGATCTTGCTTTACTGTTCCATCAATTTTTTAAAAAAGAAAACACCCAAGGCCGTGATTTTACAGACGCTCTCCCATGGGCCAGGTTTTCCGTGACCTTGAACAACGTATTGGGTGACCAATTCACCACCTTCCTGTCCACCTCGGACACGCTCCACATAATAGAAGGAATTAGTAAGGAACTGTTGTGGAGAAAATATAGAGAACCACCAGGAGACGCAGAGAGTTCTTCAAGAAGCAGGTTTTTTATTTGCAAACAAAAACCGCGACACTGAGAAAGCAGATTCTCGAATGCCCACGGACCTCAGGGTCCATGGAATTTTTTTTTATCATGCTTCTGTTAGCTTATCAGCATGTCCAACTATATTAATCAAAGTACCTCACTCCAGCTACACAATGAACCAGTGATGTTAGTTCCCATTATCTCTTTAGTTGTACATTCTACTTAATGTAACTCTAATATTACGGTTAGATATTTATTGCTAACTGTGCTACAGTGATCTTCAATTGCAGACTAACCTATCATGATAGATATTTAGCTATTCCATCTGTTACAATAATCTCCTGTTTTAAGCTGACTCTACTAACTATTAATTAGATATTTTAATGTCATGCCCCAAATATTTACTGTCCCAATCCTGTCATAATAACACTTAACAGAGAAACTTGCTTTATTACTTGTGTTACCTCGTCTCGCCATAGTGACCTTTCAGCCTTAACCTTACTCTGCTAATTGGTGTAAGAATGTTCCACTATAGTTATCCCATCCTGCCTTCCACAGAACACAGATTCCAGTGGTCTTCATGCTTTAACCCTTCTAATGCTTTCATGTTCTTTATTTTCCATGTTCCCCCTTTCAGACCTACTGGTCTCACCCACAGAAAGAAGACAATAAACTCAGACTGTCTTATACCCAATACAAACATTATAGGTCCCAAACGGACTAAATAATTTTTGGAGTCTGAGACTTAAAGGGTTCTTCCTCCATTCCTGGGGTCCCTTGGGCCAAAAGCCTGCCCTCCAATAACCAGAACAGGAAAAATGACCCAAGATCCCTCACAATCTAGGACCCGTGCATTCTTCAGAAGTTTCATCGATGTCCCAGCGTGGACATATTCCTTGCACTATGGTGGTTGTTAGATCATAATAATAAAGCGGTGGGGTTCCATCAGAGGAGTAGGTGCTTCCTGGGGTAACTGAAGTGACTATAAGTTGCTGTGTAGTGACACGAACTAAAAAGGACTTAATAAAAGGTAAAGCACAACAAAAGATGAAGGCAAAAACCGCACCTACAATAAGACCAATCTTAATGCTCCCCAAGACCTTAATATACTACTCTGCCAATCAAAAGCCTGATGACCAAACCCAGATTGTCGTTTAGCTGCTGTCTTAGATTCTTTAGTTTTTCCATTGCTTTAGTAAAAGATCCCCCAGGGCTAGTGTTGTTAGGTATAAAGGTACAACAATGTTCCCGAAATATCACACAAACCCCACCTTTTTCTGCTAGTATCCAATCTAGGGCCTGTCTGTTTTGCCATGTCATTTTGGTAGTAGCATCCAATTGTTCTCCCAAGGCCACATTATCAGTATAATTGATAACTCTGCCGGTTGTAATAAATGTAATTAATCCATTCAGCATTCTTGCTAACCCCTATCATGGGAATGAGAGCTTCCCAGCCCTTGGCAATCTCATTGCGGGCCTTAAACTCATTAGAAATACCTTTTGGCTCTCCTCTATCAATCCGAATTGTCGGGATCAGGGACATATTGTTGCTTAGTTCGGCGCAAAGCTGACTGTGACATCACATCAAGCTGCGCGTGTGGTGATATAACTACCTCGTGCAGGAACATTATACGGGCACAGCTGCCACTCCAGTCAGTGGGCAGTGTCGGGCGCAACCCTCCTTTCCTACCACACAGCCAGTATCTGCCAGTGGGATACGTTGAGAATTTAAAACAGCCCCAAATATGGTGTTCACCTCAAATTCAATTGTATTCCTGCAAAGACCCTTAAAATAGCCGACTGGTGTGGAGCCATTTCGCTTAAAGCATTCAAATCTCAACCCTTCCCGTATCCTGAGAGCAGACACGGGGAATGTGTAATTAGTCTTACTGGTGGACCACAGGGTACTATAGCCACACCACCGTTGGAGTTGCTGCCTGCCCACGTCATCCTGCTGATAGAACATAGAGGCCTGAAGTAGGGGGCACTAAAATGGGCAATGGGATTGCCTGTAAATTGATGAATCATCCGGTTAAGAGGTCAGCTAGAGTGCTGCAAACGTCATTGAGTACAGGTGGTCGAGTTATAAGGCATAGGGACAACATAGTATGACGGGGTTGCCTTACTACACAAGAAACAGCCCTGTCTCACCATCATTACAGCTCTATAGTTTGCCCATTGATACCAGTGATTGTCACGGGTGCGTACCCATGTTCGGGCACGAGGTCTGCACTTCTAATATGTCTTTGCCTCCCAGCCTGAGCAACACTGGCATTACCAGTCCAGGTCTGCCAAATTAATGGTCTCCAAGTCTGAGCATGCAGACCTGGTATCAGAGAGGGGGCATCAGAGAGGGGGTATCATGGGTATTCCCCATGTCTTTCCCATCCCCACTGCCAGGAGAACTATGCTCCACATCTCCATCACAATCATGTCTAGAATGATCAGTATCCCCAAGAACTTCACCTGTACCTTGTTCAGAACCCTGCTGAGGGGTACTAGCCTTCTGTATGGCCTGCCCGTCTCCAAGTTCCTCGACCTCAGCTCCATTTACCTCAGTGTTAAAGTTAGTTTGTGCTGGTGGGAGAGCTTTAGTGCAATGAGTAAGGTGGTACCGTATGTGTCGTCCTTCTAATTGAATGGCGGCAGGTGATGCCTAAGTCAGTACGAAAGGTCCCTCTCTCCTCGGCTCATTCCAGCGTCTTTGAAAAACCCTCACATACACCCAATCCCCAGCTTAATAGGTCCTTCTTCGTTGACAGGTGTCGGTTCCCTTTGTGTTTCCTGCAGGTGGATAGTCTCATGTATCATAGTTAGCTGCTGCATATATTGCTTAAGTTCCATGCTTAACCGCTCCAAGCTAGGCCTTTCGTATGGGCCTCTTCACCTGGATACTGGCATAGGTCTACCTGTGAGCATCTCATGTGGTGTTAGATTGGTCATGCGATTAGTCTGCATGCGATTACTCCTTCGCGCTAATGCCAGCGCATCAACCCAATCAAGGTTTGTGCTTGTGCAGATCTTGTTTAATTTGGCTTTCAATGTCCCATTAATCCTTTCCACCATACCCTGTGACTGGGGATGAAACATGCACCCAAACCTCTGCTTGATTCTCAAAGACTGCAGCACCAACTTAACTCCTTTCTGAATGAAGGCAGACCCATTGTCTGAAATAATTTCTGACGGTATACCAACCTTGGAATAACTTCACTCGTCAGACATTTCACTACTGTCCCAACTCCTGGTTTCAACCTTATTTCCACTGGGCTAACTGGTTTCACTCTCCCCAGATCTGTATTGTGCTGTGACCACAAAGTAGCTGGTAATGCATCCAATCGCTCATTACCATATTGATCACCTTCCTCCACTGTCACTGGCATGCTCCGCTGGCGTGTTACCTTGACTTCCTTCGGATTCCCTGTCAAGTTGCAGCATGCTAGGATTTTAATATAGCTGTCATCCCTGGATTCCCAAACCCCTGTCGTGAGCATATGCCATTCCCTGGCTGTTTCTACATGCCTGGCCATAGGTCCTAAGTCTTTAGATTGATATCCCTTATTTACCAGTAAGGTTGCATGTGGTGCGGCACCTGGTACTCTATAGCACTTTTCCAGGAACGCATTTCTCTCTATTTGCAGGATCACTCCCTGCTCCCCTAATACCATTGCTTTACTTCTCAAATGTGGAGTAGTGACTTCCTGCTGTCACTGCCGCTCTAACAGCTATCCTGAGACTCATTGAATATCACAGTACAATGCAGCTCAGACTTAGGTGGTCTTGCTTTAGTCAACATCGTCAACACTTCTGCTTCCCAAATCCTCCAAATGTCTTGAATATCATTTGTTATATCCTCTATCCAATAAACATTAACATCTTTAACTTCTTGAATCACTAATTGTGTATTGGCCTTTTCTATGACCATGCCCTGCTGTGTGGACTCCAATCTTACCTCTAACTGTAGTAAAGCATCCCTACCTAATACATTAATTGGCATCTCTTTAGACACTAATATTAGCAGAACTATCTCCCTACCTTTCATTTCTAATCTTACTGGAGCTGTAAATTGGGTTTACTGTGATTTCCCTGAGAATGCTACAATTTTAACAAATTTACTTGACATGGGAAGGTGAGAGGCATACCACAGCTGTACATAAGTGTATGTAGCTCCAGTATCTATCGTCACCGGTGTCTGCCGCCCTTCTATATTAACTTATATTACTGGTTCTTGATCAGCCTCCCATGCTCCTACAGGTTCCCTTCCCACCCAGATTCTCAGGGCATCCCTAACACATCCCATACGGGTTAACAGGTTCTGCTGGGCCTGTGGGTGCCTAGGAAGTGGCCACTAGGGATTCTCGCCATCTAGGCCCACTGTAAGGCAGAGGGGGCCCGGTCCAATACGGGCAATTCCTCCTAAAGTGGCCTGATTGATGGCATCCCCAGCACATCATTTCTGACCCCCCTTGAGCCTGGTTATTTATCATGCACCTTAATCCCCCATTCCTATGTCCCTGTCCTTGGGGGCTCCAGTTCTGTTTAGGCTGTTGTTTAAATCTGCCCTGCCCCGGATACGTCACCGGTGGGAAAGCTTCTCTAAAACCTCCATTGCTGGCGTGGGACTTTCTGGCCCCTGTCTGGCTACCTGATAGGATCCCCCCTTGCGCTGGCTCTTGGTTCACACCAGTGTCGATTACTGTATTAGTTCTTACTGGCAACATCTTTTTAGCCTTTCTCTTTTTCTTTCTTTTTAAACTCTTCAAGCCTCATTTGCGCCAGCCTCCTTTGCACCTCCTCCTGCTGTTCAGACAGTTTCTCTTTGTCTTTTCAAAACCTTTCAGCTGCATGAGCTACATGATCTTTAAATTCCTGGTGGCTCATCGATGATGTCAGACCCACCACCACCTCCAGTCTTGACCTGACTTTGGAGGGCATTGCCTCAATGATGGAATTTCAGAACATTGTGGTCAGCAACTGATTAGTCTCTATGTCTTCCTCTGTTTCCAGGCTCCATGTCTTTAACTGTTTTTTCAAGTAGGCAGCCGGGTTTGCACTTTCTCCCAGTGAATCCCCTCTCAAAGCCTGGGGGTCCATTTTGGGTGGATAACAGTCTCTTCAGGCCTGCCATACATTCTGTCTCACTCAAACAAACCCGACCCCATCAATCATTGGATTGTCTGCCACATTTTTGAAACGGGCTCGGACCATGATTTCCTTTACCTTCAGGAGTCCTACCAACCCCACCAGCAGTGCCTTCAAGTCTCCTATAGCCAGCAATTGCCCTGTGGTTTCATCTTCAAAAGCCCTGATCCACTTTCCCGCTCCCTCATGTAAACTGGGCAGCGCATTATTCAGCCCTTCCAGATCTTGAGTTCCTCAGGAACGTATTGTGGGTTTCTCCCCTCTTTTACAAGGAGCAGTAGCATCCTTCCCTGTTGGCCCCTTTTCCCTTTACTGACTCTACTTCTCAATAAATCCCCCTTGGACTCTGAGTCCAATGCTATTTCTAATTCCACCCATTCTTTAGGTACTGGGGCCTTTTTCTTTCTTGTCTCTCATTATCCCTTTCTGCTTGCCCTGCGTCACTTTCACTGCTTTTCTCTTCAGCCCTCCTTTCATATCGCAATGAATATTCCTCAATTGCTTTTTGTTCCCTTAGCCCACGCTGCACACTAATCTCATGCTTCAGCTTTTCTTGCTCTTGTTGTATAGCTTCTATTTGCTCCTGTCTGTCCCTTTTCTGTTTTTCTCTTCTTTCCCTCAGTTCATTTTTGTCTTCCACACTTCTATTCCATTCTAACTGTCCTTCTATTTTGACTGTTCCCTTTATTACTGGACACTGCTTCAATGCCTCTTCATTCGAGTAGGGAGGAGGTCTATTCAACTCCACCACATCTGGGTAGAGAGGGGATGCTGATTCCTGCTTTTCTGTTTCCCGTAACTGCTCAGCTTGTTCTTTTGCAGCTTTCCTAGTCACCACAGGTGCCTGACAAGCTACCTTCAGTTCCTCAGCCTCTTTCCTGAAAAGTTTCAGTATTTCCATCTCCTGATCCCTCTTTTGGTTTCTATTTTTAGATTTATCTTTCAGCTTATAGTTCTTAACTAGTCCTTCCATCTCATTGCAGATATGCATATCAAAGGTACCTTCTTTTGGCCATTTAGTCAATAAATCCTTAGTTCTTTTTTCCCATTTCTCAGAAATTTTTACAATATCATTTCTTGCCACCAGAAATTTCTTACTCAGTATCTCAACTGCAGTCCCTTTATCCATTGAGTGAATCCTTAGAAGAGTATAAAGAAAGTAGGAGTATACTTAAGAGGGAAATCAGGAGGGCAAAATGGGGACATGAGATAGCTTTGGCATATAGAATTAAGGAGAATCCAAAGGGTTTTTATAAATATATTAAGGACAAAAGGGTAACTAGGGAGAGAATAGGGCCCCTCAAAGGTCAGCAAGGCGGCCTTTGTGTGGAGCCACAGAAAATGGTGGAGATACTAAATGAATATTTTGCATCAGTATTTACTGTGGAAAAGGATATGGAAGATATAGACTGTAGGGAAATAGATGGTGACACCTTGCAAAATGTCCAGATTACAGAGGAGGAAGTGCTGGATGTCTTGAAATGGTTAAAGGTGGATAAATCCCCAGGACCTGATCAGGTGGTAAAGGGATGGCTGGAAAATGGGAAGCCTTCAGAAATGAGATAACAAGAATCCAGAGAAAGTATATTCCTGTCAGGGTGAAAGGGAAGGCTGGTAGGTATAGGGAATGCTGGATGACTGAAGAAATTGTGGGTTTGGTTAAGAAAAAGAAGGAAGCACAGGTCAGGTATAGACAGGATAGATCGAGTGAATCCTTAGAAGAGTATAAAGGCAGTAGGAGTATACTTAAGAGGAGAATCAGGAGGGAAAAAAGGGACATGAGATAGTTTTGGAAAATAGAATTCAGGAGATTTGAAAGGGTTTTTACAAATACTCTAAGGACAAAAGGGTAACTATGGAGAGAATAGGGCCCCTCAAAGTGCAGCAAGGTGGCTTTTGTGTGGAGCCACAGAAAATGGGGGAGATACTAAATGAATATTTTGCATCAGTATTTACTGTGGAAAAGGATATGGAAGATATAGAATGTAGGGAAATAGATGGCGACATCTTGATAAATGTCCATATTACAGAGAAGGAAGTGCTGGATGTCTTGAAACACATAAATGTGGATAAATCCCCAGGAACTGATCAGGTGTTCCCTAGAACTCTGTGGGAACCTAGGGAAGTGATTGCTGGGCCTCTTACTGAAATATTTGCATCATCAATAGTCACAGGTGATTGGAGGTTGGCTAACGTGGTGCCACTGTTTAAGAAGGGTGGTAAAGACAAGTCAGGGAACTATAGACCGGTGAGCCTGACCTCGGTGGTGGGCAAGTTGTTGGAGGGAATCCTAAGGGACAGGATGTACATGTATTTGGAAAGGCAAGGACTGATTAGGGATAGTCAACATGGCTTTGTGCATGGGAAATCATGTCTCACAAACTTGATTGAGTTTTTTGATGAAGTAACAAAGAAAATTGATGAGGGCAGAGCCATAGATATGATCTATATGGACTTCAGTCAGGCGTTTGACAAGTTTCCCCATGGGGGACTGATTAGCAAGGTTAGATCTCATGGAATACAGGGAGAACAAGCCATTTGGATACAGAACTGGCTCAAAGGTAGAAGACAGAGGGTGGTGGTGGAGGGTTATTTTTCAGACTGGAGGCCTGTGACCAGTGGAGTGCCACAAGGATCGGTGCTGGGCCTTCTACTTTTTGTCATTTACATAAAAGATTTGGAAGTGAGCATAAGAGGTACAGTTAGTAAGTTTGCAGATGATACCAAAATTGGAGGTGTAGTGGACAGCAAAGAGGGTTACCTCAGATTACAACAGGATCTGGACCAGATGAGCCAATGGGCTGAGAAGTGGCAGATGGAGTTTAATTCAGATAAATGCGAGGTGCTGTATTTTGGGCAAGCAAATCTTAGCAGGACTTATACACTTAATGGTAGGGTCCTAGGGAGTGTTGCTGAATAAAGAGACCTTGGAGTGCAGGTTCATAGCACCTTGAAAGTGGAGTCGCAGGTAGATAGGATAGTGAAGAAGGCATTTGGTATGCTTTCCTTTATTGGTCAGAGTATTGAGTACAGGAGTTGGGAGGTCATGTTGCGGCTGTACAGGACAGTGGTTAGGCCACTGTTGGAATATTATGTTCAGTTCTGGTCTCCTTCCTATCAGAAGTATGTTGTGAAACTTGAAAGGATTCAGAAAAGATTTACAACGAGGTTTGGAGGATCTGAGCTATAGGGAGAGGCTGAACAGGCTGGGGCTATTTTCCCTGGAGCGTCAGAGGCTGAGGGATGACCTTATAGAGATTTAAAAATTATGAGGGGCATGGATAGGATAAATAGACAAAGTCTTTTCCCTGGGGTCGGCGAGTCCAGAACTAGAGGGCATAGGTTTATGGTGAGAGGGGAAAGATATAAAAGAGACCTAAGTAGCAACTTTTTCACGCAGAGTGTGGTACATGTATGGAATGAGCTGCCAGAGGATGTGGTGGAGGCTAGTACAATTGCAACATTTAAGAGGCATTTGGATGGGTATATGGATAGGAAGGGTTTGGAGGGATATGGGCCGGGTGCTGGCAGGTGCGAGTAGATTGGGTTGGGCTATCTGGTCGGCATGGACGGGTTGGACCGAAGGGTCTGTTTCCATGCTGTACATCTCTATGACTCTGTGACGCTATGACTCTATCCTACGATATATTTCAGTCCAACTAATGTATTATCTTTGCTCTCATAAATCACTTCCTCATACCATTCAAGTCTAGTCGTGCTTTGTTCAGTAGTAAAAGCAATTCCTAACTTTATAACTTGCAATTATCCCTTACCAATCTATCAATTTCTAACCATCCTCAATTGCAGCTAGTTAATACAAACAACCTATTCTCATTCATTCAGCCTAAACCAATCTAACACTGAACCTTCAAAATCCACTAATCACTAACGGTTTCTTGAGAAATTTCTCCCTCAAAAAAATCTTAAATTCTTACAGTGGAAAATAAAATCAAAATACCCCTGGTGCTTGAGGGAAACAAAAATCAATTGCTGTCAGCCAGAGCCTTACTTAAACAGACCCTTTGTTCATTTCCAAAAATCCTATTATCCTACAGGCCTTATCTAAAACATTTAACACTCTAGTAACAGTATAACACTATGACTATTCTCTGCTAATTTCCACAACCAATCTGCTGATTTTCTAAACAGATCTATCAGCGCTTCCAATAAAACAATTTCCCCTTATTTATTCTGCCCTATCTATCTATAGGGTCTTATATTTCTGCCCTATCTATCTATAGGGTCTTACATATACTACGTGAAATTTTTGCTACTTTTTATTCTTAGTCATCCCTTACCCCACTGTGCAGTTTTCTTGACCAATTCTCCACGTCTCCTTCAGCAGCAATTTACCACTCGCCTTTGGATCTTGGATTGGAGAGACCCTCCAGCAGGATCCTGCACCTCTGAGTCCCCAAGGATCACTCGAAGCCAATAGAATATAGTCCGAATTCACAGCAAAAATGCTAACTTTTTTTTGGTGGGTACCCTTATTCTGTGAGTCTCGGAGTGCCCCCGGTGGACCAAGAAGCGCCCTGTTATTGTCACTCTCTGTCCAGGTGGGTCTCTGTACGACCCTGTTCGCTGCACCAAATTTGTTGTGGAGAAAATATAGAGAACCACCAGGAGACGCAGAGAGTTCTTTAAGAAGCAGGTCTTTTATTTGCAAACAAAAACCGCGACACTGAGAAAGCAGATTCTCGAATGCCCACGGACCTCAGGGTTCATGGATTTTAATTTTTTTTATCATGCTTCTGTTAGCTAATCAGCATGTCCAACTATATCAAAGTACCTCACTCTAGATACACAATGAACCAGTGATGTTAGTTCCCATTATCTCTTTAGTTGTACATTCTACTTAATGTTATTCTAATGTCACAGTTAGATATTTATTGCTAACTGTGCTACAGTGATCTTCAATTGCAGACTAACCTGTCATGATAGATATTTAGCTATTCCATCTGTTACAATAGTCTCCTGTCTCAAGCTGACTCTACTAACTATTAATTAGATATTTTAATATCATGCCCCAAATATTTATGGTCCCAATCCTGTCATAATAACACTTAACAGAGAAACTTGCTTTATTACTTGTGTTATCTCATCTCGCCATAGTGACCTTTCAGCCTTAACCTTACTCTGCTAATTGGTGTAAGAATGTTCCACTATGGTTATCCCATCCTGCCTTCCACAGAACACAGATTCCAGTGGTCTTCATGCTTTCACCCTTCTAATGCTTTCATGTTCTTTATTTTCCATAGAACCCATTAGCCTGCCTATCTTTAGATGTATTGAGAGCATTAACTGGCCAATTAATGCCTGTTCAAGGGCCTAAATCCAACTCCACTGCCATAAAGAACATTAGGCTGTGGCAGATGAGTGGCAATGAAAAGGGCTTTATTTTACAACTTTATTGAAAATGGTGGAGGGAAGGTGGCACACATCATCCAGGAGATTCTCTGTGGGCATTGGGGCACCTCCCCATTGACTGCTTGTTCCCTCTTGTCTAGTCTCCAGGTAGCTCCTATCTCCACCCCATTTCATTCACCTTCCTCCCGAGGATCTCAAATACCTCCTCAGTCAATAGATTCTACTCATCTCTGTCTGGGAGGCACGTTAGCTTCTTCCCAGAGATTGCTTATAGTTGCAACAGCACCCACAACAAAGTCCTAGGATTACTGGGATGTTCTGGGGCTTTTGCAAATCAGATTGACCAGCAGCTCTCAAGAATAGGACTTCTTCTCATTGAGAAGCAGAAGCCTCATGGTTCCATTGCTAAGACTACCCAAGTGCACTGTGGCTACAGGGACTTGGAAGCCTAATTTAAAAATCCATCCATTCAGGTCCAACGTATTGCAGCCAAGAGGCCAAACTATTTACTCTTTGGCCCCCTATAAAATCCAGTTTAAAATAAATTCCTTTACTGGGCATAACTATTTGAAAATGCTTTATCACCTTTGTCTAATTTTATTGCATAGTTTTCCTTCAGTTGCCAAATTGCTTGGGGAAATCTTTCTTAATCAAATTTACTGTACTCATTTAAGATATTTAGTAATTGTGCTACAGATAATATGTTGGAACAGGGCTGTTGATATGAGTAACACTTCCTAAACAGTGCTAGAAATCTGTTCTGCATGAATGTATGCATTTTACTACCTGTGCTAATTAAATTCATAAATAGATTCCACTTGTTTTGCTAAAACAGAAGATGAACTGCTGGTGTTAATTTTCATGGTTTATCACTATAGACCCCACTTGATCTATGATTTTTAGAAATGCATAAGTTTTGTGATTGTGAACAAGAGCAAGGATCTTGCCTACTGATGTTGTGCTACTTGGTTTCTAACCAGTGTGTGATTAGATTCATATTCTGTGAAGTCAACCTTAGGAATAATTCATGCAAATTCATGTTGCTTATGTCAGACTATTGTTACATGTTGAATTTGTTGCATAAGACTGTTAGCTTGGGTTGACTGGGGTTAAGTGAAAGGATTAACTGAAAACTCCATCCATTATGATATAAAAGACTAAACCTAGTAGGAGCTAACAAGTGTGTATTAATGGCATTTTTGTGTTCACCTATAACGAGAAGTAATGCATACTCTTAACTTGAGCCTGATAGTCTCACATGAGACATTCCTGTGTATATGCAAGTATCTAGAAGGTACTAAACAATAAATACTCACTGTTTATCAAAATTGAGCCTATCTTCTGCTGAAGACTTTGTGTGGGCATCCTACTCCACATGCTATCAATAGACTAATGCCAACAAGAAAGACTGTTAGCAGTGAAACTACCCAAATCTCCTCAATCCCACCATTATACTTAAATAGGCTCGCTGTTACAATGAAAGCCATATGCACAGTAAACCATGCATTAATAACAATGACAATTTGCCTTTAATGTAAGAAAACATCCCTTGGCACTGTTTGAAGCATTATTAGGTGAAAAACTGATACTGACCAAAGAGGGAAATATGAGAGAGTTGACTAAACGTTTGGTTAAATAAAAGATAGTGAGGATTATTTTAATGGTTGATGTAAACAAAGGGGCTTGTGGTGGAAATTCTAATATTTAGGTCAGTGAGTGATGATTGGAACGGGTTATAGAGTCATAGAATCATACAGCACAGAAACAGACTCTTCGGTCCAACCAGCCCACATCAAACATAATCCCAAACTGAACTAGTCTCACCTGCCTACTCCTGGCTCATATCCCTCTAACCTTTCCTATTCGTATATCTATCCAAATGACTTTTAAATGTTTTAATTGTGCCCAAATCCACCACTTTCTCAGGAAGTTCATTCCACACGTGAACTACTCTGTGTAAAAATTTGACTCATGTCTTTTTCAAATCTCTCTTCTCTCACCTTAAACATGTGCCCCTTAGTCTTGAACCCCCCCACCATCCTAGGGAAAAGATAACACCTTTAAATCTATCCATACCTCTGAATATTTTATAAGCTTTTATCAGATTGCCTCTCAACCTCCTACACTCCAGTTAATAAAGGCCCAGCCTTTCCTTATAACTCAAAGCTTCTATTCTCAGCAACATCATGGTAAATCTCTTCTGAACTCTCTCCAGTTTGATGAAATCCTTCCTATAATTGGGTGACCAGAACTGGACACACTATTCCAGAAGAGGCCTCACCAACATCCAGTACAACTTCAATATGACTTCATAATTCCAATACTCAAAGGACTGAGCAATGAAGGCAAACATGCCAAACACTTTCTTAATCACCTTGTTTATATGTGACACAATCATCAAAAAATTATGTACCTGCATCCCTAGGTCCCACTGTTCTACAACGTTACCTAAAAGTTATGGTGAGGTTAAGAAAGTGGGTGCAATGGAAAATTAACAAAATTAACATTTACTCTGAAATCTGAAAGACAATGCTTTACTAAACTTTCTGACACTTTGCTGAAGTCTGCAGTCAAGGGACAGCTTGTCTCTGTGGAACTTTGTAAACATTCAACAAGAGAAAAATATAAGAACAGTATGTCCACAACAAGGGAATGAAAAGGATAACAACTCAAATCTTCACAGCTTTTGTACTTGAGAGCGTGATAAGAAACAATATAAAACAAGTATATGAATTATGCTCAGGGCCCTTGCACAAGGCCTTGTTGTCAAGTACAGGTTGCCCCTCTGCAATACAGAGGTTAAATTTAATAAAGCTCTTTTTGGTTGCTCTTGCTAATAATTGAGTCGAGTCCATTTAATTTCCACGACAGTGGGTAATCCATAAAAAGACACAAATAAAGGAATGCAGAGTTTCTTGAGAGAGGTGGAAATTGTAGGGCTGGAAAATATTTAAAAAAAGATAACAAAGGATAAAAATTTGGCTCATATCTTTTTCAAATCTCTCTTCTCTCACCTTAAACATGTGCCCCTTAGTCTGGAAATCCCCCATCCTGGGGAAAATCCTTGAAGGGATTTAGAAGCAAAGACAAGGATTTCAAATCGGAAGTTGTGGTTTACAAATTTCCAATTTGTGGATCAACAACCAGAGAATAAATAGATGACTATGAAGTGATTAGGTTTTAGGATACAGTTACCAGGGATGGATAAGCTGAAATTTACAGAGAAGGAGATACTCACTAAAAACACCTTCGAACTTTTAAAAGTGAAGGTTAAAAATACATTGGAATTATGAATCCCTTACAATGCAGAAAGATGCCATTCAGTCCATCATGTCTACAGCGATCTTTGAAAAATATTCCAAACTGATGCACCCCACCCCCATCCCTGTAGGTTTGCATTTACCCTGGCTATGCATCGCTGAATGGAATGGAGCAATTCAACATGGCCAATCCACCTAACCTTCACATTTTTGGACTGTGAGAGGAAACACACATAAACATTGAGAGAATGTGCAAACTCCACACAGATAGTCACCGAAGGTTGGTATCAAACCCAGGTCTGTGGTCCTATCAAGCAGCAGTGCTAACCACTGTGCCACCCAATTGATGAGTTTTTTGCAGTAGAGGGATTGAAAGGGTAATGGTGACAGGTGATGTTGCAGTGATGGAAGTAGATATGACAAATAGACAGTAGCCAGCGAGAGGGGGGATATTTGTTCTACGGCAGTTGGGTGTCAGTAAGTATAGCAGCGTTTCCTGTCTTGATCACGCAGTGAAAACTAGTGTCTCCCACAAGTGAAAACAACCTTTCTGCATCCATCCTGTCAAGTTCCCTAAGAATTATGTATGTTTCAATAAAGTTGCCTCTCACTCCTTTTTTATTGCAACAGTACAGGTCCTATCTACTCAAGACTCCCTTAATAAAACAGTCTATACCTGGTATCAGCCAAATGAACCTTCTTTGGATTGCCTTTGATGACAGTATATCTTTCTTTAGATAAGATGACCAAGACTGCTGTTATACCAAATAATATAGCTGGGATGTAAAAGGAGAAAATGGAACTCTTTCCTAGTGCGGAGAGAGATTCCAGCGTGAAGTGGATAAAGGAGAGATGCTGGAGGATAAAGACACCCTTAAGACCCACCTACAGAAGAGAATGGGAATAGCTGGCTAGGGAGTTCAGCTCCTGGAGACTGGACCTGAGGACTTCACAGCAGTGCATGAAGAGTCAAATGACTTGTTAAAGGTCATCAATATCACTGCATTTTCATATATAACATCCCCTAATTACTATCTGGCCAACTGCTCATGGTGTTCAATGCTCCACAATGCCATCACACATCCATCAACAATTTGACAATCTGGGAATGAATCGTATTTACATTCTCTATTTCATCCTCATATACTTAGCAATATCTCCAGTTGTTCAGCTATGTTGGGCTCATTGTCCAAAGACAGTTCTACACAATTGAAATTATAAACAGTGCATGGTGAAGCATTGAGGCATTACTGGACTAGAATCAGGTCAGGAATAAAGAGCGGTTCATTTTCCAGCTCACAAGAGAATTACAGAACTGACACATGCACAACATGATTTTGGATGAATTGACACGTCATCAAGGTAAGCTTCTGTCAGTGTCAAAAGGGATGGAGAGGTTTAGTTGCAAGTTAGCAGAGGTCATTATGCAAGTGCTGTTCTCTCGACACTCTCTGATTTAATGGTGTACGTTCACTGTCTCCATTCCTGTGGCTGTCTTTAAATGGTATAATGAAAGTCATATAATCATGATGATGTAACTGATGAGATAACTCTGACATCAATCACACAAAAGACACCAATCTACAATGAGCATATGAATAGAGTAGTCGTAGATACATCACTAGATAAGTGTATTTGAGATCTCAGTTTATACAGACATAAATAAAGACATGTTACAGTATATACAGAGCTGAGAGTCTTGCATAGAGATAAGAGAAAAGCAGTCTCAGCAACTGTTTGTATGCAGAAACCCATAGCCTGATGTAATCCAAACTGGTATCTCAATGTGCAGTCAGCAGTATTGGCATACAGCACAAAATAAAGAAGGATGGGCAAAATATCTACTTCTCTGCAATCCTGGAGGGAGTGCAGATAAACTCTCTTCACAACTTTACTGCAAAACTCCAAAAGGACTGATCGAGACTTTACAATAGCAGGAGTGCAAAATCATTGACACTTGATATCTGCCGATATCTGAAGACGTTGCCTTGAATTGTGTGGTCTCATACGATATTCTAACAACGCATTAGAGTTTTGTGGCATCAGGATAGGGCTCCTTCACAAACTACTAGTGCAGGTTGGGAATACTGGTAGGTGCAACCTTCACAACATGACACACTCTATATGGCACAGCAGAAACAACTAGTCCCACAGCATATCCCAGCAACTAAAAGCTGGGGCTATCAGAAACAGCTGTGCAGAGATGACCTCATCTGTAGTTTTTATTCTGCCTCTTTGGAACAACAACTACTCAGGATTTCACTACAACAACCCAGATCATTTAACAGGCAAGTTAAAAAAAAGTGAATTATATCAATACTTTGCTTAATACTTGATATTTTCAATTTTGATTATGAATTAGGTGACAAATCAATGCTCAATGGACAGTTTTGTTGGTTCTAAACTTGAGGCAGAGATTTTAAGGTGGTTTTCAAATTAAAAGATGAGTTAGACAAAGACAACAAGTGAAAATAGAACAAGTACAGGTTTAAAAAAAATAAGGCATATCTTTAAATTAACAGGTAGCAATGACTGTGTCTAATAATCTCTGGAAAGAAAACAGGTGTGTATGTGTGACATGATTGATTAAGAGTATGGCAATTCTACATTCAATTTAATGGATGTTCTCAGAGTGAATTTATTTGATTTGAGTCAAGGAGTGGGGGGAGCGGTTATATTGCTGAACAATTTTTACAATAAATCCAAACTATTGAAAAATAATATCCAATTATGTATACTGGAGAACCTTGTCAATCAATACATCTCCAGTACAACAAGAATAGTAACCATTTTGAAAAAAGAAACAAGGAAATGGTTTTAGGAAATGAAGTAAGACAAGTAGAGAGTGGTTAGGTAGAATATCATGGAGCCAACAGCAACTGTAAATAATTCCGTTTGCAATAATTATGGAAAGAGATTAGAAAATAGCCAAGAAAACATTCAAAATGAAGAGTAATCATTTTAGTGAATTCAGTGGCAAAAGTATCCTATAAATTATTTTGATTTATAAATAGGGATATTGAACAGAGAAGCATAGTGATTATATAAAAAATATACAAATCACTGATCAATCTCAACTGAAACACTGGAGACAGTTGTGGAAACCATGTGTCAGTTTGAGAAATGAAACAGACGTTAACCAGGATGTTACTAGTGATAAGGGATTTGAGTTATGACGAAAGGTTGAAAAAATTAACACAGGTCTCCTTGGAATGGAGAAAGTTGAAAGGTAACCAAATAGAGTGTTTCAAGATGATGAAAGAAAACGTATTCTCTTCAGCAAATGATCAATAAACAGCTACCATGGATTTAAAATAATTGAAAAAAGATCTAGAATGGAGATGATGAGAATTTCTCTTTCACTCTGAGTGGTCAGAATCTGAAACACTGTCTGAAAAGTGGCAGAAGCAGATTTCATAACTGATTTTAAAAAGAATTGGTCTGGCTCTTGAGGTTGGAGACTTTCCATGGCTATAGATAATAGGATTCATTACATTTGTATTTTCAAAGATCCACAACAGGCATGATGAGCTGCGTGAACTTTATCTGCGCAGTCATTCTCTGTACCTTTACTCAAACCTTATGATTCAACTGCAAACTGGCAGCCATTCAGTAATTTCAATGGTAATGAAATTCAAGAGAAATGTTGATATGTTATCCCATCTTGATAATATTTCAAAAAGGCAAATTCTACACCACATTCATAAAATCTATCTGTACAAAGACTCTATTGATTATTGGCCTGGTAAGAGACAGCCTAGAATTAGTGACAACTAGACACAGTGTGGTTCTTACCATTTAATGGGAGGCTCCATCAGACTGTCCAAGGAATATGAGGCTAACAAAGCTTTAAACAAAGTATTTTATGTCAGGTTTCTTCATGGCTTATACAAGCACAGTACAAGCAGCTAACAACAGACAGGTAACGTACTTCCAGTGTGTATGGAATTTAAAATGTCCCTTTGAATAAGTTTTTCAACTAGATGTCAGTAAAGATCTAATGTGTATGTAGCAGTAATAGATTTTGTGACAAAGAAACACCATTAATATTTGCGACACACAATTTATGAGTACAACAAGCAATTGCATGTTACATTTTCGAACTAAATGTACATTTGAGTCTTTAATTTAAACCAAGATGTATTGTTCTGAGTGAGCTCTTGTCTCACAGCTGTGACCAATGTGATCCCTATTGGTTGGATTGCTTTTTAATCAATCACATTGAAATTCTGAGAAGGGACTGAATTGATCTTCTTGCATTGTCACTCATCTTGTTTTCTGCTTCTTGCTTTAATTCATTGTGCTTAGAGCTGAGTTTTTGAAATAACCACAGAATTGATGTCTGTTCTTTCAGTATGAGTATTCTTCGTGCTACTCACATTTGAATAATACTGTATCACTGGCAACAATTGTTAAAACATGAGTTTTTATCTTCATGAGTTAACAGAAATTATTGCCCACACAACATAAAAATCGCAACATAGCATGTCAAAAACTGCATTGTTTCAGAAAGGGCAAATTTTTGCATGGACATGTCCTCTGCTAGAGCACACGTGAAAAGTATAATCCCTTCAGATGAGATATTCTAGTCCTTGAGCAGACAAGAAGAATGGGAGGTGGGGAATCTTAATTGGGTGAGTCAAAAATTCAGAATTGAATGGTGGGATAAACTTTTGCAATTAAGATCTTTGATCAGCCTTCCCTAATTGGCTTCTTGTGCAATCTGCATGCAATTGCATCTCATTCTAACCACAATTTGCTGGAATTAAATGCCTTGTCTCAACTGTGTTCTACCTAATTGAGAAATGATATGACTGCTTTTTAAGAGGTGTGTATCTGATGGTATTACCTTCTGGTCATGGGAGTAACTATTGTATATTTGTCCTGATAGGAATGCAGATTTAAATAAAAGTTGCAGTGAGTTGTGCTTTAATGTCTTGAAGTGTCAAAGAAGCAGCTTGGGAGGAGAGTCAGTGGGGCAAAGGTGAGGCTCTGTCAGTCTGGGGGTGGAAGACTGCAGATGCTGTAGGGTGGGTCATGGTTTTCTGACCTGCCCTATTTTGCTTTGTACAATGGCTGGAAAAGGAGGATCACTGAGATTTGGGTGTCCAAAGCATGACCCTTGCTTTGGAAAGTTAATGTGTGGAGTCTAATTTGTGGAATTGTGTGGCAGAGGCTTGCTCACAGCCATAACATAGTTTATGTGATACAGTGGGAATTGTATGGTCATGCGTAGGGATTATATGCTGTCATGAAAGGTTGGGGAATTCACAGAAGGTGAGACTGCAGGTGCCTTAGCGATCAGAGGTTAGAGGGTGGGAAGGTGCATTGGGATTTGAATAGTTAAGGGCTCTGGTAAAATAAGGAAGTAAGTGTCAATGAATGTGTGGAAACAGTTGGGAGCTTCTAGGGTGTCAAGGTTGACAGGGAGTACAAGGGGGTTTTATGAAAAATTTATGGAGCTAAGTAGATGACTGTTTAAGGCCAACAAGATGATGTTTAGAGTAAACATTCAATACACCAGCATGCAGAATGAAACTAAACTCACAGGTTACTGTTCCAAAGGAAAATCTCCTCGTGGGTGGATGGTATTTTTGGGTAGGCAGGGTTGAAGTCTTTTTTTTGGCCAAGTGAAGGGCACCCTACCGATTAGAAATCCAGTAGATGGAAACTCATGCTCTGTTGGGTTCTATTCCCAATGAAGTGACAGAGCTCCTAAACCCATGGCATCACATTCCAGGAAGGCAGGCAGCCACATTGCTATTTTGTGACATCTGAGGTGTGGGTATGACCATGAAGGAATAGAGAGAGATGCAATTCATAAGGTATTGGCAGAGGGCAACCATCTTGTTAGCTGAAAGTTGTCCAATCCCAGAAGAACCTTGTGTCAGACATAGGAGAGGATAAGAGGAGGTGGGAGTAGTTTGCTTGTAAGGCTGAAATGCCAGAGCAAGCTCAAAACTGTTCCGCTACAACCTTGCTGACAGGAAGCTGACTGTTGATCATGGGACAGGACACTCGCATGCATTCCGTCTCCATATGCCTGGTTGGTTCCTCACAAGAAGCTGTCTGCTGGGGTCACACTGGAAGAACCTCACTTTCTTTTATCCATTTATGGAATGGGAGCATCACTGGCTAGGCCATCCCTAATTATCCATTGTGGGTAGGCTTATTGGGTCGGAGGCCAGGGAAAGATCAAAGTAAGATTGAGGTTTAACAGAGGCAGATTTAATGGGAAAAGTTCAAAGCCAGTGATGACTGTCTGTATTAATATAATGTATTCATTGATCTCCTGAAACTACAGTACAGCAAAACTCTGCCTTTCTTCTTGCCATTGTGCACTGAGAAGGAAACCGTGTAGAACCATACAGAAGCAATGACAGCAGGCAGAGGTGGTATGTTAGTATGGGGTAGCATAACATTCAGGCAACCAGGGTCACAGTGAAGATAAGCGTTGGACGGAATCTAAATTGACCAGTCTTGACATACCCACACTCGCGTGCACTCTGTCTGCATGTGCCAGATAGCTCCCTGTGAGGAACCAATCTGCTGGGGTCACACTAGATGAACCTCACCTGTATTTATCCATTTATGGGATGAACGTACCTGAGAGAGACACAATGCAGAGGATGTCCCAATGGTTACCTCCTGCATATGGTGACTTTGGACCTGTGGCTGTGAGTTGATTGCATAACTCAAAGTTTGATGTGAGATAAATGGGTTCAGATTGAAGGAGCACTCTACTGGAGAAAAAGGGTGCTGTACCATTTGAAAGGACTTCACCTGACCTATGCAGGGTTCAGTGTATCAGTGAATGTATAACAAGGGAGAGAGTTTTAAATTTAGTTGGGGTCAAGTGTATTAGGAAGGATGGGATTACATGTGAAGAGATTTGTAAACTTAAAGATAAAGGAGAAGGTGTTGGTGCAGTATGGCAAAGTGATTGCTGATTCAAGAAGGCCGAGCAATAATAGTAATAGCACTATGTAACTAATCCAGAAGCCATTCTAATATTCTGTATTTGAAACCCCCTCAGCAGATGCTGGTATTTGAATTAAATGAAAATCTGGAACAAAAACCAGCATAGTGGTACCAATTGTCAGTTGTCAAAAAAGTTCTATCTAATACCCATTAAGGAAGAAAATTGCCATTCTTAACATCGTCTCGCCTACATCTGACTCCAGAGCCACAGTAATGTGGCTTAATCTTAATTGGCTTCTGTGTAATTAAAGTGGGCAATAAATACTGGCCTAGCCAGATTATCTCACATATGTATTGGAGATTTTAATATTCCAATAGATTGGACAAAGCAAATTGCAAATATAGTCCAGATTTTATACAGTTCAGAACAGTTTCTGTTAAAATAATGTTATGCAAAGAATCAGAGAGACAGTTATTTTAAACCAAATAAGAGTTGTACAATAGATTTAATTAATTACCTTATAGTGAAAGATCTTTCAGAGTGATAAGAAGAATATCTCATCTTTAGTTTCAGGGTGAGAAATTTGGACCTGACGGTCGTACACTAAATTTAAATAAAGGCAATAAAGAGTGGAATGATAGAGATAGGTCAAGTGACATGGGAAACTGTCAAATGCAAGATGGTGGAGAAGCATTGGCAGGCATTTGGCACTCCTGCAAAAAAGATTTCATTCAAAAATAAATATGTTACAATAAATATACTATCCAAAATAAAATGATGAAGTTAAGTCAAATTGAAAGTGATGATGTATAGTGATGTAAATTTGCGTAGTAGCATACAATATTAGGACAATCTTAGAAAGCTACAAAAGCAGTTTAAATATAAAAAAGGGGCAAACTTAGAAGCAGCAGAGACTAATATGAAACATAAAACAGAAAGTATAAGCTTCAATCGATTATATAAAAAGGAATAGAGTAGCTGAAGTAAGTGTTGGTCCATTAAGATAAAACTGGGAAATTAAAAACAGCAAAGAACTGTACAAGTATTTTCTAATTGTCTTCACAGGAATAAACACAGAAAGCAAGTTGAATATATTAGAAAATGAATAGGGAAAAAGAAGGGAAGAACTTAAAACGATCACAATCACTAGAGATTCACCTGCACTTCATCTAATCTGATTTATTGTATCCATTGCTCTACATTGGGAAGACCAAACACAGACTTGGGGATTGGTTCACAGAGCATCTGCACTCTACATGCACAAACGTGACCTTCCGGTTGTCATCTATTTTAATTACCCCTCCCATTCCCCTGATGACATGTCCATCCTTGGCCTCCTCCACTATCAGTGTGAGGCTAAACATAAACTGGAAGAGCAACACCTGATATTTCACCTGGGGAGTGAACAGCCCAATGTTCTCAATATTGACTTCACCAGCTTCAAAACCCCTCCACCTACAGCCTTATTCCATGTCCAGCGCTCCCCTCCTTTTTGCCTCCCTGACCTAACCTAACCTGTCCACTTCTCTGCTTCACTCTTCCTGCATCCACCTATCACCATCTCAACTATCCTTCCACCCCAACCCCAAACCCCTCCATCTATTTACTTCTGGGCTGCCCTCCCCCCTCTCCAGTACTGACAAATGGTTTCAGCCCGAAACGTTGTCTTTCCAGCCCTTTGGATGCTGTCTGACCTGTTGTGCTTTTCCAGCTTCACATCTATTGACTCTGGCTTCCAGCATCTGTAGTCCTTACTGTCTCCACATTTTCTCCCAAGTGCGCTCCAGGGAGTCGCAGTCACTTGCTCTCTGAAACTTGCGGGATAAGTGATCCCAGAATGACTGTTAAAAGGCATGAGTGGATGTATTAGGTGTAACCTTCCAAAATTTCTGGAAAAATCCCAGCAGATTGGAATACCATGAAAGGAACACTACTTTTCAAGAAAGGACAGAACAGAAAATAGGTAATTATAAATTAGTTAGCCTAATATCTGACATTGAAAATATTCCTCAAATCCATTATTTAGGAGGTTATAACGTAGTTATGAATAGTCAACCTGTTTTTTTGAAAGGGAAATTTTATTTGACAAATGTATTAGAGTTCTTTGAGAATGCAACAAACAGAGTTGATCTAGGAAAGCCAGTAGATGTATTTGGTTTGGTTTTCCAAAGACATTTAATGAGTTGCCACATCAAAATTGCTGTACAAGATAAAAACTCATGCTGTTGGGGAGTTTCTTCGTATGGATGGAGGATTGGCTAACTAATAAAAACGAGAGCTGGGGAAAAATGAATCTTTTTCAATTTGGCAAATAGATGAGGAACCAAATGTATTATGGACAAATACTGCTGATAACAAAACATCAATAGGTTAAGTGAATGGGTTAAAAAAAAAATAGTTGCAACATAAAGTGGGAAAATGTGACGTTATCCACTCTGGAAAAGCAAAATATTATTTTAATTGAGGAAGACTACAGAATGCTATAGTGAAGAGGGGTAAAGATGTCTTTGAACACAAATCATTAAAAGTTAACATGCAGGTACAGGCCATAATTAACAAGATAAATGGGGGTTTGGCCTTTATTGCAGGAGCTGGAGTAGAAAAATGGTTGCTGCAATTATATAGTACATTGGTAAAACTGTACCTATACTATGTACAGTTGGTTTTCTTACTTAAGGAGGGATATACTTATATTTCAAGCAGTTCAGAAAATGTTCACTAAGCAGATTCCTGGAAGATAGTGGTAATCTTATGAAGAAATGTTGAATAGGTTGAATTTATATTCATTGAAGTTTAGAAGAATGAGTTTTGAGGGCACATGACTGAGTAGATTCTGGGAGGATAGTTCCTCATTTGGAGGATATAGAAATGTAGTCACAGTTTAAAAGAAGGAATCTTCCAATTATTTCAGATGATGAAGAATTTATTTCCATAGAACTAGGCAGGCATCGAATCTACAAGGTAAAGTGCTTGGGGGTGAAGGTTAGTTAGAATCATAATCAGATCAATCGTCATTTATTGAATGGTGGAGTAGACACAAATGGCTGAAAGTTTTCTTCTTGAACAAGAATAAGCCAATGTGAATACAAATAAACTAATGACTTTCATATGTCACAGTACAATATAATCCTGTGCTCATCTAATGTTTAAATTTATGTATATTTTAGCAGGAGTCACTAGATAACAAATTGGAACAGGAAGCAAACTTTCAAATATCCAGGAATGATGAGATTAATTGTGGTTATTTCACCAGTGCACAGTTTAGATCAGTTAACTCAGACCAGAGATCAATAGTACTAAGCTATGGAGAGAGCTCTATTACTTTTATTCCTTATCAGTGCATGACTGTTGAAACCTTGGTGTCATTTATACTGATGTTATATCTCTTTTTCTTTGACCGCTATGACTTTAAGTGAGCAAGAAACTATGATACTCTTTCATCCTTTCTTTGTTTATGGTCAAGCTTCATTGCAGAAGAACATTTTCTCTCTAATTACATATTGACTTGACTGTAAAAGTGGAGAACATTTAAAATGAGCACATCTCTTTGCAACAGAAAATGAAAATAGAACGTCAACTTTCATCTTTTTTCTTCAGTTGGAAGAGAAAAGTTACCCATATTCTGAATCAATATGTATTGTACAATTCCCTGCTGTAACAAGAGCCAGATTCTTGCTAGTAAGCATAAAATATCATTATTCAATTGGTAGCTTGACAAGCTCTATACAGAATTAAACTTGTGCTGGTGGCATTAATCAATAACACCATCAAACAAGAGGCTGGACATGAATACTACATTATTTAAAATCTTCAAAAATAGTACATTTTAAAGATTATACTTAGATCTGGAGTAATTTGGCCAGATTCTTTAAAGGCCCTGAACATCATGGGCTATGACAGAAATTTAGAAAAATCACATGAGACATCAAGTGAGCCTTTCCTGACAACAAATGTGACAAATTGAAGATGTGGAGACAAGATTCTCACTAGTGAGCAGTGAGAGACCTATTAGGAGAGAACATTGATCGTAATCAAAGTATCACTTAAACCGGACTCATTATGAAGGGTGCCATCAGCCTGGTTACCTAGCAATTGCAGCTCTACTGGACCTCTAACTTGGATATCCAATATCAAAGTGTCAGTGCACTCTCCAGGGCAATGTCTGCACTCATTCCATGTTTATGGACACTAGCATCCATTTTATGCTAACCTTACCACATCATCATAGCACATCTTTAATTCACTGGCAGTACAGTACTGCACTGCAAAGCTACACTTTGGAGTGCACCAGCACCTTTCATTGGAATGCAAATGCATGAACACTTTGTGTCAGTAAGGACAGGTACCCAGGTTGCAAACATTACCAGGGTGAATCTCATAACTTCTTTCTTGTTCTCTTACCTCACTCACTTTGTGCTTACCTGTATACTCAAAATTTGGGGAGATGAGGGTCAGGGTCTCCGTCTCACTAGAGTCCAGAGAATGGGCCGCAGTCAGTTGGTAAGTCCAAATGACTTCTGGATAATCAGGTGGGGATCTGCATAAAGACCATTTTGGGATATGGTCAGTCATCATCGAGACATACAGCATGGAAATGGTCCAACCAGTCCGTTCTGAACATAATCCCAAACTAAACTAGTCCTACCTTTCTGGTCCTGGCCCATATCCCCTCAACCTTTCCTATTCACGTACTTATCCAAATGTAATCGTACCCACATCTAGCACTTGCTCAGAAGTCTTGAAATCCCCCATCTCTGGGAAAAGCCAACTACCATTAGCTCTATCTATACCCCTCATTCTTTTTAAACTTTTATGAGACTGCCTCTCAACCTTCTACACTCTGCCAAAAAAGTTCCAGCGTATCGAGCCTTTCTTTCTAACTCAAACATTCCATACCTGGCAACTTCCTGATAAATATCTTCTGAACTCTCTCCAGCTTAATAAAAGCCTTCCTATAACTGGGTGACCAGAACTGGACAAAGTATTCCAGAAGAGGCCTCACTAATGTCCTGTACAACCTTAATATGACTTCCCAACTCTTATACTCAAAGGACTGAGCAATGAAGGCTTTTAAGCCTGATACCACACTTAGCCTTAAACAAGATTCTGCACAACGGATACTTGTGGTGTCTAAAAGGCAATCTGCTAATATTCTTGTGAAAGGCTTTCTTCAATCAGCACCAACAGAGTGGATTATCTACCTGGGAATATCATTGTGATTAGTAGAACATGTGCAATAATAGAGCTTGCACTTCAGAGATCAATGTGGATTTGACCAGTTTCCTCAATTTCCCTCCCCCACCTTATCCCAGTCCTCCCTGCAACCACACAGGATTAACGTGGATTTGACCAGTTTCCTCATTCCCCTTCCCCCTCCCCCCCACCTTATCCCAGTCCCAAGCCTCCAACTCGGGACTGCCCTCTTGACTGTCCTACCTGCCCATCTTCCTTCCCACCTATTCACTCCACCCTCCTCTCTGACATGTTGCCTTCCTTCACCCACCCCACTTTCAACTACCTATCTCATTCCCAGCTACGTTCCCTTCAGCCCCACCCCCCCTCCCATTTATCTCTAAGCTCCCCCTTGACCTACAAGCCTTGTTCTTGATGAAGGGCTTATGCCTGAAATGCCAATTCTCCTGCTCCTTGGATGCTCCCTGACCTGCTGTGCTTTTCCAACACCACACTCTCGACTCTGATCTCCAGCATCTGCAGTCCTCACTTTATCCTAATGTGCTGGGTGGCACAGTGGTTAGCACTGCTGCCTCACAGCACCAGAGCTTCGGGTTCAATTCCTGCCTCAGGTGACTGACTGTGGAGTTCTCCCCGTGTCTGTGTGGGTTTCCTCCCACAGTCTGAAACCGTGCAGGTTAGGTGAATTGGCCATGCTAAATTGCCCATAGTGTTAGATGAAGGGGTAAATGTCGGGGAATGGGTCTGGGTGGGTTGCGGGTCGGTGTGGACTTGTTGGGCAAAAGGGCCTGTTTCCACACTCTAAGTAATCTGTAATGCTTCAGGTCGCTGAGAGTGCCAGGGTGCATGATTTGTGGTCAGTAATTATTTTGTATGTAATGTGATCCCTTCAGTGCTGTTTCAAATAGAGTATGAAGGAACAGAGCTGTTTACAAAAGCAGAGTGCCACTAAAGTATTACTGTAAGTATATTTGGAGCATTGGACAGAATCTGTGATTTGGTTATTATGATTCAGTACAATGTGAGGCTGGGAAGATTGTTCAGGAGATGAAATGGGAATATTGGACTGTCGGAATGAAGGATATCCACTTACATTGCTTTCTTTCATTTTCATTAAGTTTTCAACTGCAGTAGTTTCTGTCATTCTCATGAAGAAATTGAAAGCAATGGAAGTATATGGAAAAATCTTGCCTTTGTCTAGTAGGATTGCTTGCCTGCATGATGCAAGTATGTAGGTATTTTTAAGTGTACACTTTCATGTTGCTCAAGAAGATCTATTCATATAAAATTTAAGGAAGTTGTTACATTGTCAGACACTGACTAGCTATGAGAGTTCTGCCACTGTTCCTTTAATGGACATTTGTAATCTCTTTGTTAGTGTTTCTTCAAATTTTGCATCGTACAATTACCCAGGTGACTCAAGTAAGTTAATTCATTTGGCTGCTTTCATCTGGAAGCTTCTAACATATCTCCTGATGGGGAAATCTCCTCAGCAGCACAGAGAACATCCTCTTTTGTCAAATCAAGAAGGAGTCAGAGCTTGTGATTTCAAATAAACCTGTTAGACTGTAAGCAGGTGTCTGTGACTTTGGAATTTGTCCACCGCAGTCCAATACTGGCATCCTTTGGCTTTTTATTTGTCTTTCATGTATTCATTGAAATTCCAAGTTGAATATAAACAATAAACATTTAAGAGTTGTTAAAGTAAATAGAAACATAAAATGGTAAAACTTAATGTGGCTACTAGTTTAATACCTATTTTACACTTCGACAGAAAGTAACAAAGGGTATAAATTTGATTCACATAAAATAATTCTCTCACAGCAATGAGGCCATCATTTAACTCATCTGAGTTTGCACCTCAAGTGGTGATTATTATACAAATCATTTTGAAATCAGAAAACTGAGTGCTTCATAGCTGAGATTCAGAGAGGTTTTTTAAAAAAATGTAAACTAAATTAGAAATAACTATAATTTAGCAGGACTGGCAGCAACTGTGGAGAGAAAAAGTATTAATCTTTCAAATCTAATATGACTGTTCATCAGAACTAAGGGGACTGACACCTCCATCCGCCATGACCAGGGCCTCCAAGCCCTCCGTTTCTTCCTCTCCCAACGTCCCCAACAGTACCCTTCCACCAACACTCTCATTCGTTTGGCTGAACTGGTCCTCACCCTTCACAATTTCTCCTTTGAATCCTCCCACTTCCTCCAGACCAAAGGGGTAGCCATGGGCACCCGTATGGGCCCCAGCTATGCCTGTCTCTTTGCTGGTTAAGTAGAACAGTCCATCTTCCGTAATTACACCGGCACCACTCCCCACCTCTTCCTCCGCTACATTGATGACTGCATTGACATCACCTCATGCTCCCGCGAGGAGGTTGAGCAATTCATCAATTTCACCAACACATTCCACCCTGACCTTAAATTTACCTGGACCATCTCTGACACCTCCATCCCATTCCTGGACCTCTCCATCTCTATTAATGATGACCGACTTGACACCGACATTTTTTACAAACTCACCGACTCCCACAGCTACCTGGATTACACCTCTTCCCACCCAAAATGCCAAAAAATGCCATCCCGTATTCCCAATTCTTCCGCCTCCGCTGAATCTGCTCCCCGGAGGACCAATTCCACCACAGAACACACCAGATGGTCTCCTTCTTTAGAGATCGCAATTTCCCTTCCCACGTCATTAAAGATGCCTTCCAACGCATCTCATCCACATCCTGCACCTCTACCCTCAGACCCCACCCCTCCAACTGTAACAAGGACAGAACCCCTTGGTGCTCACCTTCCACCCTACCAACCTTCGCATAAACCAAATCATCCGACGATATTTCCGCCACCTCCAAACGGACCCCACCACCAGGGATATATTTCCCTCCTCACACCTTTCTGCCTTCCACAAAGACCATTCCCTCCGTAACTACCTGGTCAGGTCCATGCCCCCCCTACAACCCACCCTCCCTTCCTGGCACCCTCCCCTGCCACCGTAGAAATTGCAAAACCTGCACCCACACCTCCTCCCTTACCAAAGGAGCCTTCCACATCAAACAAAGTTTTACCTGCACATCCACCAATATCATTTATTGTGGTCTCCTCCATACTTGGAAGACTAGACGCCTCCTAGTAGACCGCTTTAGGGAACATCTCTGGGACATCCGCACCAATCAACCACACTGCCCTGTCGCCCAACATTTCAACTCCCCCTCCCACTCAGCCGAGGACATGAAGGTCCTGGGCCTCGTTCACCGCTGCTCCCTCACCACCCGAGGCCTGGAGGGAGAACGCCTCATCTTCCGCCTCGGAACACTTCAATCACAGGGCATCAATGTGGACTTCACCAGTTTCCTCATTTCCTCTTCTCTCACCTCACCGCAGTTCCAAACTTCCAGCTCAGCACTACCCTCATGACCTGTCCTACCTGCCTCTCTTCCTTTCCACCTATCCACTCCACCCTCCTCTTTGACCTACTACCTCCATCCCTACCCCCATTCACCTATTGTACTCTATGCTACTTTGTCCCCACCCCCACACTCCTCTCATTTACCTCTCCACCCTGCAGGCACTCTGCCTCTATTCCTGATGAAGGGCTTTTGCCCGAAACGTCGATTTTCCTGTTCCTCGAATGCTGCCCTGAACTGCTGTGTTTTTCCAGCACCACTCCAATCTAGAATCTGGTTTCCAGCATCTGCAATCCTTGTTTTTACCCCATTGTGATGGATTTTGTGCAGTAGAAGATGGGAGAAGGAGAATCAAGTGGAATATATGTTGAAAGTGCTCTGACACAAAGGGTAAGATGAATGCAAGTGGAAGTAGAGAAATGATATGAATGAAGAGTTAGTGTTAATGGCATGAAATAGGTCATTCTACTGAAAGTAAACCCAGGCAATTCAGATACTGGAATGGGTCATTGGTGCAATCAAAATGGAGGACAGAGTTCATAGTCTGAAGTTGTTGAACTTAATGTTGTGTTTTAAAGGCTATAAATTACCTAAGCAGAAAATGAGGTGCTGTTCCTCATGAAATGACTGAAGTCTGATAATTGCAATGTACCAATTAGCTTTGGTATTTATTTCTAACATTTTGTGAAGTCATATTATTACTGTAATATTGATTTTATATCTGCAGTCTTTTTCCAAACTAGGGCAAAGTAGAGATGCACAGAACCACACTTGACCTGTGTTACCCTCCATACTAATGTGACTCATAAATGCACACTGGAAATGGAAAATGGCTGAGACCACAGCCAGAGCTGTGCTTTTTTTCTATGACAGCTCACGAATCCTATTGAGAGTGATGTGAGGCCTTTCAAGGGCAATTACACTAATCATAATATAGGTTGAGGTAATTTCTATTCACAGTACCTAGCATGTGGATTGCAAGCAATGTTCAATTCTGTGGAATACAAATCCTGGTGTCAAGTGATCCTAACCATGTCATTGGTTACTACAGACTGAAGATAGTCATCCCTGTGAAACAGATTTAATCATAGGCAATCTTAAAATTGTTAGTTGTGGGTCAAAGGTATTAAGATAATCTGAGGTCTAGTGGGCTGCACAGGGGCACAGAAATGATTCCCTCTTGCCTTGGACTGTAAGTATTTACCAACATGTTCTAACATGCACTTACTGCCTTGCTTTACTGCTGTCAGGACGAGAGGTCAAATAATTCCATTTCACTTGTAATGTTTTACGATACTAGCATAACATGGTTTGTGTGGCTTTCATCAGGTTAAGGACCCCTTGTGAAAGGTCCACATGCAGGCATTTTGTAGTCCTCCTTTATGAAGTCACCTATGTCCTACTGTTTGGAGGAGCTCACTGAACCATAATTGTGAATAATGTACCATGCTGACGGCTAACGTGACTAAGAGACTTCTGTTTCTGATATTCCCATGGCCAACGCATCCAGCCACAGCAGAGCTTATCATCATTGCTCTGTGATGCTACAAAGGCGTAGAGAAATGGAGGAGAAACTGATGCACTAGCAGATGAGAGCTAGGTGCATTGATTACTCATTAACAGCAAATTGATAGATGTTTGAAAGGCAAGCAGTCCTGCCTGTTTCCAGATTTAATGACAACTTCTGTTTGGATGATTTTGTTAACTCATTTTACTGATGCTGAATGAAAGTGAATATTTTCAACCATTTAAAAGCTTTCCAGTATGTTTTGGTCTCATATTGAGCAATGTTAATATGTTGAGATAACGGCATTGGGAAAAGAGTAGCACTCTCTGCGAGACAGTTCTAAGACCTGATTAAGCTAGCTGTACAACTTAGCTCTTAAGTAACAATTGATTTCTGACTGTGCACTTTCATTTGCAATGAAGTGCAGCCATGCCACAGATGCTCGCTTAAAAGCGTTTGTTTTTTGTTCACTTCCTGGTGAGCAACAGCTGGGCTTGTAACACTTGACTGAGTGAAAGCCTGGGCTTTAAAGATGCACCAGGGATCCAAGGAGGTCCAGACTGTGGTAAGTACTTCCACTTGTGGAGGGGAGATGTGACAAGGGGGTGCTACAGGGTCATAGTGCACAGTTAATGAAGTGAGAGTAGAACATAACCTGAGAAATCTAGTGTGGTTCACAGAAAGAAGTCCTCCATGAAACTCAAGAAAACTGATACTCAGCTGATTTCTGATAAAAATCCGCCCGAGCAACAACTTATGCTTATTTAATAATGAATTATGGCTTGAAGGTTAAACCCTATAACAATGAGCTCCTGACAGCGATGAAGTGCTAGGTGTTGTATTGAGGTGATACAATTTTGAGTGGAGCAAAGGCAGATGTGCACATTACAAATTGGTTGGTGCACAATTCAAATTTGCTCAAGGTCAAGCAACATCGTAACACTTCGGCTTTGTCACTTTTGAAAATCAAAATGAAAACGGAAAGCATCACAAATATATTGATTTATCATCTCTGTTCTCTGCCTGAAAATACTAACCAGTTTAATGTAAGAAAAAATTGAAACAGCATGCAAATTTGAGAATGCTTTAGAGGGATCAAAAGCATCACATATAACTGATTGACAGTGGCAAAGCCAAACTAAAATCAATTGGTTTTGTTTTATCATTTCCAAATTTGAAGATATTGATCAACAATTTACTTGAATTATCACGTTTACAGTCGACAATACCTTTTAAAATATTAATTTGAAAGCAGTAAGTGATTTTTGTTCTTGTAAAGATTATTCTGCATACCTGTTATTGCTATAAATGGAAGACTTGCAGAACTGTTGACAAAGCACTGCAAAGGTATGGACTATCCTAAGGCTCTTATGTTCAATTTCTGGAAGACAAGTGAGAAAACCTATGCAGAAATTCAAATTCAGTGGTCAAGTTTCCTTGAATTAATTTTGCTGTTAATTCAGACAAGTATGCCTGCAGGGGGTGCTACGTGCTGCATTGTGAATAGGTTTTGTATACAATCTTATTTATGCTCTGATGTGAAAACTGAAAGTGCAAACAGTGGAATTACCTGGAAACTTGTTTGCAGCCTTTCAACTGCTAGTTTGACTTCACTATTTTGCAGCAGATTATCAATGGAAACAGTAAAGATGAACAGTGTTTGATCTTTCAATTTGCTCTGGAGTGACATATTTGCACCACATGCGAATAGTTTGATTGTACTTGTTCAGGACCATGGCTCCACAGATATCATCTGGACCTGGGAGCAACAGGGTTTGCTATCTAGACAGAGAGTGTGAGTAATGTGATATTTGCACTCTTGAGAGTGGACAGTAACAGGTTTTATTGCATGTAGCTATATACGGAGAAGATTAAAAGAGGGCATCCTATTTGGAGTCCTATAGACTCAGACTAGGCAGGATGGTGGCTCAGTGGTTAGCACTGCTGCCTCACAACCCCAGCGACCCTGGTTTGATCCTGGCCTCAGGGGACTGTATGTGTGGAGTTTGCACATTCTCTCAGTGCCTGTGTGTGTTTTCCTCAAGGTGCTCTGGTTTTCTCCCACAGTTCAAATATGGAGAAGTTGGGTGGATTGGCCATGCTAATTTGCTCATGGTATCCAGGAATTGCAGGCTAGGTGGATTAGACACAGGAATTGCAGGGTTGCAGGGAGAGGGTAGGTGGTGCATCTGGGTAGGCTGCTCTTTAGAAGGTCAGGGTGGACTCGATGGACTGAATGACCTACTTTCACACTGTAGGGATTCTATGACTCTAGTTCAAGGAAATATCACTATGACACAGCTTCATTTCTATTTGCTCAGTAATCATACCCAGGGCATATTCTGCATTGGTGACCTTGAAATATGTTTCACTTTCTTTCTTACAAAGAATATCACCAACTGCGAATTCTTCTCCAAGCCACTCACAATCCTGAGATGGAAATACACCATCATTTCTCCAATATCACTGGATCAAAATCCTGGACCTCCCTCCAAAATGGCCTTGTGGGTCAACCCACACTAAATGAACTGAAGTAGCTCAAGGTGGCAGCTCATTGCCACCTTCTCAAGGTCTAATAGGAATGGGCAATAAATGCTGCCCCTGCCAGGAATGCCTTGAACTCATGGATGAATAAAGATAAAAAATTTAATAAAAACACTTTCATAAATAATTCTTCATACTGCTGGGCAAGGCTGACTTGAACTCTTGTTTTGCAGTATGGCTACTCAGCAATTCTCACAATTACTTCTTTACACAGCCTTCTTACATTTTCCAGACTTATACTCCCACATCACTAATTCTTAAACTTGAATGCATTAAAAAGTGCTGAAGTCTTCTTACTCAATTCTTTCAATTGCTAATGCTAATGATTAATATTTTCTTGTGGCTTTAACATTCAAGTTCCTCAATGAACAGGCAATGAGAATTGAGATAATCTGTAACTCGAGGAAAGGCTGTGCAATAATTGAACACTGGAATTTCTACAGATAAGTCAGTGAATCATTTTCACAAGTTCAGACACCACATGGGTAATTTAGAATAACAGATATAGATTTGTGTTAGACTTTATTTAATCTCCACAATCTCTAAAGAGAATTAAGGAAAGAATCCTGCAACAAGTACAAAGTTTTAATCCTTGTGAACCTAAGAATTTCCACTATATTGAGATAGTTTAATGTGGGTATTAAAGTGAACCTGCATGTTGTGCTTCTGCCTGTTGAGATTTGAAGCAGTTTAACACCTCTGTTAAGACATATTCAGAAGTAATACTTTCAAGGATTCTCATAAATGCAGCTTTTTAAAATTAATGCTGTGCTTTCCAAATTGTAACAACCTAAATATACTCTCAATCGTGATTTCTATTAATCTTGAAACTACAACAGAAAACAATTTATATTTGTTACCAGTTACAGAACACTTGCAGAGCAATTTTAATATTACTTTTTGAACAGGTAATTCTTTGATTTATTCAGCATGGATTTTGCATAGCAGCAATCCTGTTAAACTTTGAACTATTTGAACATCTTACGAGCTTTACAATGAAATAAATTATCATTATTTTACAACGACACTGACAGATTTGGACCAAAAACTGTTTTCCATTCCTGTTTGCCTTGTCTCAGTGACCTGCACTCAAGGACCACTATCCTGTTGTTTGTGACATAGGATCCAGTGATGATACAAGGCATTGAATGGGTGTCAGACTGAGAGCAGTCTGTGACTCCCTTGTGGTACTGCCATTCAACTGAGCTGCCAGCTTCTCATTAGCCAGCTAATCGGAAGGTGGGACCTCCATGTCTGGGATAATTCTATACAAGGTCATTGTTTTTTCAGTAAATGCTTGAAACTAAAAGAGGCAATGCAGGGCTCCTGCCAACTCCCCAGCCAAAGGTGAGATCCCTGTTACTGTGATTAAATAATGCCCCATGTTTTCACTATGAACAGTGCTTTGTAATATTCTAAACGAGTGCAGTAGTACAATATTTATTAATTCCCGATATAATGCAAAATTTGTAAATGCTTTCTCTGCTGTGTGTCATGGTAAATAGATTTGAAGATCCCATCCTTCTTATAAAGTCTATACTATAACTAAATTGGGGTTTCTGTCTTGTTTTGAATAGTAACAGACTGTGTGACTGAAACTGATGTGTTTTGGTCTAAGTGAGCGTCATGTCAAGTTGTGTGAACCAATTTTCACCATGAGGCCCAATAGAATTTCTTGCTGCATCTTAAAAAACTTGATTGATTACATATAACACCTGGGCCTGTGGCATCTCTCACTTCCACTTTCCACCCAATCCAACCATAGAGCATTTTGCCTCAGGGGATATCCCAGAAAGAACCAGCATTCCTTGCATCTGCACAATCTTTAAAAGCCTGTTGTGCATCTGGACAAGAACAGTCAGTTCTGAGTTGTCCTGCATGATTCCTGACACATGCCCTCAACTTGGCATGGGTTAATTGTTGCTTTGCTGGCAGGGTTATTAAGGTTCTGTTGGATGGGGTGGTGCAGACAGACGATATCCACTTACCCAAAACCAGCAGTGGAGGACACAACACTCGACCATGCCAAGTTTTCCAACTTTGCCACCTGTGTTGCAGCATTCTGGATTTCATGTGATATAAATCCCAAAGAGAAAGTGCAAACAATATGTAGGGAATAATCTCTCTTCTCAGAACTCACAAGGCAGACAGAGTGACAGATTTGATTATTTTGGGTTGGCAAGAGATCAGATTTTATGAAGGGATTATATAACCATCATAGTTTTTATAGCTTTTGTGTTCATTCATGAGTTGTGGGTATTGTTCGCTAGGTCAGCATTTATTGCCCATTCCTACTTGCCCCTGAGAATGTGGTGGTGAGCTGGCATTTCGTAGCACTGCAGTTTAGTTTGGTAAAGGTAGACCCACAATGATCACAGAGAAAGTTTCAGAATTGTTTTACCCTGTGACAATGAATGAATGATGATATATTTATCTAGTCAGGTTGGTGAAGAGCTTGGAGGCGAACCTGCAGGTCATTGTGTTCTTACATCCCTGTTGCCCTTGCCTTTTCAGATGCTGTTACCACAGCTATAAACCAATATTTGGAAACATGCCTGAGCCTGAATCATGAGGAATCATTTAACTGCATTTAAAGATTTCCTATAACACCGGCCTCTGTGTTCTCCAGGTCCTTATCTCGGCCAGCTGAGTATTTTAGTTTTGCTTGCTTCAACCAGTGCTCTTCAGAAGGTTGACCTCTAGAGTTCGTTGTCATCAGTGACCATCTCCCACTTGTCACTATCAAGGTTTATCTTCATATATCACTTGAAGATGTCGCAACAAGGTAACAGGAATTAAAAGGATGACCCAACAGCAGTGGCTAAAACATTTTTTTGAAGGGACCAACAAAATCATACTGTTGCATACACAAATGTAAAATCCAGGCACCAATTGTGCATCAAACTGTTCTTTGTAGTTCACTAACTAGTGATCCTACGTGATGCTCCATCTCTGCCAGTAGCTGGAGCCAAGCTACTGACAGGCTGCTCTAAGTTTTGAGAATAAATTAGCACTGTCTTCTGGCTGCCTGAGGCCTGGAATCTCAAAGATGTGGGTGTGAAATTTTCAGCAGTGATTAGTGCGTGAGCATGAGAGAGAAGATATGAACTTTAGGCATGAATCCTAAATATTAGAGAATGGTGATGGGTGAGTAATGGGAATGGGTTACATAGAAAGTGTGCAATCTTATGATATGGCATTTGATGATGAATCATTGATCTTGATCAATTGTATGATGTCATTGAACTTTTCCAGCACTCTCACTGGTCTTCAGGATTAAGCTCGGTGGCTATCTATTACAATTAGCTTTGAGATGCTTGTCAAGAAATGTCCTATTCCAAGGCAGAAAGATGTGTTCTCCTCTTCTCTCCACCTCTATCACTCTGTCATGCTTTAAAACTGCATTAACAAGTCTTTATCTCTCTCTTTATCCTTCTGTTCCATGTATCAGTGTCTTCATTCTCACAAAGTTTCACTTGGCCGCTTTCAGATTCAGACAGGATTTGGATATCATATCGCAATCTTCAAATTTCACATTTCCCTGCACAAGCATCACCAGGCAAGCCAAGTATTCACAGCACTTCATGTTACCTTATTTCAGCTTTTCAGTCTCTGCATTCTCTTTCTCATTTATGTTTAATTTACTGTCACTTCTCCTCCAGGAATGCAACCTTTAAAAAAGTATTGCTTCTTTATCTGACAGGACTTTTATCTGCTTCTTCCATCTTGTTTCGAGTTCCCTGTTTGTGTTTGTCCATGTATGTGTTCTGATGAAAGATGACAGTCCTGAAATGATAACTGTTTTGTATCCATTAATGCCTGAGGTTTTGTGCAAAACAATATTCCTGAAGTTGTTCATGCTTTTGTTATATTGGCTACACACATTCTTCTGATGTCATACACAATCTATGGGAAGAGACAAGAAACCCGACTATATGTTTCAGAAGAAGCAAATATATCTGCAATAGCTCTTGAACATCCTGGTAAATATGCCTGACCAAATGTAGCTTTACTTTTTGCTATCATGCAATAGACCTTAGTGTTATCCAAGACTGGTGACTCTTCTGTAGGTATTCTACAGAGGTTTATCCACTACTTTTTAATAACAAGATAGGCTCAAGACAAAGTAAAGACGATGAAGTGTTGGTGGAAGTGAGCTACCTGAAACAGTCATTATTCAGCATCTCATAGTGGTAGAAGTGCAAAATGCCAATAAAATACCAGCAATAGTTTAATGACACAGCAGTGAACCCCTTTGTTGATTAAACCAAACACCCAGAAAAACTCATATCGTCTCAATCTGTTAAAATATGAGGGACAGAGAACTCCCAAATTCCACTATTTAAAGAAAATAACATCAATTTATTTTTTAAACTCTAAAAGTGAACATTGAACAGCAACTGCTCACAACTCTACGACTCCTTTTTCTTTACTGCTCATTACCTGCCTCCAACTCTACAACAATATGCTGTTCCAATAAAGCACTTATTAAAATTACATCAATTTACTTTGAAAACCACATAGCCGCTGTCATCTTTGGTGTCAGTCTTCTTCCAGATGAGGATTTCCTGGAGTCATCTTCTTTCTTTTTACTGTGAATATGTTTCATATGTAAAGGTACCTTTTTGATAGAGAGTGTTTCCTAATTTGTTTGGATCTGTCTTGATGGCAGTTGCTCAGTCTTCAATTTTCAAAATGCCCACGTTTTTACATTTCCAACATCAGATTATCTCATTGGTTCAAGTTTGGCAAAAACAAATTCAAACTTGATTGTGTTTTAGTATTCTGGGGCATAGTTTAGACTGGTTAAATTTGAATTCTCCAAACAGCAAACAAAACTCAGGTATCCATTCCACAGCCAAATGTTACATATTTTCAATTTTCCAGACCACTCTGGGACTGCCATCTAGTCATATGTACAGGTGCTTGTAAACTCTCAGTTCCGAACAACATTCACTCTCTTAAAGGTACAGCACACACCTTCAACTTCATAAAAGTAGTCATCTGGGAACGTATCACAGACCTGCCAATGATTTTCAGATTTTATTTTGGTATGCAACAGCATTACACTTTTGATTATCATTAAGAGGTTCAGGCTGGCTTGAACAGTCTATCTGGGTTCTAGGTATATTTCAAGGTTTTGAGTTGTACATATTATTGGAGTAATAAACTTATTCAGACGAGGCCCGAGGACACTTCATACAAGGTTTGTATAAAATGGTGTGGCTATAGCATTGGCAAGTTGGCAATCTCAATTTTAACTGCACAAAATGTAATTTTAATAAGTGCTTTATTGGAACAGCATATTGTTGTAGAGTAGGAGGCAGTTAATAAGCAGTTAAGAAAAAGGGGTCGTAGAGTTGTGAGCAGGTGCTGTTCAATGTTCACTTTTAGAGTTTGTGGGCGGCGTGGTGGCACAGTGGTTAGCACTGCTGCCTCACAGTGCCAGGAATGGGTCTGGGTGGGTTGCGCTTCGGCGGGTCGGTGTGGACTGGTTGGGCCAAAGGGCCTGTTTCCACAGGGTAAAGTAATCAAATTTAATCTAAAAAATCCATTAAAAGATGCTCTAATATACCCTCATGAAAATATCTAAGGGTTTAACATTCCCCTGAATTAGTCCATCCTGATTGCTAATGCATAATTCAACAAATGGATTAGACACACAAACATTTAGAATCGTGTTAACAAAATGTCACAGCATATCTGCCAACTGAGAGAAAAGTTCAAATTAGAATATGACCTTTTACCTGGGAGAACTGTGCTCAAATCAAATTCAAGCAGACAAGTTGCAATTGTCTTTGTCGCTACTTTATGCAAAAATAAATGAAATGAGTCATTCAAACATTAGGATCGAATGAGTTCCAAAGAGATCACAGGTCAACACATGTTGGAAATCCAAATTTCATCAGCATAGGTGCTCAATAGCTAAGCTAAACATACATTAGAGGGAATTCTGTCTGTAATTTGTACTGAAATTGTGAAAGTCTTTTTGCAAGCACTTACAATTTTTTTCACAAAGGTCAAATAGAGGAAACCTACAACCATTGTTGAATCATATTATTTCATACTCTGTATAAGCCATGCTATAAACTATAATGTCTAGTGTTGATTCTGACTGAAAAGTGTAATGAATCTCTTCACAGGTTTACTAAATATTTAGTGAGGGTGCAGATAACCATTTTGCCATTGCAACATGGCTACAAACTTAATTAAAGTTCGGAGGTTCACAGATTAACAAACGGCAGTCAAATTTGGATGATTGCTTTAGAGTATCTGTTCATTGAAGTAATCCTCATGCCAAACATACAATCAAATTACTCTTAAAAAGACATCAGTGAAAATCTGTTTTTTGTTTGTGCATGCTACTTTAAAAAACATAAAACTGCAGCCACTTTACAGGATAATATTTCTCTCGTTGGTCATTTAATCATATAAGGCACAAGCACTTCTGTATTGTAGTCATGCCAAAATGTTGGTTAAAATTGTAGGCAAAAGTAATAGCTAATCTTGAAGATTTTCAAAACTATTAGTTTGATGAAGGAATTACTTGCAAACTCCTGATAATGGCAGACATTTGTGATAGATTGTGAATTTTATACCATAATTTGCAAGGGATTATTCCGTTAAAATAGTTCAAAGTGTAGTAAATACTTCTCCTGACTTTGAAATATTAATATTTCAATTGTTTATGAATTTAAAATCAGCTTGTTTGTGCATAGTGTGAATAAACAGATGATTGCAGCTTTCACTTCCAATTTTTTTGAGTGGTGTCATTTGTGTTATGTTTAATTCTAATAAACCTAATCAGGAGAAAATTAAATTTTGATTCAATAAGAAAATACAATACATGATCAGATTGTATATACTGGGTAAGAACATAATATAGACCAAGACCAATGTAAAGGCTTTCCTCAGATTAGTATCATGTTTTTCAGGTTTGAAAATGTGCATTATAAAATGTGACCATTTCCAATTCCTTTTACTCATTATTTCTCATTTCACTCAATAAATTTCCAATGTCACCTTTAGCAGTCAGCTGAATACAAATGTACACCTGTAAGCTGGAACTGAATCAAACTACATCCTGAAAGTTTATAAGAGTGTGTTATCATCTAATGAGGCAATGGCAAATGAATTGTGCAAAATAGACTTTACATGTCATTGTGAGGTACATTATAGGATTATATTTTCATATAATAATCAAAAATGCATATAACAAAATAGCATTCAAAATCTGGGGAGGTCTTGTGGCATAGTGATGGCATTCATTTCCTATGAGTTAGGAGCTACGGTTTGCCAGCTGACCTTAGGATTTGATGGCCATGGAATAATATGACCAAACCGATTGGTTATGAATCTGCAAATCCCTCTGATATACCTACATAGATGATAAGAGTAGGAGAGTTTTCTGGTCAGTCTTAACTGAGTTTCATGGGTACATTGCAACAGCCTCCCCATTTGAAAAGCCTCCAAATGAAGGTTCTTGTCTTGAGCAAGCATCATCCTTGTTCCAAGGGACTGCTATACACACAAATGGAATGGATGTTGCAGAGAAGTACTCTAGAATTGAATAGATAGATTGATAATATGAACTGCGTGAACGATGGGTATCCGATGGATATCCTCAAAGTGCTCATTGGTGAAGCTCATTGAAACCAGGCTGGTGTAACATCAGTAGTGATCTTCAAAAAACTCAGACTGGGAAAGTTGAGGAGTAGTGGTTGTACAAAAAGAGTAACCTTATGACCTGGCATATCTTCCACTTCACCATTAATATCAAGCCAGGAAATCAACACTGATACAAGAAGAATACACAGGATGGCAGGCCAGGTAAAGCAACAGGCACACCTAAAATTGAGGTGTCAACCTGGAGGATGCTACAAAACAGGGCTGCTGGAAGCAGTATGCGATAAACATGGTAATAGATATAGTTACACAATCAATGAATGAAATATAAACTCTGGAGTTCTGGAACATTGAGCACGTCAGCATAAATGATGAGGTAGAAGTACTTACAACCATTTTTAACAAGAAATACAGAGTGAATGATCCATCTCAGCCTCCTTCTAAGGTCACAAGTATCATAGATGCCAGTCTTCAGGCAATTCAATTCACTCCACATGATTTCAAGAAACAACTGGAGTCTTGACAACATTCTGACAAAACTGAAAACTTGAGCTCCAGACCTTGCTTGCCTCTAGAAACCTGTTCCAGTATAACTACAACACTAGCATATACCTGACAATGTGGGGAAATGCCCAGGTATGCCCTTTACACAATAAATAGGGCAAATCTAACTCAGCCAGTTTCAACACTCAGTCACGATGGATGGTGTCATCAACAGTGCTATCATTGCTTTGCAATAACCTGCTCACTGATGCTCAGTTTGGGTTCTGCTAGGGCAGTTCAACTTCTGACCACATTATGGTTTTAGTTCAAATGTGGACAAATGATGTGTATCCTAGTGGTGAGTTGATAGCGACTGCCATTGAAATCATGTCTCATTTGATTGGCATCAAGAAGATCAAGCAAAACTTGAGTCAATGGGAATTGGGGAAAACACTCCTTTAATTCAAATCTTTCCTGGTGCAAAGGATATAATTATTCTTGCTGAAGGTCAACCATCTCAACTCCAGGACATCTCTCCATGAGTTTCTCAGGATACTGACCTGGGCCAAACCATCTTGAGCTATTTCATCATTTACCTTCCCTCCAACATAAGGTCAGAAGTGGGGATACTTTTGAATGACTACACAATGTTTAGCACCATTCGTGACCCTTCAGATACTAAAATAGCCCACATCCAAATGCAATAAGACCTGGACAATATCCAGGTAAAAATTACGTCAGATAAGAGTCAAACAATAGTCATTAATCCCCTGCTATCAACACCCTGGGGGTTACTATTGAACTGGAATAGCTGTATAAATGCAGTGGATGCTGAACAGATGGAAGCTAAGAATCCTGAGGTGAGTAAATCATCTCCTGTCTACCCAAAGCCTGTTCGTTTATGTTTGACAGGCTGAGATACCAAGAGAAAAAAAATAATTGTTTTTATTTTGAGAGCATATTCTTGTGACTACATCCCTTGAATAATGAAACATGTTTGGGAGAGTCCCCCGTAGTGAACATTTTGCTACAAGCATTGCTAAGTGATATAGTGGAAGCGATAAACCTTTTGGGCTAAAGCTCACACTTTCTTAGTTAAATCCAAGTTACATCAAGTTTTTTGGAGGTTTGGCAGTAATTCTGACTTTCTTACAAATATGCAAGATAAGTATGTTGTGAGCAGGCACGTAGGCTTAAGCTGAGATATGCAGATCCAAGAGATGGTGCCTGGTCCTGTTCATGAGCTAGCAGCATGTCCCTCAGCACAGATTCCTTATACATATTACAATCAGAATTGCCAGTGTAGCCAGAGGTTCAGCTCTGAAGTGTAAAAACACCCTGTCAGAAATGTGCTATGAAAGTTTTAGAGGCTGGCAAATGTGAATGCAGGGTACATGTGGCTGTTCTCCTTGGAGCATGCCCTGAGATCTTGGTGCCCGGTGAACGATCTAGAGGTTTTTATGGAGCAAACGGTGCTCTGAACCTTCTAGACTCCCATGTCCCATCCAAGTACATCTGCAGGAAGTGCACCCAACTCTTGCTCCTTCAAGGCCATGTTAGGGAACTGGAATGGGAGCTGGATGAACTTCAGAGCTTTTGGGAGGCAGCGGCTGTGATAGATAGGAGTTTCAGGGAAGAAGTTATTTCAAGGCACGCCGAAAGTTGGATACCTGTTCGAAGGGGAAAAGAAGCAGACAATGCAGGGATCCCCTGTGGTTCCCCTGAAAAACAAGTATACCATTTTGGATACTTTTTGGGGAGGTGGGGAGGGGGGGGGGGGGGGGGGGTGACTGTAAATGACTTACCAGGGGCATGCAGTGGGGTGTAGGTCTCTGGCACAGAGTCTGTCCCTGTTGCCCAGAAGGGAAGGAGGGAAATGAGGAGAATGCCAGTTATTGGGGATTCAATAGTTAGAGGGCTAGGTAGAAGGTTTGTAGGGAACGAATGAAACTCAAGGTTGATGTGTTGCCTCCCAGGTGCCAGGGACCATGATGTCTCGAATCATGCCTTTGCGGTCCTGAAGGGAGTGGGTGACCAGCCACAAGTCATGGTCCATGTAGGTACCAATGGCATAGGTAGAAAGAGGGATAGGGATGTAAGGCAGGATTTCAGGGAGCTAGGGTGGCAGCTAAGAGCTAGAACAAACAGAGTTATCATCTCTGGATTGTTACCCATGCCACGTGATAGCGAGGCAAGGAATAGGAAGAGATATCAGCTAAACATGTGGTTGCAGGGATGGTGCAGGAGGGATGGTTTCAGGGTACATGGATAATCGGGGCTCATTCTGGGGAAATTAGGACATCTACAAACAGGATTGTCTTCACTTGAACCAGAGGGGTACTAATATCCTGGAAATTTGCTGGTGCTATTCGGGTGGTATTAAACTAGCTCAGCAGGAGGTTGGAACCTGAGTTGTATTTCCAGTGCACAGGAGAATGAGAGTAGGGAGGGCATGGACAGGATTTCATGGTCACAGGAGTGCGCTGGCAGACAGTAAGCTGGTTTGAAGTGTTTCTACTTCAACGCCAGAAGTATCCGAAATAAGGTAGGTGAGCTTGCAGCATGGATAGGTACCTGGGACATTGATGTTGTGGCCATTTTGGAGACATGGATAGACCAAGGTCAGGAATGGATGTGGCAGGTTCCAGGGTTTAGATCTTTCTTTAAGGTAAAAGATGGGGGTGTGTGGCCTTCTTAGTCAAGGACAGTATAATGTTGCTGAAAGAACTTTTGGCGAGGACTCATCTACTGAGGTGGTATGGGCTAAGGTTAGAAACAGGAGAGGAGAGGTCACACTGCTAGGAGTGTTTTTTAAATAGGCCTCCACAGAGTTATAGATGTGGGCAGTGCAATTATAATGTGAGATTAAGCAAGACATAAGAGGCAAAGAATGCAGAAGCAAAATGCAGGGGATTGGAGCAATTCAAATGTGGAGCTGGTTTAAGGAACAGATATTGCAGGTCCTTGATAGGTATGTTCCTGTCAGGCAGGGAGGAAGTGATGAAGTAAGGGAAACGTGATTTACTAATGAAATTGCATCTCTTGTTAAGCGGAAGAAGAAGGCTAATGTGAAGTTGAGACTTGATGGTTCAAACGAGGTGATGGAGAATTACAGATTAGCTAGGAAGGACTTAAAGAGAGAGTTAAGAAGAGCAAAGAGAGGACATGAGCAGTTGTTAGTAAATAGAATAAAGGAGAACCTTAAAACTTTCTATAGGTTTATGAAGAATAAAAGGATGACTAGGGCAGGAATAGGGCCAGTAAAAGACAGAAGTGGGGAGTTGTGTGGAGATCAGAGAGGTATTAAATGAATATTTCTTATCTGTTTTCTCTCAGGAAAAGGAGAATATTGTAGAGGAGAAGAATGAGGTACGAAATACTAGACTAGAAAGGATCAAGGTTAGTTATGAACAAGTGTTATCAGTTCTAGAAGGAGTGAAAGTAGACAAGACCCCTGGGCCAGATAGGATTATTCCGAGAATTCTCTGGGAAGCTAGGGAGGACATGTTGAGCCTTTGACTTTGATCTTTGAGTCATCATTTTCTACAGGTTTAGTACCAGAAAACTGGAGGATTGCAAATGTTATGCCCTTGTTCAAGAAGGGCAGTAGAGATGACCCAGGTAACTATAGACCATTGAACCTTGCGTCTGTTGTAGGAAAAGTATTGGAAAGATTATAAGAGATAGGACTCAAAGTCAACTAATAAGCAACAATTTGATTGCAGACAGTCAACATGGTTTCATCAAGGGCATGTCATGTTTCACAAACTTTTGAGTTTTTTGAGAAGGTGACTAAGCATGTGGATGAGGGTAGGGCAATTGGCGTGGTGTATATAGACTTTAGCAAAGCCTTTGATAGGGTTCCACATGGTAGGCTATTGGAGAAAATGCAGAGGCATGGGATTGAGGGTGATTTAGCAGTTTGGTTTAGGAACTAGCTTTCTGTAAGAAGGCGGCGAGTGGCGGTTGATGGAAAATATTCAGCTTGGAGTCCGGTTACTAGTGGTGTGCCATAAGGATGTTTTGGGACCATTTGTCATTTTTATAAATGACTTGAATGCAGGCACAGGTGGATGGGCTAGTCAGTTTGCAGATGATAAAGTCGGTGGAGTAGTGGACAGTGTGGAAGGCTTTTGCAGGTTACAGGGGGACTTGGATAAGAGTTATAGATGGGGGCAGTGCAATTATAATGTGAAATTAAGCAAGACATAGGAGGCATAGAATGTGGAAGCAAAATGCAGGGATTGGAACAATTGAAATGTGGAGCTGGTTTAAGGAACAGATATTGCGGGTCCTTGATAGGACTTAGATAAACTGCAGAATTGGGCTGACAGGTGGCAAATGGAGTTCAATGCAGATAAATGTGAGGTGATTCACTTTGGGAAGAATAACACCCACCACCCTCTGTGTGAACTACTTACTGCGTGTATCCCCATTAAACTTTCCACCTCTCACCTTGAAAGCATGACTTCTCGTTATTGAGAGGAGGTGTCAGAGGCAGGTTCTTTACTCATACTGGTAAGGGCATAGAATGCCCTGCCTGCCAATGTAGTTAACTCAGCCACATGGATAAGCACATGGATGATGATGGGATAGTGTAGGATGATGGGCTTAGATTAGTTCACAGGTCGGCGCAACATCAAGGGCCAAAGGACCTGTTCTGCACTGGAGTGTTCTATATTGTATGTTGAGATTGCTCTACATCTAGCTTGCCCTGGCCACACACATTATTTAGTGTATCCGCTGCACTCGATGTGGTCTCCTCTACATTGGGGAGACAGGCTGCCTACTTGCGGAACGTTTCTGGGACACCCGCACCAACCAACCCAACCGCCCCATGGCTGAACACTTTAACTCACCCTCCCACTCCGCCAAGGACATGCAGGTCCTTGGCCTCCTCCATTGCCAGACACTGGCCACACGACGCTTGGAGGAAGAGCACCTCATCTTCCGTCTAGAAACCCTCCAACCACACGGGATGAATGTAGGTTTCTCCAGCTTCCACATTTCCCCTCCCCCCACCTTATCTCAGTCCCAACCCCTGAATTCAGCATCGTTGTCTTGGCCTGCAATCTTCTTCCCGACCTCTCTGGTCTATCATCCTCACCCTCACCTCCTTCCACCTATCGTATTTCCAGCACCCCTCCCCCAAATCCCACTCCCCCCCCCACCACCCACCTTTTATCTTAGCCTGCTTGGCACACCAGCCTCATTCCTGAAGAAGGGCTTATGCCCGAAACGTCAATTCTCCTACTCCTTGGATGCTGCCTGACCTGCTGCGCTTTTCCAGCACCACACTTTTCAACTCTGGTCTTCAGCATCTACAGTCCTCACTTTCTCCTACATCTAGCTTGTTTAGCACATTTGGCAGGAAAGGAAACTGAATTTTAATATAGTGAATTGGGTCATTAATAAGGCACTTAATAAGTAACAGACCCCCTTAATTGGCAATTCTGTTATCCAACGTGAATTTCACCATGCAGCTTGTTTAAAGCATAAAATATGATGTTCCTGATGTCAACATGGGCCTTGCTAGTGGACAATTCTGCCACAAAGTTCACCCTAGCCTATATCAGTTAGAGTCAGTCCTGTGTGTTCCATTTTTTTCTGTCAACATCAAATTCTGTTGGTTAGTACTGATTAATTTCCCACTGTATTTGGTATCTAGTATTAGTTCTAATCAGGTTGCTCACCTATATGACCTCAACATTTTAAATAAATCATCAGAAAGGTGTCCAAATACAACTATTCATGTATATAATGTAACAACCTTTACCAATTTGGCCTGCCAGTTAAATATAACATACTTCATGTGTACCTACCTTGATATACACAGCTATGAGCTTGGTACAAATTCTAAAGTTTACAGTTTCTACATCAATAAGAATTTAATTTACTTGTTAAAATCTTTGGCCGAAAATAATCCCTGTTTGCATATTCATTGGATTACAAACATTAGCATTTATCAATCCTAACTAAAATAAGCATGCTTTGTAAAGATCAGCGTACAAATGTTCCAAAATTTAGATTCGTCATAAAATTCCTTTGTCAATTAACAAAGGGGAGTGAAGGATTTCATATAAATGTTGCTACAGATTTGCTTCCTAGATGACAAAGTTAATTTTAAAGTTATAGTATCTACAGTGAAGCTCAGACTGCAAATGAAATTCTACTGTGGAGCCCATATTATTATACCAAAGTCTTGTGGTGCTGATTTTTTTTATTTACAGGCATTACCCCAGGGTGGACTGAAGTTTGCAATGTATGTACGGGACTCTGTGAATGGCAAGTATATATAGTGACAGGCAGACCAACAATTTGAGAATAAAGGTCGCATCTGAAATATGCATATCAATGATATACCTCATTGTAAAACAAACATGAATTGTGCCTTCCAGTGTATTAGCAAGGTGAAGTTTCACAATCGTGAGTTCAGTGCAGGTGGCCGTAGTGGTGAACAAAATTTCAGAGTGAGTGACAGAGCTATCAAGTTGCTGGGAGCAATCTACTTGGTCATGCTCACATGTGAGCTTGACTGAACATGACTTGATCGAAAGATCCCACAGGACTGTAGCTAATAAAGTGAAATTCTTTAGCAAGCAGCTCTGAAAACAATACCTATTTGCTCACTTCTCAAACTGGTTAGCATGTCAACAAAATATGACTAACTTGTATTATCTACCTTTATATATCACATAGGATTGAGCAAATATCCCCATCGTTCAAAATACTGGACAAGAGACCCCAGATTTTTCTAACACCTAAAACACTGGACATAGGTCAGAGTTCAGGCTGCAGTACATACACAGACCCAGAATAATTTCTATCTGGGACTTTTGTTCAGCCTAGAGTTCCAACTTACACCTCCATTCAAAGGAGAACAAACAACCAAACCTAACACGCTGGACCAGAACTAACCTTCACACCTTGGACTACCCAGCACAGACAGTATGCAGCTTACACTGATACCAAACACACAACTTCAATCAAAATACATTCACACATACTTTTAACTATGAGAACGCCAACTGACTTCAAAAGAAAAACCAGAACGACATTGGCAAGCACAGATTCGGCACCAAGGTAAAGAGTCCACAATCAGTATAATTGCAGATCCCGACTTCACCTGAAACAGTTATTCCCCACAGTTATCTCCGGGAAGTATTCCAAACAGCTATCCCCAGAAACATTCCAAGGAGCCAACAGCTAATTCCAGCAACTATTTCTAAGAACCTGGACCTCCCAGGTGTGACTCTGGAGCTGGCATCCTTTTTGAATGCTCCCTTGACAGTGCAAGAGGTACAGGATGTAGCAAAGCAGCTCCAAAGTGATAAGGAACTCGGCCTAGATGGCTTTCCGAGTGAGTTTTATAAGGAATTTAAGAATATGTTGGCTGAGCCAACGTTGTATTGTACAATTATTCATACAGTCAGAACTACCTCCTACCCTCTTTGAGAGAAGCTAATATTTCTCTTATTCTCAAGAGAGGGAAAGCACTGAAGGACTGTGCTTTGTATAGGCCCACCTCGCTGCTAAACTCAGATTTTAAAATTCTGGAGAAGGTGTTTCCTTCTATTGTAAAGGAGGACCAGACAGGTTTTATTAAGGGCCATAGGTCCTCTAATAACATTAGAAGAGTACTGAACATGGTCCAGATGTGCCAGCAGATGTCGATTCCGGGCTTGGTGGTCTCCCTAGCTGCAGAGAAGGCATTTGACCGGATGGAATAGCCATAGCTTTTTAATATTCTGAAGCAGTTTGGTCTTGGTGGGGTCATTGCCAGATGGATGGAAGTGCTATACAGAGATCCTATGGTGGCAGTCCTTACCAATGGCATAAGGTCTGGTAATTTCAGTATCGGTAGAGACAGCCAACAAGGATGCCCCTCTTACCACTGTTGTTAACATTGATGATTGAGCTGCAGACAGATGCTATCCAGATGGACCTCAATATAGCTGCCCAGGAGATGGGATCATTGCCATAAGACCCCCCTTTACGCAGATGATATACTCCTCTTCCTATCAAACCCTATGTATCGTTTAATACAATGTGTCAATTTATTCAGCTCTTTCTCAGGATATAAGATTAATTTTATGAAGTTGAAGGCCATGCCTTAGGGAATACCTGATCTCAAAAGTGGAATCTGATTCCCTTTCAGGTGATCGTAGTGAGGTTTTCTGTACCTAGGCATTTTCATTACTCCCGCCTTTGACCAATTATACAAGGCAATTTTGTGGACTTGCTTAGGATGACAAGGTAGGACCTTCAGCGTTGGAAGGTTCTTCCAATATCTTGGTTGGGTCTAATAGCTCATTAAAATGAATGTTCTTCCTCACTTATTATATCTCATGTGAATATTCCCTCTGATGTTACCAAGGCAAACATTGCTGAGACTTAACGGTTGGTTTGGTTCTTTTATATGGCGTCGCAGGCGTCCTCTCATTAAGCTTGCCAAATTGCAGCTTCCCCTGGGAATGGGAGGGGTTTTAGACTTTCCAGATTTTAAGAGATATCAAATAAGCTTCCTATTATCCTTTGTGAATGATTGGGCTTGTCAGATCAGAGGTCAATATGGCTGATTATTGAAGCCTCTCAGGCAAAGTGTCCCCTTATTAATTTGTTATTTGTGGATAAGATGAGAACAGTCACGGAGTATTGTCAGAACCTGATTGTCATTAACACTGTTAAATCATGGAGAATGATGTGACAAAGCAAGGACAGTTTACATGACATCTCCTTTCTCATCCCCATAGTAAGAATGCCAGGATTTCAGCCAGGATCAATAGATTCTGGTTTAAGGTTCTGGGTATCCAGGGGAGTCTCTTGTCTGGGAGACTTATTTGAGGGGGAGGTCGATGTCCTTTGATCAGTTGAGCCGCAAATACAAATTACCCAGCAGGGACATTTTTCATTATTTTCAGATCAGGGACGTTTTTTTTCTGGTTGGTTGATCCTTATAGGACAGATGTAGACAGGAGAGTGCTTCAAACTACAGGTATTATTTCGATTAGCATCCTTGACCATTTACTGGGAGGTGGTGCCTCAAAAGATACTGAATGGCTCTGCGGGGTCTGGGCGCAAGAATTGGGAGTGAAGACCTCTTCAGAGGTATGAGAGGACATTTGGGAGAACATGAGAAAGATCTCAATTTGTAATAGAACACAGTTTATGCAGCTGAAGGGTCTTCACAGGGTCTATTTAGATCCAGAGGGGCTTGCAAAATTTAAAAAAGGGAGCATCTCCAATGTGACCGAAGTGTAAAATAGATATTGTCACTCTTACCCATTGTTTGTGGTCATGCCACAAGCTTTGCAAGTGCTGAGGCGCTATAGCAAGTAGCTTGGAGGGGATCCTGGTGGACTGAAGTCAATTTAGATCTGATAACTCTTCTCCTGGGCCTGCCAAATCTGCCTTCTTCAGAAGAGCATGGGAAGAAGCTGTTTAATATTCTTACATATTGCGCAAGGAAGAACATTCTAATGAGTTGGATCTCATAAAGTCACCCGGGCCTATCGGGACAGCGTAGGTTAATTCTGGGACATGTCCCCCTCGACTTCCTTATAAGTATGGTGCACCAGATCACTGAACTTCTTATAAGATGTGACTGCCATTTCTGAGGTATATACAAGCAGACTTGTCAGCTTTATTGACAAGAGTCTTTGTAAAGCCAGCAGACTGTGTCTGATGGGCCAGGTTGCCTGAGAGGAAGAATCGTGAATAAGTACAGGTATGCTAACTGATGCTCCTGACAATTGTGAACTTTGGTGGGGTTGTGCTGAGTGGTGTAACTTAATTTAATTGAATTTATTTTCTTTAATGATTTATTGAATTGTCGTATGGTTTTTTTTACTTGTTCTGTAGTGTAGTAGTTAGTTTATTCTTGTTGGTGTTATACTCTTTTTGTAATTTTATAATTTTGTAAAGAATAAAAATCTTTCTCAATTTAAAAAAAAATTAAAAATGAGATTCTTTTGCCCTGAAATACCTACCTACTGCCTTCTTTATTTCACATTCCTTAAATAAGTCCAGTGTCCAGAATCAGGGATCTGGGGGTGAATTGAACCATGTAAAATAAACTAAACTAAAATGGGTGGCACAGTGGTTAGCACTGCTGCCTCACCGTGCCAGAGACCCGGGTTCAATTCCTGCCTCAGGCAACTGACTGTGTGGAGTTTGCACATTCTCCCCGTGTCTACGTGGGTTTCCTCAGGGTGCTCCGGTTTCCTCCCACAGTCCAAAAATGTGCAGGTTAGGTGAATTGACCATGCTAAATTGCCCATAGTGTTAGGGGCAGGGGTAAATGTAGGGGAATGGGTCTGGGTGGGTTGCGCTTCGGCGGGTCTGTGTGGACTTGTTGGGCTGAAGGGCCTGTTTCCACACTGTAAGTAATCTAATTACTGATTGCAACCCCAAAGCTTACAGGATGGTGACCGTGGCAGGATACAGGGATAAAGAATGTGATGTAGTAGAGGGTGGCTTGGAAACAAACTCTCTGATGAAGGCGAGAATATTCTCCTGCATGTTTAAAAAGGTGAATATATCCAAGAAATGGGTCCTTGATCTCTGGTGACCTGAGCATTCAGGGGAAGCAGCAAGTGCTTTGTAACAAGACAATCTGTCTTCTTGGCCTTCAGCGACAGGTAATAGAATCCTTACAGCTTGGGGAATCCCCAAGTTTACAGTGGCCTTCCCAACAGTATCCCATCCAGACACAGCATCCCGATCCTATCCCTGGAACCATGTAATCCTCATGGCTAATCCACCTGTCCCACTCATTCCTGGACCGACAGCATGAGAGGAAGGAGCAGTGGCAAACAGACGAAAGATACAGAAACCAGATAGTTTATCTGCAATGTCAAGTCACAGAAGCAGGAATAGTGAACGGGCCCAAAGGAGGAGAATGGCCACCTGGGTAAGCAAGTTAAAGTGCAGGAGGACATTCTAAGGGACATCCAGACAGTTTACAAGGCAGCCTACAGTGAGGGCTTCAGAGAGAACGGTCCCTGCCAGGAGCAGATTCAAAGGCTGAACCTCGCTCTGTCCCAGGCTCAAGGCATGGTTTGTCTGATAAGCACTGATGCAGCCCAGACAGGCAGGGAAGAGCATCGGGGTGAGGTAGGAGTGCACCGTAGGGCAGTCAGGGGTGCTCGGTCACCTGTGGTGCCAGGATAAAACCTGGTTAGGCAGCAGATGGAGGTTTGACCAGTGCCCATGGCACTGGGAGCAGGCCTGGTCTGGCAACAGGTGGTTGGAGCACAGAGCCAGTACAGGAAGGGTCAGGATCAGGAACTATGTGCCCAGTTCAGCAGCAAAAGTATGGCACACCCCAGAAGCAGGGTGATCTGCAGAGTCACTTTGTGTCCCTGCATGGAACACACTAGCTCTGGGATATGGTGGAACACCTGGCCAACCTTAGACTGTACACTTCATGGAAGTAGAACAGACAGGAGTGATAAATAGCTGTGACAATGTGGGGATAGCAACTGTTCTCCCTGGGCAGCAGGCTGTATGAGGCCCTCTTGGATGACAGCATGAAGGGATGGAGTACATTCACCAACATCCAGGAAGGGATCCTGGGAAATGTGATCTTCAATGACAGAGGTCCCTTCTCCTGAGTACAGAACACTATCCAGGTCGCAGATGAAACTCCGCAAGCATTCGTGGACAGGCCATGGCCTGTATGTGTTAGTGTCTGTGGAGGGTATCTCGACTAGGATAACCTCCAGGGGGATGACTGGGCATGTTAGTTCCACATCCTGGTAGCTAACAGTCTGCTGAGTTTGCAAGCCAAGTCTGAGCTTTACTTTGACCTTAAAGAATTCCTGACCACTGAGGGCAGAGTGGTGAGGCAGCTATCCCTAGCATTAGGGAACAGCTGGGAGCAGGAAGGGTCACCCAAGGGTAGGGTACACAAGCTGAAGCCTACGCAGGGTAGGAAGGAGTGATACCAATGGGGAGGTAATCCTCCTGATAAGAGGTGCAACTACTTTGGGTGTGGAGGGAGAGGGCACTGGAGGAAGGATTGCCTGAACCCACAGAAGGGGGGAGAAGGGGAGGGATCCTCTTGGGCCTGTCCAGGAACTGGGTCTGGTCGCGCAGGGTTCCCTTAACTCCTTTGAGTGGGTTTTTAAGAGGTGCACCATGCTGCATTCACAGGGTTAGGAATGGTAGCCGAAGGCTTCAAGGTGAACCCAAAGAAGGCACAGGTGGGCTGGCAGGAAGGGAAACTCCTGGGCTGACTGTGCAGATGGGCTAGACAGGATAGGATAGTCTGACCCCGTGCAAGGACAAACATCAGCCTGGTCCACTGGCCAAGGAAGGCACACGAGCAGATACATGCTTGGACCCAAGTGGCTCAGTCCAACAGCAGCAACCCGGGATAGCTTGGGGGGGGGGGGGGGAGCGTGTGGAGGTTGGTGGTGACAGGTAACATTAGCCCCCAGACCTGAAGATGGTTCAGAGATCATGTAGAGGGCCTGCGCAAATAAAATGGCGGCCAGGAGCTCTGCGCTGTAATAAGAAGCCAGGCAACCAGACAGTCATCTTATACTGTGGAGAGCCCCAAGGGAAGCCACAGTCCCACTGGCCATAGGGTCAAGGTCAGTGAACATACCTCACAGGAAAGGTTAGCCTGCCCATAGTTTGGGACCAGGGAGATTTCCTAAAGACCCTGGAGAGGCCACATTTCCACAAGTTGCAGATCAGACAATAGCCCCAGACTAAGAAGGGACCCCTAGGGGAAGCCACAGTCCGACAGGCTGCAGGCCCCAAGTTGGTAAAAATCTTCTGAGGCCAGGTCAGCCCACCCATAGTTTGGGACTCTGCTCGTGCTCCAAAGTTGGAGACACTGTTGTCCCGAGAAAGAGAAAGTTAGGCAGCAGCCCTGGAATGGGGAGAGCCACCAGGGGAGATCTCAGACCAGGCAGCAGCTACAGACAGAAGAGACCTCAGGGGAGGCTACAGTCCCATAGGCAACAGAGCTAGGGTCAGCCAAACCCCCTCAGGCTAGACCTGCCTACCCATCATCTGGGACTTGGGAGGGCCCCTGTTAAGTAAAGAGGGAGCACTACCGAAGACCCTCCTGAACCCCAATTACAAGGACTTTGTGGTCCCCAGCGTACAGGCTGCCCTGTAGTGGGAGCAAGGGTAGGCTTAGCAGATTTTAGCTTGGCCACCTGGAAATGGAGGGTGTCACTGCATTGTAGCTATTGACTAAAGTCTAAGATTAGATTAGAGGTGTATATAACGTTATAGTAATTACACTGAAGATTAAACTGAAGTTCACTTACCCAAATGGTGCCCAAGGGAGATAGTGCAACTGCACAAACATTAATCCAGGAGATGTTCCAAAGGTTCCATTAACTAAAATTTGGGAGATACAAACCAAACAGACAAATACACCAAACACATTAGGGGACACTACCTCAGGGGAATGAGTTGGAGGCAAGGTATTGAGCCCGCATATCTCGACACGAGAGAGTATACAACAGGCTGGAGGTGCAATGTGTGAGAAAATTGTTCCCTTGGGGGGAGAGGGAGCACCTTTGAGGATGTACCTTGTGTAAAGACAAAAGATGTAAAATATATTTAAGGTTTAAACTCTGGTGTCATGCATGTGTACTGTCTACTGTAGAGTTGTAACATTTGACATTCCCTAATTCTGCCTTGCGTTGTCCTTTCAGGGCACAATGCACTCTCTCTCAAGGGAAGAAATATGCGTGCTGTGTTTGGGTAATTTGTGGAGTTGACTTTTGGGTCTCGGTGTTTTGGTCACCCAGAGTGATACTCTAGGATGTAGAGTATCAAAACGGGGCTATGGGAATTTTTGCTCAATCTAACATCATCTAAAATATTGGACAAGACCCTAGACTTTTCTAATACCTAAAATACTAGACAAAAGTCTGACTCAGGCTGCCACGCAGAACCAGAATTATTTCAGTCTGGGACTATTGTTAGCCTGGAGTTCCAATTTACACCTCTACTCTAAGAGAACAATTGACTAAGCCTGGAGACAGGACTGCAAATAATGGAAATCAGAGTCAATAGTTGTAAACCTGGAAAAGCACAGCAGGTCAGACAGCATCCAAGGAGCAGGAAAGACTATGTTTTGGGCTGAAACCCTTCATCAGGACCCAGTGCTGATAAAGGGTCTCAGCCTGAAATGCTGTCTTTCCTGCTCCTTGGATGCTGTGCTTTTCAGCTTCACATCAACCAAGCAAACCCAACACTTTTGACTGAAATTAGCTTTTCCACTTCGGGCTATCCAGTACAGATAGTGTGGGGGCGAGAGATTCTGAATATTCAACTTCAAGCAGAATACAGTGGCACATACTCATAACTATCAGGAAGCCAAATGACTTCAAAGGGAACACCAAAAACACAATGGCAAGCACAGATTTGGGACAAAGATAAGAAGTCCATATTCGGTATTATTGCAGACCCCGACTTCACCTGAAGCAGTGCTTTCTGCAGCTATTCCCACAGCCATCCCCAGAAATGTTCCAAGAAGCCAACAGCTAACTCCAGCAACTATTTCCAAGAGCTATCGCAAGAAGGGGAATCCCGACAGCAATTCTGAAAACTACCGACACAGACACATACTGAGCCAGGGGAACCAATGGCTACTTACCACAACCAGCAGACCTAAGAACCGACAACAGCCAAAAAACACTGACCCGACCAACACCACAAGGCCTCAGACACATTCTGAGGTGAAAATCGGCTCAATATTTTAGGAATGTGAACACCACCAGAAAAGATGGACAATCAAGCACTCAGCCAATAAACCCAATACTCGTTCTATCACACCAGCAGAGTCAACCCTGACTGAAGGCCTACACAGTCCAAAATCTTCACTGAGGCACTGGGTACAATATATTTTATTGAATGTTCGCAAATAAGTGTAGGTTACATTAATGTGATGGACATTGTTGCAGAGAATTTGAGGAGAACCAGGTATACAGTCCCTTTCTATTGAGATCACAAGTGTTTCTGCCCATGACTCCATATGTCATCGTCATTTTGCCACTCTTCAGGATTAAGCCTTTCAAATCAGGGACAGCCAGCTGTATTTCAAAATTCCATTTTCATTTGCGATGAGCTGAAACTCCCAAGACACCAACGTTTCTGACCTGGTTAGCAGGGAGGAGATGGTGGATGGTGAACAATGCATAGGACCTCCAGGGATGGAAGCCTGATTACAGATTCTGTTATTAAAACTTAAAAACAACAGTTTTAAATATGTTTAATTGAGATAGTGTATTTAATAGTATTACTCTTCTGTGTTGTTGATTGTGTTAATTTCACCGTTCAGTAGATTTACCTGTATATCTTGTGATATATTTACTTTTTGTATTAAAATAAACACCGATTCTTTTACCATGAAACACCTGTCTGTTGCCTTCTTCAGTTCACATCTCCTAAATAAGTGCAGTGCCTAGAACCAGGGATCAGGGAGTGATTCAAACCACATACAAATCAGCAAGTTACTGATTGCAAACTGAACCCTACAATCATGGACATATCCAAATGGCAATTAAACGTACTGACTACTTTACAAAAGACATCAGTGAATGGTAAATCATATGAGTTCTTTTACAAAGACCTGTGCTACGAAAGCTTAAAGAGATCTGGAGAGAGTCGTGCTTTGAGGATTAAGTGCTGGAAATTTGCTGCAGAGAAGGATGGAGGACCTGGTTTTCTCTTCTTATAACTTTACCTCAAGTAGCTAGTGAGTGTTCTTTGCCTATAAGCTGGAAAACCATGTTTTGCTGTTGTTTTTAGTTTACTGAATTAGTAACTAGCTAACTATTAAACTATTAAATAAGATAATATGATGAGACAAAAATGGCAGGATCATTGGCATATATCAGTCTGAAAGGATTTGAAGGGCTTAATCGTTAAGAGTGTCAACATGACTGTTTAAGAAGGGTGGTAAGGACAAGCCAGGGAACTGTAGACCAGTGAGCCTGATGTCGGTGGTGGGCAAGTTGTTGGAGGGAATCCTGAGGGACAGGATGTACATGTATTTGGAAAGGCAAGGACTGATTAGGGATAGTCAACATGGCTTTGTGCATGGGAAATTATGTCTCACAAACTTGATTGAGTTTTTTGAAGAAATAACAAAGAGGATTGATGAGGGCAGAGTGGTAGATATGATCTATATGGACTTCAGTAAGGCTCCCCATAAAAGACTGGTTAGCAAGGTTAGATCTCATGGAATAAAGGAAGAACTAGCCATTTGGATACAGAACTGGCTCAAAGGTCGAAGACAGAGGATGGTGGTGGAGGGCTGCTTTTCAGATTGAAGGCCTGTGAGCAGTGGAGTGCCACAAAGATCAGTGCTGGGTCTATTACTTTTCATAATTTATATAAATGATTTTTTTGTGAGCATAAGAGGTATATTAGTAAGTTTGCAGATGACACCAAAATTGGAGGTATTGTGGACAGCGAAGAGGGTTATCTCAAATTACAATGGGATCTTGATCAAATGGGCCAATCAGCTGAGAAGTGGCAGATGGAGGTTAATTTAGATAAACGTGAGGTGCTGCATTTTGGGAAAGCAAATCTTAGCAGGACTTATACACTTAATGAGAAGGCCCTCAGGAGTATTGCTGAACAAAGAGATCTTGCAGTGCAGATTCGTAGCTCCTTGAAAGTGGAGTCACAGGTAGATAGGATAGTGAAGAAGGTATTTGGTATGCGTTCCTTTGTTGGTCAGAGTATTGAGTACAGGAGTTGGGAGGTCATGTTGCAGCTGTACAGGACATTGGTTAGGCCACTGTTGGAATATTGCATGAAATTCTGGTCTCCTACATATCGGAAAGATGTGAAATTTGAAAGGGTTCAGAAAAGTTTTACAAGGCTGTTGCCAGGTTTGGAGAATTTGAGCTATAGGGAGAGATTGATTAGGCTGGGGCAGTTTTCCCTGGAGTGACAGAGGCTGAGAGGTTACCTTAGAGAGGTTTATAAAGTCATGAAGGGCATGGATAGAATAAATAGACAAAGTATTTTCCCTGGAGTCGGGGAGTCCAGAACGAGAGGGCATAGGTTTAGGGTGAGAAGGCAAAGATATAAAAGAGACCTAAGGGGCCACTTTTTCATCCAGAGGGTGATGCATGTATGGAATGAGCTGCCAGAAGAAGTGATGGAGGCTGGTACAATTGCAACATTTAAAAGGCATCTGGATGGGTCTATGAATAGGAAGGGTTTGGAGGGATATGGGCCTGGTGCTGGCAGGTGGGGCTCGATTGGGTTGGGATATTTGGTTGGCATGGTCGAGTTGGACCAAAGGGTCTGTTTCTGTGCTGTACATCTCTATGACAATGGCTCAATGATGATGTCATATTGAGTTATGGGCATAAGAGCTTGGGTTCTCAATGGAGAGAGACTGAATACCTGGCACTCCTCAAAGTTTCTGCAACAATGGCTATCACAAAGTAACCAAGACTTATTTGCTAATACACAATAAACTATAACTTGTTTATTCTAAGAGGCTCTGCTAGTCAAATGAGGAAGTGTTTTGCCTCGACCAGACCACACCAGGCAGCTCCTGTACTTTCAAGAGGATGGTGGCAGCAATCTTCAACATGAAGAGCAGCTCCTACAATGTGTGCTGGAGTGCCCTTACAAAACTTCACAACTCAAACCTTAAGCATGCACCTTTTTGAGCTTATTGGTGAAAACGAGAGATCGATAATTGTCATCAGAAGGGGTTTAAATGACTATCTGGAATTAGCCCGACGTCCGCCAGAAAGAAATTCACCCAATATCTCCCATTACATTTCTCACAGTAACAAAAGCAGTCATTTGGAATCTAAGAGCAGTATGTCCAGATAGAGGTCCAGGAGCTGATATGTAAGCAAGGAATACAATAGACTAGATTGAGGTAAATTGCTACTTCATCTGGAAGATGTATTTGGGGCCTTGGATAGCAAGGAGGAAGGAGGTAAACAGGCAGGTGCTACACTTTCTATGATTGCATAAGCAGGTGCCATGGGGATGTGAGGACATGTTGGGATTGGAGGAGGAGTGGGTTGCCCTGGAGGGAACATTCCCTGCGAAAAGCTGAGAACATAAGGCTGGAGGGGGAAGGAATGGCCCACTCCTCCCCTAATCCCAACATGTCTTCAAAACCCCATGGCATCTGCTAATGCAATCGTAGAAGGTGTAACACCTGCCTGCCTGCTTACTTCCTTCCTATTCAACATCCAAGCCCTAGATAGATCTTCCCGATGAAGTAGCGATTTGGATGCAGAGGCTGGCAAATGCTGGTGAGGGCACAGGAGATCCTATTGTTGTTGTTGGAGGGAAGAGGAGGAGTGAGGGCAGAAGGCAGGAAAAAAAACCATGCTAGTGGGCAATTAAAAAAAAGGAGGAACGTTGACAAAGTTGGCTTCATCAGAAAAGATTGGATAGAGATGGAGATACTGGGAGAATGGAATGGAGTCCTTAAATGAAATAGGGTGAATGGATGTATAGTCGAGGTAACTGTGGGAGTTGATGGGTTTATAATGGATATTGGTGGCCCACCTATCCCCAAATATAGGAACAGAGATGTCAAGGACGACAGGAGTCAGAGATCGACCAGGTGAAGGTGAGGGTAGGATGGAAATTGGAAGCAAAGTTGATATATTTTTCCAGTTCTGAATGAGAGAAGGAAGCAGCATTGATATTATCATCAATTAACTGGAGCAAGATTTGTAGGGAGGGACCCAAGTAGGGTTGGAACAAAGAACATTCCACATACCCCACAAAGAAACAAAGGCCCATGCAGATACCCACACTTGGACCCAAAGAAAGTGAGAGGAGTTAAAGGAGAAATTGTTCAAAGTGAGGTGAGCTCAGCCAGGTGGAGAAGAGTGGTGGTAGATGCAGGCTTTTTTTCCCCAGGAGGAAGTGGAGAGTCTGGAGACCATCCTGATGGGGGATTACACATTCATGGTGAAGAGGAAGCAATTGTAGTCTGCAAACTGGAAATTTTGAAACTGACGTACAGCGTCAGAAGAATCGTGGATGTAAGAGAGAAGGGACTGCATAAGAGGAGGCAAGAAATTGTGTCAAAGTAAGAAGAGATGATTTCTATTTCTGACTATTTGTCTGGGTCCTGCCTCCACCCCCACCTCACCCCCCCCCCCCCCCCCATTACCTAGTTTAAATCCTTCCAAGCAGTTCTCGCAAATCACCCCATCAGTATATTATTCTCCTTCCAATTCAGCTACATTCATCCTTTCAATACAGGTCACTTTACCCCACAACAGATTCCAATAATGCAAAAACGTGAATTCTTCTACATGCACCAGCCCCTCAGCCACACACCGTCATCTGGTCTATCCTCCGATACCTACTCTTACTAGCTCATGTCACCAGGAATTCTCCAGACAGTACTGTCCTTTAGGACCTACTTTTTAAATTCCTGCCTAATTTCTTACGCTCTTTCCTCAGAACCACATTCTTTTCTTTTTCTGTGCTGTTAATTCTGATTTGTACAACAATCGCCTTGTGGGCCCGCTCCCCTTTGAGAGTATTCTGCACTCTCTGTGAGCTATCCTTGATCCTGGCACCAGGGTCCAACACACCATTCTGATAGCTTGTTGTCAGCTGCAGAAATATCTGTTTCTGCCTCTGACTACAAGGTCCCCTATCGTCATCGATTGCTTGGAACCTCTGTACCCCTTGTTACATTAGAGTCCGTTTCAGTACCAGAAACTGGATGTTGGTGCGACATTCCCCTGACTTCTCCATTTTCCAACACAGCATACTTGTTTGAGGTTGGGATAGATAGAAGGGACCCCTGTACTACCCAGCTACCCCTCCTGGAGATAACCCATCTGCCTAACTATATCTGTGGTTTTTCTACCTTTCTGAAACTTCCATCCATCATTCACATGATTCCTGTAAAATTCCTTGTTGTCTCAGGATTTGCAACCAAACCCAATTCTTACATGCATAATCGTCAGGAACATTTAAATTCTCTTCAATTTCCCACATCCGACAGGAACAGCACATCAATGAAAGGCCGTATTGCACCTCCATTATATACTGACCCAGAAAATAATCTAATCTTACTGCTCTAAAAATACAGCTTCAGATAACTTAGGACCTCTGTTTGACATTTTTAAAAGTTTAATCAATAAAACATATAATCAAAAAACCCCACTCTACTCCCTATCATAGATTTTAAAAAAGAAGTCAGGTTACAATTTTAAGAAAAGCCGCTTTACTCTTCCCCTGCTGTGAGTTCCCCCACGCAGGTTTCTCCAAGGTAGGCTGTGAATTTCACTATTTGTTTATTTTTTCTCAGAAGAACTCCAATGTCCAGAGATACTTCATGCTAACAGCAGAGGCAGTCAGCTGTTCAACCTCACCCCTGGCTCTCACTCCCATGTAGGCCAGCTCCTGGCTCACACACTTGTGCAGGCACGGCCTCTGGCTCACACACCTGTACAGGCCTGCGCCTGGCTCACACACCTGTGCAGGCTCGCACCTGGCTCACACACCCGTGCAGGCCCAGCCTGGCTCACACACCCGTGCAGGCCTGTCCCTAGTTCACACACCCATGCAGGCCCGCTCCAGGCTCACACACCCGGGCAGGCCCAGCCTGGCTCACACACCTGTGCAGGCCTGCCCCGGATCACACACCCGTGCAGGCTTGCTCCTGGCTCACACATCCGTGCAGAACTACCGCAGGCTCACACTGCCATGCACGTCCACCCCTGGCTCACACATCCTTGCAGCTTGCCCCGGCTCACACACCCGTGCAAGCCCACCCCTGGCTCGCGCACCCATGCAGGCTCACCCAAGCTCACACACCCGTGCAGGCTCACTGATTGGTAAGCATGTCCTGGGCCAGACATTCCCTTGAAAAGTGATTCAGCTCTTTCTGCTACCTCAAGCTCATTAAAGTGAGGACTTGCATGCTGTGGACATCCCGACACCACCTTGGGCAAGTGGTTGATGAAGGCGCCTTAGCATCTTCTCTTCAGGGCAAGTAGAGATGGAAACAAATGACGATTTACACAGAAACACTGATCCTCTGAAAAATTAAATCAAACCTTACTGAGAAATCAGCTCCAAGAGCAAAGGATTAGAGGGATTGGAGAATGTCATGTTTCATCTTTCTGTTTTACAAAAACGATCCACCTACAGTAGCAGAGAATACAGAAAGGTCAGACAAGACAGATAGTTCTTCGCCATCACCAAAGGAACAACTATACAATTGCATGGTGGCTCAGTGGTTAGCACTGTTACCTCAGAGCACTAGGGTCCCAGGTTTGATTCCAGCCTCAGGTGACTGTCTGTGTGGAGTTTGCACGTTCTCCCCGTGTCTGCGTGGGTTTCCTCCGGGTGCTCCGGTTTCCTCCCACAGTCCAAAGATGTGCAGGTCAGGTAAATTGGCCATGCTAAATTGCCTGTAGTGTTAGGTGCATTAGTCAGAGGGAAATGGGTCTGGATGGGGTACTCTTCGGAGGGTCGGTGTGGACTGGTTGGGCCAAAGGGCCTGTTTTCACACTGTAGGGAATCAAACCTAATCAAACTATGGGAAGACATCCAGGCCCTTCACAGCATTGGTCAACACAGAGAAGTTTGGACACTGAAACCATTATCTGGAAATCAGTCAGGTCAAAGGAGCTTTAATATATCTCCTTGTCTCTGACCTATCACTGTCACCCCCTATTCTCTTCCCTCACCCCCTTATGTATGTCTCAGCCCCCTTCACCCGCTCTCCCCCACCCCCCACTGACAGTCCTGATGAAGGAGTCATGGTTGCTGTCTGACCTGCTGTGCTTTTCCAGTGCCACACCTTTTGACATTGATACTCCAGCTTCGGCAGTCTTCATTTTTGCTAAATCATTCTCAGTGGTCAGGTGTGTGACAAAATATTTTTACAGTTGGAAAACCTGCATGCACATGAATTTGTCCACACAGTTGTGAAACCATTCACATGTGATGTGTGTGTCAAGAAGCTTTCACAGCCAGGACAGTTTCGCATGCATCAACACATTGACACAGAGGAGAAACCATTCATGTGCAAGGTTGGCAACAAGTTATTATCTGACACATCAGGCTTCCTACTACATCAGATGATTCACATGGAGTAGAAACCATTCACATATGAAGTGTGTGACAGGTCATTCTCTGTGTCATCAATGCTGCACAAACACTAACACAATTAGGAGGAGGAGAAACCATTCATGTGGAAAGTATCTTTCAAATCATTCTCAGATGCTTCATAACTCTGCAGACATCAACGTATTCATACAGGACAGAAATCATTCAAATGTGTGAGCCTGATCTCTGTGTTGGGCAAGCTGTTGGAGGGAATCCTGAGGGACAGGATGTACATGTATTCGGAAAGGCAAGGACTGATTAGGCATAGTCAACATGGCCGTGCGCGTGGGAAATCATGTCTCACAAACTTGATTGAGTTTTTTGAAGTAACAAAGAGGACTGATGAGGGCAGAGGAGTCGATGTGATCTATATGGACTTCAGTAAGGCGTTCGACAAGGTTCCCCATGGGACACCTATTAGCAATGTTAGATCTCATGGAATACAGGGAGAACTAGCCATTTGGAGACAGAACTGGCTCAAAGGTAGAAGACAGAGGGTGGTGGTGGAGGGATGTTTTTCAGACTGGAGGCCTGTGACCACTGGAGTGCTACAAGGATCGGTGCTGGGTCCTCTACTTTTTTCCATTTACATAAATGATTTGGATGTGAGCATAAGAGGTACAGTTAGTAAGTTTGCGGATGACACCAAAATTGGAGGTGTAGTGGACAGTGAAGAAGGTTACCTCAGATTACAACAGGATCTGGACCAGATGGACCAATGAGCTGAGAAGTAGCAGATGGAGTTTAATTCAGATAAATGCAAGGTGCTGCATTTTGGGAAAGCAAGTCTTAGCAGGACTTAGACACTTAATGGTGAGGTCCTATGGAGTGTTGCTGAACAAAGGGACCTTGGAGTGCAGGTTCATAGCTCCTTGAAAGTGGAGTCGCAGGTAGATAGGATAGTGAAGAAGGCATTTGGTATGCTTTCCTTTATTGGTCAGAGTATTGAGTACAGGAGTTGGGAGGTCATGTTGCAGCTGTACAGGACATTGGTTAGGCCACTGTTGGAACATTGTGTGCAGTTCTGGTCTCCTTCATATCAGAAAGATGTTGTGAAACTTGAAAGGGTTCAGAAAACATTTACAAGGATGTTGCCAGGGTTGGAGGATTTGACCTATAGAGAGGGACTGAACAGGCTGGGGCTGTTTTCCCTTGGAGGCTGAGGGGTTACCTAATAGAGGTTTACAAAATTATGAGGGGCATGGATAGGATAAATCTACAAAGTCTTTTCCCTGCGGTCGGGGAGTCCAGAACTAGAGGGCATAGGTTTAGGGTGAGAGGGGAAAGATATAAAAGAGACCTCAGGGGCAACATTTTCACACAGAGGGTGGTACGTGTATGGAATGAGCTGCCAGAGGAAGAGGTGGAGGCTGGTACAACTGCAACATTTAAGAGGCATTTGGATGGGTAATGAATAGGAAGGGTGTTGAGGGATTTGGGCCGGGTGCTGACAAGTGGGACTAGATTGGGTTGGGATATCTGGTCGGCATGGACAGGTGAGACGAAAGTGTCTGTTTCCATGCTGTACATCTATATGACTCTAAGACATGTGCAATAAACCATTCCTGAGGTTCTCAGAGGATTCCCACATATGGGTTTTTGGACCTAGAATAGGAAGGAAAGGTGATGGAGATGTAGATCGGGGAAGGTTTAGCATGTGGATCTACTCAGTGCAATGAGGAAGATAAACAGGAATAGAACTCCCCTCCTCCCCTTTCGAGAGAAAAGTGGAGAACCCAGCCCCTTCTGCGCCAAAGGCTCCTGGAAAGACAAGCCGTACCAGAGGGGCAAATGCTGACACAAGTCTCACCACGTTTGCAGAAAATTTAATTTATCAGGGTACATCCCATGAATGTAACATTGTGATAGCAAACAATCTCAAGGGACCATTTCTATCAAAACAAGAATGGAGGTGGAGTGGTTACTGGCGAAGAGAAGACAGAAAATGAAATATCACCCTTCAATCTTTCCTTAGAACGTGAAGTTGCTTTATTCTTCTCGCTCTACTTACAAGTCTTGCAAAGAGAGAAAGAGAGACACTAACTTTTGTGTTTGACCAAGGAAATAAATCTTTCCTGTCTGGATGCTAACGTGAATGTCCATAGTCCCTCCATTAAGTGTTAATTCTGTGTTTTGGTTTGAAGGCATCTGCATTTGTCGGTTGTTATATGTTCTCTTTTGTAATTTGTATGTTTTGTCTCAAGATCTGGTAATACTTTGAGTTTAGTTTGTATTTTGGGAACTTGTGGTAATTTGAAACTGTAGTGTGTGCCTGTGTCAGTGTGCAAAATGTATAGTTAATGTATTGTCCTTTTAAGGAACTTTGGATGGTTGTGAAAAGGAAAAACTGTGACAAAATATTCATTTCGAATTTCACTCTCATAGCTTGATAGACATTTACCTCTTGGAATTGACAAAAGCTGATTAAAATTAATTGAAGAAATAAAATTAAGATGTAACTTATCTGCTCTATCTTCAAATTAGAGCATTGTGTTTGGATTGAGGAAAGAGTATGGCAAAATTATAATTTTAGAAATGTTATGTTTAAAAAGCAACCATCACCAATTACTTTGTCCCTTGCCATTAAGCCAATTGGCAAGCTAATTATCTAATTTGCAAGCTCACCCTAAATCCCACGTGACCTAACTTTACTAATTAGTTTACCATGTGGAACCTTGTCAATGTCTTTATTAAAATCCAAAAAAATAATGTCTACTGCTCTGTAATCAACCACCTTCCTCAAAAAACTCATTCATGTTGTGAGACATGATTTTCCTCACACATAACCCTGTTGACTATCCTTACTCAATTTATGCCTCTCTAAATGTCCACAAACCCTATCTTTGATAATCACCTCCAACAATTTACCACAACCAAAGTCAAACTCACAGGTCTATAGTTCCCCGCTTTCTCCCTACAATCTTTCTTGAAAAAAGGTACAATGTTAGCCACCCTCCAGTCAACAGGCATCTCACCCATTGTTATAGATGATGCAAATATTTCTGCAAGAGGACTCATTAGTTCCTCCCTTACTTTCCACAATCTTCTGGAATACATTTGATTAGGTCCCACCTTTATTTTCTCTAAGACCTCCCAAACCTCTTCGTCTTTAATATGAACTGATTTTAAAACATTCAAGTTTATTTCCTAACATTCTCTAAACTCCATTTCTTTCTCGACAGTAAAAACTGACATATAATGTTCATTTAGTATCTTTCCCATTTCCAGCAGTTCAACACAGATGACCTCCTGTAAGAGGCCATACCCTCTCTCTAGTTGCCCTCTTACTCTTAATGCATTTGTAGAATCACGTTGGATTATCCTTTACCTTATCTGCCAATGCTAACTCCAATCCCCTCCTTGCCTTCCTAATTTCTCTCTTAAGAATGCCCCTACAATCTTTATATTGATTGAGATTCAACTGAACAAAGTTGTCTGCATTTAAAATAAGGTTCTCTCTTATTTTTGACAAGAACCTAAATATCTTTATACATCCATTGTACCATACTCTTAGCAGCCTTACCCTTCACTCAAACAGGAATAAAATGCCTCTGAACTCGTCATCACACTCTTGAATGCCTCCCACCCGCCAGATGTCCTTTTACCTGCAAACAGTCCACTCCAATCAGCTTTTGAAAGTTCTTAATCACAAACCATTAAAATTTGCCTTATTCCAGTTAAAAATTTTGATTTTCTATGAAAGGCTTGTCCTTGTTCATAACCATTTCATAACTGAACTTTGATGACTAGACTCAAAGTGTTCCCCTGGCTTTACTTCCCGTGTCCTGCCTTATTACACAAAGGAAGGTCGAGCTTTGCTCCTTCTCAAGTAGGAACATCTATATATTGAGAAAGAAAACTTTCTTAATCCTATTTGAAAAATTTTAATACAATGATAACTCCAGTCAATGTTTGGAAAATTAAAATTCCCCATTATTAACAGCCTTATTGTCCTTGTGCGTATTGGAGATTTCCCTACATATTTGTTTCTCAATTTCTCTCTTACTGTTGGGGAGCCTATTGAATAATCCTACCAAAGTGATTTTTCCTTTCTTATTTGTTATTCGTTCCCATATATTTTCACTGGACGATGTAAATAGAAAAAAACTAAGTGCTGCGATACTGTCCTGATCAGACATTCCCAGGACAGGGACAGCACAGGGTGAAACATTGATCAAATCCCACTCTGCAATTTCAAAACTGAAAATAAAGTTGCCCTGACTCTGTTAAACAAAACCAAAAGTGCTATTCCTATGGGGAGAGGAAGCAAAAGATCAACAAGCAAAAAAAAAGGCTCTACCTTGATGGTCCTCATCAACCTCTTTTGGGGCATGGATAACAAGGGGCCAAAGTAAAAATAAACTCAAGCAAATTCAAAGAAAACAAATAATTAAACAAACAATTAAACAACTAAGTAAATAAATCCTCACTGCCGCATCCCTAATGATCAGTCCCAGGACAGGGACAACGATGGTTTAAAATCCAAGGTATATAAAACAGCCCTCTTCCTGGGGCACCAGACTGAAAATAAATACAAACTGAATGGGCCAAATGTAAACTGATACTACAGAGACAATTCACTAAATGAGAATATCATTATCCACACTGATAATACACTTCAGCCCCCACGGCGCCCAGCAGTCTCAAAGGCCTCGACTGTACTGGTGAGCACTGTGTGTGCTCCCTCTCCAGGGACACGTGACCATGGATGGAACTGTGAAAGAGGGGCACACAATCTGGAACAATGAGCTCCCCTTCGGCCTGCTGCCTGTTGATGGTGATCTTGGCCAGGCCCAGGAGCAAAGCCATGAGAAAATTCAGACTTGTCTACCCCTCCCCCACCGGGTGCTCATGGATCAGAAGTGTGGGGCTGAAGTGCAACCAACAACAGCACCTTCAAAGAGCGAAAAAGGTGCTGCAAACAGATGCACCATCTCTTCCAGGCCACAGAACATGCACGTGGTCTGGCGCCTGGTAAAATTACTCATTCACTCAGATTACTGCATGTAGCATTCTCCACCCCAGATCCCCGATGTAAGAGGAGAGGACACCTTCGTAGACGGCCCTCCATTGGAGAACTCAGCCACCGTAGAGTGAAACATTACACCAAGGCACGTCCAGGTGGTGGGTGAAAGCGCAGCAGTGGAGAGTGTATATACAAATAACACCACCGTGCTGTTCAAAAGGGCACCCGGAGGATATCTCTGAGATGACTCAGACTGTGGAGCACCCATGTCACAGGGGAGAGTCAGCTGTGTACGGTACAATGTGAAATTCTGGACGGATGGTGATCAATTTGTCTGGAAGGTCACTGCACACCTGAGCTGCCTCGAGTGTACGTGAGGTGTGGGGGCTGAATGCCTTGTCCATCAGACTCTGGATGGCTCGGGGCACGATCCAGAGGGGGACTGACACCCTTGCAGTCAACCTTGTGGGTGTTATCCAGTCCACTCCTCTGCCATCCAGTGTGTCTCTGACTCTGGTCATCCCTGTAACCCGAGCTCTGTCCTCCCCCAGCCAGCACAATCCGTGTTCAGAAACCTGTTCCTGAGCAGGGCTCCCTGATGAGAGCCAGCTCTCCCACAGGGGGAAAAGCTCCGACTCGAGCTGAATGTGTCCCAGACTGTGATCAGGTTCAGATAGAAACCAGACAATCCCTGAAAGATGACCTGAGACTGGGACCAATCCACGAACAGGAATTGCGTGTTGAAATGGAAGTCGTGCACTTGTTAGAAGAAATACGTCATGAGACTCAATGTAAAGGTATCACTACAGGGTCTGAATGTGGGGAGTCATTACCTGGGTGCAATGTCGCACCAGCGGCTGACCACCCTCTTCAAGCGGGAGACTCCGAACCACAGCAGTGACTCAGCGCTGTCTCTTGTCCCAGAAAAACCCAGTGAGTTTTTACTGGACATTAGTGAGAAAGCTAGGAGGGACCAAACTGACCAGCCAGTACCACAACATGGCAGCAACCAAGTGGTTTATGACTCGCAATCACATTGTGTAGAACAACACTCATGCCCTGATGCCTTCCAGATCGGAGACGAGGGATCCATCATCAGCCAGCAGCACAAAGAGCTGCAGGCAGACCCTGTGTCTTTTTACCTGTGAGTAGAAGGAGGAGCCATCATGGTTGAGATCTCAAAGGAACGTATGCATCCCGGTACTCAACGACATCCAAATCTTGGAGCATGACCTTCTTCTCTTCGTACACCTCCAGTCAGGCCGGGCCCACATTGGTCTGACTGAAATTGGCCCAACTCCTTCTCCAACCCCTTGATTCTGGATTTCCGCATCTTTGTTGACCCTCATGTCTACTGCTGACAGAAGACATTGACGTGAGTCTTATCCACATCTCACCTTAGCCTCAAGCTGGGGAAGCTTCCTTGATTCCTTCTCCATCCGGTCCAGAAATGATGTAACAAGTCCCGGAACTACTTGTCATCCTGCAGCAGCTTGTTAAAATGCAAGTACACGGTCCTCACTCAGGTGCTAAATGGACCGTGCTCTGCTCAGACCAGGTTGTGATCAGAAAACTGCACTTGCTGCATGGAGGCTTCACAACACAGGAGGGATATGCCCTGGAAATGGAGATGCAGTCAATGCTGGACACTCCAAGCTCTGATTATGACCAACTTTGCCTTCCTTAGTCTCTCAAAGAGCTCTGCCAAATGCTCCATGTGAGTTTTTCCATGAATGGTTAAAGATCATCAAGTAATCCATGTAGGTGACACAATTAGACCAGAAGACCTAGGATCAGGAATTAGGCCATTCAGCCCATTGAGTCTGCTCCACCATTCACTCATGTCTGATATGATTCTCAACTCCATTCTCCCACTTTATCCCATAACCTTTAATCTCCTTGATACTCAAGAACATATCTCTCTCAGACTTAAATTTATTCAATGACCTTGCCTCCACAGCCTTTTGTGGCAATGAATTCCATAGATTAACCATTCTCTGGCTGAAGAAGTTTCTCTTTATCTCCTTTGGCCGAGGGGTATGCTCTCAACATTTAGTGTCTCTTATGAATGGAAATATTTTCCTGACATCTACTCTGTCTAGGCCATTCAGTGTTCTGCATGTTTCAATTAGATATCTCCCTCATCCTTCTGAACTCCATTGAGTTTAAACCCAGAGTCCTCAAACATTCCTCAGATGATATTCTTTTCATTCCTAGAACTATTCTCATAAATGTCCTCTGAACATGCTCCAGGGCCAGTATCCTTCCTGAGAAATGGGACCTAAAACTGTACACAATACTCAAATGTGATCTGACCAGAGCTTTATAGAGCATCAGAAGTACATCATTGTTTTTATATTCAAGTCCTCTCAAAATAAAAGTTGTCATTGCATTTGCCTTCCTAACTATTGACTCAACCTACAAGTTTACCTTGAGAAAATCCAAGACTGAAACTTCCAAGTTTCTTTGCACTTCAGACTTCTGAATTTTCTCCCCATTTAGAAAATAGTCCATGCCTCTATTCTTCCTACCAAAGTGCATGACCTCACACTTTTCCACATTGTACCTCATCTGCCACTTCTTTGCCCATTCTCCTAATCTGTCCAAATCTTTCTACATCCTCTCCATCTCCTCAATGTTACCTGTCCCATTACCTAACTTTGCATCATCTGCAAATTTATCCAGTATGCCCTCAGTTCCTTCATCCAGAACATTAATGTATAAAGTGAAAAATTGTGTTCTCATCACTGAGCCTTGGGAAACACCAACTGTCACCAGCTGCCATCCTGATAAGGACCCTTTTCTCCTCACTGTGTTTTCTGCCAGATAGCCAAGCTTCCATCCATGCTCGCACCTTGCCTCTGACACCATGGGACCTTCTCTTACTCAGTAGCCTTCTGTGTGGCATCTTGTCAAAGACCTTCGTGAAGTCCAGGTAGTTAACATCCATTGGCTCTCCTTGATCTAACCTGCTCATTACTTCCTCAAAGAATTCTCGTACATTTGTAAGGCATGATCTCCTGTTGTTATGAAGTGACAATGATTTTTCCCCTATTTTACTATACACTTCCAAGTATTCAGAAATCTTATTCTTCACAATTGATTCCTGGATTTTATCCACGATGGAGGTTAGGCTAATTTTCTGTATTCTCCTCTGGCACCTCCTTGCTTCTCGTGATTCCTGAAAGATCCGTCACAAAGCCTCCACTATCTTATGAGTTATCTCCCATAGAACTCTGAGGTGCAGTCCATCTGGTCCAGGTGACCTATCCACCTTCAGGCCATTCAGTTTTTCTAGCACCTTCTCTTGATGATGGCCATCATACTCAGCTCTTTCCCCTCACTCTTTTGAATGTTTGGGATATTACTCATCTCTCCTACCGTGAAGATTTACGTGATATAATTATTCAGTTGCTCAGCCATTTCCTTGTTCCCCGCTAGTAAATTTCAACATCATTTTCCAGCAGTCCAATGTCCACTTTTGCCTCTCTTTTGACCTTTATATATCTGAAGAAACTCTCAGCCTTCCTTTATATTACTGGCTAGCTTACCCTCATATTTAATCTTCTCCCTTCTTATTGTTTTCTTGATCCCCTCTGTTGATCTCTGTAAGCTTCCCAATCCTCTGGTTTCCCACTGCCCTTCACCACATTATCTGTTTTCTTGTTTGCTGTTAAGCTGTCCATGACTTTCTGAATGTCACAAAGCTAGTCCCTTTTTTTTCCTGAAAGCTGTTCCTTTGGTCAAGAAGACTCTGTCCTTGACTTTTTTCCCTAGAAGGGCAATAAACTGGGCCGGGCCCTGATCAGACTGGTTTGGTACATAGATAAAAAGGATTTGAGAGGCCTTTTGTTCGTATGAGATTCAGGCAAAGTGGTCATGTTTTAGAGGTGTTCTGTATAATGAAAGGGGAGTGGTCAGCACACCAGCTGAGCTGAGCAGTTTTAGTTCAGTCAGACCTGGTGAAACGTTCAACAGGGAGCTGTGTGGAAGCTCTCTCTCTTTCTGCCCTTTAACTTCAACCTGTAAGCATGTGTTCCATTTATACTAGTTTTTAAAGGGACTTTGCATTTTGGGACTGTTGTGTATATTCAGAACAACATAATTTATTCCAGTTGGATAGGCTGAGTTCTGTAAGGGTTCTCTATTCTATTCTTTGTGTTTCATTGTGTAACTTTGTGAATAAAGTTTTGTCTGTTTTAAAATCTAATAGTCAATCTAGCTAACTTAATCCAGGTAATTATCCCTGTACACTTACTGAAACAAATTACAAAGTCTGAGTTGCCTGCTTAAGTGGTCTGGCTTAGTCCATAACCTAGTTAGCCATGGTTGCCACATCCTCCCTGTACTGTGCTTCTTTTTCCTCAGGATGAATCTTTGCTGTGTTTACTGACTTACTACCAGAAAGTCCTACCATTGCTGTTCCACTGTATTTCCTGACATGTACGGCACAGTAGCTCAGTGGTTAGCCATGTTGCCTCACAGCATCAGGGTCCGAGGCTCGATTCCAAGCTTGGGTGACTATCTGCTTCGAGTTTGCACTTGTCTGAGTGGGTTTCCACCAGGTGCTCCGGTTTCCTCCCACAGTCCAAAGATGTACAGGTTAGATGACTTGGCAGTGCTTAAATTGTCAATTCGGTGCATTAGAAAGAGGGAAAAGGGATTTGGGTGGGATACTCGTCGGAGTGTCGGTGTGGACCTGTTGGGTCAACAGGCCTGTTCACACAATGTAGGGAATCTAATCTTCATCCTACATCAATCCTGTTCAGAAGCCTTAGAAAAGTGGCTGGTGCATTTTTCATTCCAAAGGGCATCACTTTAAATTGAAAAAGCCTATTTGGGGCTCCAAAAGCAGAAACTACTTTTGCTCTGTCCAGCAATGGTAATTGCCAGGAACCGTGAAGTAAGTCCCACTTTGTGATTTAAGTGGTTTGTCTTATGTTTTTCACACAATACTCCAGTGTTGCAATTGGGTGTGAATCAAATTTAGTCCCAGTGTTGACCTTCTGATAATCTATGCAAAATCATTGAGTACCACCAGATTTCGGAACCAACACAATCAGTGAACTCCACTCACTTTGACATATCTCTATCAAGTCTTCCTGGAGCATCGCTTCCACTTCCTTCTAACCCTGGGCTGTTTTGAGAGGATTAAGCTTGGAGGGGTGTTATTTTATCGGAACAGCATTCTCTATGTCAACCTCATGTACTATGGCATTAGACCTCCCCATTCTATTTCTACATTGGTTCTCAAGGACTGAACAAATATTTAAATTCAGTTCTCTGTTTTTGGGACAGAAAGTTCACTGTCTTATCCCATTACTTGACGATTTTGTCATTATTCACTTCATTTTGAGGCACATCAAAATCCAAATCATCTGGATTTGATTCATCACTGAGTGGCAATAGCTAATTCCTGGTTTTCTCGCTCCCTTACCTTGTCATAGTATTGTTTCAGCATGTTCACATGATATACTCAATAATTTTGTTTCCTACCTGTCATCTTTACCAGATAACTCCCCTGACTGTACGACTTCTCAATCTGGTACACAACACTAAACCTTGCTTTGAAGGGATCTCCCGCCATTAGTAACAGCACCGATACTTCATCCTCACAGGCAAACATATATCTATTAGATTTCTTATCTGCTTCTTTGTTGAATAAGTGATGTACCACCTTCAAATATTGTCCAGCTAATTCACCTACTCTGTTTAATGTGTCTCTGACCTCAGTTACATCATCCAACTGTAAGATCTCAGGTTGTCTTACTTTGTCCGAATATCAATCCAAATGGAGTAAACATAGTCAATTCATTTGGAGAATCTCTAACAGCAAGTAATATAAAGGAGACACATATCACCCAATCGTTTGGTAATCCTGGCAATAAACCCTGAACGTGGTCTTTAGGTGCGGATGCTATTTTTCCAATGATCCCCAAGATTCAGGATAGTCCGCATTTGATGCATGAACTTTCCATGATCTTCTTCAATAATTTGGCAGTAAGATTGGACCCTTGGTCTGACTGAATCTCTATAATGAGTAAAGAAAGCAAGTAACTCTTCTACAACATTTTTGCCTTGAAATTCCAGAATGGAGTTGCTTCCAGAAACCTAGTGGACCCATTCATTATGGTTAGGAAATTCTGGTTCAGACCTCTGGTTTGGGGGGGGTGGGGGGGGGGGGTGGGTGGAGGCGGCGTCTACTCTATTATAATTCATGCAAAACGTTCTTCAAATGAGAAGTGGCACCAAAGGTGCTGGTTTCATCACTGCCTGTGGTTTTCTTGCCATCTGACATGTATGAAATTACGGCAAAATTCAACCACATCTTTATGTAATCTCGACCAATAAACATGTTTCGACATCTTAGCCTGAGTCTTCCTCACTTCTCGCTGACCTACTCCAGGCAGCTTGTGTACTTCCTGTCTGTATTCTACCAGCAACTTATCTGGTGAACTTCACATTCCTCATCTGTGCTAATCTGCTAAGGTCTCCATTTCCACCTTAAGATTTTATCCTTAAGATAATAGCTTTCTGGAGTACACTGATTCTTTTTGCGAGAAGGCTTTATGATAATATCCTTTATTGTCTCATCATTTTGTTCTAACTCCATTGACCTTTCAGAACTAAACACCTCTGCCTGATCCTTTACCTGCTCAGGTTTTTCCTTTACTACCTAATCAGAGTGTCAGCTGACTCGACCTCAAACTTGATTGGACTTTCTAACCTTACCTTACACAGGGGAATACCACTCCTCATCTTTCCATTTATTTCACAGATTACCACACACTCAGACAATATTTCAGAAGGATTGCAAATATTTTGATCTCTCTCTATTAGAGACAGACTATTTCCATACCTCTCAATATTTTAAGTAATTTATCTATTTCCCCAATCTACCTGAGTAAATCTTGCCCACACAGGTGACATCTTTGAAAAGGTCGAGCACTATCTTACTATCCAGCATGGGACGAGGCTGTGCACTCTCCTTCAGCTCCTCAACTTCCCTTCAGATTTCCTTCACTGCCCTCACTAATCTGACTAGTTTAAATACCACTCTTTTACCACATTCTTCTTCTCAGTGCCTTTCTTAAACCACCAGCACTGTGACTTTGTGTGTCTCATCTTATTGCAAGAAAACAACCTGAGGTCTTTCACCTCTTTTCCACCCTCTTGGATTTCTTTATTCATCGTGGTAAATTGTTCCCAGTTGTTTTTTATTGTAGGATCTCCCTCTTTCCCAATTTCTATCCCTCACGGAACAAAATTGTTGTCAGAAGCTGGATTTCGATTTGTGAATAATTGCATATTCATCTACCATCTCTTCAGCTCTTCTTGCTGTTTTAACTTACAGTTCCTCAACAAAACCCACATGGTTACTGGCCACTTTAATTGTTTAGCCATTTTCTCAATTGAGATGAAAAAGGCATCTATATCCTTCTCATCATATGTAGGTAATGCTTAGATATATTTAAATAGGTCTGCACCCGGCCTTTGGCTACAGTGATTTAGCTCATCACCGTCCTCCTCACTAAACCTACCTTCATCTCTTTCTTATTGAACCAACTTTCCTGTCTAATTGTTAACTTTTGTAGTTTTTTCTCTCTCTCTTTTTCCTTCCTTCTGCAAGGCCCTTCCCCGCCTGCTCTGTTTCCTCAACTTTAACTGTAAGTCATAATGTTTCAGTTCCCTTTCTAACTCGAATTGTCTTACTTGCAGTTTAATTTTCTCTTACTCCACTGTACTTGACTGGAGGGCTTTTGCCCGAAACATCGATTTTCCTGCTCCTTGGATGCTGCCTGACCTGCTGTGCTTTTCCAGCACCACTCTGATCTAAACTCGGTTTGTGTGGAATACCTAAATGCATGGCTAACTCCGTTACAATTTCAGCTTTGTAATTATTCCTTATTAAACCCAATTTCAGCTTGTTTGCTCATTCTACAAGCGTCAACGTTTTCTGATTTTTCTAAAATTTCTTGGAAAATTTGAGAAGCATCTTTGCCCCTGAACCCCTTTAGCAATGCTCTGAGCCATTTCCCCATTTTCAATTTAACCAACAACAAGCAACCAAAATTAAACAGATTTTCCAGTTCTGACTTACATTTCATTCTAAGATCTAGGACCTGAGTCCAGAGGTCTGTTTAAATCTGCTGAGACCTTTTGTATCCTAAATCTGGAAAAAGATCTGTCCAGATTCTGGACTAGAGTCACCAGTCTGTTGTAAAGCAGAAGTTGACCCCTCTCGGAGACCTAAAACCAACACACTAAGAGGTGCATCACATACTTTAATTTGTAAAAAAACTGTGAAAACTGATGTAACCTGCCTTTCAACAACTTTCAGTGTTTAAATAAAATAAATCCCTGGCACTCACATTAAAATCAACAAGTAACAATTTATTTAACTAAACCTAACAGTGAACAAATTAGCTAATGTATTAACAAACCAAATGCATCCCATCCAACTACTAATTTTCTCATATAAAACATAAGGTTCACTCATCCGACAAAAATAGAATTTAGTCTCTCAAAATTACTGCCACGTTAAGTGTCTTCCAGAATGTTCTGTGCTTCCTGTGTTGTTCTTCTGTCAGAAACATCTTCTCTGTTGTTTTTACTTCTGTTATTTCAAAGCTGATTTCTCTAACACATGATGATTGTGAGAGCCAATTTCTCTCTCTCTCTCTCTCTCTCTCCCTCTATCTCTCTTTCTTTCTCTCTCTCTCTCTCTCTATCTAGAGAGAGAGAGAGAGAGAGAGAGAGAGAGCTGTGAGCTCTTACCTCTGGCAGATGGCTGTAATCTCTGAGGTCGTAATCTGACTTCCCCTTCTTTTATGCCCATGACAAATATATTGATATCCTTTACAATAGAAGTAATACAATACAATAAATACACCGGTCTCTGAGGCAAGGGAGTTCCTCCAGATGTGCCTCACCTCCTTGCAGGAATGACATAACACAGGCTCCACCAACTAGAACACCCAGTAAGCAGCACTCAAAGGAAAGTGCCCTCCGGGACAACCTCCCGGGTCAGGCAGACAAACCCTTATAATCAACAAGAATAAGTGGGCCTCCTTGAGACTGAGCACTCGTGACATGACATTCAACATTACCCATCCGGGCTGGAGGAGGTGGTGGAGAAGGAGCTCAGACAGAACAAAGAGGGAGACATTAGATAAAATGACCTTGAGTTCCACTTACCCACGCTCTCACCGTATCCCTTAATTCCTTTATTGTTGAAACAAAAATCTCTCTTTGCCTTAAAAACCTTTACTGAAGTAGTGTCAATTACTTCACTGGACAAGGAATTCCACAGATTAACAACCCTCGAGGTGAAGAAGTTCCTTCTCAATTCAGTCCTAAATCTGCTTCCTCTAAACTTGAGTCTATGCCCTCTGGTCTTGGTTTCACCTGCTGTGGAAACATCCTCTCTACATCTGTCTTAACTATCCCCTTCATAATTTTATATGTTTCTATTAGATCACCTCCCCCACTTTCTTCCCAATACCAGTGAATATAATCCCAGACTACTCAGTATCTCCTCATAAGCCAACCCCCTCAACTTCAGAATCAACCTCGTGAACCTCTCCTCTGCACCCCGTCCAGTGCCAGTACATCCCTTCTCAAATAAGCAGACCAAAACTGCACACAATATTCCAGGTGTGGCCTCACCAGCACCTTGTACAGCTGCAACATAAACTCCCTGCTTTTAAACTCAATCTCTTTGGCAATGAAAGGCAAAATTCCATTTGTCTTCCAAATTAACTGTTGCACCCACAGACCAACATTCTGTGATTCATGCACAAGGACACCCAGGTCCCTCTGCATAGCAACATGCTGCAACCTTTAACCATTCAAGTAAAAAATCCTTTTTACTCTACTCCTCTGCAAAGTTTCACAGTTCTCTGCACGCATTGCTTTGCCACTCATATCAGTGTTAACTGTAAACATTGACACAGTACACATTATCCCCAACTCCAAATCATCTCCATAAATTGTGAAGAATTGCAGTCACAACACTGATCACTGAAGCATACCACTAGTTTCTGATTGCCAGTCAGAATAGCACTCATTTATCCCCATTCATTGCTTCCTATTAGTCAACCAATCCTCTGTCCATGCTAATTCTTTACCTCTAACACAATGCATCTTTATCTGATGCAGCAGCCTCTTGAGTAGCACCTTGTTGAAGGCCTTTCAGAAATCTAGGGAGACCACATCGACTGGGCCTCCATTGTCCGCCTTGCTCAGAATGTATTCATAATATTCGAGAAGATTGGTTAAGCGTGACCTGTCCTTCATAAATCTATGCTGTGTCTGCCCAACAGGACAATTTCTATTTAGATGCCTTGCTATTTCTTTCTTGATAACAGACTCAAGCATGTTCCTTCCTACAGAGGGAGAGCTAACCCCTCTATAATTCCCCATCTTTTGTCCACCTCCCTTTTTAAACAGTTGTGTCACATTTGCTGTTTTCCAATCTGCTGGAACTGCTCCAGAGTCCAGCAAATTTTGGAAAATTAACACAAGGGCACTTGCTATTTCTTATAGTACACTGAGATGCAATCCTTCAGGGCCAGGAGACTTAGCTCCATCAGCTGGCCCAATACCTCTTCTGTACTAATTTTTCCAGGACCTCACCGCCCTTTGTCTCTTTGTCAATTACTAGTATATTATTAATGTCCTCCACTGTGAAGACCGATACAAAATACCTGCCCAAAGCCTCAGCCAGTTCATCATATCCCATGACTAAAGGCCCCTTCACATTCTCTGAATGACCACTCTATGATTTACATATTTGGAGAAACTTTTGCGATCTGTCTTTATATTCTGTGCTCGATTATTTTTCTCACATTCTATCTTACTTTTCTTCCAATCTCTTTTTGTGGCTTTCTTGTTAGCCTTTAAAGGTTTTCCAATCTTCTGGTTTTCTGCTGTTCTTGGCCACATTGTATGCCTTCTCTTCAATTTGATAGCCTCCCTTATTTCCTGAGACACCCATGGCAGATTACCCCTTTCTTACAGTGCCTCATTTTCACTGAAATATATTTCTGCTGAGCACTTTGAAACATTGCTTTGAAATTCCTGCACTGCTCATCAACTGTTCCACCATAAAATCTTTGTTTCCAGTCTACTTTAGCCAAGTCCTCCCTCACTCTATTGCAGTTCCATTTTTTCAAGCACAGGACCCTGGTATTTGATTTTATCTTTACAATATCCATCTGCATTTTCTACATTCAACCATGCTGTGATTGCTCCTTCCAAGAGAATCCCAAAATATGAGGTCATTAATTGTTCCTGCCCCATTACACAGGACCAAATCTAAGATAGCTTCCTCCCTCGTCGGTTCCTTTACATATTGTTCCAGAAAACAGTCATGGATACACACAACAAAGTCCTCCTCAAGGCTATCCTGACCGAGCTGGTTTGGCTGCTCGACATGTGGATTAAATGCCCCCATCGTAACAGCTGTATTATTTTTACAGGCATTAGTTATTGCTTTATTTATTGCCAGCCCAATGTGATATTATTTGGTGGCGTATCGACTACGCCTATCATTGATTTTTTTTTTCTCTTAGAATTTCTCATTTCCAACTGAATGGATTCAATCTTATTCTCCGTAGAACCTCCATCATCACCACTCTGATGTTGTCCTTGAATATCAGTGCTACAGCATCTCCCTTACCTTCCTGTCTGTTCTTCCAAATAGTCTGATACCCCTGGATATTTAACTCCCAGTTGTGACCATCCTGTAACCATGTCTCCATAATGGCTACCAAATCATTTTCATTCACAATGATTTGTGCCATGAACCCATCAGCCTTGTTACAAATGCTATGAGCTTTCAGGTAAAGTGCCCTTATGTGAGCTTTTCACCTCTCATGATTCCCAAATCACCAATAATATCTCCTGAGTTATCCTTTCTTTTTACTTCTTTCACAGTCTGTCTTGAACTTAAACCCTCCTGCACACAAGCTAACCTGCTGCTTACCATTTTACTTATCAGCATATTGTTGTTTTCCCTTTCCCTTCCCCCAACGCACTGGTTTAAAGTCCCAGTGACCACCTTATTGATCCTTTTCACGAGAACACTTGTTCCAGGTCGGTTCAGGTAGACACCGTCACATTGGTACACATCCCCCCAGGTCCAAAACTGATGCCAATGTCCCATGAAAAGAAACCCCTCTTTCCCCCACCACACCCTCAGCCACGTTTACTTCTCTAATGTTCTTACCTCTGAGCCAATTTGCATGTTGCTTTGGCAGTAATCCAAAGATTATCAGCCTTGAGGACTAGTTCCTTAATTTTGTTCCTAGTGCTTGATAATCCCCAAAAATGTGCTCCTTCCTAGCCTTGCCTACGTTGTTTGTCCCAGTGCGGATCACAACAACTGGATCCTCCCCTTCCCGCTCCAATACCCTTTCAAGCAGATCGGAGATGTCTTGCACTCTGGCATCAGGCAGACAACACACCATGTGGTAATTCTGATCCGGCTTGCAAAGGATACTATCGATCCCCCTAATTATAGAATCCCCTATAACTACCACTTGTCTTTTTGCTCCCCTCTCTTGAATGGTCTTCTGCACCATGGTGCCGTTGTCAGCTGGCTCATCCCGCTAGCAGTCCATTTCCTCATCCAGACAAGGAACAAGTGTCCCATACTTGTTGGATAAGGTCAAGAGCTGAGGCTACTCCATTCCTGAACTCAGGATCCCCCACCTGCCTCACTTGCAGTCACACCATGTTTTCCCTGATCACGAGCTGAATTTGAATGAGTTAATCTACCAGGTGTGACTGCCTCCTGAAACAAAGCATCCAGGTAACTCTCCCCCTCCCGGATATGTCACAGTGTTTGAAGTTCAGAATCCAAATCATCAACTCTGAACCGGAGATCCTCCACCAACTAACACTTGCTGCAGATGTGGTCACTGACATTCACAACGGGATCAGCCAGCTCCCACATCATACAGCTGCAGCACATCACCTGCCCAGCCATCTCTACTTAGTTAATTACTTTATTAATTTAGAGTTAATTAACTTCTAATGCTTCTTTGCTCTCCTCACGTTTAGCTGCTGTCCAAATATATCAGTTCACTCACCTTCCTGGAACACACTTTGACCGCTCACGCTGAAAATGGAGGCTGCTGACTCTCAAGTTAAGTCCTTTTCGAGGGAAATTTACCTTCCCACCAGTTCCCTGCTCCTCACTCTCACTGCTCCCGAAAATGGAGGATGCCACACTCCCACATAGGAACAACTGGCTCTTACTCAACTTGTTGTTTTATAACACCCCACAGATACACCTTCGCCCCCCAAAACCAGGACCACGATCTCCCTTTGCACAAACCACAGAAAAAAAACTGAGAGTCTTAAAATCTGATTCTAATACTGTGTCTTCCCAGAAGCCCTAAAATGTGGAAATAGGCCATTTGGCCCAACAGTTCTAGACTGACTCTCCGGATAGCAGCCCAAACTCAACCCCCTAGCTTATCCTGTAAGCCTGCATTCCCTACGACTGATCCACTCAACCTACGTATCCCTGGACACTGGGCAGTTTAGCCAATCCACCAAACCTGAACATCTTTGGACTATCGGAGGCCGATATACAGACCTGGGTAGAATATGCAAACTCCACACAGGAAATTGCTGGAGGCTGGAATTGTACCAGAGTCACTGGTGTTGTCAGGCAAGAGTACTAACCACTGAGCCATGGTGTTCAGCCCTACCAGACAACACAGTGCCTTAGACTACAACTCCCAAGTCACAGGCCTTAAACAAGAGTTGTCCAAAGCTCAAAGGCAAGTCACTGGCAGATGATACAGGTCGCAGTCTAGAAATAGTAACATTGGGAGTTCCCAGGCTCCAAACAGTTCCAGGCTAAAGACTCTAGCGTACAGTCACCAACAAAGAAGAGTTCAGGCCCTAAGTTGTTATCATCCAGACCTGCAGAAATACTTGTGAGTGCCGCCCCATGACTGAGATTCCCACCACTATTGTTCTCCCACTCTTTCTGATCCCCACCTTGTGCAGCTGAGCTCTGGCTACACTCCCCAGAGGAGCCGTCATTCTCACTGTTTTACAACACAGGAAATGGTTTTCTGAGTGAGATGCACTGTGGGCCTTTCCTGAATCTCTGACTACCACTGACTGGTGATCAGTGTCAGTCAGAAACACTTCAGCTGCCAGGTGACCACACCCAAGCTCTAAAGCCCCATTCTGAAGCTGATCAAACCAGTCCTACATCCTGCAGACGTGGTCAGGGAAGGTGAGTGCAGACCCCGAGCCTTGCCCTCTCTCCATCTGCTGCCCTGTGGAGAGATGACCCCAATGGTCCAGCAGTCACTACTCCCAGAATGGGAGTGCATTTATGTGACACGTGCTGGTACAACAACACTGCTGCAGTTTATTTAAAGTGAAACAGAATCTTTATTTACAAGAACATTAATTATTTACACTATGTACAAATATAACTGAGAGATAGGTCTATTGATTTTATGAACTGCACACTCTGGATGAGTGTACAAAGTTGTATACTTTTGGATCAGTTTCTAAGAAAAGGTAAGTATCTGGAGGAGATCAATTCTTCCTATAAATGTCCACGATCTGGAGAAGATCAATGCTGAGACAATGTTGAGGTTCCAGTGAGAGCATTTGCTGAGGACCTGACAGAGATCAGATGCTGTTAAAGATGTGAAGACCATAAGATGAAGCAGAGACGATCCGTTGGTGTGACAGAAACATTGATGTTGAGAAGGTCTGTTTGTTTATTGACGGTGAGGATCTGGATCTGGAGCACAATAGTTGGTATGAGAAGACAAGGGTCTGGGCCATATTCCGAACCTGATGTGCTGAGGTCTCATTTGGGGACTATGCAGCAGCAACTGCAAATTAATCCTTTACACCAGGAGGTCCATTGGGTGATCCGGAAGCGATGGGTCTGCTTGGTGAGGAATGCTGCTAAGGCCGCTGCTTGATCGTGGTGATGGTCCTGGTTGGAACTGAAGGATACACAGTCCGAAATGTAGGAACTCACCATGTCGGGGTAATCGTCAACGAGTTGACGTGAAATACGTTTCAGGAAGTTTTGGTAACTCCAGCCTGGGGCCTCGAGATACCTCTCAACTAAGGAGCAAGCCTTTGTGGAACCAGTGGAGGAGAAAATCATCTGCAGTGCTGCACAACAACACTGGATGGTTTTCTCACTTTTAGTATCCAGCTGCAACAGCAAGGGCACGATGTTGGCGTGGAGCTGTCGCTGGAAATCACTGGACTCTCCAAACGTGGCCAATTTTTCCAACGTTTGGAGAGCTTCCACAGAGACTTGCTCACTTCCTGCCCCAAACAGTGGCTGTATCCTGGAGAGGATTGCATTTAAAAAGGGCCTGATTGTTTCTGCTGGTGCCTCAAGGATGTTTTTCTGAAGGCAAGACAACACCTCAAGAGTGAATACATCGCTGTTCTCTGGATTGCCCAACAGGCTCACCAAGACATCGGTCACACTCCAACACCATCGCCTCGATTCAAAATCGATGTTTTTTAAAACTCTGATGCAGAGCAACTGGCTAACGGGTGAGGAGTCGTACCAGCAGAGGTATCGTATTAAGCTGTTAATGACCATGTCTGTGAGACCCAGTTCGGAAAGGCACGGAGCTTTCAGGAGTTCCTCAAAGAAGAGTATTATCGGAACTGCCTGACAGTCCTGGATCCGAAGGATTTGGGAAACCAGACGATGTACGGTCTTAAACAAATCATCACCTGCAGATGCTGTCATTGCCTGGGCCAGCAGAACAACCCCCTGATCAAATCCAACCCCTCGTAGCTGTTGCCATCCTCCGACCATCACCATCTGGTCTGAGATGTCACTTTGACCAATCAGGTCAAACAGGGCCTTGAGTGACCTCACACACCTTTCATTCAGTGACCTACTTGTATCAGCATCAAACCCAGCGGTGAAACCTCTCTGCTGTGACTGAATATCTGTATCACTGGGCAGAGAGAAACTCATTCCGCTGGTGAGTGACACAAGTAAGCCACTGAAAATGTGTGGGAACAATGTCCTCACCACGTCTGCCATCCTGGGCTGAGTCAGTATCTCATATAAGCCATGGATGGCAGTCAGCGAGACGTTGGCCGAGTACATGTTCCCACGGACGGGGCAGCTTTTTCCCTCCAGTGAGTACACGAGATGTTTGATCGTACTCACCGGACAGGCTCGATCCTCAGCTGCTGCTCTCCACACATCCCGGATGAACTTGTGCACTGGGGGGCGACAGAGCAGGAGCTGGGACATAGCTGCTGCTGAGTGCAGTGAGGTCAGAGCAGTCATCCCTCGTAGGACACGCCCTTTCACCTCCTGGTGAGGGATGATCTCCAAATGAAGCCCCAGCACATGCAGGATCTCTGAGACCCGGTCCTGAAGTTGTTTTCTCTCTTGCAGGAAGAGGTTTTCCAATAGTAAGGACGCGACCCGGGCACAGCTGGGATTATGGTCCGACAGACTGCCACAGACCATGAGAAGCAGGTCGTCTAGCTGACAGCGTGGCAGGCTTTGGCAAATCAGCTCCATCACCTGATGACACTTCTCAAACTGAGATCCTTCATCAGGGTCCGTCAGGTCTTCCGGAAGTGTCTTCAGAAACACCAGACTCTCTTGATATTGTTGTAGGCTGGCTCCATCAGCCACTAAGTACATGGACATGATGGTACTGACCGCGCTGAGGGCCATCTGTTGCACAGCTTGGGAACCGTCAGCACAACGTGGAAGCAGTCCTCCAAGCAGCGTGCCCACAACATTCGCCAGCACTTCCCTGCTGTCATCAAACCTCCGTGAAAACACCACGAGCATCTCCGAGATGATGTGGACTGCTGTCTCCCGCTTATTGTCTTCCATCGAAAAGATCCCCATCTCAATCTTCTGGATGATTTCGTCCTTGTCTTCACTCTCAGCAATGATCTTCTCCATTGCCACACAAAAGACACCAATAACAGGCTTCATCTTTGAGTCAGCTTGTGAAAACCCTCCAATTCTGTTCTTGAACTCTGTCTTCAATCTTTCTCTCGAGTAGGGATGTTACCAATTCAGTTGACCAGAGCAGTTTGCTTGATCTCCTCTCTCGGCGTCTCTCCAGCACAAGTGCACAGATCACTTCAGTTTGTTGTGTTTTGTATGACCCTGTGATGATGTGTTGTCATGGTTCTCATTGTGATGACAGCGGCCGTCAGTTGTAATGGGGCCCTGAGCTGCCAGTGGGTGTCGTGTGCTGGGATTTTCAAAACCAAGCATCCTGTGAGGAGTCACAGAGATAATGATACAGAGTGTTGGCTCATGTCACAGAATCATAGAGCCAATCAGAACGGAATCAGTTCCTTCTGTGCATCCAGGTCATGCAAAAATAATCCCAAACTTACCCAGGCCAAGCTGCCTGTCCCTGGTCTATATCCCTCCAAATATTTCAAATCCCCGTACTTCTCAAAATATCACTTTTGCATGTTGTAATTATACCAGCCTCCAACAATTTCGTTGGCAGCTCATTGGGTGCACGCACCACCCTGTGCGTGAAAACATTGCCCCTCACTTCCCTTTTGAATATTTCCTCGCTTGCCTTAAACCTACGTCTTTAGGTTTTGAACTCCCATACCCTGGGGAAAAGACCCTGCCTACTGACCCTATTCATGCCCCTCATGATTTTACAAACTTCCATAATTTCACTCCTTGGCCTCCAACACCTTGGGGAAAATAGCCGCAGTCCTTTCAGCCTCTCCCGAAAGTTCAAACTCTCTAACCCTTTCACAACATCCTTCATGTATCAGGGAGACCAGAATTCAATGTAGTGATCCAAAAGTGGCCTCACCAATGTCCTGTACAGCTGCGACATGATCAAAGCAGTGGATCCAGCATCAATCCTTTACGCACACTGTTGGTGACAGGCCTCCTGTCTGACAAGCAACCTTCCACACTTTTAAAGTAAAGGGATAAACAATGAAATAAAACCAAGGCCGCGACACTGCCCCGATCGGACCCACCCGGGACAGGGACAGATCCGGGTAAAACACAGAGCAAAGCCCACTCTGGTCTAACAGGCCAGAAAATATAAACTGCCTTGACTTTGTTCAACATAAATAATGATCTGGTCACTCTGAGGAGATACAAAAATAAATAAACAGATTAAAAGTGGCCCTCCCATGATTCTAACTGCAATTCCCTCTTTTGGGCAGGGACAATGAGGGACCAAAGTAAAAAATAAACTCAAACAAAATCAAAGAAAACAAATGAATAAACTGTTGTGAAGGTGGATAGACTCAGTGTAGACTGTGAGGCAGGAAGATAGAATGTGGTGTTTATAAAATTGTAAGGTTGTAAAATGGAGAAAGCATGGCGAGGTCCTTTTAAAAGATTGTTTTTATGCTTAGAGTTAAAATGGATGTCTGTGAGCAGATTGAACATTTGTCAGAACACAGAGATCCTGAGTTGAAGCATTTTGTATCGAAACGGCAGTACAGGTGGAAGATTCTTTATCCGAACATCCAAAAAAACAAAAGCTCCAAAATCCGAAGTTTTTTATGTAAAGTTTTTTTCTCTTTAACAAGGTTGTTTGGAGAGCAAACACTTAACCCAATTCGACACCCACTCAATGTGTGTCATTCAGATGCGACATGGGATGGTATGGCCAAGCACTGACAGGCCGAGGGTTTCTCTATGAACACCCAAGTCGACACCCACTTGATGAGTGTCTCTCACATGTGACATTTGGGGGGGGGGTCATGGGCAAACATGTTCTTAGTTAGAAGTCTGCTTCTCCAGTAAGAGTTTAATGGTGAAATTTTTAAAAATGTCCCTATTGTGAAAATCAAAAAACTTTGAATTCTGAAAAACAGCTGGTCCTGAGCATTTCGGATAAAGGATCATCTATTTGTACCGTGAGTAAAACCTGTTGCCTGGGCCTGCTTATACAGCAAAGTTTGCATGTCGCAAATCAGTTTGAATGGAGCTTTTAGGTACCAAAAACCAGTTAAATTTAAATCAGATGGTTTTGACAACACAGGCCCAATCTTATTGTAAGAAATATTGATATTGTCATCAAGGATATAAAAGAGTGGGCAGTTGGACAAAGACAAAGACCCCAGAGCTCTCTGCCATCAGCCAGAGCTAACAGCCCTCAGCTCGAGAGAGAGAGTGACTAGCACTCACAGTCATCGGTAATTCCTGACAGAGGAACGACAAAGACGGCATTTCTGACAGAAGGATTGGAGGAAAAGCCGTTCCTGACACAAAATTGACAGAGGAGGCACTGAACATTCCACAAGACATGGAACCTGGCTGTAATTTCTAGAGACCAAATTCTATTTCTTCTATTGTATGAGTGGGACATTGGACAACATTCCATTAAAATCTTGTTTTATTTGGTAATAGTTCATAGTAAGAAGAGATTTATTTAGTTTGCTAATAGTTTCGTTTATTTATTTAACTCTAAGAGAACACATTAACTGTTACTTGTTGATATTAAAGTGAATATCGGGGATTTGTTTTATTTAACCACAAGAAGTTCTGAAAGGCAGGTTACACCACTTTTCACACCCTTTTTTACAGATTAGAAGGTGAGGTGCTCCTTTTGGGTATTTTGCTTTGAGTTCTCCAGAGTGCTTCACCTCCCCTTAATAACAGTTCGACAGCTCGGGGGCAGCATTTGGACATACCTGCAGGGATCTGGACAGATTTGAACAGACGTCGGGTATGAAAGGTCCCAGCAGATTCAAACAAACTTCGTGACTAGCGTCCTAAGTCTTGAAATAAAACATTAGTGACAATTGGAAAATCTGTTTAATTTCAGTTGCCTGTTGTGGGGTAAATGGAAAGTGGGGAAATGGGTCTTAACATTACTGAAGAGGTTCTGCGGGCAAAGATGCTTTCCAAATTTGCCAAGAAAGTTTAGAAAGACAGAAAATGGTGACAGTTTAGAATGAGCAAACAGGCCAAAAGTGGGTTTAACGAAGGATAGTTAAAAAAACTGAAAATTGTAAGGGAGTTAACCATGCATTTAGCTGTGCCTAAAGTTGGAGGTATATAACTTTAAGTACAATGGAGTTAGAAAAAAAGAATTACAAATGCGAGAATTGGAGTCAGAAAGTGTAAAAGAGAGAGAGAGAGAGCAGAAAGGTTTCTGAAACAGATTGAATTACGGTTACATGCAGAGGAACGGGAAACGGAAAGAGGAAAGAAGATTCCCAGCAGAGGAAAAAGAGAAAGAGAGAGAAGAAAGGGATAAAGAGAGAGAATTTGATCTACAGAAGTTGGCAGTTAGACAGGAAAGTTGACATAACGGGATGCATGTGAAGTTAGAAGATAGGCTTAGTGAGGAGGATAGTGATAATGAATAAACCCAGGTAGCCAAAGGCTTGGTAGGGATATCTTCAAACATGTCAATACTTGATCAAAATTCGATGAAAAGGATGTGGAAGCCTTTTTTGTTTCCTTTTGAGAAATTGGCTCAACAGATGGACTGACCAGAAACTGCGTGGGTAAGATTAATTCAGAACATATTAAGGAGGCAGGGCTCGCGAGGTGTTTGCAGCGCTGTCAGAGGTGGTGTCAGGAGAATAGGAAGAAGTGAAGAAGGCTATTTAGAGTGAACAGATTATTACAAGTGCGAAAGAAAAACCCCATGAGGGTGGAAATGAGGTACAAAACCTGAGGTGTTTTTGCAGCAAAACGCTGGGATATACAAGGTCACAGTGCTGGTGGGTTAAGAAAGGCACTTGGAAAATGAATGGGGGAAAAAAAAAGAGGTTTAACCAGTGGGATTAGTTAAGGCAGGAAAGGAAATCCCAAGAGAAGTCGATGAACTGAAGGAGAGTAAGATAGTACTCGATCTTTTCTAAGACTTCACCTGCGGCAGTAAGATTTACTCAGGTAGATCAGGGGAATAGGGAAAAAAATTGAGAGTTAAGGGAGCTCGTGTGTTTCTAATAGTGAGAGACCTTAAAGATAACATTGAGGGCTGATTGTCAGGATGACCCAAATGATTGGGATAAAGATATCCCATTTTTTATTGTTTACTACCAGACATGGTAGAAATGAATCGACTCAGTTTGCTCCTTTTGAATTGATGTTCAGACACAAAGTGTGAGGTCCTTTCAAGGGAATTATGGAAAAGTTGACAGATCTGAAGTCAGAGATCTCACAATTGGATTATGTATCAGAGGCGAGAGACAGATTAAACAGAGTAGTTGAATTAGCTAGACAATATTTGAGGATGACACAGCACCTGGAAGAAGATAAGAAATCTACAGTACATATGTTTGACCCTGGGGGAAAAGGTTGGGGTCATTAACAATGATGGGAGATGCCTGTAAAGCGATGTTCAATGGTCACTCTCAGATTGAGGTGAAGTTGAGTCAGGTGGATTATCTGGTAATGATCCCAGAGAGAGAAAAAAATATTGGGTACGACATGTGAAGAAACTGAAACATTACTACGACAAGGAGAGTGAACTTGCAAAACAGGTATTAGTTACTGTCATTCAGAGTAGGAATCAATCCAGAGGATTTGGATTTTGAATGTGCCCCAGAGCAAAATGAATAATGAGAAATTCCTCAAGGAATGGGATAAGGAAGTGAGCAATCTGACTACCGAACGGTGAACTGAATTGAAAGATTCGTTACAGAGTTGTGAGCACCTGTGTAGAAATAGAATGGGGACTTCTAATACTTTAGTATATGAGGTTGACGAAAGGAATGTTGCTCTGGTAAAACAGTACCCATTCCAGTGTAATCCTTTCAAAGCTCCGCAGGTTCAGAATGAAGTGCAAGTAATGCTCCAGGAAGAATTCTTGGAGACAAGTCAAAGCGAGTGAAGTTTGCCAATCGTGTTGGTTCTGAAGTCTGGGGGTACTCAATGATTCTGCAAAGATTATCAGAAGGACAATGCTATAACTAAATCTGATTTGGAGATGCCGGTGTACAAATCACACAACACCACGTTATAGTCTAACAGGTTTAATTGGAAGCACTAGCTTTCGGAGCGCCGCTCTTCCATCAGGACCACCATGTCAAATGTTTAGAAACCCTTCAAAATTACCATAGGACCAAGCAATATAGGTGTTGGAGCTGTATTGTTACAGGACAATGATTGTGGAATTGAAATGCCAAATCAGTAAATTTATAAACAAAAATCAATATCCACCAGAGAAAATATTCCACCGTTGGAAAAGAGTTATTGAGTCTGGTCATGGCCTCACAACATTTTAATGTTCACATTGAAAACAATGTATCAGAGATGATTGTGTATACCAATTACAATCCTTTGACATTCCTGGAAAGATTTGATGACAAGAGCATCAGACTATTTCATTGGAGTCTCATGTTACAAGTGTTTAAGTTTCAGAATGTATACGTTGTGTGTCGTGAAAATATTATTGCGATGCTTTATCCAGAGTTAAAAAGAAAAATGTTTGTATGAGACAGAAACAGTAGGGTTCTATACATATATATAGGAATTAGTATAAAGTGTAACTCTAGATTAATGAGCTACGGATCTGGTAATGTGATGGAGTTAAGTTTACAAAAAAGATAGAAGCCATTTTTTCACAATGATGGCCTACTTTTCCTTAATGGTGAAGGTGTTGTAAAGGTGGTTACAATGACTGTAGATTGGGGTGGGGGTGTCAAGAGGTTAGAATTTGCTGTTTGTAAAATTGTAAAATGGGGAAAGCATTACGTGATGTTTTTAAAAGTTGATGCTTTTTCTGTGGTTAGAGATTTAAATGCAGTATGTAGAAAGCATGAAATGAAACATTTGTATCAAAAGGCCGTACAGTAAGGTGGTCAAGCAGCAAATTTTACCTGGACAACAGTCTTTTGAATTTCATCAATCAATTTGAACCAGGCATTTAGATACCAGCAATCCATTAAGTTTAAATCTGGCGGTTTTGACAACATAGGACTACTGTAAGAAATATTAATATTTCAACAAGATTATAAAAGGGGGCAGTTGGACAAAGAATTCAGAGTTAACTGCCATCCACTAGAACTAACAGCCCTCAGCTCTAGAGAGAGAAATTGGTGCTCTCAGTCATCTATGTATGAGAGAAAGCACCATCTAAATTCCTGACAGAAGGACGACTCTGAAGACGTTCCCGACAGATCAACAGACGAGGCGCTGACCATTCCGGAAGATACGTAACCTGGCTGGAATTTTGAGAGACTCAATTCAAGTTTTGTTATACGAGTGAAACTTCTATTTATTGGAACAGCACATTATTATAATTCATGTTTTATTCAGGAATAGCGAGTAGATAAAAGGGAATTATTTGATCTGTAAATAGTTTTGTTAATTTGTTCACTGCTCGAGTTGTATAAATAAATTATTACTTGCTAATTTTAAAGTGAGTGTCAGAGATTTCGTTTATATAACCACTAGAAGTTGCTGAAAGGCAGATGACACCACTTTTCACACCCTTTTTAAGATTAAAGGGTGAGGTGCTCCTCTGAGTTTTTGGTTTCAGTTCTCAATGGGGAGTCAACCTCCGCTGTGTAAGACCAGCCGGAACCAGAGCAGCCGCACCTGACATCACCACCCATCCCCTAACGATACCCTCTCAGACCCTCCTGCTGGGTAGAGATATCTCATTTATGGCTGCCATTGGGATGGATGGAGACTCTCTGTTGGGAAGGTCATCCACGAGGAAGATGAAGCACATTCACGTGACATACTGATATTCTTTCCAATCTGGCATCTTCAGCAGATAATTCACCTGACTTCATTTCTTTTCAATCTGATAAGAACTACTAAACTTCCTTTGAAGGGATTTCCTATCACTGGTAACAGCTTTACTTTATCCTCACGGGCAAATGTACAAATTTGAAATTACTTACCTCTTTCTTTCTTCATTAGGTGCTGTGCCACCTTGCAACATTATCTAGCAAATACACCTGCTCTGTTTAAGCTGTCTCTCACCTCGGATACATAATCCAACTGAGAAATCTCTGGCTTCAGACCTATCAATTTTTCCTTAATTAATTTTAAAGGTCCTCATACCTTGTGTCTGAACATCAATTCAAATGGAACAAACTGAGTCAATTCATTTGTAGCATCTCTCATAGTGAACAACATAAATGGGATAACTTTATCCCAATCACTTGAGTAATCCTGACAATAAGCCCTCAACATGGTCTTTAGGTGCTGATGCCCCATTTCCAATCCTCACCGAGATTCAGGATGGTACACACTTGATGTAACGTGTTGAATGCAGAAACTATCTATGACATCCTTACATAATTTGATAGTAAAATTGGCCTTTCTGAATCTTGGAGTAATTCACAATGACTAAAGAAAGCAAGCATCTCCTCCATAACCTTTTTTGCCTCGACATTCCGCAATGGAATTGCCTCCAGCAACCTAGTAGACAATCCATTCTGGTTAGCAAATACTGGTTCCCACTTCTGGTTTTAATGAGGGGGTCATCATAATCATTTATAATCCATGTAAAATATTCTTGAAAAGCGAGAATTGACAACAAAGGAACTGGTTTTATTCCTGCCAATGTTTTTTCTACCATCTAACATGTCTGAAAGGTGCAGCAAAATTCAACCACACCTTTCAGAGGGAATGCAAATATTTTCATCCCTCACTCTTAGAGACACACTAGTTCTCATATCTCTTAATATGTATTTGTTTTGACTTATTCCCCCTGTTCTACCTGAGTAAAACTTACTCACACAGGTGAAGTCTTTGGAAAGATCAAGCCGGTGACTAGGCTGTGCCCTCTCCTTCACCTCCTCGACGTCTCAAGATTTCCTTCATTGCCTGAACTAATCCGACTGGTTTAAATCCCACTATTTTATCACCATCTTCTTCCCAGTACCTTTCTGAAACCACTGGCACTGTGACTTTATGTGTCTCACATTATTGCTGTGAAAGCACTTGAGACCTCTTTTCCATCCTATTGTGTTTCTACTTTCCCTGCCCAAAAGGAATTGGGAATATGGGATAGCGTTTTCACAGGGGACAGTGTGGGAGGAGGTGTAGTCTAGGTAGCTGCGGGAGTCGGTCGGTTTATAGTAAATGTCCGTGTATAGGAAGGGGAGGGCGGAGTATGAGATGGTCCAGGTGAATTTGAGGTTGGGTGGAAAGTGTTGGTAAAGTGGATGAACTGTTCAACCCCCTCGTGGGAGCACGAGGCAGCGCCGATACAGTCATCGATGTAGCGAAGGAAAAGGTGGGGGGTGGGGCCAGTGTAGCTGCAGAAGATAGACTGTTCCACATATCCTTTGAGGTGGAAGGCATACCTGGGGCCCATGCGGGTGCCCATGGCTACTCCTTTGGTTTGGAGGAAGTGGGAGGATTGGAAAGAGAAGTTGTTCAGGGTGAGGACCAGTTCAGTCAGTCGAAGGAGGGTGTCGGTGGAAGGGTACTGGTTGGTACGACAGGAAAGGAAGAAGCGAAGTGCTTCAAGTCCTTCGTGATGGGGGATGGAGGTGTACAGGGACTAGATGTCCATTGTGAAGATAAGGCGTTGGGGACCGGGGAAGCGAAAATCACGGAGGAGGTGGAGGACGTGGGTGGCATCCCGAAAGTAGGTGGGGAGTTCTTGTACACAGGGGGACAGGACCGTGTCGAGGTATGCAGAGATGAGTTCGGTGGGGCAAGAGCAGGCTGAGACAATGGGTCGGCCGGGGCAGTCAGGTTTGTGGATTTTGGGCAGGAAGTAGAAACGGGCGGTGCAGGGTTGTGGGACTATGAGGTTGGAGGCGGTGGATGGGAGATCCCCTGAGGTGATGAGGTTCTGGATTGTCTGGGAGATGATGGTTTGGTGGTGGGATGTGGGGTCATGGTCATGGGGGCAGTAGGAGGAGGTGTCTACGAGCTGGCGTTCTCCCAGTTCCAACCTTCCAGAACAGCACTGTCCAACTTCCTTCACATCCATCCGCTCCACTCTCCCCTCCAAACTATTACGTTTACCCCCACCTCCATCCATCTATCACACTCAGCTACCTCCCCCCCAGCCCCATACCCCTCCCCCTCCCACCACCGAGGCTCCGAGCCTCATTCCTGAAGAAGGGCTTTCGCCCGAAACACCGATTTTCCAGCTCCTCGGAAGCTGCCTGTCCTGCTGCTTTTCCAGCTCCACACTCTCAACTCTAATCTCCATTATATGCAGTCCTCACTTTTGCCAATATTGCAAATGGCTGTAATCTTGGCCTTGCGTGCTCTGGTAATTGAAATATTCAGTGTGTGTCAGCTCAGAAGATGGCAAAATAAAATTATATGAAAATTGAAAGATGAGGCTCAAATGAACATGAAGGGCTGATTGTTATTACAAAAGAGATTTCATGAATTAAGTAGTCCAATCTTTTTGGTATTTTAACTAATTACATTCATAAATAATGTGGAATTAATGCACAGACTGTTGATTATGATCTCTAGAACGGTTCACAGAATGAAAGGAAAATGGTGATCCTAAGACCGATATCTTTGGATCGAGAGGGTGGAGATGTTGGCCAGGGTTTGCTCACACATAAATCCAGCAAGCTGGTGAACGGAAGTTACCCGAGCACCAACCACTGGCTCTTAGGGTGACAAAGTGCAAGTCCTTATTTTGAGGAAGAATAATGGGGTAGTCTGAAAGGTGCCCACAGTGGAAAGACAACAGCTCTCAGATGAGCAATGAACCTAGAAGAACAAGACACCACAGTTCGGGATGATTAGGCCAAAGGATAAAAATGCAGGATTCAATGTGCCATCAGCAAAAACCTTGGAGAGCAGACTTGACGATTTTGTGGATCCCATATTTTTAAATGTGAAGATGACTTTAAGACCTGGAAGAAATTGTCTGACTAGCATGAGGTTCTGTTTATGTCATAGATTCATGCAGCAGGGTCCAACCAGTCTATGCCGAACAGAATCCCAAACTAAACTAATCCCTCCTGCCTGCTATTCTTGGGTATTTACTGTTATTTTTGTTCACTGTTCAGGAAACATCAAGGTCTGTGAGTGTGCACTTGAATTTTCACCTTGTATGGATTGTATGCCTGCTGTTCACTTTTTCCTAACCAAATGGTGTAAATTGTATGTTTGTTTTAACGAAACTAACAAAGGCATTAATTAGAGTCATTGAGATGGACAGCATGGAAACAGACCCTTCGGTTCAACTCGTCCATGCTGACCAGATATCCGAACCTAGTCTCAATCCATTTCCCAGCACTTGGCCCATATCCCTCTAAACCCTTCCTATTCATATACCCTACAAATGCCTATAAAAAGTTGTAATTGTACCAGCCTCCATTACTTCTTCTGGCAGCTCATTCCATGCACCCACAAACCTCTGTGTGAAAACATTGCTCCTCAGATCCCTTTGAAATTTTTCCCCTCTCACCCGAAAGCTGTCCCTCTAGTTTTGGACTCTCGCACCCCAGGGAAAAGACCTTGTCTTTTTATCCATGCCTTTCATGACTTTATACACCTTTATAAGGTCAATCCTCAGCCTCTGATGCTCCAGGGAAAACAACCCCAGTCTATTCAGTCTCTCCCTGTAGCTCAAATCGGATTGATTATACACTAGTGCTAGGCCAATGATTGTTGTCTAGGGCAGTAACCGGACAACACTTCTTCAATGCTTTGAGCATTCCCACCTTTCAGGCAGTGAGTTCCAGATACTCCCCATCCTTAGGATGATATATATTTCCTCAAATCCCGATGAAAAACCCTCCTGATAAAACTCTCCTGTCCACGTTTTAAGAATTCTGCCATCTCTGTGCCTTTGACATTTGTGTCCCAGATAATGTTGGGGGAATTGAAATCTCCCACTCTTATGACCCTATGTGTTTTACACTTCTGTGAGATTGCTTACATATCAGTGTTCCCATCTCTCTCTGACTATTTGGGGTACATTAGACACCACCCACAATGCGATTGCCCCATTTTTATGATTAATGCATGCCCAGATGGCCTGATCTGAAGTGCCTTCTAAGCTATGATCACTGCCTATTGCAGTAAGTGATGCCTTGATCAATATTGCAACACTCCCTCTGTTACACCCTGCCTTCTGGCCTGAAGCGTCTATACCATTGAATAGGCTCTCCATGATGCTGGTCTGTTTTATTGCCACTTCCACCTCTGTGCTCACTTCTACAACCAGGAATTCCCATGTCCCGCCTATCCCCTCACCCACCTCCAGTGTTCATCTTCTACTTGGACCCTTTCCACTTGCCTCTTACCTGCCCTCAATATCTTCACTGCCAACTGTCAGTGTAACGTTGGCTGTTGCAATTTCTCTGCTCCTCTCACCCATTCTCCCTGTCCCCTTCTGAAATGACACCACTTCGCGCTCTCAGGTTCAATTTGAAATTTGTCATCATACCAGCTGGCAGGGGTGGTGCCCTTGTAGCCTGGCAAATTGATCTTTACCTTGAAGGGGCTAAATGCCAAATCTCCAACACCTCTTCCAACCTCTTCCTGAATCATGCCCCCATATCCCAACATCAAGGCATCGTTTCCAGCAATTTCACTGTGATTGCCCGTCATGTTTGAGATTCCCACCACTATTGTTCTCACGCTTTTTCTAATCAACACCTTGTGCACTTGAACTCTGGCTGCACTCCCCAGAGGAACTCTCACTGTTTTCCAACACAGAGAATTGCTTCCGACGTGAGGTGCACCATGGGGCTTTCCTGAATCTCTGATTACCACTGACGGGTGATCAGTGTCAGTCAGAAACACTTCCTTATAGACCAGTGAGCCTGACGTTGGTGGTGGGCAAGTTGATGGAAGGAATCCTGAGGGACAGGATGTACATGTATTTGGAAAAGCAAGGACTGATTAGGAATATTCAACACGGCTTTGTGCATGGGAAATCATGTCTCACAAACTTGATTGAGTTTTTTGAAGAAATAACAAAGATGATTGATGAGGGCAGAGCGGTAGATGTGAAACATATGAGCTTCAGTAAGGCTCCACATGGGATACTGGTGAGCAAGGTTAGATCTCATGGAATACAGGGAGAACCAGCAATTTGGATACAGAACTGGCTGAAAGGTCGAAGACAGAGGATGGTGGTGGAGGGATGCTTTTCAGACTGGAGGCCTGTGACCAGTGGAGTGCCACAAAGATTGGTGCTAGGTCCACTACCTTTCATCATTTATATAAATAATTTGATGTGAGCATAAGAGGTGTAGTTCGTAAATTTGCAGATGACACCAAATTTATTAGTGAAGCGGATAGCGAACAAGGTGACCTCAAATTTCAAAGGGATCTTGATCAAATGGGAGAATGGGCTGAGAAGTGTCAGATGGAGTTTAATTTAGATAAATGTGAGGTGCTACATTTTGGGAAAGCAAATCTTACTCGGACTTACACATTAATGAGAAGGTCCAAGGGAGTGCTGCTGAACAAAGAGATCTTGGAGTGCAGGTTCATAGCTCCTTCAAAGTGGAGTCGCAGGTAGATAGGATAGTGAAGGTGGTATTTGGTATGCTTTCCTTTATTTGTCAGAGTATTGAGTACAGGAGTTGGGAGGTCCTGTTGTGGCTGAACAGAACATTGGTTAGGCCACTGTTGGAAATATTGCATGCAATTCTGGTCTCCTTCACATCGTAAAGATTTTGTGAAACTTGAAAGGGTTCAGAAACGTTTTACAAGGATGTTGCGAGGGTTAGAGAATTTGATCTATAGAGAGAGTATGATTAGGCTGGGGCAGTTTTCCCTGGAGTGACAGAGGCTGAGGGGTTACATTATAGAGGTTTATAAAATCATGAGAGGCATGGATAGTATAAATAGAGAAAGTCTTTTCCCTGGGGTCGGGGAGTCCAGAACGAGAGGGCAAAGGTTTTGGGTGAGAAGGCAAAGATATAAAAGAGACCTAAGGGGCAACTTTTTCATGCGGAGGTTGGTACGTTATGGAATGAGCTGCCAGAAGAAGTGATGGAGGCTGGTACTATTGCAACAATTAAAAGGCAGCTGGATGGGTTTATGCATTGGAAGAGTTTGGAGGGATATGGGCCGGGTGCTGCCAGGTGGGACTCAATTGGGTTGGGATATTTGGTCGACATGGATGAGTTGGACCGAGTGGTCTGTTTCCATGCTGTACATCTCTATGACTCTATGACTCTATGACGTGTGCAATAAACCATTCTTGAGGTTCTCAGAGGATTAAGTGTTAATTCTGTGTTTTGGTTTGTAGGCATCTGCATTTGTCAGTTGTTATATGTTCTCCTTTCTAATTTATATGATGTGTTTCAAGATCTGGTAATACTTTGAGTTTAGTTTGTATTTTGGGAACTTGTGGTGATTTGAAACTGTAGTGTGTGCCTGTGTCAGTGTGCAAAATGTATAGTTAATGTATTATCCTTTTAAGGAACTTTGGATGGTTGTGTAAAGGAAAAACTGTGACAAAATATTCATTTCGAATTTCACTCTCATAGCTTGATTAAAAATTACCTCTTGGAATTGACAACAGCTGATTAAAATTAATTGAAGAAATAAAATTAAGATGTAACTAATCTGCTCAATCTTCAAATTAGAGTATTGTGTTTGGATTGTGGAAAGAGTCTCGGTAAATTATAATTTTAGAAACTTTATGTTTTAGAAATCACCCTTCACCATTAACTTTGTCTCCTGCCATTAAGCCAATTATATATCGAATTGGCAAGCTCACCCTGAATCCCAGTAGTTTACCATGTGAAAGCTTGTGAAAAACTTTACTCAAATCCAAATAAATAATGTCGACTAATCTGTAATCAACCACCTTCCTCAACAAAAACTCATTCATGTTGTGAGACTTGATTTTCCTCACACATAACCCTGCTGACTATCCTTACTCAATGTATGCCTCTCTCAATGTCCACGAACCCTATCTTTGATAATCACCTCCAACAATTTACCAAAACCAAAGTCAGCCTCACAGGTCTATAGTTCCCTGCTTTCTCCCTACAATCTTTCTTGAACAAAGGTACAATGCAGCCACCCTCCAGTCAACAGGCATCTCACCCATTGTTCTAGATGATGCAAATATTTCTGCAAGAGGACTCATTAGTTCCTCCCTTACTTTCCACAATCTTCTGGAATACATTTGATTAGGTCCCACCTTTATTTTCTCGAAGACCTCCCAAATTTCTTCGTCTTTAATGTGAACTGTTTTTAAAACATTTAAGTTCATTTCCCTATATTCTCTAGAAACTGTTTCTTTCTCCACAGTAAAAACTGACGTAAAATATTCATTTGGTTCTTTCCCATCTCCCGCAGTTCAACACAAATGAACTCCTTTAAGAGGCCATACCCTCTCTCTAGTTGCCATCTTGCTCTGAATGCATTGGTAGAATCACTTTGGATTATCCTTAACCTTATCTTCCAATGCTAACTCAAACCCCCTCTTTGCCTTCGTAATTTCTCTCTTAAGAATGCTCCTACAATCTTTATATTGATTAAGAGATTCAACTGAACCAAGTTGTCTGCGTTTAAAATAAGGTTCTCTCTTATTTTTGACAAGAACCTCAATATCTTTATTCAGCCATAGTACCATACTCTTAGCAGCCTTACCCTTCACTCAAACAGGAATAAAATGCCTCTGAACTCGCCATCACACTCTTGAATGCCTCCCACCCGCCAGATGTCCTTTTACCTGCAAACAGTCCACTCCAATCAGCTTTTGAAAGTGCTTATTCACAAACCATTAAAATTTGCCTTTTTCCAGTTAAAAATTTTGATATTTTTATGGAAGGCTTCTCCTTGTTCATAACCATTTCATAACTGAACTTTGATTACTTGACTCAAAGTGTTCCCCTGGCTTTACTTCAGTAACCTGTCCTGCCTTATTACCCAAAGGAAGGTCTCGTTTTGCTCCTTCTCGAGTAGGAACATCCACATCTTGAGAAAGAAAATTTTCTTAAACATATTTGACAAATTTTCACCATCCAAACTTTTAATACAATGATAACTCCAGTAAATGTTTGGAAAATTAAAATCCCCCATCATGAACAGCCTTATTGTCCTTGTGCGTTTTGGAGATCTCCCGATATACTTGTTTCTCAATTTCTCTCTTACTGTTGGGGAGCCTATTGTACAATCACATCAAAGTGACCTTTCCTTTCTTATTTGTTATTCGTTCCCATATATTTTCACTGGACGATGTAAAGAGAAAAAACCAAGTGCTGCGATACTGTCCTGCTCAGACATTCCCAGGACAGGGACAGCACAGGGTGAAACATTGCAGAGTGGGTTTTGATCAATTTCAAAACTGAAAATAAAGTTGCCCTGACTCTGTTAAACAAAACCAAAAGTGCTATTCCTATGGGGAGAGAAAACAAAAGATGAACAAGCTAAAAAAAAGGCTCTACCTTGATGGTCCTCATCGACCTCTTTTGGAGCATGGACAACAAGGGGCCAAAGTAAAAATAAACTCCAGCAAATTCAAAGAAAACAAATAATTAAACAAACAATTAAACAACCAAGTAAATAAATCCTCACTGCCCCATCCCGAATGAACTCTCCCAGGACAGGGAAAACGATGGTTTAAAATCCAAGGTATATAAAACAGCCCTCTTCCTGGGGCACCAGACTGAAAATAAATACAAACTGAATGGGCCAAATGTAAACTGATACTACAGAGACAATTCACTAAATGAGAATATCATTATCCACACTGATAATACACTTCAGCCCCCACGGCGCCCAGCAGTCTCAAAGGCCTCGACTGTGCTGGTGAGCACTGTGTGTGCTCCCTCTCCAGGGACACGTGACCATGGATGGAACTGTGAAAGAGGGGCACACAATCTGGAACAATGAGCTCCCCTTCGGCCTGCTGCCTGTTGATGGTGATCTTTTCCAGGCCCAGGAGCAAAGCCATGAGAAAATTCAGACTTGTCTACCCCTCACCCACCGGGTGCTCATGGATCAGGAGTGTGGGGCTGAAGTGCAACCAACAACAGCACCTTCAAAGAGCGAAAAAGGTGCTGCAAACAGATGCACCATCTCCTCCAGGCCACAGAACATGCACGTGGTCTGGCGCCTGGTAAAATTACTCATTCACTCAGATTGCTGCATGTAGCGTTCTCCACCCCAGATCCCCGATGTAAGAGGAGAGGACACCTTCGTAGACGGCCCTCCATTGGAGAACTCAGCCACCGTAGAGTGAAACATTACACCAAGGCACGTCCAGGTGGTGGGTGAAAGCACAGCAGTGGAGAGTGTATATACAAATAACACCACCGTGCAGTTCAAAAGGGCACCGGGAGGATATCTCTGAGATGACTCAGACTGTGGAGCACCCATGTCACAGGGGAGAGTCAGCTGTGTACGGTACATTGTGAAATTCTGGAGAGATGGTGATCAGTTTGTCTGGAAGGTCACTGCACACCTGAGCTGCCTCGAGTGTACGTGAGGTGTGGGGGCTGAATGCCTTGTCCATCAGACTCTGGATGGCTCGGGGCACGAACCAGAGGGGGACCGACACCCTTGCAGTCAACCTTGTGGGTGTTATCCAGTCCACTCCTCTGCCATCCAGTGGGTCCCTGACTCTGGTCATCCCTCCAACCCGAGCTCTGTCCTCCCCCAGCCAGCACAATCCGTGTTCAGAAACCTGTTCCTGAGCAGGGCTCCCTGATGAGAGCCAGCTCTCCCACAGAGGGAATAGCTCCGACTCGAGCTGAATGTGTCCCAGACTGTGATCAGGTTCAGATAGAAACCAGACAATCCCTGAAAGATGACCTGAGACTGGGACCAATCCACGAACATGAATTGCGTGTTGGAACGGAGGTCGTGCACGTGTTCGAAGAAATACACCATGAGACTCAATGTAAAGGTGTCACTACAGGGTCTGAAGGTGGGGAGTCTTTACCTGGGTGCAATATCACACCAGCGGCTGACCACCCTCCTCAAGCGGGAGACTCAGAACCACAGCAGTGACTCAGCGCTGTCTCTTGTCCCAGAAAGACCCAACGAGTTTTTACTGGACGGTGGTGAGGAAGCCAGAGGGATCAAACTGACCAGCCAGTACCACAACATGGCTGCCACCAATTGGTTTGTGACTCGCAATCACATTGAATAGGACAACACATAAACTAATGCTTTCCAGATCAGAGACGAGGGATTCATCATCAGTCAGCGGCACAAAGATCTTCTGGCAGACCCTGTGTCTTTTTAACAGTGAGCAGAAGGAGGGGCCACCACGGTTGAGATCCCGAAGAATCCACACGCGTAATCTCATCCCGGTACTCAATGAGATCCAAAGCCTCCCTGCTTCCTTCTCCATCCAGTCCAGAAGTGATGTCGCGAGTCCCAGAACTACTTGTCATCCTGCAGCAGCTTGTTAAAATGCAAGCACACGGTCCTCCCTCCGGTGCTAAATGGACCGTGCTCTGCTCAGACCAGGCTGTGATCAGAAAACTGCACTTGCTGCATGGAGGACTTCAGAACACAGGAGGCATATGCCCTGGAAATGGAGATGCAGTCAATGCTGGACACTCCAAGCTCTGATTATGACCAACTTTGCCTTCCTTAGTCTCTCAAAGAGCTCTGCCAAATGCTCCATGTGATCTTTCCATGAATGGCTAAAGATCGTCAAGTCATCCATGTAGGTGACACAATTAGACCAGAAGACCTAGGATCAGGAATTAGGCCATTCAGCCCATTGAGACTGCTCCACCATTCATTCATGTCTGATACGATTCTCAACCCCATTCTCCCACTTTCTCCCATAACCTTTACTCTCCTTGATACTCAAGAACCTATCTATCTCACTCTTAAATTTATTCAATGACGTTGTCTCCATAGCCTTTTATAACAATGAATGCCATAGATTCACCATTCTCTGGCTGAAGAAGTTTCTCTTTATCTTCGTTCTAAAAGGTCTTCCCTTTAGCCTCGGTGTATGCCCTCAACATCTAGTGTCTCTTATGAATGGAAATATTTTCCTGACATCTACTCAGTCTAGGCCATTCAGTATTCTGCATGTTTCAATTAGATATCCCCCTCATCTTTCTGAACTCCATTGAGTTTAAACCCAGAGTCCTCAAACATTCCTCAGATGATATTCTTTTCATTCCTAGAACTATTCTCATAAATGTCCTCTGAACATGCTCCTGGGCCAGTATCCTTCCTGAGAAATGGGACCTAAAACTGTACACAATACTCAAATGTGGTCTGACCAGAGCATAATAGAGCATCAGAAGTACATCCTTGTTTTTATATTCAAGTCCTCTCAAAATAAGTGTTGTCATTGCATTTGCCTTCCTAACTACTGACTCAACCTACAAGTTTACCTTGAGAAAATCTAAGACAAAAACTCCCAATTCTCTTTGCACTTCAGACTTCTGAATTCTCTCCCTATTTAGAAAATAGTCCATGCCTCTATTCTTCCTACCAATGTATATCACCACACACTCTCCCACATTGTACCTCATCTGCCACTTCTTTGCTCACTCTCCGAATCTGTCCAAATCTTTCTATAGCCTCTCCATCTCCTCAATGTTACCTGTCCCTCTACCTCACATCAAAATCCAAATCATCTGGATTTGATTCATCACCAAGTGGCATGAGCTAATACCTGTTTTTCTAGCTCTCTTACCCTGTCATAGTATTGTTTCAGTATGTTCACATGATATACCCAATAATTTTGTTTCCTAGCTGGCATCTTTACCAGATAACTCCCCTGACTTAACTACTTCTCAATCTGGTACGCATCACTAGACCTTGCTTTGAAGGGATCTCCCGCCATTGGTAACAACACCGATCATCCTCACAGGCAACTTCATCCTCACAGGCAAACAAACAACTATTAGATTTCTTAGCTGCTTCTTTGTTCAATAAGTGACGTTCCAGCTTCAAATATTGTCCAGCTAATTCACCTACTCTGTTTAATCTGTCTCTGACCTCAGATACATCATCTAACTGTAAGATCTCTGACATTTCCTTAATTATCAGCTTTTCCTAAATTTTAAAGGTTGTCTTACTTTGTCCGAACATCAATCCAAATGGAGTGAACACAGTAGAATCATTTGGAGTATCTCTAACAGCAAGTAATATAAAGAGGATACATTTAACCCAATCGTTTGGTTAATCCTGGCAATAAACCCTCAACGTGGTCTTTAGGTGCTGATGCTATTTTTTCAATGATCCCTAAGATTCAGGATGGTCCGCATTTGATGCATAAACTATCCATGTTCTTCTTCAATAATTTGGCAGTAACATTTGACCCTTGGTCTGACTGAATCTCTGAGTCATCTATAATGAGTAAGGAAAGCAAGGAATTCTTCTACAACGTTTTTACCTTGAAATTCCAGAATGGAATTGTTTCCAGAAACCTAGTGGACACATCCATTTTGGTTAGGAAATTCTGGCTCCCATATCTGGTTTTGAGGAGGGGTGGGTCTACACTATTATAATTCATGCAAGACATTCTTCAAATGAGAAGTGGCACCAAAGGTGCTGGTTTCATCACTGCCTGTGGTTTTCTTGCCATCTGACACATATGAAAGGTACGGCAAAATTCAACCACATCTTTATGTAATCTAGACCAACATGTTTCGACATCTTAGCCTGGGTCTTCCTCACTTCTAGATGACCTACCCATGCAGCTTGTGTACTTCCTGTCTGTATTCTACCAACAACTTATCTGGTGAACTTCACATGCCTCATCTGTGCTAATCTGCCAAGGGCACCATTTCCACCTTAAGATTTTATCCTTAAGATAATAGCTTTCTGGAATACACTGATTCTATTTCCGAGTCGGCTTTATGATGACCACCTTTATTGTCTCATCGTTTTGTTCTAACTCCTTTGATCTTTCAGAACTAAACACCTCTGTCTGATCCTCTACCTGCTTAGGTTTTTCCTTTACTACCTAATCAGAGTGTCAGCTGACTCGACCTCATATCCTTCATCTTTTCTTTTAACTCCTCAGTTCCCTGGTTTCCTTTTGTTTCCTCCATTCCACTACAATGGGCCTCATTCCCAGCTGTGATCCGGCTATATCATTTCCAAGAATTAACTGGATTCCTGGAATAGCAAATTTTCCGGTCTCTCCCACTATCACATCCCCAAATTTGATTGGACTTTCTAACCTTACCTTACTCAGGGGAATACCACTCCTCATCTTTCCATTTATTCCACAGATAACCACACACTCAGACAATATTTCAGAAGGATTGCAAATATTTTCATCTCTCACTATTAGAGACAGACTATTTCCATACCTCTCAATATTTTGTTTATTATCTATTCCCCCTAATCTACCTGAGTAAATCTTGCCCACACAGGTGACGTCTTTGAAAAGATCAAGCGCTATCTTATTATCCAGCCTGTGACTAGGCTGTGCACTCTCCTTCACCTCCTTAACTTCCCTTGAGATTTCCTTCACTGCCCTAACTAATCTGACTAGTTTAAATACCACTCTTTTCCCACATTCTTCTTCCCAGTGCCTTTCTTAAACCACTGGCATTGTGAACTTGTGTGTCTCATCTTGTTGCAGGAAAGAAAACCCTGAGGTCTTTCACCTCTTTTCCACCCTCTTGGATTTCTTTATTCATCGTGGTAAACTGTTCCCAGTTGTTTATTGTAGGATCTCCCTCTTTCCCAATTTCTATTCCTCATGGAACAAAATTGCTGTCAGAAGCTGGATTTCGATTTATGTATAATTGCATATTCATCTACCATCTCTTCAACCCTTCTTGCTGTTTTAACTTACTGTTCCTCAACATGAGTTGTCATCAATGCTGGAAGTGAGTTTTTAAACTTCTCCAGCAGAATACATCTCTTTGAGCCTCACATCTTTTCTATTTTTACTTTTCTCAACTATCTATTGAAATTGCTCGGTTTAATTCTTTCAAACTCACTGCAAGTCTGATATGGTATATTTCTTACATTTCTGAACCATTGTCTGTACCCTTCTGGTAACAATTGTTAGGCACTCGACATAGACTTTTTTACTTCTTCATATATCCTGACACCTACTCTGACAGCACTATACACAATTCACTAACTTTGTTTGGATCAACAAAGCCCACATGGTTACTGGCCACTTTAATTGTTTAGCCATTTTCTCAATTGAGATGAAAAAGGCTTCTATATCCTTCTCATCATATGTAGGTAATGCTGAGATATATTTAAATAGGTCCGCACTCGGCATTTGTCAACAGTGATTTAGCTGATCACCGTCCTCCTCACGAAACCTACCTTCATCTCTATCCTTTTGAACCAACTTTCCTGTCTAATTGTTAACTTTTGTAGTTTTCTCTCTCTCTCTTTTTCCTTCCTTCTGCAAGGCCCTTCCCCGCCTGCTCTGTTTCCTCAACTTTAACTGTAAGTCAATGTTTCAGTTCCCTTTCTAACTCGAATTGTCTTACTTGCTGTTTAATTTTCTCTCACTTCACTGTACTTGACTGTAGGGCTTTTGCCCGAAACATCGATTTTCCTGCTCCTTGGTGCTGCCTGACCTGCTGTGCTTTTCCAGCACCACTCTGATCTAAACTCAGTTTGTCTGGAATACTTAAATGCATGGCTAACTCCGTTACAATTTCGGCTTTTTAATTGTTCCTCATTCAACCCAATTTCAGCTTGTTTGCTCATTCTACAAGCGTCACCTTTTTCTGATTTTTCTCAACTTTCTTGGAAAATTTGAGAAGCATCTTTGCCCCTGAACCCCTTTCGCAATGCTCTGAGCCATTTCCCCATTTTCAATTTAACCAACAACAAGCAACCAAAATTAAACAGATTTTCCAGTTCTGACTTGCATTTTGTTTTAAGATCTAGGACCTTAGTCCAGGGGTCTGTTTAAATCTGCTTGGACCTTTTGTATCCTAAATCTGGAAAAAAATCTGTCCAGATCCTGGACTAGCGTCACCAGTCTGTTGTAAAGCAGAAGTTGACCCCTCTCTGAGACCTAAAACCAAAACACTAAGAGGTGCACCACATACTTTAATTTGTAAAAAAAACAAGTGTGAAAACTGATGTAACCTGCCTTTCAACAACTTCCAGTGTTTAAATAAAATATGTCCCTGACACTCACATTATCGAGAGCGAGCGAGAGAGAGGTGAGAGCTCTTCTCTCAGTCAGACGGCTGTAATCTCGGAAGTCTTTATCTGACTGCCCCTTCTTTTATGCCCTTGATAAATATATTGATATCCTTTACAATAGAAGTGGTCCCATGTTGTCAAAACCATCAGATTTACATTTAATTGGTCTTTAGTATCAAAGTACCTGTTTCAAATCAATTCGCTAAATTCAAAAGACTTATCTTGGTCATAACTGATGCTTGCTTTGCTAATGATATGACTTTCAATGCAAATGCTTCTGCTTGGGCTCTCTACGTACTGCTTTAAATCTCTAGGCACAAAAAAGCATCATCTTTTAAAGGGACCACAGAATGCTTTCCCCATTTTACAAACATCAAATTCTGACTTCCTGCCTCCCAATCTAAACTTTGCATCTACACCGGTCTCTGAGGCAAGGCAGTTCCTCCGGATGTGCCTCACCTCCTTGCAGGAATGACATAACACAGGCTCCACCAACTAGAACACCCAGTAAGCAGCACTCAAAGGAAAGTGCCCTCTGGGACAACCACCCGGGTCAGGCAGACAAACCCTTATAACCAGCAAGAATAACCACGTATCAAGCGGGCCTCCTTGAGACTGTGCGAGATAAGTGGCTCTCCAGCCCCATCTACGGCACTTTTTATTTCCCTTCCCAGGAACAAAGACACGGAGGAGTCTGTCCAAAACTTTTTCATTCAACTTTGCATAGTCGGGTGCTGTTCCCAAAGGTACACACACACAAGCATAGTAATCTCCACGCATTATATACACGTATATGTGGGCTGGGTCTACTGCTGCTGCCTTGACCAACGAGTGCTCGGATTCCCCACTGTTTTCCTTATTTGGGTTCTGGTGCCTGCGATTATTTTGTTATTCACTTGGCCAATCAGTGTTTGAGCTTCCCGTTCTTCCCTTATATGGATGATGTTGTACAACTGTGGTTAAGGGCGGCCTCTCAACTATCGAGGAAAGCTGTTACAACTGTTTCATTCATATAAACGTGGGGGAGGTCCGGCAACAGTTTCGAGTGTCTGCTTGTGTTTACTATGAGGTAGAAAAGACTAAAAGGCAGCTAACCGTCTACCCCCTACATGCTTGTGTTCACTATGAGGTAGAAAAGACTAAAAGGCAGCTAACCGTTTAAAAATTACACTACCTCCTACAAGACTGAGCAGTCGTGACATGACATTCAACTTTACCCACCCGGGCTGGAGGAGGTGGTGGAGAAGGAGCTCAGACAGAACAAAGAGGGAGACATTAGATAAAATGTCCTTGAGTTCCACTTACCCACGTTCTCACCGTATCCCTTAATTCCTTTGCTGTTGAAACAAAAATCTCTCTTTGCCTTAAACTGTACTGAAGTAGTGACAATTACTTCACTGGACAAGGAATTCCACAGATTAACAACCCTCGAGGTGAAGAAGTTCCTTCTCAATTCAGTCCTAAATCTGCTCCCTCTAATCTTGAGTCTATGCCCTTCGGTCTTGGTTTCAACTGCCTTGGAAACATCCTCTCTTCATCTGTCTTAACTATCCCCTTCATAATTTTATATGTTTCTAGTAGATCACCTCCCCCACTTTCTTCCCAATACCAGTGAATATAATCCCAGACTACTCAGTATCTCCTCATAAGCCAAACCCCTCAACTTCAGAATCAACCTCGTGAACCTCTCCTCTGCACCCCGTCCAGTGCCAGTACATCCCTTCTCAAATAAGCAGAACAAAACTGCACACAATATTCCAGGTGTGGCCTCACCAGCACCTTGTACAGCTGCAACATAACCTCCCTGCTTTTCAACTCAATCTCTTTAGCAATGAAAGCCACAATTCCATTTGCTTTCCAAATTACCTGTTGTACTGACAGACCAAACTTCTGTGATTCATGCACAAGGACACTCAGGTCCCTCTGCATAGCAGCACGCTGCAACCTTTAACCCTTCAAGTAATAATCCTTTTTACTGTACTCCTACCAAAATGGATGACTTCACATTTACTAATATTGTATTCCATCGGCCAGACCTTTGCCCACTTCAAGTAATTATGTTCCTCTGCAAAGTTTCACAGTTCTCTGCACGCATTGCTTTGCCACTCATATCAGTGTTAACTGTAAACATTGACACAGTACACATTATCCCCAACTCCAAATCATCTCCATAAATTGTGAGGAATTGCAGTCACAACACTGATCACTGAAGCATACCACTAGTTTCTGATTGCCAGTCAGAATAGCACTCATTTATCCCCACTCATTGCTTCCTATTAGTCAACCAATCCTCTGTCCATGCTAATTCTTTACCTCTAACACAATGCATCTTTATCTGATGCAGCAGCCTCTTGAGTAGCACCTTGTTGAAGGCCTTTCAGAAATCTAGGGAGACCACATCGACTGGGCCTCCATTGTCCGCCTTGCTCATAATGTATTCATAGCATTCGAGAAGATTGGTTAAGCGTGACCTGTCCTTCATAAATCTATGCTGTGTCTGCCCAACAGGACAATTTCTATTTAGATGCCTTGCTATTTCTTTCTTGATAACAGACTCAAGCATGTTCCTTCCTACAGAGGGAGAGCTAACCCCTCTATAATTCCCCATCTTTTGTCCACCTCCCTTTTCAAACAGTTGTGTCACATTTGCTGTTTTCCAATCTGCTGGAACTGCTCCAGAGTCCAGCAAATTTTGGAAAATTAACACAAGGGCACTTGCTATTTCTTATAGTACACTGAGATGCAATCCTTCAGGGCCTGGAGACTTAGCTCCATCAGCTGGCCCAATACCTCTTCTGTAATAATGTTTCCAGGACCTCACCGCCCTTTGTCTCTTTGTCAATTACTAGTATATTATTAATGTCCCCCACTGTGAAGACCGATACAAAATACCTGCCCAAAGCCTCAGCCAGTTCATCATATCCCATGACTAAAGGCCCCTTCACATTCTCTGAATGACCACTCTATGTTTTACATATTTGGAGAAACTTTTGCGATCTGTCTTTATATTCTGTGCTCGTTTTTTTTCTCACATTCTATCTTTCTTTTCTTCCAATCTCTTTTTGTGTCTTTCTTGTTAGCCTTTACAGTTTTCCCAATCTTCTGGTTTTCTGCTGTTCTTGGTCACATCGTATGCCTTCTCTTCAATTTGATAGCCTCCCTTATTTCCTGAGACACCCATGGCAGATTACCCCTTTTCTTACAGTGCCTCCTTTTCACTGAAATATATTTCTGCTGAGCACTCTGAAAAATTGTTTGAAATTCCTGCCCTGCTCATCAACTGTTCCACCATAAAATCTTTGTTTCCAGTCTACTTTAGCCAAGTCCTCCCTCACTCTATTGCAGTTCCATTTTTTCAAGCACAGGTCCCTGGTATTTGATTTTATCTTTACAATCTCCAGCTGCATTTTCGAAATTCAACCATGCTATGTTTGCTCCTTCCAAGAGAATCCTAAAATATGAGGTCATTAATTATTCCTGCCCCATGACACAGGACCAAATCTAAGATAGCTTGCTCCCTTGTCGGTTCCTTTACATATTGTTCCAGAAAACAGTCATGGATACACACAACAAAGTCCTCCTCAAGGCTACCCTGACCGAGCTGGTTTGGCTGCTCGACATGTGGATTAAATTTCCCCATCGTAACAGCTGTATTATTTTTACAGGCATTAGTTATTGCTTTATTTATTGCCGGCCCAATGTGATATTATTTGGTGGCGTATAGACTACGCCTATCATTGATTTTTTTTTCTTAGAATTTCTCATTTCCGACTGAATGGATTCAATCTTATTCTCCGTAGAACCTCCATCATCACCACCCTGATGTTGTCCTTGAATATCAGGGCTACAGCATCTCCCTTACCTTCCTGTCTGTTCTTCCAAATGGTCTGATACCCCTGGATATTTAACTCCCAGTTGTGACCATCCTGTAACCATGTCTCCATAATGGCTACCAAATCATTTGCATTCACGATGATTTGTGCCATGAACCCATCAGCCTTGTTACAAATGCTATGAGCTTTCAGGTAAAGTGCCCTTATGTGAGCTTTTCACCCCTCATGATTCCCAAATCACCAATAATATCTCCTGAGTTATCCTTTCTTTTTACTTCTTTCACAGTCTGTCTTGAACTTAAACCCTCCTGCACACAAGCTAACCTGCTGCTTACCATTTTACTTATCAGCATATTGTTGTTTTCCCTTTCCCTTCCCCCAACGCACTGGTTTAAAGTCCCAGTGACCACCTTATTGATCCTTTTCACGAGAACACTTGTTCCAGGTCGGTTCAGGTAGACACCGTCACATTGGTACACATCCCCCCAGGTCCAAAACTGATGCCAATGTCCCATGAAATGAAACCTCTCTTTCCCCCACCACACCCTCAGCCACGTTTACTTCTCTAATGTTCTTACCTCTAAGCCAATTTGTATGTTACTTTGGCAGTAATCCAAAGATTATCAGCCTTGAGGACTAGTTCCTTAATTTTGTTCCTAGTGCTTGATAATCCCCAAAAATGTGCTCCTTCCTTGCCTTGCCTACGTTGTTTGTCCCAGTGCGGATCACAACAACTGGATCCTCCCCTTCCCGCTCCAATATCCTTTCAAGCAGATCGGAGATGTCTTGCACTCTGGCATCAGGCAGACAACACACCATGTGGGAATTCTGATCCGGCTTGCGAAGGATACTATCGATCCCCCTAATTATAGAATCCCCTATAACTACCACTTGTCTTTTTGCTCCCCTCTCTTGAATGGTCTTCTGCACCATGGTGCCGTTGTCAGCTGGCTCATCCTGCAAGCAGTTCTTTTCCTCATCCAGACAAGGAACAAGTATCCCATACTTGTTGGATAAGGTCAAGAGCTGAGGCTACTCCATTCCTGAACTCAGGATCCCCCACCTGCCTCACTTGCAGTCACACCATGTTGTCCCTGATCACGAGCTGAATTTGAATGATTTAATCTACCAGGTGTGACTGCCTCCTGAAACAAAGCGTCCAGGTAACTCTCCCCCTCCTGGATATGTCACAGTGTTTGAAGTTCAGAATCCAAATCATCAACTCTGAGCCGGAGATCCTCCAGCAACCAACACTTGCTGCAGATGTGGTCACTGCCATTCACAAGGGGATCAGCCAGCTCCCACATCATACAGCTGCAGCACTTCACCTGCCCAGCCATCTCTACTTAGTTAATTACTTTATTAATTTAGAGTTAATTAACATCTAATGCTTCTTTGCTCTCCTCACGTTTCGCCGCTGTCCGAATATATCAGTTCACTCACCTTCCTGGAACTCAATTTGACCGCTCACGCTGAAAATGGAGGCTGCTTACTCTCAAGTTAAGTCCTTTTCGAGGGAAATTTACCTTCCCACCTGTTCCCTGCTCCTTACTCTCACTGCTCCCGAAAATGGAGGATGCCACACCCCCACATAGGAACAACTGACTCTTACTCAACTTGTTGTTTTATAACACCCCACAGTTACCATAGATACACCTTCGCCCCCCCCAAAACCAAGACCACTACCTCCCCTTGCACAAAGCACAGAAAAAAACTGAGAGTCTTAAAATCTGATTCTCATAATGTGGAAATAGGCCATTCGGCCCAACAATTCTAGACTGACTCTCCAGATAGCAGCCCAAACTCAACCACCTTCCTTATCCCTGTAAGCCTGCATTCCCTACGACTGATCCACTTAACCGACGTATCCCTGGACACTGGGCAGTTTCGGTAAAAACAATGACTGCAGATGCTGGAAAGCAAATACTGGATTAGTGGTGCAGGAAAAGCACAGCAGTTCAGGCAGCATCCAACAAGCAGCAAAATCGACATTTCGGGCAAAAGCCCTTCATCAATCCACCAAACCTGAACATCTTTAGACTATCGGAGGCAGACATACAGACCTGGGGAGAACATGCAAACTCCACACAGGAAATTGCTGGAGGCTGGAATTGTACCAGAGTCACTGGTGTTGTGAGGCAAGAGTACTAACCACTGAGCCATGGTGTTCAGCCCTACCAGTCAACACAGTGCCTTAGACTACAAGTCCCAAGTCACAGGCCTTAAACAAGAGTTGTCCAAATCTCAAAGGCAAGTCACTATCAGATGATACAGGTCACAGTCTAGAAATAGTAACATTGGGAGTTCCCAGGCTCAAGACTCTAGCGTACAGTGACTAACGAAGAAGAGTTCAGGACCTAAGTTGTTATCGTCCAGACCAGCAGGCAAACCTGACAGTGACCCCCCATGACTGAGATTCCCACCACTATTGTTCTTCCACACTTTCTGATCCCCACCTTGTGTAGCTGAGCTCTGGCTGCACTCCCCAGAGCCGTCACTCTCACTGTTTTCCAACACAGGAAATGGTTTTCTGAGTGAGATGCACTGTGGGCCTTTCCTGAATCTCTGACTACCACTGACTGGTGATCAGTGTCAGTCAGAAACACTTCAGCTGCCAGGTGACCACACCCAAGCTCTAAAGCCCCATTCTGAAGCTGATCAAACCAGTCCGACATCCTGCAGACGTGGTCAGGGAAGGTGAGTGCAGACCCCGAGCCTTGCCCTCGCTCCATCTGCTGCCCTGTGGAGAGATGACCCCAATGGTCCAGCAGTCACTACTCCCAGAATGGGAGTGCATTTATGTGACACGTGCTGGTACAACAACACTGCTGCAGTTTATTTAAAGTGAAACAGAATCTTTATTTACAAGAACATTAATTATTTACACTATGTACAAATATAACAGAGAGACAGGTCTATTGATTTTATGAACTGCATACTCTGGATGAGTGTACAAAGTTGTATACTTTTGGATCAGTTTCTAAGAAAAGGTAAGTATCTGTAGGAGATCAATTCTTCCTATAAATGTCCACGATCTGGAGAAGATCAATGCTGAGACAATGTTGAGGTTCCAGTGAGAGCATTTGCTGAGGACCTGACAGAGATCAGATGCTGTTAAAGATGTGAAGACCATAAGATGAAGCAGAGACGATCCATTGGTGTGACAGAAACATTGATGTTGAGAAGGTCTGTTTGTTTATTGACGGTGAGGATCTGGATCTGGAGCACAATAGTTGGTATGAGAAGACAAGGGTCTGGGCAATATTCTGAACCTGATGTGCTGAGGTCTCATTTGGGGACTATGCAGCAGCAACTGCAAATTAATCCTTTACACCAGGAGGTCCATTGGGTGATCCGGAAGCGATGGGTCTGCTTGGTGAGGAATGTTGCTAAGGCCGCTGCTTGATCGCGGTGATGGTCCTGGTTGGAACTGAAGGATACACAGTCCGAAATGTAGGAACTCACCATGTCGGGGTAATCGTCAACGAGTTGACGTGAAATACGTTTCAGGAAGTTTTGGTAACTCCAGCCTGGGGCCTCGAGATACCTCTCAACTAAGGAGCAAGCCTTTGTGGAACCAGTGGAGGAGAAAATCATCTGCAGTGCTGCACAACAACACTGGATGGTTTTCTCACTTTTAGTATCCAGCTGCAACAGCAAGGGCACGATGTTGGCGTGGAGCTGTCGCTGGAAATCACTGGACTCTCCAAACGTGGCCAATTTTTCCAACGTTTGGAGAGCTTCCACAGAGACTTGCTCACTTCCTGCCCCAAACAGTGGCTGTATCCTGGAGAGGATTGCATTTAAAAAGGGCCTGATTGTTTCTGCTGGTGCCTCAAGGATGTTTTTCTGAAGGCAAGACAACACCTCAAGAGTGAATACATCGCTGTTCTCTGGATTGCCCAACAGGCTCACCAAGACATCGGTCACACTCCAACACCATCGCCTCGATTCAAAATCGATGTTTTTTAAAACTCTGATGCAGAGCAACTGGCTAACGGGTGAGGAGTCATACCAGCAGAGATATCGTATTAAGCTGTTAATGACCATGTCTGTGAGACCCAGTTCGGAAAGGCACGGAGCTTTCAGGAGTTCCTCAAAGAAGAGTATTATCGGAACTGCCTGACAGTCCTGGATCCGAAGGATTTGGGAAACCAGACGATGTACGGTCTTAAACAAATCATCACCTGCAGATGCTGTCATTGCCTGGGCCAGCAGAACAACCCCCTGATCAAATCCAACCCCTCGTAGCTGTTGCCATCCTCCGACCATCACCATCTGGTCTGAGATGTCACTTTGACCAATCAGGTCAAACAGGGCCTTGAGTGACCTCACACACCTTTCATTCAGTGACCTACTTGTATCAGCATCAAACCCAGCGGTGAAACCTCTCTGCTGTGACTGAATATCTGTATCACTGGGCAGAGAGAAACTCATTCCGCTGGTGAGTGACACAAGTAAGCCACTGAAAATGTGTGGGAACAATGTCCTCACCACGTCTGCCATCCTGGGCTGAGTCAGTATCTCATATAAGCCATGGATGGCAGTCAGCGAGACGTTGGCCGAGTACATGTTCCCACGGACGGGGCAGCTTTTTCCCTCCAGTGAGTACACGAGATGTTTGATCGTACTCACCGGACAGGCTCGATCCTCAGCTGCTGCTCTCCACACATCCCGGATGAACTTGTGCACTGGGGGGCGACAGAGCAGGAGCTGGGACATAGCTGCTGCTGAGTGCTGTGAGGTCAGAGCAGTCATCCCTCGTAGGACACGCCCTTTCACCTCCTGGTGAGGGATGATCTCCAAATGAAGCCCCAGCACATGCAGGATCTCTGAGACCCGGTCCTGAAGTTGTTTTCTCTCTTGCAGGAAGAGGTTTTCCAATAGTAAGGACGCGACCCGGGCACAGCTGGCATTATGGTCCGACAGACTGCCACAGACCATGAGAAGCAGGTCGTCTAGCTGGCAGCGCGGCAGGCTTTGGCAAATCAGCTCCATCACCTGATGACACTTCTCAAACTGAGATCCTTCATCAGGGTCCGTCAGGTCTTCCGGAAGTGTCTTCAGAAACACCAGACTCTCTTGATATTGTTGTAGGCTGGCTCCATCAGCCACTAAGTACATGGACATGATGGTACTGACCGCGCTGAGGGCCATCTGTTGCACAGCTTGGGAACCGTCAGCACAACGTGGAAGCAGTCCTCCAAGCAGCGTGCCCACAACATTCGCCAGCACTTCCCTGCTGTCATCAAACCTCCGTGAAAACACCACGAGCATCTCCGAGATGATGTGGACTGCTGTCTCCCGCTTATTGTCTTCCATCGAAAAGACCCCCTCCTCAATCTTCTGGATGATTTCGTCCTTGTCTTCACTCTCAGCAATGATCTTCTCCATTGCCACACAAAAGACACCAATAACAGGCTTCATCTTTGAGTCAGCTTGTGAAAACCCTCCGATTCTGTTCTTGAACTCTGTCTTCAATCTTTCTCTCGAGTAGGGATGTTACCAATTCAGTTGACCAGAGCAGTTTGCTTGATCTCCTCTCTCGGCGTCTCTCCAGCACAAGTGCACAGATCACTTCAGTTTGTTGTGTTTTGTATGACCCTGTGATGATGTGTTGTCATGGTTCTCATTGTGATGACAGCGGCCGTCAGTTGTAACGGGGTCCTGAGCTCCCAGTGGTTGTCCTGTGTTGGGATTTTCAAAAACAAGCATCCTGTGAGGAGTCACAGAGATAATGACACAGAGTGTTGGCTCATGTCACAGAATCATAGAGCCAATCAGCATGGAATCATTTCCTTCAGTGCATCCAGGTCATGGCGACAATAATCCCAAGCAAACCCAGGCCAAGCTGCCTGTCCCTGGTCTATATCCCTCCAAATATTTCATATTCCAGTACTTCTCAAAATATCACTTTTGCATACACAAGAACTGAAAATGCATCAAAATAATATCATACTATTGAAATAACATAACACGGAAATCTAGAAGTAAATCACGAAATAAGCGTCAACTCAGGAGAAATTGCAAGATCCGTGTTACCCTCAGTCTACCATTATTCCAAATTTATTTTGTTTTCAACATCCCTCAACATAGGTGTCATTCCTGTTGAAAGCCATCGTTGGTACATTCTGTTATCTGGGAGAACCCTTTCTCTCCCAAATTCCCTTCACTGAGGAACTCTTCTTGTTCCATCACCTGAGGAATCTTTAATCAGAGCAACGTCCATTGTAGCACATGGCAGCTCTGTGGAAGCTGGTCATTTTTTTTTTCACAATATCTTGGATTTGAGTTCGATCATTTTTTCTTGACCATATCCTGAATCTGTGCAGTTCGTTTGGAAACTGTTGAGTCAGATGAAGCTCATCTTCATTTTGCGCAAGGAAACCTTCGTTCTCAAACTGTTGAATTTCTTGTGCTGAAGTATGTAATTGATTGAATTTGACTTATCGAGTGAGTTGGACATTTTCATTGGCTCTGTGTGGGTGATATCCTGGTGAATTAGATATTTCACATCCTCAATCATGTTACTCCAGGCTTACTGCTTATTTAGTCTTACCTCTGTCAATGGGAATAACATTTCTTCTTTGGAAGATGAAGGATTAACATCTTCCTCTTGAACTTGGGTCAACTCATCACCTGTCATTCAAATCAAACTGTTGCAATGATTTGTTCACCATATTGCTTTACTATCTGAATCACTTCAGTTCTAGATTCTTTGATGGGTTCATGTGTGTTGCCCTGGATATTTATTCTTTTCTCAACTGCATTTTAGATTCACAGAGACACAGAGCTGTCGAGCATGGCAGAAGACCCTTCGGTACAACTCGTCCATACCGACCAGCTAACTCAAATTAATCCGCTCCCATTTGCCAGCATTTGGCACATATCCCCCTAAACACTTCCTAGTCACAGTCCTATCCAGAATCCTTTAACATGTTGTAATTATACCAGCCTCCAACAATTTCGTTGGCAGCTCGTTGGGTGCACGCACCACCCTGTGCGTGAAAACATTGCCCCTCACTTCCCTTTTGAATATTTCCTCGCTTGCCTTAAACCTACGTCTTTAGGTTTTGAACTCCCATACCCTGGGGAAAAGACCCTGCCTACTCACCCTATTCATGCCCCTCATGATTTTATAAACTTCCATAAGTTCACTCCTTGGCCTCCAACACCTTGGGGAAAATAGCTCCAGTCCATTCAGACTCTCCCGAAAGTTCAAACTCTCTCACCCTTTCACAACATCCTTCATGTATCAGGGAGACCAGAATTCAATGTCGTGATCCAAAAGTGGCCTCACCAATGTCGCGACATGATCAAAGCAGAGGATCCAGCACCAATCCTTTACGCACACTGTTGGTGAAAGGCCTCCTGTTTGACAAGCAACCTTCCACACTTTTAAAGTAAAGGGATAAACAATGAAATAAAAGCAAGGCCGCGACACTACCCCGATCAGACCCATCTGGGACAGGGACAGATCCGGGTAAAACACAGAGCAAAGCCCACTATGGTCTAACAGGCCAGAAAATAAAACTGCCTTGACTTTGTTCAACATAAATAATGATCTGGTCACTCTGAGGAGATACAAAAATAAATAAACAGATAAAAAGTGGCTCTCCCATGATTCTGTCTGCAAGTCCCTCTTTTGGGCAGGGACAATGAGGGACCAAAGTAAAAAATAAACTCAAACAAAATCAAAGAAAACAAATGAATAAACTGTTGTGAAGGTGGATAGACTCAGTGTAGACTGTGAGGCAGGAAGATAGAATGTGGTTTTTATAAAATTGTAAAGTTGTAAAATGGAGAAAGCATGGCGCGGTCCCTTTAAAAGATTGTTTTTATGCTTATAGTTAAAATGGATGTGTGTGAGCAGCTTGAACATTTGCCAATACACAGAGATCATGAACTGAAGCATTTGGTATCGAAACAGCAGTACAGGTGGAAGATTCTTCATCCGAACATCCAAAAAAGAAAAGCTCCAAAATCCGAAGTTTTTTATGTAAAGTTTCTTTCTCATTAACAAGGTTGTTTGGAGAGCAAACACTTAACCCAAGTCGACACCCACTCAATGTGTGTCATTCAGATGCGACATGGGATGGTATGGCCAAGCACTGACAGGCCGAGGGTTTCTCTCTGAACGCCCAAGTCGACACCCACTTGATGAGTGTCTCTCACATGTGACATTAGGGGGGGATCGTGGCCAAACATGTTCTTAGTTAGAAGTCTGCTTCTCCGGTAAGAGTTTAATGGTGAAATTTTTTTAAATGTCCCTATTGTGAAAATCAAAAAAATTTGAATTCTGAAAAACAGCTGGTCCTGAGCATTTCGGATAAAGGATCATCTATTTGTACTGTGAGTAAAACCTGTTGCCTGGGCCTGCTTATACAGCAAGATTTGCATGTTGCAAATCAGTTTAAATGGAGCTTTTAGGTACCAAAAACCAGTTAAATTTAAATCGGATGGTTTTGACAACACAGGCCCAATCTTATTGTAACAAATATTGATATTGTCATCAAGGATATAAAAGAGGGGGCAGTTGGACAAAGACAAAGACCCCAGAGCTACCTGCCATCAGCCAGAGCTAACAGCCCTCAGCTTGAGAGAGAGAGAGAGACTGGCTCTCACAGTCATCGGTAATTCCTGAAGAGGAACGATAAAGAAGGCATTTCTGACATAAGGATTGGAGGAAAAGCCATTCCTGACACAAAATTGACAGAGGAGGCACTGAACATTCCACAAGACATGGAACCTGGCTGTAATTTCTAGAGACCAAATTCTATTTCTTCTATTGTCTGAGTGGGACATTGGACAACATTCCATTAAAATCTTGTTTTATTTGGTAATATTTCATAGTTAGAAGGGATTTAATTAGTTTGCTCATAGTTTTGTTTATTTATCTAACTCTAAGAGAACACATTAACTGTTACTTGTTGATATTAAAGTGAATATCGGGGATTTGTTTTATTTAACCACAAGAAGTTCTGAAAGGCAGGTTACACCACTTTTCACACCCTTTTTACAGATTAGAAGGTGAAGTGCTCCTTTTGGGTATTTTGCTTTGAGTTCTCCAGAGTGCTTCACCTCCCCTTAATAACAGTTCGACAGCTCGGGGGCAGCATTTGGACATACCTGCAGGGATCTGGACAGATTTGAACAGACGTAGGGTATGAAAGGTCCCTGCAGATTCAAACAAACTTCGTGACTTGCGTCCTAAGTCTTGAAATAAAACATTAGTGACAATTGGAAAATCTGTTTAATTTCAGTTGTCTGTTGTGGGGTAAATGGAAAGTGGGTAAATGGGTCTTAACATTGCTGAAGAGGTTCTGCGGGCAAAGATGCTTTCCAAATTTGCCAAGAAAGTTTAGAAAGACAGAAAATGGTGACAGTTTAGAATGAGCAAACAGGCCAAAAGTGGGTTTAACGAAGGATAGTTAAAAAAACTGAAAATTGTAAGGGAGTTAACCAAGCATTTAGCTGTGCCTAAAGTTGTAGGTTTATAACTTTAAGTGCAATGGAGTTAGAAAAAAAAAGAATTACAAATGCGAGAATTGGAGTCAGAAAGTGAAAAAGAGAGAGCGAGCAGAAAGGTTTCTGAAACAGATTGAATTACAGTTACATGCAGAGGAACGGGAAACGGAAAGAGGAAAGAAGATTCCCAGCAGAGGAAAAAGAGAGAGAGAGAGAAGAAAAGGATAAAGAGGGAGAATTTGATCTACAGAAGTTGGCAATTAGGCAGGAAAGTTGACATAACGGGATGCATATGAAGGTAGAAGATAGGCTTAGTGAGGAGGATAGTGATAATGAATAAACCCAGGTAGCCATTGGCTTGGTAGGGATATCTTCAAACATGTCAATACTTGATCAAAATTCGATGAAAAGGATGTGGACGCCTTTTTTGTTTCCTTTTGAGAAATTGGCTCAACAGATGGACTGACCAGAAACTGCGTGGGTAAGTTTAATTCAGAACATATTAAGGAGGCAGGGCTCGCGAGGTGTTTGCAGCGCTGTCAGAGGTGGTGTCAGGAGAATAGGAAGAAGTGAAAAAGGCTATTTAGAGTGAACAGATTATTACAAGTGCGAAAAAAAAACCCCAAGAGGGTGGAAATGAGGTACAAAACCTGAGGTGTTTTTACAGCAAAACGCTGGGATATACAAGGTCACAGTGTTGGTGGTTTAAGAAAGGCACTTGGAAAATGAATGGGGGAAAAAAAAGAGGTTAAACCAGTGGGATTAGTTAAGGCAGTAAAGGAAATCCCAAGAGAAGTCGAGGAGCTGAAGGAGAGTAAGATCGTGCTCGATCTTTTCAAAGACTTCACCTGCGGCAGTAAGATTTACTCAGGTAGATCAGGGGAATAGGGAAAAAAAATTGAGAGTTAAGGGAGCTCGTGTATTTCTAATAGTGAGAGACCTTAAAGACCACATTGAGGGCTGATTGTCAGGATGACCCAAATGATTGTGATAAAGATATCCCATTTTTTATTGTTTACTAACAGACATGGTAGAAATGAATCGACTCAGTTTGCTCCTTTGTTAAACGAGTAAAACATCTATTTATTGGAACAGCACACTATTATAATCTTGTTTTATTCCAGAATAGCTAGAAGATAAAAGGGAATTATTTGATCTGTTAATAGTTTTGTTAATTTGTTCACTGTTCGAGTTGTATAAATAAATTATTACTTGCTAATTTTAAAGTGAGTGTCAGAGATTTCGTTTATATAACCACTAGAAGTTGCTGAAAGGCAGATGACACCACTTTTCACACCCTTTTTAAGATTAAAGGGTGAGGTGCTCCTCTGAGTTTTTGGTTTCAGTTCTCAATGGGGAGTCAACCTCTGCTGTGTAAGATCAGCCGGAACCAGAGCAGCCGCAGCTGACATCACCACCCATCCCCTAACGATACCCTCTCAGACCCTCCTGCTGGGTAGAGATATCTCATTTATGGATGTCATTGGGATGGATGGAGACTCTCTGTTGTTGAGGTCATCCACGAGGAAAATGAAGCACATTCACGTGACATACTGATATTTTTTCCTCTCTGGCATCTTGAGCACCTGACCTCATTTCTTTTCAATCTGATAAGAACTACTAAACTTCCTTTGAAGGGATTTCCTATCACTGGTAACAGCTTTACTTTATCCTCATGGGCAAATGTACAAATTTGAAATTTCTTACCTCTTTCTTTCTTCATTAGTTGCTGTGCCACCTTGCAACATTATCTAGCAAATACACCTGCTCTGTTTTAGCTGTCTCTCACCTCGGATACATTATCCAACTGAGAAATCTCTGGCTTCAGACCTATCAATTTGTCCTTAATTAATTTTAAAGGTCCTCATACCTTGTGTCTGAACATCAATTCAAATGGAACAAACTGAGTCAATTCATTTGTAGCATCTCTCATAGTAAACAACATAAATGGGATAACTTTATCCCAATCACTTGAGTAATCCTGACAATAAGCCCTCAACATGGTCTTTAGGTGCGATGCCCCATTTCCAATCCTCCCTGAGATTCAGGATGGTACACACTTGATGGAATGTGTTGAATGCAGAAACTATCTATGACATCCTTACATAATTTGATAGGAAAATTGGCCTTTCTGAATCTCGGAGTAATTCACAATGACTAAAGAAAGCAAGCATCTCCTTCATAACCTTTTTTGCCTCGACATTCCGAAATGAATTGCCTCCAGCAACCTAGTAGACAATCCATTCTGGTTAGCAAATACTGGTTCCCACTTCTGGTTTTAATGAGGGGATCATCATAATCATTTATAATCAATGTAAAATATTCTTGAAAAGCGAGAATTGACAACAAAGGTACTGGTTTTATTATTGCCAATGCTTTTTTCTACCATCTGACATGTCTGAAAGGTACAGCAAAATTCAACCACACCTTTCAGAGGCAATGCAAATATTTTCATCTCTCATTATTAGAGACACACGAGTTCTCATATCTCTTAATATGTATTTTTTTTTGACTTATTCCCCCTGTTCTACCTGAGTAAAACTTACTCACACAGGTGAAGTCTTTGGAAAGATCAAGCCGGTGACTAGGCTGTGCCCTCTCCTTCACCTCCTCGACGTCACAAGATTTCCTTCATTGCCTTAACTAATCCGATTGGTTTAAATCTCATTCTTTTGTTACCATCTTCTTCCCAGTACCTTTCTGAAACCACTGGCACTGTGACTTTATGTGTCTCACATTATTGCTGTGAAAGCACTTGAGACCTCTTTTCCATCCTATTGTGTTTCTACTTTCCCTGCCCAAAAGGAATTGGGAATATGGGATAGCGTTTTCACAGGGGACAGTGTGGGAGGAGGTGTAGTCTAGGTAGCTGTGGGAGTCGGTCGGTTTATAGTAAATGTCCGTGTATAGGAAGGGGAGGGCGGAGTATGAGATGGTCCAGGTGAATTTGAGGTTGGGTGGAAAGTGTTGGTAAAGTGGATGAACTGTTCAACCCCCTCGTGGGAGCACGAGGCAGCGCCGATACAGTCATCGATGTGGCGAAGGAAAAGGTGGGGGTTGGGCCAGTGTAGCTGCGGAAGATAGACTGTTCCACATATCCTTTGAAGAGGCAGGCATACCTGGGGCTCATGCGGGTGCCCATGGCTACTCCTTTGGTTTGGAGGAAGTGGGAGGATTGGAAAGAGAAGTTGTTCAGGGTGAGGACCAGTTCAGTCAGTCGAAGGAGGGTGTCGGTGGAAGGGTACTGGTTGGTACGGCAGGAAAGGAAGAAGCGAAGGGCTTCAAGTCCTTCGTGATGGGGGATGGAGGTGTACAGGGACTAGATGTCCATGGTGAAGATAAGGCGTTGGGGACCGGGGAAGCGAAAATCACGGAGGAGGTGGAGGACGTGGGTGGCATCCGAACGTCGGTGGTGAGTTCTTGGACTCAGGGGGACAGGACCGTGTTGAGGTATGCAGAGATGAGTTCGGTGGGGCAAGAGCAGGCTGAGACAATGGGTCGGCCGGGGCAGTCAGGTTTGTGGATTTTGGGCAGGTGGTAGAAACGGGCGGTGCGGGGTTGTGGGACTATGAGGTTGGAGGCGGTGGATAGGAGATCCCCTGAGGTGATGAGGTTCTGGATTGTCTGGGAGATGATGCTTTGGTGGTGGGATGTGGGGTCATGGTCATGGGGGCAGTAGGAGGAGGTGTCTACGAGCTGGCGTTCTCCCAGTTCCAACCTTCCAGAACAGCACTGTCCAACTTCCTTCACACCCATCCGCTCCACCCTCCCCTCCAACCTATTACGTTTACCCCCACCTCCATCCATCTATCACACTCAGCTCCCTCCTCCCCAGCTCCATACCCCTCCCCCTCCCACCACCGAGGCTCCGAGCCTCATTCCTGATGAAGGGCTTTCGCCCGAAACATCGATTTTCCAGCTCCTCGGAAGCTGCCTGTCCTGCTGCTTTTCCAGCTCCACACTCTCAACTCTAATCTCCATTATATGCAGTCCTCACTTTTGCCAATATTGCAAATGGCTGTAATCTTGGCCTTGCGTGCTCTGGTAATTGAAATATTCAGTGTGTGTCAGCTCAGAAGATGGCAAAATAAAATTATATGCAAATTGAAAGATGAGGCTCAAATGAACATGAAGGGCTGATTGTTATTACAAAAGAAATTTCATAATTTAAGTAGTTCAATGTTTTTGATATTTTAACTAATTACATTCATAAATAATGTGGAATTAATGCACAGACTGTTGATTATGATCTCAAGAACAGTTCACAGAATGAAAGGAAAATGGTAATCCTAAGACAGATATCTTTGGATCGAGAGGGGGGAGATGTTGGCCAGGGGTTGCTCACACATAAATCCAGCAAGCTGGTGAACGGAAGTTACCCGAGCACCAAGCACTGGCTCTTAGGGTGACAAAGTGCAAGTCCTTATTTTGAGGAAGAATAATGGGGTAGTCTGAAAGGTGCCCACAGTGGAAAGACAACAGCTCTCAGATGAGCAATGAACCTAGAAGAACAAGACACCACAGTTCGGGATGATTAGGCCAAAGGATAAAAATGCAGGATTCAATGTGCCATGAGCAAAAACCTTGGAGAGCAGACTTGACGATTTTGTGGGTCCCACATTTTTAAATGTGAAGATGACTTTAAGACCTGGAAGAAATTGTCTGACTAGCATGAGCTTCTTGTTATGCCATAGATTCATGCAGCATGGTCCAAACATTCTATGCCGAACAGAATCCCAAACAAAACTAATCCCTCCTGCCTGCTATTCTTGGGTATTTGCTATTATTTTTGTTCACTGTTCAGGAAACATCAAGGTCTGTGAGTTTGTACTTGAATTTTCACCTTGTATGAATTGTATGCCTGCTGTTCACCTTTTCCTAACCAAATGGTGTAAATTGTATGTTTGTTTTAACGAAACTAACAAAGGTATTGATTAGAGTCATAGAGATGGACAGCATGGAAACAGACCCTTCGGTTCAACTCGTCCATGCTGACCAGATATCCTAACCTAGTCTCAATCCATTTGCCAGCACTTGGCCCATATCCCTCTAAACCCTTCCTATTCATATACCCAACAGATGCCGATAAAAAGTTGTAATTGTACCAGCCTCCATTACTTCTTCTGGCAGCTCATTCCATGCACCCACAACCCTCTGTGTGAAAACGTTGCTCCTCAGATCCCTTTGAAAATTTTCCCCTCACACCCGAAAGCTTTCCCTCTAGTTTTGGACTCTCGCACCCCAGGGAAAAGACCTTGTCTTTTTATCGATGCCTTTCATGATTTTATACACCTTTATAAGGTCAATCCTCAGCCTCTGATGCTCCAGGGAATACAACCCCAGTCTCTTCAGTCTCTCCCTGTAGCTCAAATCAGATTGATCATAGACTAGTGCTGGGCCAATGACTGTTGTCGAGGGCAGTAACCGGACAACACTTCTTCAATGCTTTGAGCATTCCCACCTTTCAGGCAGTGAGTTCCAGATACTCCCTATCCTTAGGATGATATATATTTCCTCAAATCCCGATGAAAAACCCTCCTGATAAAACTCTCCTTTCCACGTTTTAAGAATTCTGCCACCTCTGTGCCTTTTACATTTGTGTCCCAGATAATGTTGGGGTAATTGAAATCTCTGACTCTTATGACCCTATGTGTTTTACACTTCTGTGAGATTGCTTACATATCAGTGTTCCCATCTCTCTCTGACTATTTGGGGTACATTAGACACCACCCACAATGCGATTGCCCCATTTTTATGATTAATGTTTGCCCAGATGGCTTGATCTGAGTTGCCTTCTAAGCTATGATCACTCCGTATTGCAGTAAGGGATGCCTTGATCAATATTGCAACACTCCCTCTGTTACACCCTGCCTTCTGGCCTGAAGCTTCTATACCATTGAATAGGCTCTCCATGATGCTGGACAGTTTTACTGCCACTTCTACAACCAGGAATTCCCATGTCCCACCTATCCCCTCACCCACCTCCAGTGTTCATCTTCTACTTGGACCCCTTCCACTTGCCTCTTACCTGCCCTCAATCTCTTCACTGCCAACTGTCAGTGTAATGTTGGCTGTTGCAATTTCTCTGCTCCTCTCACCCATTCTCCCTGTCCCCTTCTGAAATGACACCACTTCGCGCTCTCAGGTTCAATTCGAAATTTGTCATCATACCAGCTGGCAGGGGTGGTGTCCTTGGAGCCTGGCAAATTGATCTTTACCTTGAAGGGACTCAATGCCAACTCTCCAACACCTCTTCGAACCTCTTCCTGAATCATGCCCCCGTATCCCAACATCAAGGCATCGTTTCCAGCAATTTCACTGTGATTGCCCGTCATGATTGAGATTCCCACCACTATTGTTCTCACGCTTTTTCTAATCCCCACCTTGTGCACTTGAACTCTGGCTGCACTCCCCAGACGAACTCTCACTGTTTTCCAACACAGAGAATCGCTTCCTAAGTGAGGTGCACCATGGAGCTTTCCTGAATCTCTGACTACCACTGAATGGTGATCAGTGTCAGTCAGAAACACTTCTTTATAGACCAGTGAGCCTGACGTCGGTGGTGGGCAAGTTAATGGAAGGAATCCTGAGGGACAGGATGCACATGTATTTGGAAAAGCAAGGACTGATTAGGGATAGTCAACATGGCTTTGTGTGTGGGAAATCATGTCTCACAAACTTGATTGAGTTTTTTGAAGAAATAACAAAGATGATTGATGAGGGCAGAGCGGTAGATGTGATCCATATGAACTTCAGTAAGGCTCCACATGGGATACTGGTGAGCAAGATTAGATCTCATGGAATACACGGGGAGCCAGCAATTTGGATACAGAACTGGCTGAAAGGTTGAAGACAGAGGATGGTGGTGGAGGGATGCTTTTCAGACTGGAGGCCTGTGACCAGTGGAGTGCCACAAAGATTGGTGCTAGGTCCGCTACTTTTCATCATTTACATAAATGATTTGATGTGAGCATAAGTGGTATAGTTAGTAAGTTTGCAGATGACACTAAAATTAGTAGTGTAGTGGATAGCGAACAAGGTGACCTCAAATTACAACAGGATCTTGATCAAATGGGAGAATGGGCTGAGAAGTGTCAGATGGAGTTTAATTTAGATAAATGTGAGGTGCTACATTTTGGGAAAGCAAATCTTACTAGGACTTATACATTAACGAGAAGGTCCAAGGGAGTGCTGCTGAACAAAGAGATCTTGGAGTGCAGGTTCATAGCTCCTTCAAAGTGGAGTCGCAGGTAGATAGGATAGTGAAGGTGGTATTTGGTATGCTTTCCTTTATTTGTCAGAGTATTGAGTACAGGAGTTGGGAGGTCGTGTTGTGGCTGAACAGAACATTGGTTAGGCCACTGTTGGAAATATTGCATGCAATTCTGGTCTCCTTCACATCGTAAAGATTTTGTGAAACTTGAAAGGGTTCAGAAAAGTTTTACAAGGATGTTGCCAGGGTTAGAGAATTTGATCTATAGAGAGAGTATGATTAGGCTGGGGCAGTTTTCCCTGGAGTGACAGAGGTTGAGGGGTTACATTATAGAGGTTTATAAAATCATGAGAGGCATGGATAGGATAAATAGAGAAAGTCTTTTCCCTGGGGTCGGGGAGTCCAGAACTAGAGGGCAAAGGTTTTGGGTGAGAAGGCAAAGATATAAAAGAGACCTAAGGGGCAACTTTTTCACGCGGAGGTTGGTACGTTATGGAATGAGCTGTCAGAAGAAGTGATGGAGGCTGGTACAATTGCAACATTTAAAAGGCATCTGGATGGGTCTATGCATTGGAAGAGTTTGGAGGGATATGGGCCGGGTGCTGGCAGGTGGGACTCAATTGGGTTGGGATATTTGGTCGACATGGATGAGTTGGACCGAGTGGTCTGTTTCCATGCTGTACATCTCTATGACTCTATGACTCTATGACGTGTGCAATAAACCATTCTTGAGGTTCTCAGAGGATTAAGCGTTAATTCTGTGTTTTGGTTTGTAGGCATCTGCATTTGTCACTAGTTAAATGTTCTCTTTTCTAATTTATATGATGTGTTTCAAGATCTGGTAATACTTTGAGTTTAGTTTGTATTTTGGGAACTTGTGGTGATTTGAAACTGTAGTGTGTGCCTGTGTCAGTGTGCAAAATGTATAGTTAATGTATTGTCCTTTTAAGGAACTTTGGATGGTTGTGTAAAGGAAAAACTGTGACAAAATATTCATTTCCAATTTCACTCTCATAGCTTGATTAAAAATTACCTCTTGGAATTGACAACAGCTGATTAAAATTAATTGAAGAAATAAAATTAAGATGTAACTTATCTGCTCAATCTTCAAATTAGAGCATTGTGTTTGGATTGAGGAAAGAGTCTCAGCAAATTATAATTTTAGAAACTTTATGTTTTAAAAAGCAGCCTTCACCATTTACTTTGTCTCCTGCCATTAAGCCAATTATATATCTAATCGCCAAGCTCACCCTGAATCCCTGTAGTTTACCATGTGAAAGCTTGTCAAAGATTTTACTAAAATCCAAATAAATAATGTCTACTAATCTGTAATCAACCACCTTCCTCAACAAAAACTCATTCATGTTGGGAGACATGATTTTCCTCACACATAACCCTGATGACCATCCTTACTCAATTTATGCCTCTCGAAATGTCCACAAACCCTATCTTTGATAATCACCTCCAACAATTTACGAAAACCAAAGTCAGCCTCACAGGTCTATAGTTCCCTGCTTTCTCCCTACAATCTTTTTTGAACAAAGGTACAATGCAGCCACCCTCCAGTCAACAGGCATCTCACCCATTGTTCTAGATGATGCAAATATTTCTGCAAGAGGACTCATTAGTTCCTCCCTTACTTTCCACAATCTTCTGGAATACATTTGATGAGGTCCCACCTTTATTTTCTCGAAGACCTCCCAAATTTCTTCGTCTTTAATGTAAACTGTTTTTAAAACATTCAAGTTTATTTCCCTACATTCTCGAGACTCCGTTTCTTTCTCCACAGTAAAAACTGACGTAAAACGTTCATTTTGTTTCTTTCCCATCTCCCGCAGTTCAACACAAATGAACTCCTTTAAGAGGCCATACCCTCTCTCTAGTTGCCATCTTGCTCTTAATGCATTTGTAGAATCACCTTGGATTATCCTTTACCTTATCTGCCAATGCTAACTCCAATCCCCTCTTTGCCTTCCTAATTTCTCTCTTAAGAATGCCCCTACAATCTTTATATTGATTAAGAGATTCAACTGAACCAAGTTGTCTGCGTTTAAAATAAGGTTCTCTCTTATTTTTGACAAGAACCTCAATATCTTTATTCAGCCATTGTACCATACTCTTAGCAGCCTTACCCTTCACTCAAACAGGAATAAAATGTCTCTGAACTCGCCATCACACTCTTGAATGCCTCCCACCCGCCAGATGTCCTTTTACCTGCAAACAGTCCACTCCAATCAGCTTTTGAAAGTGCTTATTCACAACCCATTAAAATTTGCCTTATTCCAGTTCAAAATTTTGATATTTTTATGGAAGGCTTCTCCTTGTTCACAACCATTTCATAACTGAACTTTGATTACTTGTCTCAAAGTGTTCCCCTGGCTTTACTTCAGTCACCTGTCCTGCCTTATTACCCAAAGAAAGGTCTCCTTTTGTTCCTTCTCGAGTAGGAACATCCACATCTTGAGAAAGAAAATTTTCTTAAACATATTTGACAAATTTTCACCATCCAAACTTTTAATACAATGATAACTCCAGTCAATGTTTGGAAAATTAAAATCCCCCATCATTCACAGCCTTATTGTCCTTGTGCGTATTGGAGATCTTCCGATATACTTGTCTCTCAATTTCTCTCTTACTGTTGGGGAGCCTATTGTACAATCCCATCAAAGTGACTTTTCCTTACTTATTTGTTATTCGTTCCCAGATATTTTCACTGGACGATATAAATAGAAAAAAACCAAGTGCTGCGATACTGTCCTGATCAGACATTCCCAGGACAGGGACAGCACAGGGCGAAACATTGATCAAATCCCACTCTGCAATTTCAAAACTGAAAATAAAGTTGCCCTGACTCTGTTAAACAAAACCAAAAGTGCTATTCCTATGGGGAGAGAAAACAAAAGATCAACAAGCAAAAAAAAGGCTCTACCTTGATGGTCCTCATCGACCTCTTTTGGAGCATGGATAACAAGGGGCCAAAGTAAAAATAAACTCAAGCAAATTCAAAACAAACAAAAAGTTAAACAAACAATTAAACAACTAAGTAAATAAATCCTCTCTGCCCCATCCCTAATGAACACTCCCAGGACAGGGACAACGATGGTTTAAAATCCAAGGTATATAAAACAGCCCTCTTCCTGGGGCACCAGACTGAAAATAAATCCAAACTGAATGGGCCAAATGTACACTGATACTACAGAGACAATTCACTAAATGAGAATATCATGAACCAGAGGGGGACCGACACCCTTGCAGTCAACCTTGTGGGTGTTATCCAGTCCACTCCTCTGCCATCCAGTGGGTCCCCGACTCTGGTCATCCTTGTAACCCGAGCTCTCTAATCCCCCAGCCAGCACAATCCGTGTTCAGAAACCTGTTCATGAACAGGGCTCCCTGATCAGAGCCAGCTCTCCCACAGGGGGAAAAGCTCCGACTCGAGCTGAATGTGTCCCAGATGGTGATCAGGTTCAGATTGAAACCAGACAATCCCTGAAAGATGACCTGAGACTGGAACCAATCCACGAACATGAATTGCGTGTTGGAACGGAGGTCGTGCACTTGTTGGAAGAAATACACCATGAGACTCAATGTAAAGGTGTCACTACAGGGTCTGAAGGTGGGGAGTCTTTACCTGGGTGCAATGTCACACCAGCGGCTGACCACCCTCCTCAAGCGGGAGACTCAGAACCACAGCAGTGATTCAGCGCTGTCTCTTGTCCCAGTAAGACCCAACGAGTTTTTACTGGACGGTGGTGAGGAAGCCAGAGGGACCAAACTGACCAGCCAGTACCACAACATGGCTGCCACAATTGGTTTGTGACTCGCAATCACATTGTGTAGGACAACACTCATACCCTGACGCTTTCCAGATCTGAGACGAGGGATCCATCATCAGTCAGCGGCACAAAGAGCTGCTGGCAGACCCTGTCTGTTTTTAACAGTGAGCAGAAGGAGGGGCCACCACGGTTGAGATCCCGAAGGATCCACACCCGTAATCTCATCCCGGTACTCAATGAGATCCAAAGCCTCCCTGCTTCCTTCCCCATCCAGTCCAGAAGTGATGTAGCGAATCCCAGAACAACTTGTCATCCTGCAGCAGCTTGTTAAAGTGCAAGTACACAGTCATCACTCCGGTGCTAAATGGACCGTGCTCTGCTCAGACCAGGCTGTGATCAGAAAACTGCACTTGCTGCATGGAGGACTTCAGAACACAGGAGGCATATGCCCTGGAAATGGAGATGCAGTCAATGCTGGACACTCCAAGCTCTGATTATGACCAACTTTGCCTTCCTTAGTCTCTCAAAGAGCTCTGCCAAATGCTCCATGTGATCTTTCCATGAATGGCTAAAGATCGTTAAGTCATCCATGTAGGTGACGCAATTAGACCAGAAGACCTAGGATCAGGAATTAGGCCAATCAGCCCATTGAGTCTACTCCACATTCATTCATGTCTGATACGATTCTGAACCCCATTCTCCCACTTTCTCCCATAACCTTTAATCTCCTTGATACTCAAGAACCTATCTATCTCACTCTTAAATTTATTCAATGACCTTGCATCCATAGCCTTTTATGGCAATGAATTCCATAGATACACCATTCTCTGGCTGAAGAAGTTTCTCTTTATCTTCGTTCTAAAAGGTCTTCCCTTTAGCCTAGGTGTATGCCCTCAACATCTAGTGTCTCTTATGAATGGAAATATTTTCCTGACATCTACTCTGTCTAGGCCATTCAGTGTTCTGCATGTTTCAATTAGATACCCCCCTCATCTTTCTGAACTCCATTGAGTTTAAACCCAGAGCCCTCAAACGTTCCTCAGATGATATGCTTTTCATTCCTAGAACTATTCTCATAAATGTCCTCTGAACATGCTCCTGGGCCAGTATCCTTCCTGAGAAATGGGACCTAAAACTGTACACAATACTCAAATGTGGTCTGACCAGAGTCTAATAGAGCATCAGAAGTACATCCTTGCTTTTGTATTCAAGTCCTCTCAAAATAAATGTTGTCATTGCATTTGCCTTCCTAACTACTGACTCAACCTACAGGTTTACCTTGAGAAAATCCAAGACTAAAACTCCCAAGTCTCTTTGCACTTCAGACTTCTGAATTCTCTCCCCATTTAGAAAATAGTCCATGCCTCTATTCTTCCTACCAAAGTGCATGACCTCACACTTTTGCACATTGTACCTCATCTGCCACTTCTTTGCCCACTCTCCTAATCTGTCCAAATCTTTCTACAGCCTCTCCATCTCCTCAATGTTACTTGTCCCTCTACCTCACATCAAAATCCAAATCATCTGGATTTGATTCCTCACTGAGTGGCAATAGCTAATACCTGTTTTTCTAGCTCCCTTACCCTTTCATAGCATTGTTTCAGCATGTTCACATGATATACCCAATAATTTTGTTTCCTAGCTGGCACCTTTACCAGATAACTCCCCTGACTTAACTACTTCTCAATCTGGTACGCATCACTAGACCTTGCTTTGAAGGGATCTCCCGCCATTGGTAACAGCACCGATACATCATCCTCACAGGCAAACATACAACTTTTACATTTCTTATCTGCTTCTTTGTTCAATAAGTGATGAACCAGCTTCAAAAATTGTCCAGCTAATTCACCTACTGTTTAATCTGTCTCTGACTTCAGATACATCATCCAACTGTAAGATCTGACTTTTCCTTAATTATAAGCTTTTCCTTAATTGTAAAGGTTGTCTTACTTTGTCTGAATATCAATCCAAATGGAGTAAACACAGTCGATTCATTTGGAGAATCTCTAACAGCAAGTAATATAAAGGGGATACATTTAACCCAATCATTTGGTTAATCCTGGCAATAAACCCTCAACGTGGTCTTTAGGTGCTGATGCTATTTTTTCAATGATCCCCAAGATTCAGGATGGTCCGCATTTGATGCATAAACTATCCATGATCTTCTTCAATAATTTGGCAGTAACATTAGACCCTTGGTCTGACTGAATCTCTGAGTAATCTATAATGAGTAAAGAAAGCAAGTAACTCTTCTACAACGTTTTTACCTTGAAATTCCAGAATGGAATTGTTTCCAGAAACCTAGTGGACACATCCATTATGGTTAGGAAATTCTGGCTCCCATATCTGGTTTTGACGAGGGGTGGGTCCACACTATTATAATTCATGCAAAACGTTCTTCAAATGAGAAGTGGCACCAAAGGTGCTGGTTTCATCACTGCCTGTGGTTTTCTTGCCATCTGACATGTATGAAAGGTACGGCAAAATTCAACCACATCTTTATGTAATCTAGACCAATAAACATGTTTCTACATCTTAGCCTGAGTCTTCCTCACTTCTAGATGACCTCCTCCAGGCAACTTGTGTACTTCCTGTCTGTATTCTACCAGCAACTTATCTGGTGAACTTCACATGCCTCATCTGTGCTAATCTGCCAAGGGCACCATTTCCACCTTAAGATTTTATCCTTAAGATAATAGCTTTCTGGAATACACTGATTCTATTTCCGAGTCGGCTTTATGATGACAACCTTTATTGTCTCATCGTTTTGTTCTAACTCCTTTGATCTTTCAGAACTAAACACCTCTGTCTGATCCTCTACCTGCTTAGGTTTTTCCTTTACTACCTAATCAGAGTGTCAGCTGACTCGACCTCATATCCTTCATCTTTTCTTTTAACTCCTCAGTTCTCTGGTTTCCTTTTGTTTCCTCCATTCCACTACAATGGGCCTCATTCCCAGCTGTGATCCGGCTATATCATTTCCAAGAATTAACTGGATTCCTGGAATAGCTAATTTTCCGCTATCACGATCACTTCCCCAAATTTGATTGTACTTTCTAACCTTACCTTACTCAGGGGAATACCACTCCTCATCTTTCCATTTATTCCACAGATTACCACACACTCAGACAATATTTCAGAAGGATTGCAAATATTTTCATCTCTCACTATTGGAGACAGACTATTTCCATACCTCTCAATATTTTAAGTTATTTATCTATTTCCCCCAATCTACCTGAGTAAATCTTACCCACACAGGTGACATCTTTGAAAAGATCAAGCACTATCTTACTATTCAGCATGTGACTAGGCTGTGCACTCTCCTTCAGCTCCTTAACTTCCCTTGAGATTTCCTTCACTGCCCTAACTAATCTGACTAGTTTCAATCCCACTCTTTTACCACATTCTTCTTCCCAGTGCCTTTCTTAAACCACTAGCATTGTGAACTTGTGTGTCTCATCTTGTTGGAGGAAAAAAACCCTGAGGTCTTTCACCTCTTTTTCACCCTCTTGGATTTCTTTATTCATCGTGGTAAACTGTTCCAGTTGTTTTTTAATGTAGGATCGCCCTTTTTCCCAATTTCTATCACTCACAGAACAAAATTGCTGTAAGAAGCTGGATTTCGATTTATGTATAATTGCATATTCATCAACCATCTCTTCAGCTCTTCTTGCTGTTTTAACTTACTGTTCCTCAACATGAGTTGTCATCAATTCTGGAAGTGAGTTTTTAAACTTCTCCAGCAGAATACATCTCTTTGAGCCTCACATCTTTTCTATTTTAACTTTTCTCAACTATCTATTGAAATTGCTCAGTTTAATTCTTTCAAACTCACTGCAAGTCTGATATGGTATATTTCTTACATTTCTGAACCATTGTCTGTTCCCTTCTGGTAACAATTGTTAGGCACTCGACATAGACTTTTTTACTTCTTCATATATCCTGACACCTACTCTGACAGCACTATACACAATTCAGTAACTTTGTTTGGATCAAAGCCCACATGGTTACTGGCCACTTTAATTGTTTAGCCATTTTCTCAATTGAGATAAAAAAGGCTTCTATATCCTTCTCATCATATGTAGGTAATGCTGAGATATATTTAAATAGGTCTGCACCCGGCCTTTGGCTACAGTGATTTAGCTTATCACCGTCCACCTCACTAAACCTACCTTCATCTCTCTCCTTTTGAACCAACTTTCCTGTCTGATTGTCAACCCTTGCAGTTTTCACTCTCTCTCTTTTTCCTTCCTTCTGCAAGGCCCTTCCCCACCTGCTCTGTTTCCTCAACTTTAACTGTACGTCATAATGTTTCAGTTCCCTTTCTAACTTGAATTGTCTTACTTGCAGTTTAATTTTCTCTAACTCCACTGTCCTTGACTGTAGGGCTTTTGCCCGAAACATCGATTTTCCTGCTCCTTGGATGCTGCCTGACCTGCTGTGCTTTTCCAACACCACACTGATCTAAACTCGGTTTGTCTGGAATACTTATATGCATGGCTAACTCCGTTACAATTGCAGCTTTTTAATTATTCCTCATTAAACCCAATTTCAGCTTGTTTGCTCATTCTACAAGTGTCACCTTTTTCTGATTTTTCTCAACTTTCTTGGAAAATTTGAGAAGCATCTTTGCCCCTGAACCCCTTTAGCAATGCTCTGAGCCATTTCCCCATTTTCAATTTAGCCAACAAGAAGCAACCAAAATTAAACACATTTTCCAGTTCTGACATACATTTCATTTTAAGATCTAGGACCTTAGTCCAGAGGTCTGTTGAAATCTCTTTTTGTGGCTTTCTTGTTAGCCTTTAAAGGTTTTCCAATCTTCTGGTTTTCTGCTGTTCTTGGCCACATTGTATGCCTTCTTTTCAATTTGATAGCCTCCCTTATTTCCTGAGACACCCATGGCAGATTACCCCTTTTCTTACAGTGCTTCCTTTTCACCGAAATATATTTCTGCTGAGCACTTTGAAACATTGCTTTGAAATTCCTGCACTGCTCATCAACTGTTCCACCATAAAATCTTTGTTTCCAGTCTACTTTAGCCAAGTCCTCCCTCACTCTATTGCAGTTCCATTTTTTCAAGCACAGGACCCTGGTATTTGATTTTATCTTTACAATCTCCATCTGCATTTTCTACATTCAACCATGCTGTGATTGCTCCTTCCAAGAGAATCCCAAAATATGAGGTCATTAATTGTTCCTGCCCCATTACACAGGACCAAATCTAAGATAGCTTGCTCCCTCGTCAGTTCCTTTACATATTGTTCCAGAAAACAGTCATGGATACACACAACAAAGTCCTCCTCAAGGCTATCCTGACCGAGCTGGTTTGGCTGCTCGACATGTGGATTAAATGCCCCCATTGTAATAGCTGTATTATTTTTACAGGCATTAGTTATTGCTTTATTTATTGCCGGCCCAATGTGATATTATTTGGTGGCGTATATACTACGCCTATCATTGATTTTTTTTTTCTTAGAATTTCTCATTTCCAACTGAATGGATTCAATCTTATTCTCCCTAGAACCTCCATCATCACCACCCTGATGTTGTCCTTGAATATCAGGGCTACAGCATCTCCCTTACCTTCCTGTCTGTTCTTCCAAATAGTCTGATACCCCTGGATATTTAACTCCCAGTTGTGACCAAACTGTAACCATGTCTCCATAATGGCTACCAAATCATTTTCATTCACAATGATTTGTGTCATGAACCCATCAGCCTTGTTACAAATGCTATGAGCTTTCAGGTAAAGTGCCCTTATGTGAGCTTTCCACCCCTCATGATTCCCAAATCACCAATAATATCTCCTGAGTTATCCTTTCTTTTTACTTCTTTCACAGTCTGTCTTGAACTTAAACCCTCCTGCACACAAGCTAACCTGCTGCTTACCATTTTACTTATCAGCATATTGTTGTTTTCCCTTTCCCTTCCCCCAACGCACTGGTTTAAAGTCCCAGTGACCACCTTATTGATCCTTTTCACGAGAACACTTGTTCCAGGTCGGTTCAGGTAGACACCGTCACATTGGTACACATCCCCCCAGGTCCAAAACTGATGCCAATGTCCCATGAAATGAAACCCCTCTTTCCCCCACCACACCCTCAGCCACGTTTACTTCTCTAATGTTCTTACCTCTCAGCCAATTTGCATGTTGCTTTGGCAGTAATCCAAAGGTTATCAGCCTTGAGGACTAGTTCCTTAATTTTGTTCCTAGTGCTTGATAATCCCCAAAAATGTGCTCCTTCCTAGCCTTGCTTATGTTGTTTGTCCCAGTGCGGATCACAACAACTGGATCCTCCCCTTCCCGCTCCAATATCCTTTCAGGCTGATCGGAGATGTCTTACACCCTAGCATCAGGCAGACAACACACCATGTGGGACTCCTGATCCGGCTTGCAAAGGATACTATCGATCCTCCTAATTATAGAATCCCCTATAACTCCCACTTGTCTTTTTGCTCCCCTCTCTTGAATGGTCTTCTGCACCATGGTGCCGTTGTCAGCTGGCTCATCCCGCTAGCAGTCAATTTCCTCATCCAGACAAGGAACAAGTATCCCATACTTGTTGGATAAGGTCAAGAGCTGAGGCTACTCCATTCCTGAACTCAGGATCCCCCACCTGCCTCACTTGCAGTCACACCATGTTGTCCCTGATCACGAGCTGAATTTGAATCAGTTAATCTACCAGGTGTGACTGCCTCCTGAAACAAAGCGTCCAGGTATCTCTCCCCCTCCCGGATATGCCACAGTGTTTGAAGTTCAGAATCCAAATCATCAATTCTGAGCCGGAGGTCCTCCAGCAACCAACACTTGCTGCAGATGTGGTCACTGACATTCACAAGGGGATCAGCCCGCTCCCACATCATACAGCTGCAGCACTTCACCTGCCCAGCCATCTCGACTTAGTTAATTACTTTATTAATTTAGAGTTAATTAACTTCTAATGCTTCTTTGCTCTCCTCACGTTTCGCCGCTGTCCAAATATATCAGTTCACTCACCTTCCTGGAACACAATTTGACCGCTCATGCTGAAAATGGAGGCTGCTGACTCTCAAGTTAAGTCCTTTTCGAGGGAAATTTACCTTCTCACCAGTTCCCTGCTCCTCACTCTCACTGCCCCCGAAAATGGAGGATGCCACACCCCCACATAGGAACAACTGGCTCTTACTCAACGTGTTGTTTTATAACACCCCACAGATACACCTTCGCCCCCCCAAAACCAGGACCACGACCTCCCTTTGCACAAACCACAGAAAAAAAACTGAGAGTCTTAAAATCTGATTCTAATACTGTGTCTTCCCAGAAGCCCTAAATTGTGGAAATAGGCCATTCGGCCCAACAGTTCTAGACTGACTCTCCGGATAGCAGCCCAAACTCAACCCCCTAGCTTATCCTGTAAGCCTGCATTCCCTACGACTGATCCACTCAACCTACGTATCCCTGGACACTGGGCAGTTTAGCCAATCCACCAAACCTGAACATCTTTGGACTATCGGAGGCCGATATACAGACCTGGGTAGAATATGCAAACTCCACACAGGAAATTGCTGGAGGCTGGAATTGTACCAGAGTCACTGGTGTTGTCAGGCAAGAGTACTAACCACTGAGCCATGGTGTTCAGCCCTACCAGTCAACACAGTGCCTTAGACTACAAGTCCCAAGTCACAGGCCTTAAACAACAGTTGTCCAAAGCTCAAAGGCAAGTCACTGGCAGATGATACAGGTCGCAGTCTAGAAATAGTAACATTGGGAGTTCCCAGGCTCCAAACAGTTCCAGGCTAAAGACTCTAGCGTACAGTCACCAACAACGAAGAGTTCAGGCCCTAAGTTGTTATCGTCCAGACCTGCAGAAATACCTGTGAGTGCCGCCCCATGACTGAGATTCCCACCACTATTGTTCTCCCACTCTTTCTGATCCCCACCTTGTGCAGCTGAGCTCAGGCTGCACTCCCCAGAGCTGTCACTCTCACTGTTTTCCGACACAGGAAATGGTTTTCTGAGTATAGATGCACTGTGGGCCTTTCCTGAATCTCTGACTACCACTGACTGGTGATCAGTGTCAGTCAGAAACACTTCAGCTGCCAGGTGACCACACCCAAGCTCTAAAGCCCCATTCTGAAGTTGATCAAACCAGTCCTACATCCTGCAGACGTGGTCAGGGAAGGTGAGTGCAGACCCCGAGCCTTGCCCTCTCTCCATCTGCTGCCCTGTGGAGAGATGACCCCAATGGTCCAGCAGTCACTACTCCCAGAATGGGAGTGCATTTATGTGACACGTGCTGGTACAACAACACTGCTGCAGTTTATTTAAAGTGAAACAGAATTTTTATTTACAACAACATTAATTATTTACACTATGTACAAATATAACAGAGAGATAGGTCTATTGATTTTATGAACTGCACACTCTGGATGAGTGTACAAAGTTGTATACTTTTGGATCAGTTTCTAAGAAAGGGTAAGTATCTGGAGGAGATCAATTCTTCCTATAAATGTCCACGATCTGGAGAAGATCAATGCTGAGACAAAGTTGAGGTTCCAGTGAGAGCATTTCCTGAGGACCTGACAGAGATCAGATGCTGTTAAAGATGTGAAGACCATAAGATGAAGCAGAGACGATCCATTGGTGTGACAGAAACATTGATGTCGAGAAGGTCTGTTTGTTTATTGACGGTGAGGATCTGGATCTGGAGCACAATAGTTGGTATGAGAAGACAAGGGTCTGGGCCATATTCCGAACCTGATGTGCTGAGGTCTCATTTGGGGACTATGCAGCAGCAACTGAAAATTAATCCTTTCCACCAGGAGGTCCATTGGGTGATCCGGAAGCGATGGGTCTGCTTGGTGAGGAATGTTGCTAAAGCCGCTGCTTGATCGCGGTGATGGTCCTGGTTGGAACTGAAGGATACACAGTCCGAAATGTAGGAACTCACCATGTCGGGGTAATCGTCAACAAGTTGACGTGAAATACGTTTCAGGAAGTTTTGGTAACTCCAGCCTGGTGCCTCGAGATACCTCTCAACTAAGGAGCAAGCCTTTGTGGAACCAGTGGAGGAGAAAATCATCTGCAGTGCTGCACTACAACACTGGATGGTTTTCTCACTTTTAGTATCCAGCTGCAACAGCAAGGGCACGATGTTGGCGTGGAGCTGTCGCTGGAAATCACTGGACTCTCCAAACGTGGCCAATTTTTCCAACGTTTGGAGAGCTTCCACAGAGACTTGCTCACTTCCTGCCCCAAACAGTGGCTGTATCCTGGAGAGGATTGCATTTAAAAAGGGCCTGATTGTTTCTGCTGGTGCCTCAAGGATGTTTTTCTGAAGGCAAGACAACACCTCAAGAGTGAATACATCGCTGTTCTCTGGATTGCCCAACAGGCTCACCAAGACATCGGTCACACTCCAACACCATCGCCTCGATTCAAAATCGATGTTTTTTAAAACTCTGATGCAGAGCAACTGGCTAACGGGTGAGGAGTCGTACCAGCAGAGGTATCGTATTAAGCTGTTAATGACCATGTCTGTGAGACCCAGTTCGGAAAGGCACGGAGCTTTCAGGAGTTCCTCAAAGAAGAGTATTATCGGAACTGCCTGACAGTCCTGGATCCGAAGGATTTGGGAAACCAGACGATGTACGGTCTTAAACAAATCATCACCTGCAGATGCTGTCATTGCCTGGGCCAGCAGAACAACCCCCTGATCAAATCCAATCCCAAGGAGCTGTTGCCATCCTCCGACCATCACCATCTGGTCTGAGATGTCACTTTGACCAATCAGGTCAAACAGGGCCTTGAGTGACCTCACACACCTTTCATTCAGTGACCTACTTGTATCAGCATCAAACCCAGCGGTGAAACCTCTCTGCTGTGACTGAATATCTGTATCACTGGGCAGAGAGAAACTCATTCCGCTGGTGAGTGACACAAGTAAGCCACTGAAAATGTGTGGGAACAATGTCCTCACCACGTCTGCCATCCTGGGCTGAGTCAGTATCTCATATAAGCCATGGATGGCAGTCAGCGAGACGTTGGCCGAGTACATGTTCCCACGGACGGGGCAGCTTTTTCCCTCCAGTGAGTACACGAGATGTTTGATCGTACTCACCGGACAGGCTCGATCCTCAGCTGCTGCTCTCCACACATCCCGGATGAACTTGTGCACTGGGGGGCGACAGAGCAGGAGCTGGGACATAGCTGCTGCTGAGTGCAGTGAGGTCAGAGCAGTCATCCCTCGTAGGACACGCCCTTTCACCTCCTGGTGAGGGATGATCTCCAAATGAAGCCCCAGCACATGCAGGATCTCTGAGACCCGGTCCTGAAGTTGTTTTCTCTCTTGCAGGAAGAGGTTTTCCAATAGTAAGGACGCGACCCGGGCACAGCTGGGATTATGGTCCGACAGACTGCCACAGACCATGAGAAGCAGGTCGTCTAGCTGACAGCGCGGCAGGTTTTGGCAAATCAGCTCCATCACCTGATGACACTTCTCAAACTGAGATCCTTCATCAGGGTCCGTCAGGTCTTCCGGAAGTGTCTTCAGAAACACCAGACGCTCTTGATATTGTTGTAGGCTGGCTCCATCAGCCACTAAGTACATGGACATAATGGTACTGACCGCACTGAGGGCCATCTGTTGCACAGCTTGGGAACCGTCAGCACAACGTGGAAGCAGTCCTCCAAGCAGCGTGCCCACAACATTCGCCAGCACTTCCCTGCTGTCACCAAACCTTCGTGAAAACACCACGAGCATCTCCGATATGATGTGGACTGCTGTCTCCCGCTTATTGTCTTCCATCGAAAAGATCCCCTCCTCAATCTTCTGGATGATTTCGTCCTTGTCTTCACTCTCAGCAATGATCTTCTCCATTGCCACACAAAAGACGCCAATAACAGGCTTCATCTTTGAGTCAGCTTGTGAAAACCCTCCGATTTTGTTCTTGAACTCTGTCTTCAATCTTTCCCTCGAGTAGGGATGTTACCAATTCAGTTGACCAGAGTAGTTTGCTTGATCTCCTCTCTCGGCGTCTCTCCAGCACAAGTGCACAGATCACTTCAGTTTGTTGTGTTTTGTATGACCCTGTGATGATGTGTTGTCATGGTTCTCATTGTGATGACAGCGGCCGTCAGTTGTAATGGGGCCCTGAGCTGCCAGTGGGTGTCGTGTGCTGGGATTTTCAAAACCAAGCATCCTGTGAGGAGTCACAGAGATAATGACACAGAGTGTTGGCTCATGTCACAGAATCATAGAGCCAATCAGCACGGAATCAGTTCCTTCTGTGCATCCAGGTCATGCAAAAATAATCCCAAACTAACCCAGGCCAAGCTCCCTGTCCCTGGTCTCTATCCCTCCAAATATTTCAAATCCCCGTACTTCTCAAAATATCACTTTTGCATGTTGTAATTATACCAGCCTCCAACAATTTCTTTGGCAGCTTGTTGGTGCACGCACCACCCTGTGCGTGAAAACATTGCCCCTCACTTCTCTTTTGAATATTTCCTCGCTTGCCTTAAACCTACGTCTTTAGGTTTTGAACTCCCATACCCTGGGGAAAAGACCCTGCCTACTCACCCTATTCATGCCCCTCATGATTTTACAAACTTCCATAATTTCACTCCTTGGCCTCCAACACCTTGGGGAAAATAGCCGCAGTCCTTTCAGCCTCTCCCGAAAGTTCAAACTCTCTAACCCTTTCACAACATCCTTCATGTATCAGGGAGACCAGAATTCAATGTAGTGATCCAAAAGTGGCCTCACCAATGTCCTGTACAGCCGCGACATGATCAAAGCAGTGGATCCAGCATCAATCCTTTACGCACACTGTTGGTGACAGGCCTCCTGTCTGACAAGCAACCTTCCACACTTTTAAAGTAAAGGGATAAACAATGAAATAAAACCAAGGCCGCGACACTGCCCTGATCGGACCCATCTGGGACAGGGACAGATCCGGGTAAAACACAGAGCAAAGCCCACTATGGTCTAACAGGCCAGAAAATAAAACTGCCTTGACTTTGTTCAACATAAATAATGATCTGGTCACTCTGAGGAGATACAAAAATAAATAAACAGATTAAAAGTGGCCCTCCCATGATTCTAACTGCAATTCCCTCTTTTGGGCAGGGACAATGAGGGACCAAAGTAAAAAATAAACTCAAACAAAATCAAAGAAAACAAATGAATAAACTGTTGTGAAGGTGGATAGACTCAGTGTAGACTGTGAGGCAGGAAGATAGAATGTGGTGTTTATAAAATTGTAAGGTTGTAAAATGGAGAAAGCATGGCGAGGTCCCTTGAAAAGATTGTTTTTATGCTTATAGTTAAAATGGATGTCTGTGAGCAGATTGAACATTTGTCAGAACACAGAGATACTGAGTTGAAGCATTTTGTATCGAAACGGCAGTACAGGTGGAAGATTCTTCATCCAAACATCCAAAAAAAGAAAAGCTCCAAAATCCGAAGTTTTTTATGTCAAGTTTTTTTCTCATTAACAAGGTTGTTTGGAGAGCAAACACTTAACCCAAGTCGACACCCACTCAATGTGTGTCATTCAGATGCGACATGGGATGGTATGGCCAAGCACTGACAGGCCGAGGGTTTCTCTCTGAACACCCAAGTCGACACCCACTTGATGAGTGTCTCTCACATGTGACATTAGGGGGGGGGTCATGGGCAAACATGTTCTTAGTTAGAAGTCTGCTTCTCCGGTAAGAGTTTAATGGTGAAATTTTTAAAAATGTCCCTATTGTGAAAATCAAAAAACTTTGAATTCTGAAAAACAGCTGGTCCTGAGCATTTCGGATAAAGGATCATCTATTTGTACCGTGAGTAAAACCTGTTGCCTGGGCCTGCTTATACAGCAAGATTTGCATGTCGCAAATCAGTTTGAATGGAGCTTTTAGGTACCAAAAACCAGTTAAATTTAAATCAGATGGTTTTGATAACACAGGCCCAATCTTATTGTAACAAATATTGATATTGTCATCAAGAATATAAAAGAGTGGGCAGTTGGACAAAGACAAAGACCCCAGAGCTCTCTGCCATCAGCCAGAGCTAACAGCCCTCAGCTCAAGAGAGAGAGAGAGACTGGCTCTCACAGTCATCGGTAATTCCTGACAGAGGAACGACAAAGACGGCATTTCTGACATAAGGATTGGAGGAAAAGCCGTTCCTGACACAAAATTGACAGAGGAGGCACTGAACATTCCACAAGACATGGAACCTGGCTGTAATTTCTAGAGACCAAATTCTATTTCTTCTATTGTATGAGTGGGACATTGGACAACATTCCATGAGAATCTTGTTTTATTTGGTAATAATTCATAGTAAGAAGAGATTTATTTAGTTTGCTAACAGTTTCGTTTATTTATTTAACTCTAAAAGAACACATTAACTGTTACTTGTTGATATTAAAGTGAATATCGGGGATTTGTTTTTTTAACCACAAGGAGTTCTGAAAGGCAGGTTACACCAGTTTTCACACCCTTTTTTACAGATTAGAAGGTGAGGTGCTCCTTTTGGGTATTTTGCTTTGAGTTCTCCAGAGTGCTTCACCTCCCCTTAATAACAGTTCGACAGCTCGGGGGCAGCATTTGGACATACCTGCAGGGATCTGGACAGATTTGAACAGACGTCGGGTATGAAAGGTCCCAGCAGATACAAACAAACTTCGTGACTAGCGTCCTAAGTCTTGAAATAAAACATTAGTGACAATTGGAAAATCTGTTTAATTTCAGTTGCCTGTTGTGGGGTAAATGGAAAGTGGGGAAATGGGTCTTAACATTACTAAAGAGGTTCTGCGGGCAAAGATGCTTTCCAAATTTGCCAAGAAAGTTTAGAAAGACAGAAAATGGTGACAGTTTAGAATGAGCAAACAGGCCAAAAGTGGGTTTAACGAAGGATAGTTAAAAAAACTGAAAATTGTAAGGGAGTTAACCAAGCATTTAGCTGTGCCTAAAGTTGTAGGTATATAACTTTAAGTACAATGGAGTTAGAAAAAAAGAATTACAAATGCGAGAATTGGAGTCAGAAAGTGTAAAAGAGAGAGAGAGAGAGCAGAAAGGGGTCAGAAACAGATTGAATTACGGTTACGTGCAGAGGAACGGGAAACGGAAAGAGGAAAGAAGATTCCTAGCAGAGGAAAAAGAGAAAGAGAGAGAAGAAAGGGATAAAGAGAGAGAATTTGATCTACAGAAGTTGGCAGTTAGACAGGAAAGTTGACATAACGGGATGCATGTGAAGGTAGAAGATAGGCTTAGTGAGGAGGATAGTGATAATGAATAAACCCAGGTAGCCAAAGGCTTGGTAGGGATATCTTCAAACATGTCAATACTTGATCAAAATTCGATGAAAAGGATGTGGAAGCCTTTTTTGTTTCCTTTTGAGAAATTGAATCAACAGATGGACTGACCAGAAACTGTGTGGGTAAGTTTAATTCAGAACATATTAAGGAGGCAGGGCTCGCGAGGTGTTTGCAGCGCTGTCAGAGGTGGTGTCAGGAGAATAGGAAGAAGTGAAGAAGGCTATTTAGAGTGAACAGATTATTACAAGTGCGTAAAAAAACCCCAAGAGGGTGGAAATGAGGTACAAAACCTGAGGTGTTTTTGCAGCAAAACGCTGGGATATACAAGGTCACAGTGCTGGTGGGTTAAGAAAGGCACTTGGAAAATGAATGGGGGGAAAAAAAAGAGGTTAAACCAGTGGGATTAGTTAAGGCAGTAAAGGAAATCCCAAGAGAAGTCGATGAACTGAAGGAGAGTAAGATAGTACTCGATATTTTCAAAGACTTCACCTGCGGCAGTAAGATTTACTCAGGTAGATCAGGGGAACAGGGAAAAAAATTGAGAGATAAGGGAGCTTGTGTGTTTCTAATAGTGAGAGACCTTAAAGACCACATTGAGGGCTGATTGTCAGGATGACCCAAATGATTGGGATAAAGATATCCCATTTTTTATTGTTTACTACCAGACATGGTAGAAATGAATCGACTCAGTTTGCTCCTTTTGAATTGATGTTCAGACACAAAGTGTGAGGTCCTTTAAAGGGAATTATGGAAATTGACAGATCTGAAGTCAGAGATCTCACAATTGGATTATGTATCAGAGGCGAGAGACAGATTAAACAGAGTAGTTGAATTAGCTAGACAACATTTGAGGATGACACAGCACCTGGAAGAAGATAAGAAACCTACAGTACACACGTTTGACCCTGGGGGAAAAGGTTGGGGTCATTAACAATGATGGGAGATGCCTGCAAAGCGATGTTCAATGGTCACTCTCAGATTGAGGTGAAGTTGAGTCAGGTGGATTATCTGGTAATGATGCCAGAGAGAGAAAAAAATATTGGGTACGACATGTGAAGAAACTGAAACATTACTACGACAAGGAGAGTGAACTTGCAAAACAGGTATTAGTTACTGTCATTCAGAGTAGGAATCAATCCAGAGGATTTGGATGTTGAATGTGCCCCAGAGCAAAATGAATAATGAGAAATTCCTCAAGGAATGGGATAAGGAAGTGAGCAATCTGACTCCCAAACGGTGAACTGAATTGAAAGATTCGTTACAGAGTTGTGAGCACCTGTGTAGAAATAGAATGGGGACTTCTAATACTTTAGTATATGGGGTTGACGAAAGGAATATTGCTCTGGTAAAACAGTACCCATTCCAGTGTAATCCTTTCAAAGCTCCGCAGGTTCAGAATGAAGTGCAAGTAATGCTCCAGGAAGAATTCTTGGAGACAAATCAAAGCGAGTGAAGTTTGCCAATCGTGTTGGTTCTGAAGTCTGGGGGTACTCAATGATTCTGCAAAGATTATCAGAAGGACAATGCTATAACTAAATCTGATATGGAGATGCCGGTGTACAAATCACACAACACCACGTTATAGTCTAACAGGTTTAATTGGAAGCACTAGCTTTCGGAGCGCCGCTCTTCCATCAGGACCACCATGTCAAATGTTTAGAAACCCTTCAAAATTACCATAGGCCCAAGCAATATAGGTGTTGGAGCTGTATTGTTACAGGACAATGATTGTGGAATTGAAACGCCAAATCAGTAAATTTTTAAACAAAAATCAATATCCACCAGAGAAAATATTCCACCGTTGGAAAAGAGTTATTGAGTCTGGTCATGGCCTCACAACATTTTAATGTTCACATTGAAAACAATGTATCAGAGATGATTGTGTATACCAATTACAATCCTTTGACATTCCTGGGAAGATTTGATGACAAGAGCATCAGACTATTTCATTGGAGTCTCATGTTACAAGTGTTTAAGTTTCAGAATGTATACGTTGTGTGTTGTGAAAATATTATTGCGATGCTTTATCCAGAGTTAAAAAGAAAAATGTTTGTATGAGACAGAAACAGTAGGGTTCTATACATATATATAGGAATTAGTATAAAGTGTAACTCTAGATTAATGAGCTACGGATCTGGTAATGTGATGGAGTTAAGTTTACAAAAAAGATAGAAGCCATTTTTTCACAATGATGGCCTATTTTTCCATAACGGTGAAGGTGTTGTAAAGGTGGTTACAATGACTGTAGATTGGGGTGGGGGTGTCAAGAGGTTAGAATTTGCTGTTTGTAAAATTGTAAAATGGGGAAAGCATTACGTGATGTTTATAAAAGTTGATGCTTTTTCTGTGGTTAGAGATTTAAATGCAGTATGTAGAAAGCATGAAATGATACATTTGTATCAAAAGGCCGTACAGTAAGGTGGTCAAGCAGCAAATTTTACCTGGACAACAGTCTTTTGAATTTCATCAATCAATTTGAACCAGGCATTTAGATACCAGCAATCCATTAAGTTTAAATCTGGCGGTTTTGACAACATCGGACTACTGTAAGAAATATTAATATGTCAACAAGGTTATAAAAGGGGGCAGTTGGACAAAGAATTCAGAGTTAACTGCCATCCACTAGAACTAACAGCCCTCAGCTCTAGAGAGAGAAATGGGTGCTCTCAGTCATCTATGTATGAGAGAAAGCACCATCTAAATTCCTGACAGAAGGACGACTCTGAAGACGTTCCCGACAGATCAACAGACGAGGCGCTGACCATTCCGGAAGATACGTAACCTGGCTGGAATTTTGAGAGACTAAATTCAAGTTTTGTTATACGAGTGAAACTTCTATTTATTGGAACAGCACATTATTATAATTCATGTTTTATTCAGGAATAGCGAGTAGATAAAAGGGAATTATTTGATCTGTAAATAGTTTTGTTAATTTGTTCACTGCTCGAGTTGTATAAATAAATTATTACTTGCTAATTTTAAAGTGAGTGTCAGAGATTTCGTTTATATAACCACTAGAAGTTGCTGAAAGGCAGATGACACCACTTTTCACACCCTTTTTAAGATTAAAGGGTGAGGTGCTCCTCTGAGTTTTTGGTTTCAGTTCTCAATGGGGAGTCAACCTCCGCTGTGTAAGATCAGCCGGAACCAGAGCAGCCGCAGCTGACATCACCACCCATCCCCTAACGATACCCTCTCAGACCCTCCTGCTGGGTAGAGATATCTCATTTATGGATGCCATTGGGATGGATGGAGACTCTCTGTTGGGAAGGTCATCCACGAGGAAGATGAAGCACATTCACGTGACATACTGATATTCTTTCCAATCTGGCATCTTCAGCAGATAATTCACCTGACTTCATTTCTTTTCAATCTGATAAGAACTACTAAACTTCCTTTGAAGGGATTTCCTATCACTGGTAAAAGCTTTACTTTATCCTCATGGGCAAATGTACAAATTTGAAATTACTTACCTCTTTCTTTCTTCATTAGGTGCTGTGCCACCTTGCAACATTATCTAGCAAATACACCTGCTCTGTTTAAGCTGTCTCTCACCTCGGATACATAATCCAACTGAGAAATCTCTGGCTTCAGACCTATCAATTTGTCCTTAATTAATTTTAAAGGTCCTCATACCTTGTGTCTGAACATCAATTCAAATGGAACAAACTGAGTCAATTCATTTGTAGCATCTCTCATAGTAAACATCATAAATGGGATAACTTTATCCCAATCACTTGAGTAATCCTGACAATAAGCCCTCAACATGGTCTTTAGGTGCTGATGCCCCATTTCTAATCCTTACCGAGATTCAGGATGGTACACACTTGATGGAATGTGTTGAATGCAGAAACTATCTATGACATCCTTACATAATTTGATAGTAAAATTGGCCTTTCTGAATCTCGGAGTAATTCACAATGACTAAAGAAAGCAAGCATCTCCTCCATAACCTTTTTTGCCTCGACATTCCGTAATGGAATTGCCTCCAGCAACCTAGTAGACAATCCATTCTGGTTAGCAAATACTGGTTCCCACTTCTGGTTTTAATGAGGGGATCATCATAATCATTTATAATCCATGTAAAATATTCTTGAAAAGCGAGAATTGAAAACAAAGGTACTGGTTTTATTCCTGCCAATGTTTTTTCTACCATCTAACATGTCTGAAAGGTGCAGCAAAATTCAACCACACCTTTCAGAGGGAATGCAAATATTTTCATCTCTCCCTATTAGAGACACACTAGTTCTCATATCTCTTAGTATGTATTTTTTTTGACTTATTCCCCCTGTTCTACCTGAGTAAAACTTACTCACACAGGTGAAGTCTTTGGAAAGATCAAGCCGGTGACTAGGCTGTGCCCTCTCCTTCACCTCCTCGACGTCTCAAGATTTCCTTCATTGCCTGAACTAATCCGACTGGTTTAAATCCCACTCTTTTATCACCATCTTCTTCCCAGTACCTTTCTGAAACCACTGGCACTGTGACTTTATGTGTCTCACATTATTGCTGTGAAAGCACTTGAGACCACTTTTCCATCCTATTGGGTTTCTACTTTCCCTGCCCAAAAGGAATTGGGAATATGGGATAGCGTTTTCACAGGGGACAGTGTGGGAGGAGGTGTAGTCTAGGTAGCTGCGGGAGTCGGTCGGTTTATAGTAAATGTCCGTGTATAGGAAGGGGAGGGCGGAGTATGAGATGGTCCAGGTGAATTTGAGGTTGGGTGGAAAGTGTTGGTAAAGTGGATGAACTGTTCAACCCCCTCGTGGGAGCACGAGGCAGCGCCGATACAGTCATCGATGTAGCGAAGGAAAAGGTGGGGGGTGGTGCCAGTGTAGCTGTGGAAGATGGACTATTCCACATATCCTATGAAGAGGCAGGCATACCTGGGGCCCATGCGGGTGCCCATGGCTACTCCTTTGGTTTGGAGGAAGTGGGAGGATTGGAAAGAGAAGTTGTTCAGGGTGAGGACCAGTTCAGTCAGTCGAAGGAGGGTGTCGGTGGAAGGGTACTGGTTGGTACGGCAGGAAAGGAAGAAGCGAAGGGCTTCAAGTCCTTCGTGATGGGGGATGGAGGTGTACAGGGACTAGATGTCCATGGTGAAGATAAGGCATTGGGGACCGGGGAAGCGAAAATCACGGAGGAGGTGGAGGACGTGGGTGGCATCCCGAAAGTAGGTGGGGAGTTCTTGGACTCAGGGGGACAGGACCGTGTCAAGGTATGCAGAGATGAGTTCAGTGGTGCAAGAGCAGGTTGAGACAATGGGTCGGCCGGGGCAGTCAGGTTTGTGGATTTTGGGCAGGAGGTAGAAACGGGCGGTGCGGGGTTGTGGGACTATGAGGTTGGAGACGGTGGATGGGAGATCCCCTGAGGTGATGGGGGTCTGGATTGTCTGGGAGATGATGGTTTGGTGGTGGGATGTGGAGTCATGGTCAAGGGGGCAGTAGGAGGAGGTGTCTACGAGCTGGCGTTCTCCCAGTTCCAACCTTCCAGAACAGCACTGTCCAACTTCCTTCACACCCATCCGCTCCACCCTGCCTCCAACCTATTACGTTTACCCCCACCTCCATCCATCTATCACACTCAGCTACCACCCCCCCAGCCCCATACCCCTCCCCCTCCCAACACCGAGGCTCCGAGCCTCATTCCTGTTGAAGGCCTTTAGCCCGAAACATCGATTTTCCAGCTCCTCGGAAGCTGCCTGTCCTGCTGCTTTTCAAGCTCCACACTCTCAACTCTAATCTCCATTATATGCAGTCCTCACTTTTGCCAATATTGCAAATGGCTGTAATCTTGTCCTTGCGTGCTCTGGTAATTGAAATATTCAGTGTGTGTCAGCTCAGAAGATGGCAAAATAAAATTATGTGCAAATTGAAAGATGAGGCTCAAATGAACCTGAAGGGCTGATTGTTATTACAAAAGAGATTTCATGAATTAAGTAGTTCAATCTTTTTGGTATTTTAACTAATTACATTCATAAATAATGTGGAATGAATGCACAGACTGTTGATTATGATCTCAAGAACGTTTCAAAGAATGAAAGGATAATGGTGATCCTAAGACCGATATCTTTGGAACGAGAGGATGGAGATGTTGGCCAGGGGTTGCTCACACATAAATCCAGCAAGCTGGTGAACGGAAGTTACCCGAGCACCAACCACTGGCTCTGAGGGTGACAAAGTGCAAGTCCTTATTTTGAGGAAGAATAATGGGGTAGTCTGAAAGGTGCCCACAGTGGAAAGACAACAGCTCTCAGATGAGCAATGAACCTAGAAGAACAAGACACCACAGTTCGGGATGATTAGGCCAAAGGATAAAAATGCAGGATTCAATGTGCCATCAGCAAAAACCTTGGAGAGCAGACTTGACGATTTTGTGGATCCCACATTTTTAAATGTGAAGAGGACTTTAAGACCTGGAAGAAATTGTCTGACTAGCATGAGGTTCTGTTTATGTCAGAGATTCATGCAGCATGGTCCAACCAGTCTATGCCAAACAAAATCCCAAACTAAACTCATCCCTCCTGCCTGCTATTCTTGGGTATTTGCTGTTATTTTTGTTCACTGTTCAGGAAACATCAAGGTCTGTGAGTGTGCACTTGAATTTTCACCTTGTATGGATTGTATGCCTGCTGTTCACTTTTTCCTAACCAAATGGTGTAAATTGTATGTTTGTTTTAACGAAACTAACAAAGGCATTAATTAGAGTCATAGAGATGGACAGCATGGACACAGACCCTTCGGTTCAACTCGTCCATGCTGACCAGATATCCTAACCTAGTCTCAATCCATTTCCCAGCACTTGGCCCATATCCCTCTAAACCCTTCCTATTCATATACCCAACAGATGCCTAAAAAAGGTTCTAATTGTACCAGCCTCCATTACTTCTTCTGGCAGCTCATTCCATGCACCCACAACCCTCTGTGTGAAAACGTTGCTCCTCAGATTCCTTTAAAAATTTTCCCCTCTCACCCGAAAGCTTTCCCTCTAGTTTTGGACTCTCGCACCCCAGGGAAAAGACCTTGTCTATTTAATCAAAGCCTTTCATGATTTTATACACCTTTATAAGGTCAATCCTCAGCCTCTGATGCTCCAGGGAAAACAACCCCAGTCTATTCAGTCTCTCCCTGTAGCTCAAATCGGATTGATTATACACTCGTGCTGGGCCAATGACTGTTGTCTAGGGCAGTAACCGGACAACACTTCTTCAATGCTTTGAGCATTCCCACCTTTCAGGCAGTGAGTTCCAGATACTCACCATCCTTAGGATGATATATATTTCCTCAAATCCCGATGAAAAACCCTCCTGATAAAACTCTCCTGTCCACGTTTTAAGAATTCTGCCACCTCTGTGCCTTTTACATTTGTGTCCCAGATAATGTTGGGGGAATTGAAATCTCCCACTCTTATGACCCTATGTGTTTTACACTTCTGTGAGATTGCTTACATATCAGTGTTCCCATCTCTCTCTGACTATTTGGGGTACATTAGACACCACCCACAATGCGATTGCCCCATTTTTATGATTAATGTTTGCCCAGATGACCTGATCTGAGGTGCCTTCTAAGCTATGATCACTGCCTATTGCAGTAAGTGATGCCTTGATCAATATTGCAACACTGCCTCTGTTACACCCTGCCTTCTGGCCTGAAGCTTCTATACCATTGAATAGGCTCTCCATGATGCTGGTCTGTTTTACTTCCACTTCCACCTCTGTGCTCACTTCTACAACCAGGAATTCCCATGTCCCGCCTATCCCCTCACCCACCTCCAGTGTTCATCTTCTACTTGGACCCCTTTCTCTTGCCTCTAACCTGCCCTCAATATCTTCACTGCCAACTGTCAGTGTAACGTTGGCTGTTGCAATTTCTCTGCTCCCCTCAGCCATTCTCCCTGTCCCCTTCTGAAATGACACCACTTCGCGCTCTCAGGTTCAATTTGAAATTTGTCATCATACCAGCTGGCAGGGGTGGTGTCCTTGTAGCCTGGCAAATTGATCTTTACCTTGAAGGGGCTAAATGACAACTCTCCAACACCTCTTCCAACCTCTTCCTGAATCATGCCCCCATATCGCAACATCAAGGCATCGTTTCCAGCAATTTCACTGTGATTGCCCGTCATGATTGAGATTCCCACCACTATTGTTCTCACGCTTTTTCTAATCCCCACCTTGTGCACTTGAACTCTGGCTGCACTCCCCAGAGGAACTCTCACTGTTTTCCAACACAGAGAATCGCTTGTTAAGTGAGGTGCACCATGGGGCTTTCCTGAATCTCTGATTACCACTGACGGGTGATCAGTGTCAGTCAGAAACACTTCTTTATAGACCAGTGAGCCTGACGTTGGTGGTGGGCAAGTTGATGGAAGGAATCCTGAGGGACAGGATGTACATGTATTTGGAAAAGCAAGGACTGATTAGGGATATTCAACTTGGCTTTGTGCATGGGAAATCATGTCTTACAAACTTGATTGAGTTTTTTGAAGAAATAACAAAGATGATTGATGAGGGCAGAGCGGTAGATGTGAAACATATGAGCTTCAGTAAGGCTCCACATGGGATACTGGTGAGCAAGGTTAGATCTCATGGAATACAGGGAAAACCAGCAATTTGGATACAGAACTGGCTGAAAGGTAGAAGACAGAGAATGGTGGTGGAGGGATGCTTTTCAGACTGGAGGCCTGTGACCAGTGGAGTGCCACAAAGATTGGTGCTAGGTCCACTACTTTTCATCATTTATATAAATAATTTGATGTGAGCAAAAGACGTGTAGTTAGTAAATTTGCAGATGACACCAAATTTATGAGTGAAGCGGATAGCGAACAAGGTGACCTCAAATTTCAACGGGATCTTGATCAAATGGGAGAATGGGCTGAGAAGTGTCAGATGGAGTTTAATTTAGATAAATGTCTGGTGCTACGTTTTGGGAAAGCAAATCTTACTCGGACTTACACATTAATGAGGAGGTCCAAGGGAGTGCTGCTGAACAAAGAGATCTTGGAGTGCAGGTTCATAGCTCCTTCAAAGTGGAGTCGCAGGTAGATAGGATAGTGAAGGTGGTATTTGGTATGCTTTCCTTTATTTGTCAGAGTATTGAGTACAGGAGTTGGGAGGTCGTGTTGTGGCTGAACAGAACATTGGTTAGGCCACTGTTGGAAATATTGCATGCAATTCTGGTCTCCTTCACATCGTAAAGATTTTGTGAAACTTGAAAGGGTTCAGAAACGTTTTACAAGGATGTTGCCAGGGTTAGAGAATTTGATCTATAGAGAGAGTATGATTAGGCTGGGGCAGTTTTCCCTGGAGTGACAGAGGCTGAGGGGTTACATTATAGAGGTTTATAAAATCATGAGAGGCATGGATAGGATAAATAGAGAAAGTCTTTTCCCTGGGGTCGGGGAGTCCAGAACTAGAGGGCAAAGGTTTTGGGTGAGAAGGCAAAGATATAAAAGAGACCTAAGGGGCAACTTTTTCATGCGGAGGTTGGTACGTTATGGAATGAGCTGTCAGAAGAAGTGATGGAGGCTAATACAATTGCAACATTTAAAAGGCATCTGGATGGGTATATGCATTGGAAGAGTTTGGAGGGATATGGGCCGGGTGCTGGCAGGTGGGACTCAATTGGGTTGGGATATTTGGTCGACATGGATGAGTTGGACCGAATGGTCTGTTTCCATGCTGTACATCTCTATGACTCTATGACTCTATGACGTGTGATATAAACCATTCTTGAGGTTCTCAGAGGATTAAGCGTTAATTCTGTGTTTTGGTTTGTGGGCATCTGCATTTGTCAGTTGTTATATGTTCTCTTTTCTAATTTATATGATGTGTTTCAAGATCTGGTAATACTTTGAGTTTAGTTTGTATTTTGGGAACTTGTGGTGATTTGAAACTGTAGTGTGTGCCTGTGTCAGTGTGCAAAATGTATAGATAATGTATTGTCCTTTTAAGGAACTTTGGATGGCTGTGAAAAGGAAAAACTGTGACAAAATATTCATTTCCAATTTCACTCTCATAGCTTGATTAAAAATTACCTCTTGGAATTGACAACAGCTGATTAAAATTAATTGAAGAAATAAAATTAAGATGTAACTTATCTGCTCTATCTTCAAAGTAGAGCATTGTGTTTGGATTGAGGAAAGAGTCTCGGTAAATTATAATTTTAGAAACTTTATGTTTTAAAAAGCAACCTTCACCATTTACTTTGTCTCCTGCCATTAAGCCAATTATATATCGAATTGGCAAGCTCACCCTGAATCCCAGTAGTTTACCATGTGAAAGCTTGTCAAAGACTTTACTCAAATCCAAATAAATAATGTCGACTAATCTGTAATCAACCACCTTCCTCAACAAAAACTCATTCATGTTGTGAGACTTGATTTTCCTCACACATAACCCTGCTGACTATCCTTACTCAATGTATGCCTCTCTCAATGTCCACGAACCCTATCTTTGATAATCACCTCCAACAATTTACCAAAACCAAAGTCAGCCTCACAGGTCTATTGTTCCCTGCTTTCTCCCGACAATCTTTTTTGAACAAAGGTACAATGCAGCCACCCTCCAGTCAACAGGCATCTCACCCATTGTTCTAGATGATGCAAATATTTCTGCAAGAGGACTCATTAGTTCCTCCCTTACTTTCCACAATCTTCTGGAATACATTTGATTAGGTCCCACCTTTATTTTCTCGAAGACCTCCCAAATTTCTTCGTCTTTAATGTGAACTGTTTTTAAAACATTTAAGTTTATTTCCCTATATTCTCTAGAAACCGTTTCTTTCTCCACAGTAAAAACTGACGTAAAATATTCATTTAGTTTCTTTCCCATCTCCCGCAGTTCAACACAAATGAACTCCTTTAAGAGGCCATACCCTCTCTCTAGTTGCCATCTTGCTCTTAATGCATTTGTAGAATCACTTTGGATTATCCTTAACCTTATCTTCCAATGCTAACTCAAATCCCCTCTTTGCCTTCCTAATTTCTCTCTTAAGAATGCTCCTACAATCTTTATATTGATTAAGAGATTCAACTGAACCAAGTTGTCTGCGTTTAAAATAAGGTTCTCTCTTATTTTTGACAAGAACCTCAATATCTTTATTCAGCCATTGTACCATACTCATGGCAGCCTTACCCTTCACTCAAACCGGAATAAAATGCCTCTGAACTCGCCATCACACTCTTGAATGCCTCCCACCCGCCAGATGTCCTTTTACCTGAAAACAGTCCACTCCAATCAGCTTTTGAAAGTGCTTATTCACAAACCATTAAAATTTGCCTTATTCCAGTTCAAAATTTTGATATTTTTATGGAAGGCTTCTCCTTGTTCATAACCATTTCATAACTGAACTTTGATTACTTGACTCAAAGTGTTCCCCTGGCTTTACTTCAGTAACCTGTCCTGCCTTATTACCCAAAGGAAGGTCTCGTTTTGCTCCTTCTCGAGTAGGAACATCCACATCTTGAGAAAGAAAATTTTCTTAACCATATTTGACAAATTTTCACCATCCAAACTTTTAATACAATGATAACTCCAGTCAATGTTTGGAAAATTAAAATCCCTTATCATGAACAGCCTTATTGTCCTTGTGAGCATTGGAGATCTCCCGATATACTTGTCTCTCAATTTCTCTCTTACTGTTGGGGAGCCTATTGTACAATCCCATCAAAGTGACCTTTCCTTTCTTATTTGTTATTCGTTCCCATATATTTTCACTGGACGATGTAAAGAGAAAAAACCAAGTGCTGCGATACTGTCCTGATCAGACATTCCCAGGACAGGGACAGCACAGAGTGAAACATTGCAGAGTGGGTTTTGATCAATTTCAAAACTGAAAATAAAGTTGCCCTGACTCTGTTAAACAAAACCAAAAGTGCTATTCCTATGGGGAGAGAAAACAAAAGATGAACAAGCCAAAAAAAAGGCTCTACCTTGATGGTCCTCATCGACCTCTTTTGGGGCATGGACAACAAGGGGCCAAAGTAAAAACAAATTCAAAGAAAACAAATAATTAAACAAACAATTAAACAACTAAGTAAATAAATCCTCACTGCCCCATCCCTAATGAACACTCCCAGGACAGGGAAAACGATGGTTTAAAATCCAAGGTATATAAAACAGCCCTCTTCCTGGGGCACCAGACTGAAAATAAATACAAACTGAATGGGCCAAATGTAAACTGATACTACAGAGACAATTCCCTAAATGAGAATATCATTATCCACACTGATAATACACTTCAGCCCCCACGGTGCCCAGCAGTCTCAAAGGCCTCGACTGTGCTGGTGAGCACTGTGTGTGCTCCCTCTCCAGGGACACGTGACCATGGATGGAACTGTGAAAGAGGGGCACACAATCTGGAACAATGAGCTCCCCTTCGGCCTGCTGCCTGTTGATGGTGATCTTTTCCAGGACCAGGAGTAAAGCCATGAGAAAATTCAGACTTGTCTACCCCTCCCCCACCGGGTGCTCATGGATCAGGAGTGTGGGGCTGAAGTGCAACCAAAAGCAGCACCTTCAAAGAGCGAAAAAGGTGCTGCAAACAGATGCACCATCTCCTCCAGGCCACAGAACATGCACGTGGTCTGGCGCCTGGTAAAATTACTCATTCACTCAGATTGCTGCATGTAGCGTTCTCCACCCCAGATCCCCGATGTAAGAGGAGAGGACACCTTCGTAGACAGCCCTCCATTGGAGAACTCAGCCACCGTAGAGTGAAACATTACACCAAGGCACGTCCAGGTGGTGGGTGAAAGCGCAGCAGTGGAGAGTGTATATACAAATAACACCACCGTGCAGTTCAAAAGGGCACCGGGAGGATATGTCTGAGATGACTCAGACTGTGGAGCACCCATGTCACAGGGGAGAGTCAGCTGTGTACGGTACAATGTGAAATTCTGGACGGATGGTGATCAATTTGTCTGGAAGGTCACTGTACACCTGAGCTGCCTCGAGTGTACGTGAGGTGTGGGGGCTGAATGCCTTGTCCATCAGACTCTGGATGGCTCGGGGCACGAACCAGAGGGGGACCGACACCCTTGCAGTCAACCTTGTGGGTGTTATCCAGTCCACTCCTCTGCCATCCAGTGGGTCCCTGACTCTGGTCATCCCTGTAACCCGAGTTCTGTCCTCCCCCAGCCAGCACAATCTGTGTTCAGAAACCTGTTCCTGAGCTGGGCTCCCTGATGAGAGCCAGCTCTCCCACAGGGGGAAAAGCTCCGACTCGAGCTGAATGTGTCCCAGACTGTGATCAGGTTCAGATAGAAACCAGACAATCCCTGAAAGATGACCTGAGACTGGGACCAATCCACGAACATGAATTGCGTGTTGGAACGGAGGTCGTGCACGTGTTCGAAGAAATACACCATGAGACTCAATGTAATGGTGACCACCCTCCTCAAGCGGGAGACTCAGAACCACAGCAGTGACTCAGCGCTGTCTCTTGTCCCAGAAAGACCCAACGAGTTTTTACTGGACAGTGGTGAGGAAGCCAGAGGGATCAAACTGACCAGCCAGTACCACAACATGGCTGCCACCAATTGGTTTGTGACTCGCAATCACATTGAATAGGACAACACATAAACTAATGCTTTCCAGATCAGAGACGAGGGATTCATCATCAGTCAGTGGCACAAAGAGCTGCTGGCAGACCCTGTCTTTTTTTAACAGTGAGCAGAAGGAGGGGCCACCACGGTTGAGATCCCGAAGAATCCACACCCGTAATCTCATCCCGGTACTCAATGAGATCCAAAGCCTCCCTGCTTCCTTCTCCATCCAGTCCAGAAGTGATGTCGCGAGTCCCAGAACAGCTTGTTAAAATGCAAGCACACGGTCCTCCCTCCGGTGCTAAATGGACCGTGCTCTGCTCAGACCAGGCTGTGATCAGAAAACTGCACTTGCTGCATGGAGGACTTCAGAACACAGGAGGCATATGCCCTGGAAATGGAGATGCAGTCAATGCTGGACACTCCAAGCTCTGATTATGACCAACTTTGCCTTCCTTAGTCTCTCAAAGAGCTCTGCCAAATGCTCCATGTGATCTTTCCATGAATGGCTAAAGATCGTCAAGTCATCCATGTAGGTGACACAATTAGACTAGAAGACCTAGGATCAGGAATTAGGCCATTCAGCCCATTGAGACTGCTCCACCATTCATTCATGTCTGATACGATTCTCAACCCCATTCTCCCACTTTCTCCCATAACCTTTACTCTCCTTGATACTCAAGAACCTATCTATCTCACTCTTAAATTTATTCAATGACGTTGCCTCCATAGCCTTTTATAACAATGAATGCCATAGATACACCATTCTCTGGCTGAAGAAGTTTCTCTTTATCTTCGTTCTAAAAGGTCTTCCCTTTAGCCTAGGTGTATGCCCTCAACATCTAGTGTCTGTTATGAATGGAAATATTTTCCTGACATCTACTCAGTCTAGGCCATTCAGTATTCTGCATGTTTCAATTAGATATCCCCCTCATCTTTCTGAACTCCATTGAGTTTAAACCCAGAGTCCTCAAACATTCCTCAGATGATATTCTTTTCATTCCTAGAACTATTCTCATAAATGTCCTCTGAACATGCTCCTGGGCCAGTATCCTTCCTGAGAAATGGGACCTAAAACTGTACACAATACTCAAATGTGGTCTGACCAGAGCGTAATAGAGCATCAGAAGTACATCCTTGTTTTTATATTCAAGCCCTCTCAAAATAAGTGTTGTCATTGCATTTGCCTTCCTAACTACTGACTCAACCTACAAGTTTACCTTGAGAAAATCTAAGACAAAAACTCCCAATTCTCTTTGCACTTCAGACTTCTGAATTCTCTCCCCATTTAGAAAATAGTCCATGCCTCTATTCTTCCTACCAATGTATATCACCACACACTCTCCCACATTGTACCTCATCTGCCACTTCTTTGCTCACTCTCCGAATCTGTCCAAATCTTTCTATAGCCTCTCCATCTCCTCAATGTTACCTGTCCCTCTACCTCACATCAAAATCCAAATCATCTGGATTTGATTCATCACCAAGTGGCATGAGCTAATACCTGTTTTTCTAGCTCTCTTACCCTGTCATAGTATTGTTTCAGTATGTTCACATGATATACCCAATAATTTTGTTTCCTAGCTGGCATCTTGACCAGATAACTCCCCTGACTTAACTACTTCTCAATCTGGTACGCATCACTAGACCTTGCTTTGAAGGGATCTCCCGCCATTGGTAACAACACCGATCATCCTCACAGGCAACTTCATCCTCACAGGCAAACAAACAACTATTAGATTTCTTAGCTGCTTCTTTGTTCAATAAGTGACGTTCCAGCTTCAAATATTGTCCAGCTAATTCACCTACTCTGTTTAATCTGTCTCTGACCTCAGATACATCATCTAACTGTAAGATCTCTGACATTTCCTTAATTATCAGCTTTTCCTAAATTTTAAAGGTTGTCTTACTTTGTCCGAACATCAATTCAAATGGAGTGAACACAGTCGATTCATTTGGAGTATCTCTAACAGCAAGTAATATAAAGAGGATACATTAAACCCAATCGTTTGGTTAATCCTGGCAATAAACCCTCAACGTGGTCTTTAGGTGCTGATGCTATTTTTTCAATGATCCCCAAGATTCAGGATGGTCCGCATTTGATGCATAAACTATCCATGTTCTTCTTCAATAATTTGGCAGTAACATTTGACCCTTGGTCTGACTGAATCTCTGAGTCATCTATAATGAGTAAGGAAAGCAAGGAACTCTTCTACAACGTTTTTACCTTGAAATTCCAGAATGGAATTGTTTCCAGAAACCTAGTGGACACATCCATTATGGTTAGGAAATTCTGGCTCCCATATCTGGTTTTGAGGAGGGGTGGGTCTACACTATTATAATTCATGCAAAACGTTCTTCAAATGAGAAGTGGCACCAAAGGTGCTGGTTTCATCACTGCCTGTGGTTTTCTTGCCATCTGACACATATGAAAGGTACAGCAAAATTCAACCACATCTTTATGTAATCTAGACCAACATGTTTCGACATCTTAGCCTGGGTCTTCCTCACTTCTAGATGACCTACCCCAGGCAGCTTGTGTACTTCCTGTCTGTATTCTACCAACAACTTATCTGGTGAACTTCACATGCCTCATCTGTGCTAATCTGCCAAGGGCACCATTTCCACCTTAAGATTTTATCCTTAAGATAATAGCTTTCTGGAATACACTGATTCTATTTCCGAGTCGGCTTTATGATGACAACCTTTATTGTCTCATCGTTTTGTTCTAACTCCTTTGATCTTTCAGAACTAAACACCTCTGTCTGATCCTCTACCTGCTTAGGTTTTTCCTTTACTACCTAATCAGAGTGTCAGCTGACTCGACCTCATATCCTTCATCTTTTCTTTTAACTCCTCAGTTCCCTGGTTTTCATTTGTTTCCTCCATTCCACTACAATGGGCATCATTCCTAGCTGTGATCCGGCTATATCATTTCCAAGAATTAACTGGATTCCTGGAATAGCTAATTTTCCGGTCTCTCCCACTATCACATCCCCAAATTTGATTGGACTTTCTAACCTTACCTTACTCAGGGGAATACCACTCCTCATCTTTCCATTTATTCCACAGATTACCACACACTCAGACAATATTTCAGAAGGATTGCAAATATTTTCATCTCTCACTATTAGAGACAGACTATTTCCATACCTCTCAATATTTTGTTTATTATCTATTCCCCCTCATCTACCTGAGTAAATCTTGCCCACACAGGTGACGTCTTTGAAAAGATCAAGCGCTATCTTATTATCCAGCCTGTGACTAGGCTGTGCACTCTCCTTCACCTCCTTAACTTCCCTTGAGATTTCCTTCACTGCCCTAGCTAATCTGACTAGTTTAAATACCACTCTTTTCCCACATTCTTCTTCCCAGTGCCTTTCTTAAACCACTGGCATTGTGAACTTGTGTGTCTCATCTTGTTGCAGGAAAGAAAACCCTGAGGTCTTTCACCTCTTTTCCACCCTCTTGGATTTCTTTATTCATCGTGGTAAACTGTTCCCAGTTGTTTATTGTAGGATCTCCCTCTTTCCCAATTTCTATTCCTCACGGAACAAAATTGCTGTCAGAAGCTGGATTTCGATTTATGTATAATTGCATATTCATCTACCATCTCTTCAGCCCTTCTTGCTGTTTTAACTTACTGTTCCTCAACATGAGTTGTCATCAATGCTGGAAGTGAGTTTTTAAACTTCTCCAGCAGAATACATCTCTTTGAGCCTCACATCTTTTCTATTTTTACTTTTCTCAACTATCTATTGAAATTGCTCGGTTTAATTCTTTCAAACTCACTGCAAGTCTGATATGGTATATTTCTTACATTTCTGAACCATTGTCTGTACCCTTCTGGTAACAATTGTTAGGCACTCGACATAGACTTTTTTACTTCTTCATATATCCTGACACCTACTCTGACAGCACTATACACAATTCACTAACTTTGTTTGGATCAACAAAGCCCACATGGTTACTGGCCACTTTAATTGTTTAGCCATTTTCTCAATTGAGATGAAAAAGGCTTCTATATCCTTCTCATCATATGTAGGTAATGCTGAGATATATTTAAATAGGTCCGCACTCGGCATTTGGCAACAGTGATTTAGCTGATCACCGTCCTCCTCACGAAACCTACCTTCATCTCTATCCTTTTGAACCAACTTTCCTGTCTAATTGTTAACTTTTGTAGTTTTCTCTCTCTCTCTTTTTCCTTCCTTCTGCAAGGCCCTTCCCCGCCTGCTCTGTTTCCTCAACTTTAACTGTAAGTCAATGTTTCAGTTCCCTTTCTAACTCGAATTGTCTTACTTGCTGTTTAATTTTCTCTCACTTCACTGTACTTGACTGTAGGGCTTTTGCCCGAAACATCGATTTTCCTGCTCCTTGGTGCTGCCTGACCTGCTGTGCTTTTCCAGCACCACTCTGATCTAAACTCAGTTTGTCTGGAATACTTAAATGCATGGCTAACTCCGTTACAATTTCGGCTTTTTAATTGTTCCTCATTCAACCCAATTTCAGCTTGTTTGCTCATTCTACAAGCGTCACCTTTTTCTGATTTTTCTCAACTTTCTTGGAAAATTTGAGAAGCATCTTTGCCCCTGAACCCCTTTCGCAATGCTCTGAGCCATTTCCCCATTTTCAATTTCACCAACAACAAGCAACCAAAATTAAACAGATTTTCCAGTTCTGACTTGCATTTTGTTTTAAGATCTAGGACCTTAGTCCAGGGGTCTGTTTAAATCTGCTTGGACCTTTTGTATCCTAAATCTGGAAAAAAATCTGTCCAGATCCTGGACTAGCGTCACCAGTCTGTTGTAAAGCAGAAGTTGACCCCTCTCTGAGACCTAAAACCAAAACACTAAGAGGTGCACCACATACTTTAATTTGTAAAAAAAACAAGTGTGAAAACTGATGTAACCTGCCTTTCAACAACTTCCAGTGTTTAAATAAAATATGTCCCTGACACTCACATTATCGAGAGCGAGCGAGAGAGAGGTGAGAGCTCTTCTCTCAGTCAGACGGCTGTAATCTCGGAAGTCTTTATCTGACTGCCCCTTCTTTTATGCCCTTGATAAATATATTGATATCCTTTACAATAGAAGTGGTCCCATGTTGTCAAAACCATCAGATTTACATTTAATTGGTCTTTAGTATCAAAGTACCTGTTTCAAATCAATTCGCTAAATTCAAAAGACTTATCTTGGTCATAACTGATGCTTGCTTTGCTAATGATATGACTTTCAATGCAAATGCTTCTGCTTGGGCTCTCTACGTACTGCTTTAAATCTCTAGGCACAAAAAAGCATCATCTTTTAAAGGGACCACAGAATGCTTTCCCCATTTTACAAACATCAAATTCTGACTTCCTGCCTCCCAATCTAAACTTTGCATCTACACCGGTCTCTGAGGCAAGGCAGTTCCTCCGGATGTGCCTCACCTCCTTGCAGGAATGACATAACACAGGCTCCACCAACTAGAACACCCAGTAAGCAGCACTCAAAGGAAAGTGCCCTCCGGTACAACCACCCGGGTCAGGCAGACAAACCCTTATAACCAGCAAGAATAACCACGTATCAAGCGGGCCTCCTTGAGACTGTGCGAGATAAGTGGCTCTCCAGCCCCATCTACGGCACTTTTTATTTCCCTTCCCAGGAACAAAGACACGGAGGAGTCTGTCCAAAACTTTTTCATTCAACTTTGCATAGTCGGGTGCTGTTCCCAAAGGTACACACACACAAGCATAGTAATCTCCACGCATTATATACACGTATATGTGGGCTGGGTCTACTGCTGCTGCCTTGACCAACGAGTGCTCGGATTCCCCACTGTTTTCCTTATTTGGGTTCTGGTGCCTGCGATTATTTTGTTATTCACTTGGCCAATCAGTGTTTGAGCTTCCCGTTCTTCCCTTATATGGATGATGTTGTACAACTGTGGTTAAGGGCGGCCTCTCAACTATCGAGGAAAGCTGTTACAACTGTTTCATTCATATAAACGTGGGGGAGGTCCGGCAACAGTTTCGAGTGTCTGCTTGTGTTTACTATGAGGTAGAAAAGACTAAAAGGCAGCTAACCGTCTACCCCCTACATGCTTGTGTTCACTATGAGGTAGAAAAGACTAAAAGGCAGCTAACCGTTTAAAAATTACACTACCTCCTACAAGACTGAGCAGTCGTGACATGACATTCAACTTTACCCACCCGGGCTGGAGGACGTGGTGGAGAAGGAGCTCAGACAGAACAAAGAGGGAGACATTAGATAAAATGTCCTTGAGTTCCACTTACCCACGTTCTCACCGTATCCCTTAATTCCTTTGCTGTTGAAACAAAAATCTCTCTTTGCCTTAAACTGTACTGAAGAAGTGACAATTACTTCACTGGACAAGGAATTCCACAGATTAACAACCCTTGAGGTGAAGAAGTTCCTTCTCAATTCAGTCCTAAATCTGCTCCCTCTAATCTTGAGTCTATGCCCTTCGGTCTTGGTTTCAACTGCCTTGGAAACATCCTCTCTTCATCTGTCTTAACTATCCCCTTCATAATTTTATATGTTTCTAGTAGATCACCTCCCCCACTTTCTTCCCAATACCAGTGAATATAATCCCAGACTACTCAGTATCTCCTCATAAGCCAAACCCCTCAACTTCAGAATCAACCTCGTGAACCTCTCCTCTGCACCCCGTCCAGTGCCAGTACATCCCTTCTCAAATAAGCAGAACAAAACTGCACACAATATTCCAGGTGTGGCCTCACCAGCACCTTGTACAGCTGCAACATAACCTCCCTGCTTTTCAACTCAATCTCTTTAGCAATGAAAGCCACAATTCCATTTGCTTTCCAAATTACCCGTTGTACCGACAGACCAAACTTCTGTGATTCATGCACAAGGACACTCAGGTCCCTCTGCATAGCAGCACGCTGCAACCTTTAACCCTTCAAGTAATAATCCTTTTTACTGTACTCCTACCAAAATGGATGACTTCACATTTACTAATATTGTATTCCATCGGCCAGACCTTTGCCCACTTCAAGTAATTATGTTCCTCTGCAAAGTTTCACAGTTCTCTGCACACATTGCTTTGCCACTCATATCAGTGTTAACTGTAAACATTGACACAGTACACATTATCCCCAACTCCAAATCATCTCCATAAATTGTAAGGAATTGCAGTCACAACACTGATCACTGAAGCATACCACTAGTTTCTGATTGCCAGTCAGAATAGCACTCATTTATCCCCACTCATTGCTTCCTATTAGTCAACCAATCCTCTGTCCATGCGAATTCTTTACCTCGAACACAATGCATCTTTATCTGATGCAGCAGCCTCTTGAGTAGCACCTTGTTGAAGGCCTTTCAGAAATCTAGGGAGACCACATCGACTGGGCCTCCATTGTCCGCCTTGCTCATAATGTATTCATAGCATTCGAGAAGATTGGTTAAGCGTGACCTGTCCTTCATAAATCTATGCTGTGTCTGCCCAACAGGACAATTTCTATTTAGATGCCTTGCTATTTCTTTCTTGATAACAGACTCAAGCATGTTCCTTCCTACAGAGGTAGAGCTAACCCCTCTATAATTCCCCATCTTTTGTCCACCTCCCTTTTCAAACAGTTGTGTCACATTTGCTGTTTTCCAATCTGCTGGAACTGCTCCAGAGTCCAGCAAATTTTGGAAAATTAACACAAGGGCACTTGCTATTTCTTATAGTACACTGAGATGCAATCCTTCAGGGCCAGGAGACTTAGCTCCATCAGCTGGCCCAATACCTCTTCTGTAATAATGTTTCCAGGACCTCACCGCCCTTTGTCTCTTTGTCAATTACTAGTATATTATTAATGTCCCCCACTGTGAAGACCGATACAAAATACCTGCCCAAAGCCTCAGCCAGTTCATCATATCCCATGACTAAAGGCCCCTTCACATTCTCTGAATGACCACTCTATGTTTTACATATTTGGAGAAACTTTTGCGATCTGTCTTTATATTCTGTGCTAGTTTTTTTTCTCACATTCTATCTTACTTTTCTTCCAATCTCTTTTTGTGTCTTTCTTGTTAGCCTTTAAAGTTTTCCCAATCTTCTGGTTTTCTGCTGTTCTTGGCCACATTGTATGCCTTCTCTTCAATTTGATAGCCTCCCTTATTTCCTGAGACACCCATGGCAGATTACCCCTTTTCTTACAGTGCCTCCTTTTCACTGAAATATATTTCTGCTGAGCACTCTGAAAAATTGTTTGAAATTCCTGCCCTGCTCATCAACTGTTCCACCATAAAATCTTTGTTTCCAGTCTACTTTAGCCAAGTCCTCCCTCACTCTATTGCAGTTCCATTTCTTCAAGCACAGGTCCCTGGTGTTTGATTTTATCTTTACAATCTCCAGCTGCATTTTCGAAATTCAACCATGCTATGTTTGCTCCTTCCAAGAGAATCCCAAAATATGAGGTCATTAATTATTCCTGCCCCATGACACAGGACCAAATCTAAGATAGCTTGCTCCATCGTCAGTTCCTTTACATATTGTTCCAGAAAACAGTCATGGATACACACAACAAAGTCCTCCTCAAGGCTACCCTGACCGAGCTGGTTTGCCTGCTCGACATGTGGATTAAATTTCCCCATCGTAACAGCTGTATTATTTTTACAGGCATTAGTTATTGCTTTATTTATTGCCGGCCCAATGTGATATTATTTGGTGGCGTATAGACTACGCCTATCATTGATTTTTTTTTCTTAGAATTTCTCATTTCCAACTGAATGGATTCAATCTTATTCTCCCTAGAACCTCCATCATCACCACCCTGATGTTGTCCTTGAATATCAGGGCTACAGCATCTCCCTTACCTTCCTGTCTGTTCTTCCAAATGGTCTGATACCCCTGGATATTTAACTCCCAGTTGTGACCATCCTGTAACCATGTCTCCATAATGGCTACCAAATCATTTGCATTCACGATGATTTGTGCCATGAACCCATCAGCCTTGTTACAAATGCTATGAGCTTTCAGGTAAAGTGCCCTTATGTAAGCTTTCCACCCCTCATGATTCCCAAATCACCAATAATATCTCCTGAGTTATCCTTTCTCTTTACTTCTTTCACAGTCTGTCTTGAACTTAAACCCTCCTGCACACAAGCTAACCTGCTGCTTACCATTTTAATTATCAGCATATTGTCGTTTTCCCTTTCCCTTCCCCCAACGCACTGGTTTAAAGTCCCAGTGACCACCTTATTGATCCTTTTCACGAGAACACTTGTTCCAGGTCGGTTCAGGTAGACACCGTCACATTGGTACACATCCCCCCAGGTCCAAAACTGATGCCAATGTCCCATGAAATGAAACCTCTCTTTCCCCCACCACACCCTAAGCCACGTTTACTTCTCTAATGTTCTTACCTCTAAGCCAATTTGTATGTTACTTTGGCAGTAATCCAAAGGTTATCAGCCTTGAGGATTAGTTCCTTAATTTTGTTCCTAGTGCTTGATAATCCCCAAAAATGTGCTCCTTCCTAGCCTTGCTTATGTTGTTTGTCCCAGTGCGGATCACAACAACTGGATCCTCCCCTTCCCGCTCCAATATCCTTTCAGGCTGATCGGAGATGTCTTACACCCTAGCATCAGGCAGACAACACACCATGTGGGAATTCTGATCCGGCTTGCAAAGGATACTATCGATCCCCCTAATTATAGAATCCCCTATAACTACCACTTGTCTTTTTGCTCCCCTCTCTTGAATGGTCTTCTGCACCATGGTGCCGTTGTCAGCTGGCTCATCCTGCGAGCAGTTCTTTTCCTCATCCAGACAAGGAACAAGTATCCCATACTTGTTGGATAAGGTCAAGAGCTGAGGCTACTCCATTCCTGAACTCAGGATCCCCCACCTGCCTCACTTGCAGTCACACCATGTTGTCCCTGATCACGAGCTGAATTTGAATGATTTAATCTACCAGGTGTGACTGCCTCCTGAAACAAAGCGTCCAGGTAACTCTCCCCCTCCTGGATATGCCACAGTGTTTGAAGTTCAGAATCCAAATCATCAACTCTGAGCCGGAGATCCTCCAGCAACCAACACTTGCTGCAGATGTGGTCACTGCCATTCACAAGGGGATCAGCCCGCTCCCACATCATACAGCTGCAGCACTTCACCTGCCCAGCCATCTCTACTTAGTTAATTACTTTATTAATTTAGAGTTAATTAACATCTAATGCTTCTTTGCTCTCCTCACGTTTCGCCGCTGTCCGAATATATCAGTTCACTCACCTTCCTGGAACACAATTTGACCGCTCACGCTGAAAATGGAGGCTGCTTACTCTCAAGTTAAGTCCTTTTCGAGGGAAATTTACCTTCCCACCTGTTCCCTGCTCCTTACTCTCACTGCTCCCGAAAATGGAGGATGCCACACCCCCACATTGGAACAACTGACTCTTACTCAACTTGTTGTTTTATAACACCCCACAGTTACCATAGATACACCTTCGCCCCCCCCAAAACCAGGACCACTACCTCCCCTTGCACAAAGCACAGAAAAAAACTGAGAGTCTTAAAATCTGATTCTAATAATGTGGAAATAGGCCATTCGGCCCAACAATTCTAGACTGACTCTCCAGATAGCAGCCCAAACTCAACCACCTTCCTTATCCCTGGAAGCCTGCATTCCCTACGACTGATCCACTTAACCGACGTATCCCTGGACACTGGGCAGTTTAGGTAAAAACAATGACTGCAGATGCTGGAAAGCAAATACTGGATTAGTGGTGCAGGAAAAGCACAGCAGTTCAGGCAGCATCCAACAAGCAGCAAAATCAACATTTCGGGCAAAAGCCCTTCATCAATCCACCAAACCTGAACATCTTTAGACTATCGGAGGCAGACATACAGACCTGGGGAGAACATGCAAACTCCACACAGGAAATTGCTGGAGGCTGGAATTGTACCAGAGTCACTGGTGTTGTGAGGCAAGAGTACTAACCACTGAGCCATGGTGTTCAGCCCTACCAGTCAACACAGTGCCTTAGACTACAAGTCCCAAGTCACAGGCCTTAAACAAGAGTTGTCCAAATCTCAAAGGCAAGTCACTAGCAGATGATACAGGTCACAGTCTAGAAATAGTAACATTGGGAGTTCCCAGGCTCAAGACTCTAGCGTACAGTGACTAACGAAGAAGAGTTCAGGACCTAAGATGTTATCGTCCAGACCAGCAGGCAAACCTGACAGTGACCCCCCATGACTGAGATTCCCACCACCAATGTTCTTCCACACTTTCTGATCCCCACCTTGTGCAGCTGAGCTCTGGCTACACTCCCCAGAGCCGTCACTCTCACTGTTTTTCAACACAGGAAATGGTTTTCTGAGTGAGATGGGCTGTGGGCCTTTCCTGAATCTCTGACTACCACTGACTGGTGATCAGTGTCAGTCAGAAACACTTCAGCTGCCAGGTGACCACACCCAAGCTCTAAAGCCCCATTCTGAAGCTGATCAAACCAGTCCTACATCCTGCAGACGTGGTCAGGGAAGGTGAGTGCAGACCCCGAGCCTTGCCCTCTCTCCATCTGCTGCCCTGTGGAGAGATGACCCCAAGGGTCCAGCAGTCACTACTCCCAGAATGGGAGTGCATTTATGTGACACGTGCTGGTACAACAACACTGCTGCAGTTTATTTAAAGTGAAACAGAATCTTTATTTACAAGAACATTAATTATTTACACTATGTACAAATATAACAGAGAGATAGGTCTATTGATTTTATGAACTGCACACTCTGGATGAGTTTACAAAGTTGTATACTTTTGGATCAGTTTCTAAGAAAGGGTAAGTATCTGGAGGAGATCAATTCTTCCTATAAATGTCCACGATCTGGAGAAGATCAATGCTGAGACAAAGTTGAGGTTCCAGTGAGAGCATTTGCTGAGGACCTGACAGAGATCAGATGCTGTTAAAGATGTGAAGACCATAAGATGAAGCAGAGACGATCCATTGGTGTGACAGAAACATTGATGTCGAGAAGGTCTGTTTGTTTATTGACGGTGAGGATCTGGATCTGGAGCACAATAGTTGGTATGAGAAGACAAGGGTCTGGGCCATATTCCGAACCTGATGTGCTGAGGTCTCATTTGGGGACGATGCAGCAGCAACTGCAAATTAATCCTTTACACCAGGAGGTCCATTGGGTGATCCGGAAGCGATGGGTCTGCTTGGTGAGGAATGCTGCTAAGGCCGCTGCTTGATCGCGGTGATGGTCCTGGTTGGAACTGAAGGATACACAGTCCGAAATGTAGGAACTCACCATGTCGGGGTAATCGTCAACGAGTTGACGTGAAATACGTTTCAGGAAGTTTTGGTAACTCCAGCCTGGTGCCTCGAGATACCTCTCAACTAAGGAGCAAGCCTTTGTGGAACCAGTGGAGGAGAAAATCATCTGCAGTGCTGCACTACAACACTGGATGGTTTTCTCACTTTTAGTATCCAGCTGCAACAGCAAGGGCACGATGTTGGCGTGGAGCTGTCGCTGGAAATCACTGGACTCTCCAAACGTGGCCAATTTTTCCAACGTTTGGAGAGCTGCCACAGAGACTTGCTCACTTCCTGCCCCAAACAGTGGCTGTATCCTGGAGAGGATTGCATTTAAAAAGGGCCTGATTGTTTCTGCTGGTGCCTCAAGGATGTTTTTCTGAAGGCAAGACAACACCGCAAGAGTGAATACATCGCTGTTCTCTGGATTGCCCAACAGGCTCACCAAGACATCGGTCACACTCCAACACCATCGCCTCGCTCCAAAATCGATGTTTTTTAAAGCTCTGATGCAGAGCAACTGGCTAACGGGTGAGGAGTCGTACCAGCAGAGGTATCGTATTAAGCTGTTAATGACCATGTCTGTGAGACCCAGTTCGGAAAGGCACGGAGCTTTCAGGAGTTCCTCAAAGAAGAGTATTATCGGAACTGCCTGACAGTCCTGGATCCGAAGGATTTGGGAAACCAGACGATGTACGGTCTTAAACAAATCATCACCTGCAGATGCTGTCATTGCCTGGGCCAGCAGAACAACCCCCTGATCAAATCCAACCCCTCGTAGCTGTTGCCATCCTCCGACCATCACCATCTGGTCTGAGATGTCACTTTGACCAATCAGGTCAAACAGGGCCTTGAGTGACCTCACACACCTTTCATTCAGTGACCTACTTGTATCAGCATCAAACCCAGCGGTGAAACCTCTCTGCTGTGACTGAATATCTGTATCACTGGGCAGAGAGAAACTCATTCCGCTGGTGAGTGATACAAGTAAGCCACTGAAAATGTGTGGGAACAATGTCCTCACCACGTCTGCCATCCTGGGCTGAGTCAGTATCTCATATAAGCCATGGATGGCAGTCAGCGAGACGTTGGCCGAGTACATGTTCCCACGGACGGGGCAGCTTTTTCCCTCCAGTGAGTACACGAGATGTTTGATCGTACTCACCGGACAGGCTCGATCCTCAGCTGCTGCTCTCCACACATCCCGGATGAACTTGTGCACTGGGGGGCGACAGAGCAGGAGCTGGGACATAGCTGCTGCTGAGTGCAGTGAGGTCAGAGCAGTCATCCCTCGTAGGACACGCCCTTTCACCTCCTGGTGAGGGATGATCTCCAAATGAAGCCCCAGCACATGCAGGATCTCTGAGACCCGGTCCTGAAGTTGTTTTCTCTCTTGCAGGAAGAGGTTTTCCAATAGTAAGGACGCGACCCGGGCACAGCTGGGATTATGGTCTGAAAGACTGCCACAGACCATGAGAAGCAGGTCGTCTAGCTGACAGCGCGGCAGGCTTTGGCAAATCAGCTCCATCACCTGATGACACTTCTCAAACTGAGCTACTTCATCAGGGTCCGTCAGGTCTTCCGGAAGTGTCTTCAGAAACACCAGACGCTCTTGATATTGTTGTAGGCTGGCTCCATCAGCTACTAAGTACATGGACATAATGGTACTGACCGCGCTGAGGGCCGTCTGTTGCACAGCTTGGGAACGATCAGCACAACGTGGAAGCAGTCCTCCAAGCAGCGTGCCCACAATATTCTCCAGCACTTCCCTGCTGTCATCAAACCTCCGTGAAAACACCACGAGCATCTCCGAGATGATGTGGACTGCTGTCTCCCGCTTATTGTCTTCCATCGAAAAGATCCCCTCCTCAATCTTCTGGATGATTTCGTCCTTGTCTTCACTCTCAGCAATGATCTTCTCCATTGCCACACAAAAGACACCAATAACAGGCTTCATCTTTGAGTCAGCTTGTGAAAACCCTCCAATTCTGTTCTTGACCTCTGTCTTCAATCTTTCTCTCAAGTTGGGATGTTACCAATTCAGTTGACCAGAGCAGTTTGCTTGATCTCCTCTCTCGGCGTCTCTGCAGCACAAGTGCACAGATCACTTCAGTTTGTTGTGTTTTGTATGACCCTGTGATGATGTGTTGTCATGGTTCTCATTGTGATGACAGCGGCCGTCAGTTGTAGACAATAGACAATAGACAATAGACAATAGACAATAGACAATAGATGCAGGAGTAGGCCATTCTGCCCTTCGAGCCTGCACCGCCATTCAATATGATCATGGCTGATCATTCCTAATTAGTATCCTGTTCCAGCCTTATCTCCATACCTCTTGACTCCACTATCTTTAAGAGCTCTATCCAATTCTTTCTTAAAAGAATCCAGAGACTGGGCCTCCACTGCCCTCTGGGGCAGAGCATTCCACACAGCCACCACTCTCTGGGTGAAGTAGTTTCTCCTCATCTCTGTCCTAAATGGTCTACCCCGTATTTTTAAGTTGTGTCCTCTGGTTCGGCACTCCCCCATCAACGGAAATATGTTCCCTCCTGCCAGAGTGTCCAGTCCTTTCATAAGCCTATACGTTTCAATCAGATCCCCTCTCAGTCTTCTAAACTCAAGGGTATACAAGCCCAGTCGCTTCAGTCTTTCCGTGTAAGGCAATCCTGCCATTCCAGGAATTGACCTCGTGAACCTGCACTCCCTCAATAGCCAGAATGTCTTTCCTCAAATTTGGAGACCAGAACTGTACACAGTACTCCAGGTGTGGTCTCACCAGGGCCCTGTACAGCTGCAGAAGCACCTCTTTGCTTCTATACTCAATCCCTCTTGTTATGAAGGCCAGCATACTATTAGCCTTCTTCACGACCTGCTGTACCTGCATGCTTGCCTTCATTGACTGGTGGACAAGAACACCCAGATCTCTCTGAACAGCCCCTTTACCTAATTTGATACCATTGAGGTAGTAATCTGCCTTCCTGTTCTTGCCACCAAAGTGGATAACCAGACATTTATCCACATTAAACTGCATCTGCCATGCATCTGCCCACTCACCTAACTTGTCCAGGTCACCCTGTAATCCCCTAACATCCTCATCACATTTCACCCTACCACCTAGCTTTGTGTCATTAGCAAATTTGCTAATGTTATTGCTGATACCATCTTCTATATCATTTACATATATTGTAAAAAGCTGCGGTCCCAGCACGGATCCCTGCGGTACCCCACTGGTCACTGCCTGCCATTTTGAAATGGAGCCGTTAATCACTACCCTTTGTTTCCTATTAGCCAACCAATTCTCTATCCAATCTAGTACTTTGCCCCCAATCCCGTGCGCCCTAATTTTATTCACTAACCTCTTGTGTGGGACTTTATCAAAAGCTTTCTGAAAGTCCAGGTACAGTACATCCACTGGATCTCCCTCGTCCATCTTCCGAGTTACATCCTCAAAAAATTCAAGAAGATTAGTCAAGCATGATTTCCCCTTCATAAATCCATGCTGACTCTGTCCTATCCTGTTACTATTATCCAGATGTGCCGTAATTTCATCCTTTATAATAGATTCCAGCATCTTTCCCACCACTGAGGTCAGACTAACTGGTCTATAATTTCCTGCTTTCTCCCGCCCACCCTTCTTAAAAAGTGGCACAACATTAGCCGCCCTCCAATCCTCAGGAACCAACCCCGATTCTATTGAACTCTGGAAAATAATCACCAGCACATCCACGATTTCCCGAGCCACCTCCTTCAGTACCCTGGGATGCAGGCCATCAGGTCCCGGAGACTTATCAACCTTCAGACCGAACAGTCTCTCCAACACCAAATCCTGGCAAATAGAAATTCCCTTAAGTTCAGGTCCTTCAGCCACTGTTACCTCAGGGAGATTGCTTGTGTCTTCCCCAGTGAACACAGATCTGAAGTACCCATTTAATTCCTCTGCCATTTCTTCGTTCCCAGTAATATATTCCCCTGCTTCTGTCTTCAAGGGCCCAATTTTTGTCCTAACCATTTTTTTGCCTTGGACATACCTAAAAAAGCTTTTACTATCCTCCTTTATATTCTTGGCCAGTTTACCTTCGTACCTCATTTTTTCTCTGCGTATTTCCTTCTTACTAATCCTCTGTTGTTCTTTAAAAGCTTCCCAGTCCTCCGTTTTCCCGCTTATCTTCGTTAAGTTATACTTTTTCTCTTTTAACCTTATATGTTTCTTTACTTCCCTTGTCAGCCACGGCCGCCCATGTCTCCTCCTGGGATCTTTCTTCCTTTTAGGAATGAACTGATCCTGCATCTTCTGCATTATACACAGAAATATCCGCCATTGTTCCTCCACGGTCTTCCCTGTTAAGGTATTAAACCATTGAACTTTGGCCAGTTGCTCCCTCATAGCTCCATATTTCCCTTTATTCAACTGAAATATTGTCACTTCAGATTGTACCCACTCCCTCTCAAATTGCAGATTGAAGCTTATTGTATTATGGTCACTACTTCCCAATGGCTCCTTCACTTCGAGGTCACTGACCAATTCTGGTTCGTTACACAATACCAGATCCAGAATCGCCTTATCCCTGGTCGGCTCCAGCACCAGCTGCTCTAAAAATCCATCTCTGAGGCACTCCACAAAGTCTCTTTCTTGAAGCCCGATACCATCCTGATTCTCCCAGTCTACCTGCATGTTAAAATCCCCCATAACAACTGTAGTAACATCTTTGCGACAAGCCAATTTCAGCTCCTGATTCAACTTACCTCCAACATCCAGACTACTGTTTGGGGGCCTGTAGATGACTCCCATGAGGTCTTTTTACCCTTAGTGTTTCGAAGCTCTATCCACACTGACTCTACATCCCCTGACTCTAGGTCCGCCCGCGCAAGGGACTGAATATCCTCCCTTACCAACAAGGCCACCCCACCCCCTCTGTCCGTCAGTCTATCCTTACGATAACACGTGTAGCCTTGAATATTCATTTCCCAGGCCCTGTCCCCATGAAGCCACGTCTCAGTTATCCCCACAATATCGTATCTGCCAATTTCCAAAAGAGCCTCAAGCTCATCCACCTTGTGTCTAATGCTTCGTGCATTCATATATAGAATTTTTAATTTGTTACTGCTCTCACCCTTCCCCTCAACCCTTATTTCACTCAACTTTACAGCATGATGCCTTTTCCAGTTTTCTGCCTCCTTGATACAGTTGTCTTTCTTGACTTCTCTTGTTCTGACTACCCCTTCAATTTCCTTTTTAAACATCCAGCTTGTCCCCTCCCCTCCGCTACTTAGTTTAAATGTAGCGGTGTTGCAGCAGAAAACCTGCCTGCCAGAATGCCGATCCCTGTTCTATTAAGGTGCAAGCCATCTCTCTTGTAGAATTTATGGTTACCATAAAATATACCCCAGTGATCCAAGAACTTGAAACCTTGCTTCCTGCACCAGTTCCCCAACCACACGTTCAAGTCCATTATCTCCCGGTTTCTGGCCACACTAGCCCGAGGAGCTGGAAGCAAACTGGAGATAACCACCTTGGACGTCCTGCTTTTTAGCCTTCTTCCTAGTTCTGCGAAGTCTCGCTGTAGTATGTTCCTCCTCTTCTTCCCGACATCATTTGTGCCGACGTGTAGCACCACCTCGGGCTCTTCACCCTCGTCCTTGAGGATGTCCTGCACTCTGTCCGCGATGTCTTTCACTCTAGCACCAGGAAAGCAACACACCATCCTTAAATCCTGTCTGCTGCCACAAAAACCTCGGTCAGTTCCTCTCACGATGGAGTCCCCTATTACCACGGCTCTATGTGATGTCCGACTCTTCCGCTCTGCTTCTGCGGCAACTTTTGATTGACAAACATGGCCGCCTTGCGAACTGGTAGTGTCATCAGACTCTACTGTTTCCAAAAGCTTCAACTTGTTCCTGACAGGTACTTCTCCCGGCGTCTCTTGCACCTGTCTCCTCTCTGCCTTCCTCATCGTCTGCACTCTTCTGCTCTCTTCTGGCATGATTGGTGTAATAACATCACTGAAGGTCTTGTCCAGAAAGATCTCGTTCTCTCGGATGAGCCTAAGGTCTTCGAGTTCTTTCGTCAGTGCTGCAATATGCTCGGTCAATTTCTGAATGTGCGCACACTTTCCACACATATACGAGCCAGACACACCAGAGTCATTGACTTGCCACATCAAACACGTAGCGCACTGAACCAGCTGAGCAGTCATGTCTTCACCCTCTTCAACTGTGGCGTAATCTCTTTACTCAACCTCTTTATCAAGATTCCTGAGCTGAAGCCTCACTCTTCGATCTAAACTTCCTTAGACCGTCTTCCTATGGCAACTCTGTGGACTCTTAATTAAGGTTAGAGGAGGAGGGAGGGAGGGAGACCCTACTTTGTAGGATCTGGGGTTTAGAACACACCCACTCTAATAACAATCACTTACCTACCCGACCAGCTTTGCGCTCCGTCTGAACTTCCGCCCAGCTCCCGCCGCTCTCTGCTGCGAAAAGACCGTTGGCGTCGAGGTAAGTTCTTTATATAACAATCACTTACCTACCCGACCAGCTTTGCGCTCCGTCTGAACTTCCGCCCAGCTCCCGCCGCTGTAATGGGGTCCTGAGCTCCCAGTCGTTGTCCTGTGTTGGGATTTTCAAAAACAGGCATCCTGTGAGGAGTCACAGAGATAATGACACAGAGTGTTGGCTCATGTCACAGAATCATAGAGCCAATCAGCATGGAATCAGTTCCTTCTGTGCATCCAGGTCATGGCGACAATAATCCCAAGCAAACCCAGGCCAAGCTGCCTGTCCCTGGTCTATATCCCTCCAAATATTTCATATTCCAGTACTTCTCAAAATATCACCTTTGCATACACAAGAACTGAAAATGTATCAAAATAATATCATACTATTGAAATAACATAACACGGAAATCTAGAAGTAAATCACGAAATAAGCGTCAACTCAGGAGAAATTGCAAGATCCGTGTTACCCTCAGTCTACCATTATTCCAAATTTATTTTGTTTTCAACATCCCTCAACATAGGTGTCATTCCTGTTGAAAGCCATCGTTGGTACATTCTGTTATCTGGGAGAACCCTTTCTCTCCCAAGTTCCCTTCACTGAGGAACTCTTCTTGTTCCATCACCTGAGGAATCTTTAATCAGAGCAACGTCCATTGTAGCACATGGCAGCTCTGTGGAAGCTGGTCATTTTTTTTTTCACAATATCTTGGATTTGAGTTCGATCATTTTTTCTTGACCATATCCTGAATCTGTGCAGTTCGTTTGGAAACTGTTGAGTCAGATGAAGCTCATCTTCATTTTGCGCAAGGAAACCTTCGTTCTCAAACTGTTGAATTTCTTGTGCTGAAGTATGTAATTGATTGAATTTGACTTATCGAGTGAGTTAGACATTTTCATTGGCCCTGTGTGGGTGATATCCTGGTGAATTAGATATTTCACATCCTCAATCATGTTACTCCAGGCTTACTGCTTATTTAGTCTTACCTCTGTCAATGGGAATAACATTTCTTCTTTGGAAGATGAAGGATTAACATCTTCCTCTTGAACTTGGGTCAACTCATCACCTGTCATTCAAATCAAACTGTTGCAATGATTTGTTCACCATATTGCTTTACTATCTGAATCACTTCAGTTCTAGATTCTTTGATGGGTTCATGTGTGTTGCCCTGGATATTTATTCTTTTCTCAACTGCATTTTAGATTCACAGAGACACAGAGCTGTCGAGCATGGCAGAAGACCCTTCGGTACAACTCGTCCATACCGACCAGCTAACTCAAATTAATCCGCTCCCATTTGCCAGCATTTGGCACATATCCCCCTAAACACTTCCTAGTCACAGTCCTATCCAGAATCCTTTAACATGTTGTAATTATACCAGCCTCCAACAATTTCGTTGGCAGCTCGTTGGGTGCACGCACCACCCTGTGCGTGAAAACATTGCCCCTCACTTCCCTTTTGAATATTTCCTCGCTTGCCTTAAACCTACGTCTTTAGGTTTTGAACTCCCATACCCTGGGGAAAAGACCCTGCCTACTCACCCTATTCATGCCCCTCATGATTTTATAAACTTCCATAAGTTCACTCCTTGGCCTCCAACACCTTGGGGAAAATAGCTCCAGTCCATTCAGACTCTCCCGAAAGTTCAAACTCTCTCACCCTTTCACAACATCCTTCATGTATCAGGGAGACCAGAATTCAATGTCGTGATCCAAAAGTGGCCTCACCAATGTCGCGACATGATCAAAGCAGAGGATCCAGCACCAATCCTTTACGCACACTGTTGGTGACAGGCCTCCTGTTTGACAAGCAACCTTCCACACTTTTAAAGTAAAGGGATAAACAATGAAATAAAAGCAAGGCCGCGACACTACCCCGATCAGACCCATCTGGGACAGGGACAGATCCGGGTAAAACACAGAGCAAAGCCCACTATGGTCTAACAGGCCAGAAAATAAAACTGCCTTGACTTTGTTCAACATAAATAATGATCTGGTCACTCTGAGGAGATACAAAAATAAATAAACAGATTAAAAGTGGCCCTCCCATGATTCTAACTGCAATTCCCTCTTTTGGGCAGGGACAATGAGGGACCAAAGTAAAAAATAAACTCAAACAAAATCAAAGAAAACAAATGAATAAACTGTTGTGAAGGTGGATAGACTCAGTGTAGACTGTGAGGCAGGAAGATAGAATGTGGTGTTTATAAAATTGTAAAGTTGTAAAATGGAGAAAGCATGGCGCGGTCCGTTGAAAAGATTGTTTTTATGCTTAGAGTTAAAATGGATGTCTGTGAGCAGCTTGAACATTTGCCAATACACAGAGATCATGAACTGAAGCAGTTTGTATCGAAACAGCAGTACAGGTGGAAGATTCTTTATCCGAACATCCAAAAAAAGAAAAGCTCCAAAATCCGAAGTTTTTTATGTAAAGTTTCTTTCTCTTTAACAAGGTTGTTTGGAGAGCAAACATTTAACCCAAGTCGACACCCACTCAATGTGTGTCATTCAGATGCGACATGGGATGGTATGGCCAAGCACTGACAGGCCGAGGGTTTCTCGATGAACGGCCAAGTCGACACCCACTTGATGAGTGTCTCTCACATGTGACATTTGGGGGGGGGTCATGGGCAAACATGTTCTTAGTTAGAAGTCTGCTTCTCCGTTAAGAGTTTAATGGTGAAATTTTTTTAAATGTCCCTATTGTGAAAATCAAAAAATTTTGAATTCTGAAAAACAGCTGGTCCTGAGCATTTCGGATAAAGGATCGTCTATTTGTACCTTGAGTAAAACCTGTTGCCTGGGCCTGCTTATACAGCAAAGTTTGCATGTCGCAAATCAGTTTAAATGGAGCTGTTAGATACCAAAAACCAGTTAAATTTAAATCGGATGGTTTTGACAACACAGGCCCAATCTTATTGTAACAAATATTGATATTGTCATCAAGGATATAAAAGAGTGGGCAGTTGGACAAAGACAAAGACCCCAGAGCTACCTGCCATCAGCCAGAGCTAACAGCCCTCAGCTCGAGAGAGAGAGAGACTGGCTCTCACAGTCATCGGTAATTCCTGACAGAGGAACGATAAAGAAGACATTTCTGACAGAAGGATTGGAGGAAAAACCATTCCTGACACAAAATTGACAGAGGAGGCACTGAACATTCCACAAGACATAGAACCTGGCTGTAATTTCTAGAGACCAAATTCTATTTCTTCTATTGTATGAGTGGGACATTGGACAACATTCCATTAAAATCTTGTTTTATTTGGTAATAGTTCATAGTTAGAAGGGAGTTAATTAGTTTGCTAATAGTTTTGTTTATTTATCTAACTCTAAGAGAACACATTAACTGTTACTTGTTGATATTAAAGTGAATATCGGGGATTTGTTTTATTTAACCACAAGAAGTTCTGAAAGGCAGGTTACACCACTTTTCACACCCTTTTTACAGATTAGAAGGTGAAGTGCTCCTTTTGGGTATTTTGCTTTGAGTTCTCCAGAGTGCTTCACCTCCCCTTAATAACAGTTCGACAGCTCGGGGGCAGCATTTGGACATACCTGCAGGGATCTGGACAGATTTGAACAGACGTAGGGTATGAAAGGTCCCAGCAGATTCAAACAAACTTCGTGACTTGCGTCCTAAGTCTTGAAATAAAACATTAGTGACAATTGGAAAATCTGTTTAATTTCAGTTGTCTGTTGTGGGGTAAATGGAAAGTGGGGAAATGGGTCTTAACATTGCTGAAGAGGTTCTGCGAGCAAAGATGCTTTCCAAATTTGCCAAGAAAGTTTAGAAAGACAGAAAATGGTGACAGTTTAGAATGAGCAAACAGGCCAAAAGTGGGTTTAACGAAGGATAGTTAAAAAAACTGAAAATTGTAAGGGAGTTAACCATGCATTTAGCTATGCCTAAAGTTGGAGGTTTATAACTTTAAGTGCAATGGAGTTAGAAAAAAAAGAATTACAAATGCGAGAATTGGAGTCAGAAAGTGAAAAAGAGAGAGCGAGCAGAAAGGTTTCTGAAACAGATTGAATTACAGTTACATGCAGAGGAACGGGAAACGGAAAGAGGAAAGAAGATTCCCAGCAGAGGAAAAAGAGAGAGAGAGAGAAGAAAAGGATAAAGAGGGAGAATTTGATCTACAGAAGTTGGCAATTAGGCAGGAAAGTTGACATAACGGGATGCATATGAAGGTAGAAGATAGGCTTAGTGAGGAGGATAGTGATAATGAATAAACCCAGGTAGCCAAAGGTTTGGTAGGGATATCTTCAAACATGTCAATACTTGATCCAAATTCGATGAAAAGGATGTGGAAGCCTTTTTTGTTTCCTTTTGAGAAATTGGCTCAACAGATGGACTGACCAGAAACTGCGTGGGTAAGTTTAATTCAGAACATATTAAGGAGGCAGGGCTCGCGAGGTGTTTGCAGCGCTGTCAGAGGTGGTGTCAGGAGAATAGGAAGAAGTGAAAAAGGCTATTTAGAGTGAACAGATTATTACAAGTGCGAAAAAAAAACCCCAAGAGGGTGGAAATGAGGTACAAAACCTGAGGTGTTTTTGCAGCAAAACGCTGGGATATACAAGGTCACAGTGCTGGAGGGTTAAGAAAGGCACTTGGAAAATGAATGGGGGAAAAAAAAAGAGGTTAAACCAGTAGGATTAGTTAAGGCAGTAAAGGATATCCCAAGAGAAGTCGAGGAGCTGAAGGAGAGTAAGATCGTGCTCGATCTTTTCAAAGACTTCACCTGCGGCAGTAAGATTTACTCAGGTAGATCAGGGGAATAGAGAAAAAAAATTGAGAGTTAAGGGAGCTCGTGTATTTCTAATAGTGAGAGACCTTAAAGACCACATTGAGGGCTGATTGTCAGGATGACCCAAATGATTGGAATAAAGATATCCCATTTTTTATTGTTTACTACCAGACATGGTAGAAATGAATCGACTCAGTTTGCTCCTTTGTTAAACGAGTGAAACTTATATTTATTGGAACAGCACACTATTATAATCTTGTTTTATTCCGGAATATCGAGTAGATAAAAGGGAATTATTTGATCTGTTAATAGTTTTGTTAATTTGTTCACTGTTGGAGTTGTATAAATAAATTATTACTTGCTAATTTTAAAGTGAGTGTCAGAGATTTAGTTTATTTAACCACTAGAAGTTGCTGAAAGGCAGATGACACCACTTTTCACACCCTTTTTAAGATTAAAGGGTGAGGTGCTCCTCTGAGTTTTTGGTTTCAGTTCTCAATGGGTAGTCAACCTCCGCTGTGTAAGATCAGCCGGAACCAGAGCAGCCGCAGCTGACATCACCACCCATCCCCTAACGATACCCTCTCAGACCCTCCTGCTGGGTAGAGATATCTCATTTATGGATGTCATTGGGATGGATGGAGACTCTCTGTTGGGGAGGTCATCCACGAGGAAGATGAAGCACATTCACGTGACATACTGATATTTTTTCCTCTCTGGCATCTTGAGCAGATAATTCCCCTGACCTCATTTCTTTTCAATCTGATAAGAACTACTAAACTTCCTTTGAAGGGATTTCCTAACACTGGTAACAGCTTTACTTTATCCTCACGGGCAAATGTACAAATTTAAAATTTCTTACCTCTTTCTTTCTTCATTAGGTGCTGTGCCACCTTGCAACATTATCTAGCAAATACACTTGCTCTGGTTAAGCTGTCTCTCACGTCTGATACATAATCCAACTGAGGAATCGCTGGTTTCAGACCTATCAATTTGTCCTTAATTAATTTTAAAGGTCCTCATACCTTGTGTCTGAACATCAATTCAAATGGAACAAACTCAGTCAATTCATTTGTAGCATCTCTCATAGTAAACAACATAAATGGGATAACTTTATCCCAATCACTTGAGTAATCCTGACAATAAGCCCTCAACATGGTCTTTAGGTGCGATGCCCCATTTCCAATCCTCCCTGAGATTCAGGATGGTACACACTTGATGGAATGTGTTGAATGCAGAAACTATCTATGACATCCTTACATAATTTGATAGGAAAATTGGCCTTTCTGAATCTCGGAGTAATTCACAATGACTAAAGAAAGCAAGCATCTCCTCCATAACCTTTTTTGCCTCGACATTCCGAAATGAATTGCCTCCAGCAACCGAGTAGACAATCCATTCTGGTTAGCAAATACTGGTTCCCACTTCTGGTTTTAATGAGGGGATCATCATAATCATTTATAATCAATGTAAAATATTCTTGAAAAGCGAGAATTGACAACAAAGGTACTGGTTTTATTATTGCCAATGTTTTTTTCTACCATCTGACATGTCTGAAAGGTACAGCAAAATTCAACCACACCTTTCAGAGGCAATGCAAATATTTTCATCTCTCATCATGAGAGACACACGAGTTCTCATATCTCTTAATATGTATTTTTTTGACTTATTCCCCCTGTTCTACCTGAGTAAAACTTACTCACACAGGTGAAGTCTTTGGAAAGATCAAGCCGGTGACTAGGCTGTGCCCTCTCCTTCACCTCCTCGACGTCACAAGATTTCCTTCATTGCCTTAACTAATCCGACTGGTTTAAATCCCACTCTTTTATCACCATCTTCTTCCCAGTACCTTTCTGAAACCACTGGCACTGTGACTTTATGTGTCTCACATTATTGCTGTGAAAGCACATGAGACCTCTTTTCCATCCTATTGGGTTTCTTTTTTCCCTGCCCAAAAGGAATTGGGAATATGGGATAGCGTTTTCACAGGGGACAGTGTGGGAGGAGGTGTAGTCTAGGTAGCTGCGGGAGTCGGTCGGTTTATAGTAAATGTCCGTGTATAGGAAGGGGAGGGCGGAGTATGAGATGGTCCAGGTGAATTTGAGGTTGGGTGGAAAGTGTTGGGAAAGTGGATGAACTGTTCAACCCCCTCGTGGGAGCACGAGGCAGCGCCGATACAGTCATCGATGTAGCGAAGGAAAAGGTGGGGGGGGGGCCAGTGTAGCTGCGGAAGATAGACTGTTCCACATATCCTATGAAGAGGCAGGCATACCTGGGGCCCATGCGGGTGCCCATGGCTACTCCTTTGGTTTGGAGGAAGTGGGAGGATTGGAAAGAGAAGTTGTTCAGGGTGAGGACCAGTTCAGTCAGTCGAAGGAGGGTGTCAGTGGAAGGGTCCTGGTTGGTACGGCAGGAAAGGAAGAAGTGAAGGGCTTCAAGTCCTTCGTGATGGGGGATGGAGGTGTACAGGGATTGGATGTCCATGGTGAAGATAAGGCGTTGGGGACCGGGGAAGCGAAAATCACGGAGGAGGTGGAGGACGTGGGTGGCATCCGAACGTCGGTGGGGAGTTCTTGGACTCAGGGGGACAGGACCGTGTCGAGGTATGCAGAGATGAGTTCGGTGGGGCAAGAGCAGGCTGAGACAATGGGTCGGCCGGGGCAGTCAGGTTTGTGGATTTTGGGCAGAAGGTAGAAACGGGCGGTGCAGGGTTGTGGGACTATGAGGTTGGAGGCGGTGGATGGGAGATCCCCTGAGGTGATGAGGTTATGGATGGTCTGGGAGATGATGGTTTGGTGGTGGGATGTGGGGTCATGGTCATGGGGGCAGTAGGAGGAGGTGTCTACGAGCTGGCGTTCTCCCAGTTCCAACCTTCCAGAACAGCACTGTCCAACTTCCTTCACACCCATCCGCTCCACCCTGCCTCCAACCTATTACGTTTACCCCCACCTCCATCCATCTATCACACTCAGCTACCTCCTCCCCAGCTCCATTCACCTCCCCCTCACACCACCGAGGCTCCGAGCCTCATTCCTGATGAAGGGCTTTCGCCCGAAACATCGATTTTCCAGCTCCTCGGAAGCTGCCTGTCCTGCTGCTTTTCCAGCTCCACACTCTCAACTCTAATCTCCATTATATGCAGTCCTCACTTTTGCCAATATTGCAAATGGCTGTAATCTTGGCCTTGCGTGCTCTGGTAATTGAAATATTCAGTGTGTGTCAGCTCAGAAGATGGCAAAATAAAATTATATGAAAATTGAAAGATGAGGCTCAAATGATCATGACGGGCTGATTGTTATTACAAAAGAAATTTCATAAATTAAGTAGTTCAATCTTTTTGGTATTTTAACTCATTACATTCATAAATAATGTGGAATGAATGCACAGACTGTTGATTATGATCTCAAGAACAGTTCACAGAATGAAAGGAAAATGGTAATCCTAAGACAGATATCTTTGGATCGAGAGGGTGGAGATGTTGGCCAGGGGTTGCTCACACATAAATCCAGCAAGCTGGTGAACGGAAGTTACCCGAGCACCAACCACTGGCTCTTAGGGTGACAAAGTGCAAGTCCTTATTTTGAGGAAGAATAATGGGGTAGTCTGAAAGGTGCCCACAGTGTAAAGACAACAGCTCTCAGATGAGCAATGAACCTAGAAGAACAAGACACCACAGTTCGGGATGATTAGGCCAAAGGATAAAAATGCAGGATTCAATGTGCCATGAGCAAAAACCTTGGAGAGCAGACTTGACGATTTTGTGGGTCCCACATTTTTAAATGTGAAGAGGACTTTAAGACCTGGAAGAAATTGTCTGACTAGCATGAGCTTCTGTTTATGTCATAGATTCATGCAGCATGGTCCAAACATTCTATGCCGAACAGAATCCCAAACGAAACTAATCCCTCCTGCCTGCTATTCTTTGGTATTTGTTATTATTTTTGTTCACTGTTCAGGAAACATCAAGGTCTGTGAGTTTGTACTTGAATTTTCACCTTGTATGAATTGTATGCCTGCTGTTCACCTTTTCCTAACCAAATGGTGTAAATTGTATGTTTGTTTTAAAGAAACTAACAGAGGTATTGATTAGACTCATAGAGATGGACAGCATGGAAACAGACCCTTCGGTTCAACTCGTCCATGCTGACCAGATATCCTAACCTAGTCTCAATCCATTTCCCAGCACTTGGCCCATATCCCTTCCTATTCATATACCCAACTGATGCCTATAAAAAGTTGTAATTGTACCAGCCTCCATTACTTCTTCTGGCAGCTCATTCCATGCACCCACAACCCTCTGTGTGAAAACGTTGCTCCTCAGATCCCTTTGAAAATTTTCCCCTCTCACCCGAAAGCTTTCCCTCTAGTTTTGGACTCTCGCACCCCAGGGAAAAGACCTTGTCTATTTAATCAAAGCCTTTCATGATTTTATACACCTTTATAAGGTCAATCCTCAGCCTCTGATGCTCCAGGGAAAACAACCCCAGTCTATTCAGTCTCTCCCTGTAGCTCAAATCGGATTGATTATACACTAGTGCTGAGCCAATGACTGTTGTCTAGGGCAGTAACCGGACAACACTTCTTCAATGCTTTGAGCATTCCCACCTTTCAGGCAGTGAGTTCCAGATACTCCCCATCCTTAGGATGATATATATTTCCTCAAATCCCGATGAAAAACCCTCCTGATAAAACTCTCCTGTCCACGTTTTAAGAATTCTGCCACCTCTGTGCCTTTTACATTTGTGTCCCAGATAATGTTGGGGGAATTGAAATCTCCCACTCTTATGACCCTATGTGTTTTACACTTCTGTGAGATTGCTTACATATCAGTGTTCCCATCTCTCTCTGACTATTTGGGGTACATTAGACACCACCCACAATGCGATTGCCCCATTTTTATGATTAATGTTTGCCCAGATGGCCTGATCTGAGGTGCCATCGAAGCTATAATCTCTCCCTATTGCAGTAAGTGATGCCTTGATCAATATTGCAACACTCCCTCTGTTACACCCTGTCTTCTGGCCTGAAGCTTCTATACCATTGAATAGGCTCTCCATGATGCTGGACTGTTTTACTGCCACTTCTACAACCAGGAATTCCCATGTCCCGCCTATCCCCTCACCCACCTCCAGTGTTCATCTTCTACTTGGACCCCTTCCACTTGCCTCTTACCTGCCCTCAATCTCTTCACTGACAACTGTCAGTGTAACGTTGGCTGTTGCAATTTCTCTGCTCCTCTCACCCATTCTCCCTGTTCCCTTCTGAAATGACACCACTTCGCGCTCTCAGGTTCAATTCGAAATTTGTCATCATACCAGCTGGCAGGGGTGGTGTCCTTGTAGCCTGGCAAATTGATCTTTACCTTGAAGGGGCTCAATGCCACCTCTCCAACACCTCTTCCAACCTCTTCCTGAATCATGCCCCCGTATCCCAACATCAAGGCATCGTTTCCAGCAATTTCACTGTGATTGCCCGTCATGATTGAGATTCCCACCACTATTGTTCTCACGCTTTTTCTAATCCCCACCTTGTGCACTTGAACTCTGGCTGCACTCCCCAGACGAACTCTCACTGTTTTCCAACACAGAGAATCGCTTCCTAAGTGAGGTGCACCATGGGGCTTTCCTGAATCTCTGACTACCACTGAATGGTGATCAGTGTCAGTCAGAAACACTTCCTTATAAACCAGTGACCCTGACGTCGGTGGTGGGCAAGTTAATGGAAGGAATCCTGAGGGACAGGATGCACATGTATTTGGAAAAGCAAGGACTGATTAGGGATAGTCAACATGGCTTTGTGTGTGGGAAATCATGTCTCACAAACTTGATTGAGTTTTTTGAAGAAATAACAAAGATGATTGATGAGGGCAGAGCGGTAGATGTGATCCATATGAACTTCAGTAAGGCTCCACATGGGATACTGGTGAGCAAGATTAGATCTCATGGAATACACGGGGAGCCAGCAATTTGGATACAGAACTGGCTGAAAGGTTGAAGACAGAGGATGGTGGTGGAGGGATGCTTTTCAGACTGGAGGCCTGTGACCAGTGGAGTGCCACAAAGATTGGTGCTAGGTCCGCTACTTTTCATCATTTACATAAATGATTTGATGTGAGCATAAGTGGTATAGTTAGTAAGTTTGCAGATGACACTAAAATTAGTAGTGAAGTGGAGAGCGAACAAGGTGACCTCAAATTACAACAGGATCTTGATCAAATGGGAGAATGGGCTGAGAAGTGTCAGATGGAGTTTAATTTAGATAAATGTGAGGTGCTACATTTTGGGAAAGCAAATCTTACTAGGACTTATACATTAACGAGAAGGTCCAAGGGAGTGCTGCTGAACAAAGAGATCTTGGAGTGCAGGTTCATAGCTCCTTCAAAGTGGAGTCGCAGGTAGATAGGATAGTGAAGGTGGTATTTGGTATGCTTTCCTTTATTTGTCAGAGTATTGAGTACAGGAGTTGGGAGGTCGTGTTGTGGCTGAACAGAACATTGGTTAGGCCACTGTTGGAAATATTGCCTGCAATTCTGGTCTCCTTCACATCGTAAAGATTTTGTGAAACTTGAAAGGGTTCAGAAAAGTTTTACAAGGATGTTGCCAGGGTTAGAGAATTTGATCTATAGAGAGAGTATGATTAGGCTGGGGCAGTTTTCCCTGGAGTGACAGAGGTTGAGGGGTTACATTATAGAGGTTTATAAAATCATGAGAGGCATGGATAGGATAAATAGAGAAAGTCTTTTCCCTGGGGTCGGGGAGTCCAGAACTAGAGGGCAAAGGTTTTGGGTGAGAAGGCAAAGATATAAAAGAGACCTAAGGGGCAACTTTTTCATGCGGAGGTTGGTATGTGTATGGAATGAGCTGCCAGAATAAGTGATGGAGGCTAATACAATTGCAACATTTAAAAGGCATCTGGATGGGTCTATGCATTGGAAGAGTTTGGAGGGATATGGGCCGGGTGCTGGCAGGTGGGACTCAATTGGGTTGGGATATTTGGTCGACATGGATGAGTTGGACCGAGTGGTCTGTTTCCATGCTGTACATCTCTATGACTCTATGATTCTATGACGTGTGCAATAAACCAATCTTGAGGTTCTCAGAGGATTAAGCGTTAATTCTGTGTTTTGGTTTGTAGGCATCTGCATTTGTCAGTTGTTAAATGTTCTCTTTTCTAATTTATATGATGTGTTTCAAGATCTGGTAATACTTTGAGTTTAGTTTGTATTTTGGGAACTTGTGGTGATTTGAAACTGTAGTGTGTGCCTGTGTCAGTGTGCAAAATGTATAGTTAATGTATTGTCCTTTTAAGGAACTTTGGATGGTTGTGTAAAGGAAAAACTGTGACAAAATATTCATTTCGAATTTCACTCTCAGAGCTTGATTAAAAATTACCTCTTGGAATTGACAACAGCTGATTAAAATTAATTGAAGAAATAAAATTAAGATGTAACTTATCTGCTCAATCTTCAAATTAGAGCATTGTGTTTGGATTGAGGAAAGAGTCTCGGTAAATTATAATTTTAAAACTTTATGTTTTAAAAAGCAACCTTCACCATTTACTTTGTCTCCTGCCATTAAGCCAATTATATATCTAATCGGCAAGCTCACCCTGAATCCCAGTAGTTTACCATGTGAAAGCTTGTCAAAGACTTTACTAAAATCCAAATAAATAATGTCTACTAATCTGTAATCAACCACCTTCCTCAACAAAAACTCATTCATGTTGGGAGACATGATTTTCCTCACACATAACCCTGATGACCATCCTTACTCAATTTATGCCTCTCGAAATGTCCACAAACCCTATCTTTGATAATCACCTCCAACAATTTACGAAAACCAAAGTCAGCCTCACAGGTCTATAGTTCCCTGCTTTCTCCCTACAATCTTTTTTGAACAAAGGTACAATGCAGCCACCCTCCAGTCAACAGGCATCTCACCCATTGTTCTAGATGATGCAAATATTTCTGCAAGAGGACTCATTAGTTCCTCCCTTACTTTCCACAATCTTCTGGAATACATTTGATGAGGTCCCACCTTTATTTTCTCGAAGACCTCCCAAATTTCTTCGTCTTTAATGTGAACTGTTTTTAAAACATTCAAGTTTATTTCCCTACATTCTCGAGACTCCGTTTCTTTCTCCACAGTAAAAACTGACGTAAAACGTTCATTTTGTTTCTTTCCCATCTCCCGCAGTTCAACACAAATGAACTCCTTTAAGAGGCCATACCCTCTCTCTAGTTGCCATCTTGCTCTTAATGCATTTGTAGAATCACCTTGGATTATCCTTTACCTTATCTGCCAATGCTAACTCCAATCCCCTCTTTGCCTTCCTAATTTCTCTCTTAAGAATGCCCCTACAATCTTTATATTGATTAAGAGATTCAACTGAACCAAGTTGTCTGCGTTTAAAATAAGGTTCTCTCTTATTTTTGACAAGAACCTCAATATCTTTATTCAGCCATTGTACCATAATCTTAGCAGCCTTACCCTTCACTCAAACAGGAATAAAATGCCTCTGAACTCGCCATCACACTCTTGAATGCCTCCCACCCGCCAGATGTCCTTTTACCTGCAAACAGTCCACTCCAATCAGCTTTTGAAAGTGCTTATTCACAACCCATTAAAATTTGCCTTATTCCAGTTCAAAATTTTGATATTTTTATGGAAGGCTTCTCCTTGTTCACAACCATTTCATAACTGAACTTTGATTACTTGTCTCAAAGTGTTCCCCTGGCTTTACTTCAGTCACCTGTCCTGCCTTATTACCCAAAGAAAGGTCTCCTTTTGTTCCTTCTCGAGTAGGAACATCCACAACTTGAGAAAGAAAATTTTCTTAAACATATTTGACAAATTTTCACCATCCAAACTTTTAATACAATGATAACTCCAGTCAATGTTTGGAAAATTAAAATCCCCCATCATTCACAGCCTTATTGTCCTTGTGCGTATTGGAGATCTCCCGATATACTTGTCTCTCAATTTCTCTCTTACTGTTGGGGAGCCTATTGTACAATCCCATCAAAGTGACTTTTCCTTACTTATTTGTTATTCGTTCCCAGATATTTTCACTGGACGATATAAATAGAAAAAAACCAAGTGCTGCGATACTGTCCTGATCAGACATTCCCAGGACAGGGACAGCACAGGGCGAAACATTGATCAAATCCCACTCTGCAATTTCAAAACTGAAAATAAAGTTGCCCTGACTCTGTTAAACAAAACCAAAAGTGCTATTCCTATGGGGAGAGAAAACAAAAGATCAACAAGCAAAAAAAAGGCTCTACCTTGATGGTCCTCATCGACCTCTTTTGGAGCATGGATAACAAGGGGCCAAAGTAAAAATAAACTCAAGCAAATTCAAAACAAACAAAAAGTTAAACAAACAATTAAACAACTAAGTAAATAAATCCTCTCTGCCCCATCCCTAATGAACACTCCCAGGACAGGGACAACGATGGTTTAAAATCCAAGGTATATAAAACAGCCCTCTTCCTGGGGCACCAGACTGAAAATAAATCCAAACTGAATGGGCCAAATGTAAACTGATACTACAGAGACAATTCACTAAATGAGAATATCATGAACCAGAGGGGGACCGACACCCTTGCAGTCAACCTTGTGGGTGTTATCCAGTCCACTCCTCTGCCATCCAGTGGGTCCCCGACTCTGGTCATCCTTGTAACCCGAGCTCTCTAATCCCCCAGCCAGCACAATCCGTGTTCAGAAACCTGTTCATGAACAGGGCTCCCTGATCAGAGCCAGCTCTCCCACAGGGGGAAAAGCTCCGACTCGAGCTGAATGTGTCCCAGATGGTGATCAGGTTCAGATTGAAACCAGACAATCCCTGAAAGATGACCTGAGACTGGAACCAATCCACGAACATGAATTGCGTGTTGGAACGGAGGTCGTGCACTTGTTGGAAGAAATACACCATGAGACTCAATGTAAAGGTGTCACTACAGGGTCTGAAGGTGGGGAGTCTTTACCTGGGTGCAATGTCACACCAGCGGCTGACCACCCTCCTCAAGCGGGAGACTCAGAACCACAGCAGTGATTCAGCGCTGTCTCTTGTCCCAGTAAGACCCAACGAGTTTTTACTGGACGGTGGTGAGGAAGCCAGAGGGACCAAACTGACCAGCCAGTACCACAACATGGCTGCCACAATTGGTTTGTGACTCGCAATCACATTGTGTAGGACAACACTCATACCCTGACGCTTTCCAGATCTGAGACGAGGGATCCATCATCAGTCAGCGGCACAAAGAGCTGCTGGCAGACCCTGTCTTTTTTTAACAGTGAGCAGAAGGAGGGGCCACCACGGTTGAGATCCCGAAGGATCCACACCCGTAATCTCATCCCGGTACTCAATGAGATCCAAAGCCTCCCTGCTTCCTTCCCCATCCAGTCCAGAAGTGATGTAGCGAATCCCAGAACAACTTGTCATCCTGCAGCAGCTTGTTAAAGTGCAAGTACACAGTCATCACTCCGGTGCTAAATGGACCGTGCTCTGCTCAGACCAGGCTGTGATCAGAAAACTGCACTTGCTGCATGGAGGACTTCAGAACACAGGAGGCATATGCCCTGGAAATGGAGATGCAGTCAATGCTGGACACTCCAAGCTCTGATTATGACCAACTTTGCCTTCCTTAGTCTCTCAAAGAGCTCTGCCAAATGCTCCATGTGATCTTTCCATGAATGGCTAAAGATCGTTAAGTCATCCATGTAGGTGACACAATTAGACCAGAAGACCTAGGATCAGGAATTAGGCCAATCAGCCCATTGAGTCAACTCCACATTCATTCATGTCTGATACGATTCTGAACCCCATTCTCCTACTTTCTCCCATAACCTTTAATCTCCTTGATACTCAAGAACCTATCTATCTCACTCTTAAATTTATTCACTGACCTTGCCTCCATAGCCTTTTATGGCAATGAATTCCATAGATACACCATTCTCTGGCTGAAGAAGTTTCTCTTTATCTTCGTTCTAAAAGGTCTTCCCTTTAGCCTAGGTGTATGCCCTCAACATCTAGTGTCTCTTATGAATGGAAATATTTTCCTGACATCTACTCTGTCTAGGCCATTCAGTGTTCTACATGTTTCAATTAGATACCCCCCTCATCTTTCTGAACTCCGTTGAGTTTAAACCCAGAGCCCTCAAACGTTCCTCAGATGATATTCTTTTCATTCCTAGAACTATTCTCATAAATGTCCTCTGAACATGCTCCAGGGCCAGTATCCTTCCTGAGAAATGGGACCTAAAACTGTACACAATACTCAAATGTGGTCTGACCAGAGTGTAATAGAGCATCAGAAGTACATCCTTGCTTTTGTATTCAAGTCCTCTCAAAATAAATGTTGTCATTGCATTTGCCTTCCTAACTACTGACTCAACCTACAGGTTTACCTTGAGAAAATCCAAGACTAAAACTCCCAAGTCTCTTTGCACTTCAGACTTCTGAATTCTCTCCCCATTTAGAAAATAGTCCATGCCTCTATTCTTCCTACCAAAGTGCATGACCTCACACTTTTGCACATTGTACCTCATCTGCCACTTCTTTGCCCACTCTCCTAATCTGTCCAAATCTTTCTACAGCCTCTCCATCTCCTCAATGTTACTTGTCCCTCTACCTCACATCAAAATCCAAATCATCTGGATTTGATTCCTCACTGAGTGGCAATAGCTAATACCTGTTTTTCTAGCTCCCTTACCCTTTCATAGCATTGTTTCAGCATGTTCACATGATATACCCAATAATTTTGTTTCCTAGCTGGCACCTTTACCAGATAACTCCCCTGACTTAACTACTTCTCAATCTGGTACGCATCACTAGACCTTGCTTTGAAGGGATCTCCCGCCATTGGTAACAGCACCGATACATCATCCTCACAGGCAAACATACAACTTTTACATTTCTTATCTGCTTCTTTGTTCAATAAGTGATGAACCAGCTTCAAAAATTGTCCAGCTAATTCACCTACTGTTTAATCTGTCTCTGACTTCAGTTACATCATCCAACTGTAAGATCTGACTTTTCCTTAATTATAAGCTTTTCCTTAATTTTAAAGGTTGTCTTACTTTGTCTGAATATCAATCCAAATGGAGTAAACACAGTCGATTCATTTGGAGAATCTCTAACAGCAAGTAATATAAAGGGGATACATTTAACCCAATCATTTGGTTAATCCTGGCAATAAACCCTCAACGTGGTCTTTAGGTGCTGATGCTATTTTTTCAATGATCCCCAAGATTCAGGATGGTCCGCATTTGATGCATAAACTATCCATGATCTTCTTCAATAATTTGGCAGTAACATTAGACCCTTGGTCTGACTGAATCTCTGAGTAATCTATAATGAGTAAAGAAAGCAAGTAACTCTTCTACAACGTTTTTACCTTGAAATTCCAGAATGGAATTGTTTCCAGAAACCTAGTGGACACATCCATTATGGTTAGGAAATTCTGGCTCCCATATCTGGTTTTGACGAGGGGTGGGTCCACACTATTATAATTCATGCAAAACGTTCTTCAAATGAGAAGTGGCACCAAAGGTGCTGGTTTCATCACTACCTGTGGTTTTCTTGCCATCTGACATGTATGAAAGGTACGGCAAAATTCAACCACATCTTTATGTAATCTAGACCAATAAACATGTTTCTACATCTTAGCCTGAGTCTTCCTCACTTCTAGATGACCTACTCCAGGCAACTTGTGTACTTCCTGTCTGTATTCTACCAGCAACTTATCTGGTGAACTTCACATGCCTCATCTGTGCTAATCTGCTAAGGTCTCCATTTCCACCTTAAGATTTTATCCTTAAGATAATAGCTTTCTGGAATACACTGATTCTATTTCCGAGTCGGCTTTATGATGACAACCTTTATTGTCTCATCGTTTTGTTCTAACTCCTTTGATCTTTCAGAACTAAACACCTCTGTCTGATCCTCTACCTGCTTAGGTTTTTCCTTTACTACCTAATCAGAGTGTCAGCTGACTCGACCTCATATCCTTCATCTTTTCTTTTAACTCCTCAGTTCCCTGGTTTTCTTTTGTTTCCTCCATTCCACTACAATGGGCATCATTCCCAGCTGTGATCCGGCTATATCATTTCCAAGAATTAACTGGATTCCTGGAATAGCTAATTTTCCGGTCACTCCTACTATCACTTCCCCAAATTTGATTGCACTTTCTAACCTTACCTTACTCAGGGGAATACCACTCCTCATCTTTCCATTTATTCCACAGATTACCACACACTCAGACAATATTTCAGAAGGATTGCAAATATTTTCATCTCTCACTATTAGAGACAGACTATTTCCATACCTCTCAATATTTTGTTTATTATCTATTCCCCCAATCTACCTGAGTAAATCTTGCCCACACAGGTGATGTCTTTGAAAAGATCAAGCTCTATCTTACTATCCAGCCTGTGACTAGGCTGTGCACTCTCCTTCCGCTCCTTAACTTCCCTTGAGATTTCCTTCACTGCCCTAACTAATCTGACTAGTTTAAATACCACTCTTTTACCACATTCTTCTTCCCAGTGCCTTTCTTAAACCACTAGCATTGTGAACTTGTGTGTCTCATCTTGTTGCAGGAAAAAAAAAACGAGGTCTTTCACCTCTTTTTCACTTTCTTGGGTTTCTTAATTCATCGTGGTAAACTGTACCCAGTTGTTTTTTAATATACGATCGCCCTCTTTCCCAATTTCTATTCCTCACGGAACAAAATTGCTGTCAGAAGCTGGATTTCGATTTATGTATGATTGCATATTCATCTACCATCTCTTCAGCCCTTCTTGCTGTTTTAACTTACTGTTCCTCGACATGAGTTGTCATCAATTCTGGAAGTGAGTTTTTAAACTTCTCCAGCAGAATACATCTCTTTGAGCCTCACATCTTTTCTATTTTTACTTTTCTCAACGACCTATTGAAATTGCTCGGTTTAATTCTTTCAAACTCACTGCAAGTCTGATATGGTATATTTCTTACATTTCTGAACCATTGTCTGTCCCCTTCTGGTAACAATTGTTAGGCACTCGACATAGACTTTTTTACTTCTTCATATATCCTGACACCTACTCTGACAGCACTATACACAATTCACGAACTTTGTTTGGATCAACAAAGCCCACATGGTTACTGGCCACTTTAATTGTTTAGCCATTTTCTCAATTGAGATGAAAAAGTCTTCTATATCCTTCTCATCATATGTAGGTATCGATTTTCCTGCTCCTTGGATGCTGCCTGACCTGCTGTGCTTTTCAAGCACCACTCTGATCTAAACTCGGTTTGTCTGGAATACTAATATGCATGGCTAACTCCGTTACAATTTCAGCTTTTTAATTATTCCTCATTCAACCCAATTTCAGCTTATTTGCTCATTCTACAAGCGTCACCTTTTTCTGATTTTTCTCAACTTTCTTGGAAAATTTGAGAAGCATCTTTGCCCCTGAACCCCTTTAGCAATGCTCTGAGCCATTTCCCCATTTTCAATTTCACCAACAAGCAACCAAAATTAAACACATTTTCCAGTTCTGACTTACATTTCATTCTAAGATCTAGGACCTTAGTCCAGAGGTCTGTTTAAATCTGCTGGGATCTTTTGTATTCTAAATCTGGAAAAAAATCTGTCCAGATCCTGGACTAGAGTCACCAGTCTATTGTAAAGCAGAAGTTGACCCCTCTCTGAGACCTAAAACCAAAACACTAAGAGGTGCACCACATACTTTAATTTGTAAAAAAAAAAGTGTGAAAACTGATGTAACCTGCCTTTCAACAACTTCCAGTGTTTAAATAAAATAAATCCCTGGCACTCACATTAAAATCAACAAGTAACAATTTATTTAGCTAACTCTAACAGTGAACAAATTAGCTAAAGTATTAACAAATCATATAAATCCCTTCCAACTACTAATTTTCCCAAATAAGACAAGATTCTAATGGTTTGCTTTTCTAATAAACATAAGGCTCACTCATCCAACAAAAACAGAATTTAGTCTCTCAAAATTACTGCCACGTTAAGTGTCTTCCAGAATGTTCTGTGCCTCCTGCTTCGTTCTTCTGTCAGGAACATCTTCTCTGTTGTTTTTACTTCTGGTATTTCGAAGCATGTTTCTCTTACACATGATGATTGTGAGAGCCAATTTCTCTCTCTCTCTCTCTCTCTCTCTCTCTCTCTTTCGAGAGAGAGAGAGATCTTCGCTTTGGTAGAAGGCTGTAATCTCTGAAGTCTTTATTTGACTGCCCCTTCTTTTATGCCTTGATAAATATATTGAAATCCTTTACAATAGAAGTGGTCCTATGTTTTCAAAACCATCACATTTACATTTAATCGGTCTTTAGTATCAAAGTACCTGTTTCAAATCAAGTCGTGAAATTCAAAAGACTTATCTTGGTAATAACTAATGCTTGCTTTGCTAATGATATGACTTTCAATACAAATGCTTCTGCTTGGGCTCTCTATGTACTGCTTTAAATCTCTCGGCACAAAAAAGCATCATCTTTTAAAGGGATAACAGAATGCTTTCCCCATTTTACAAACATCAAATTCTGACTTCCTGCCTCCCAATCTAAACTATGCATCTACACCGGTCTCTGAGGCAAGGCAGTTCCTCCGGATGTGCCTCACCTCCTTGCAGGAATGACATAACACAGGTTCCACCAACTAGAACACCCAGTAAGCAGCACTCAAAGGAAAGTGCCCTCAGGGACAACCTCCCGGGTCAGGCAGACAAACCCTTATAACCAGCAGGAATAACCACGTATCAAGCAGGCCTCCTAGATACTGAGCAGTCGTGACATGACATTCAACGTTACCCACCCGGGCTGGAGGAGGTGGTGGAGGAGCTCAGTCAGAACAAAGATGCAGACATTAGATTAAATGACCTTGAGTTCCACTTACCCACGCTCTCACCGTATCCCTTAATTCCTTTATTGTTGAAACAAAAATCTCTCTTTGCCTTAAAAACCTTTACTGAAGTAGTGTCAATTACTTCACTGGACAAGGAATTCCACAGATTAACAACCCTCGAGGTGAAGAAATCCCTTCTCGATTCAGTCCAAAATCTGCTCCCTCTAATCTTGAGTCTATGCCCTCTGGTCTTGGTTTCACCTGCTGTGGAAACATCCTCTCTTCATCTGTCTTAACTATCCCCTTCATAATTTTATATGTTTCTATTAGATCACCTCCCCCACTTTCTTCCCAATACCAGTGAATATAATCCCAGACTACTCAGTATCTCCTCATAAGCCAACCCCCTCAACTTCAGAATCAACCTCGTGAACCTCTCCTCTGCACCCCGTCCAGTGCCAGTACATCCCTTCTCAAATAAGCAGACCAAAACTCCACACAATATTCCAGGTGTGGCCTCACCAGCACCTTGTACAGCTGCAACATAAACTCCCTGCTTTTAAACTCAATCTCTTTAGCAATGAAAGCCACAATTCCATTTGCTTTCCAAATTAACTGTTGTACCGACAGACCAACATTCTGTGATTCATGCACAAGGACACCCAGGTCCCTCTGCATAGCAGCATGCTGCAACCTTTAACCATTCAAGTAATAATCCTTTTTACTTTACTCCAACCAAAATGGATAACTTCACATTTATAAATAATGTATTCCATCGGCCAGACCATTGCCCACTTCAATTATTTATGTTCCTCTGCAAAGTTTTACAATACTCTGCACACATTGCTTTGCCACTCATCTCAGTGTTAACTGCAAACATTGACACAGTACACATTATCCCCAACTCCAAATCATCTCCATAAATTGTGAAGAATTGCAGTCACAACACTGATCACTGAAGCATACCACTAGTTTCTGATTGCCAGTCAGAATAGCACTCATTTATCCCCACTCATTGCTTCCTATTAGTCAACCAATCCTCTGTCCATGCTAATTCTTTACCTCTAATACCATGCATCTTTATCTGATGCAGCAGCCTCTTGAGTAGCACCTTGTTGAAGGCCTATCAGAAATCCAGGGAGACGACATCGACTGGGCCTCCATTGTCTGCCATGCTCAGAATGTATTCATAATATTCGAGAAGATTGGTTAAGCGTGACCTGTCCTTCATAAATCTATGCTGTGTCTGCCCAACAGGACAATTTCTATTTAGATGCCTTGCTATTTCTTTCTTGATAACAGACTCAAGCATGTTCCTTCCAACAGAGGTAGAGCTAACCCCTCTATAATTCCCCATCTTTTGTCCAACTCCCTTTTTAAACAGTTGTGTCACATTTGCTGATTTCCAATCTGCTGGAACTGCTCCAGAGTCCAGCAAATTTTGGAAAATTACCACAAGGGCACTTGCTATTTCTTAGAGTACACTGAGATGCAATCCTTCAGGGCCAGGAGACTTAGCTCCATCAGCTGGCCCAATACCTCTTCTGTAATAATGTTTCCAGGACCTCACCGCCCTTTGTCTCTTTGTCAATTACTAGTATATTATTAATGTCCCCCACTGTGAAGACCGATACAAAATACCTGCCCAAAGCCTCAGCCAGTTCATCATATCCCATGACTAAAGGCCCCTTCACATTCTCTGAATGACCACTCTATGTTTTACATATTTGGAGAAACTTTTGCGATCTGTCTTTATATTCTGTGCTCGTTTTTTTTTCTCACATTCTATCTTACTTTTCTTCCAATCTCTTTTTGTGGCTTTCTTGTTAGCCTTTAAAGTTTTCCCAATCTTCTGGTTTTCTGCTGTTCTTGGCCACATTGTATGCCTCCTCTTCAATTTGATAGCCTCCCTTATTTCCTGAGACACCCATGGCAGATTACCCCTTTCTTACAGTGCCTCATTTTCACTGAAATATATTTCTGCTGAGCACTTTGAAACATTGCTTTGAAATTCCTGCACTGCTCATCAACTGTTCCACCATAAAATCTTTGTTTCCAGTCTACTTTAGACAAGTCCTCCCTCACTCTATTGCAGTTCCATTTTTTCAAGCACAGGACCCTGGTATTTGATTTTATCTTTACAATCTCCATCTGCATTTTCTAAATTCAACCACGCTATGATTGCTCCTTCCAAGAGAAACCCAAAATATGAGGTCATTAATTGTTCCTGCCCCATTACACAGGACCAAATCTAAGATAGCTTGCTCCCTCGTTGGTTCCTTTACATACTGTTCCAGAAAATATTCATGGATACATACAACAAAGTCCTCCTCAAGGCTATCCTGCTGAGCTGGTTTGGCTAATCGACATGTGGAGTAAAATCCTCCATCGTAACATCTGTATTATTTTTACAGGCATTAGTTATTGCTTTATTTATTGCCGGCCCAATGTGATATTATTTTGTGGCGTATAGACTACGCCTATCATTGATTTTTTTTTCTTAGAATTTCTCATTTCCAACTGAATGGATTCAATCTTATTCTCCCTAGAACCTCCATCATCACCACCCTGATGTTGTCCTTGAATATCAGGGCTACAGCATCTCCCTTACCTTCCTGTCTGTTCTTCCAAATAGTCTGTTACCCCTGGATATTTAACTCCCAGTTGTGACCATCCTGTAACCATGTCTCCATAATGGCTACCAAATCATTTTCATTCACAATGATTTGTGCCATGAACCCATCAGCCTTGTTACAAATGCTATGAGCTTTCAGGTAAGGTGCCTTTATGTGAGCTTTTCACCCCTCATGATTCCCAAATCACCAATAATATCTCCTGAGTTATCCTTTCTTTTTACTTCTTTCACAGTCTGTCTTGAACTTAAACCCTCCTGCACACAAGCTAACCTGCTGCTTACCATTTTACTTATCAGCATATTGTTGTTTTCCCTTTCCCTTCCCCCAACGCACTGGTTTAAAGTCCCAGTGACCACCTTATTGATCCTTTTCACGAGAACACTTGTTCCAGGTCGGTTCAGGTAGACACCGTCACATTGGTACACATCCCCCCAGGTCCAAAACTGATGCCAATGTCGCATGAAAAGAAACCCCTCTTTCCCCCACCACACCCTCAGCCACGTTTACTTCTCTAATGGTCTTACCTCTAAGCCAATTTGCATGTTGCTTTGGCAGTAATCCAAAGATTATCAGCCTTGAGGACTAGTTCCTTAATTTTGTTCCTAGTGCTTGATAATCCCCAAAAATGTGCTCCTTCCTAGCCTTGCCTACGTTGTTTGTCCCAGTGCGGATCACAACAACTGGATCCTCCCCTTCTCGCTCCAATATCCTTTCAAGCAGATCGGAGATGTCTTGCACTCTGGCATCAGGCAGACAACACACCATGTGGTAATTCTGATCCGGCTTGCAAAGGATACTATCGATCCCCCTAATTATAGAATCCCCTATAACTACCACTTGTCTTTTTGCTCCCCTCTCTTGAATGGTCTTCTGCACCATGGTGCCGTTGTCAGCTGGCTCATCCCGCGAGCAGTCCATTTCCTCATCCAGACAAGGAACAAGTGTCCCATACTTGTTGGATAAGGTCATGAGCTGAGGCTACTCCATTCCTGAACTCAGGATCCCCCACCTGCCTCACTTGCAGTCACACCATGTTTTCCCTGATCACGAGCTGAATTTGAATGAGTTAATCTACCAGGTGTGACTGCCTCCTGAAACAAAGCATCCAGGTAACTCTCCCCCTCCCGGATATGTCACAGTGTTTGAAGTTCAGAATCCAAATCATCAACTCTGAACCAGAGATCCTCCACCAACTAACACTTGCTGCAGATGTGGTCACTGCCATTCACAACGGGATCAGCCAGCTCCCACATCATACAGCTGCAGCACATCACCTGCCCAGCCATCTCTACTTAGTTAATTACTTTATTAATTTAGAGTTAATTAACTTCTAATGCTTCTTTGCTCTCCTCACGTTTAGCTGCTGTCCAAATATATCAGTTCACTCACCTTCCTGGAACACACTTTGACCGCTCACGCTGAAAATGGAGGCTGCTGACTCTCAAGTTAAGTCCTTTTCGAGGGAAATTTACCTTCCCACCAGTTCCCTGCTCCTCACTCTCACTGCTCCCGAAAATGGAGGATGCCACACTCCCACATAGGAACAACTGACTCTTACTCAACTTGTTGTTTTATAACACCCCATAGATACACCTTCGCCCCACAAAACCAGGACCACGATCTCCCTTTGCACAAACCACAGAAAAAAAACTGAGAGTCTTAAAATCTGATTCTAATACTGTGTCTTACCACAAGCCCTAAAATGTGGAAATAGGCCATTTGGCCCAACAGTTCTAGACTGACTCTCCGGATAGCAGCCCAAACTCAACCCCCTAGCTTATCCTGTAAGCCTGCATTCCCTACGACTGATCCACTCAACCTACGTATCCCTGGACACTGGGCAGTTTAGCCAATCCACCAAACCTGAACATCTTTGGACTATCGGAGGCCGATATACAGACCTGGGTAGAATATGCAAACTCCACACAGGAAATTGCTGGAGGCTGGAATTGTACCAGAGTCACTGGTGTTGTCAGGCAAGAGTACTAACCACTGAGCCATGGTGTTCAGCCCTACCAGTCAACACAGTGCCTTAGACTACAACTCCCAAGTCACAGGCCTTAAACAAGAGTTGTCCAAAGCTCAAAGGCAAGTCACTGGCAGATGATACAGGTCGCAGTCTAGAAATAGTAACATTGGGAGTTCCCAGGCTCCAAACAGTTCCAGGCTAAAGACTCTAGCGTACAGTCACCAACAAAGAAGAGTTCAGGCCCTAAGTTGTTATCATCCAGACCTGCAGAAATACTTGTGAGTGCCGCCCCATGACTGAGATTCCCACCACTATTGTTCTCCCACTCTTTCTGATCCCCACCTTGTGCAGCTGAGCTCTGGCTGCACTCCCCAGAGCCGTCATTCTCACTGTTTTCCAACACAGGAAATGGTTTTCTGAGTGAGATGCACTGTGGGCCTTTCCTGAATCTCTGACTACCACTGACTGGTGATCAGTGTCAGTCAGAAACACTTCAGCTGCCAGGTGACCACACCCAAGCTCTAAAGCCCCATTCTGAAGCTGATCAAACCAGTCCTACATCCTGCAGACGTGGTCAGGGAAGGTGAGTGCAGACCCCGAGCCTTGCCCTCTCTCCATCTGCTGCCCTGTGGAGAGATGACCCCAATGGTCCAGCAGTCACTACTCCCAGAATGGGAGTGCATTTATGTGACACGTGCTGGTACAACAACACTGCTGCAGTTTATTTAAAGTGAAACAGAATCTTTATTTACAAGAACATTAATTATTTACACTATGTACAAATATAACTGAGAGATAGGTCTATTGACTTTATGAACTGCACACTCTGGATGAGTGTACAAAGTTGTATACTTTTGGATCAGTTTCTAAGAAAAGGTAAGTATCTGGAGGAGATCAATTCTTCCTATAAATGTCCACGATCTGGAGAAGATCAATGCTGAGACAATGTTGAGGTTCCAGTGAGAGCATTTGCTGAGGACCTGACAGAGATCAGATGCTGTTAAAGATGTGAAGACCATAAGATGAAGCAGAGACGATCCGTTGGTGTGACAGAAACATTGATGTTGAGAAGGTCTGTTTGTTTATTGACGGTGAGGATCTGGATCTGGAGCACAATAGTTGGTATGAGAAGACAAGGGTCTGGGCCATATTCCAAACCTGATGTGCTGAGGTCTCATTTGGGGACTATGCAGCAGCAACTGCAAATTAATCCTTTACACCAGGAGGTCCATTGGGTGATCCGGAAGCGATGGGTCTGCTTGGTGAGGAATGCTGCTAAGGCCGCTGCTTGATCGTGGTGATGGTCCTGGTTGGAACTGAAGGATACACAGTCCGAAATGTAGGAACTCACCATGTCGGGGTAATCGTCAACGAGTTGACGTGAAATACGTTTCAGGAAGTTTTGGTAACTCCAGCCTGGGGCCTCGAGATACCTCTCAACTAAGGAGCAAGCCTTTGTGGAACCAGTGGAGGAGAAAATCATCTGCAGTGCTGCACAACAACACTGGATGGTTTTCTCACTTTTAGTATCCAGCTGCAACAGCAAGGGCACGATGTTGGCGTGGAGCTGTCGCTGGAAATCACTGGACTCTCCAAACGTGGCCAATTTTTCCAACGTTTGGAGAGCTTCCACAGAGACTTGCTCACTTCCTGCCCCAAACAGTGGCTGTATCCTGGAGAGGATTGCATTTAAAAAGGGCCTGATTGTTTCTGCTGGTGCCTCAAGGATGTTTTTCTGAAGGCAAGACAACACCTCAAGAGTGAATACATCGCTGTTCTCTGGATTGCCCAACAGGCTCACCAAGACATCGGTCACACTCCAACACCATCGCCTCGATTCAAAATCGATGTTTTTTAAAACTCTGATGCAGAGCAACTGGCTAACGGGTGAGGAGTCATACCAGCAGAGATATCGTATTAAGCTGTTAATGACCATGTCTGTGAGACCCAGTTCGGAAAGGCACGGAGCTTTCAGGAGTTCCTCAAAGAAGAGTATTATCGGAACTGCCTGACAGTCCTGGATCCGAAGGATTTGGGAAACCAGACGATGTACGGTCTTAAACAAATCATCACCTGCAGATGCTGTCATTGCCTGGGCCAGCAGAACAACCCCCTGATCAAATCCAACCCCTCGTAGCTGTTGCCATCCTCCGACCATCACCATCTGGTCTGAGATGTTACTTTGACCAATCAGGTCAAACAGGGCCTTGAGTGACCTCACACACCTTTCATTCAGTGACCTACTTGTATCAGCATCAAACCCAGCGGTGAAACCTCTCTGCTGTGACTGAATATCTGTATCACTGGGCAGAGAGAAACTCATTCCGCTGGTGAGTGATACAAGTAAGCCACTGAAAATGTGTGGGAACAATGTCCTCACCACGTCTGCCATCCTGGGCTGAGTCAGTATCTCATATAAGCCATGGATGGCAGTCAGCGAGACGTTGGCCGAGTACATGTTCCCACGGACGGGGCAGCTTTTTCCCTCCAGTGAGTACACGAGATGTTTGATCGTACTCACCGGACAGGCTCGATCCTCAGCTGCTGCTCTCCACACATCCCGGATGAACTTGTGCACTGGGGGGCGACAGAGCAGGAGCTGGGACATAGCTGCTGCTGAGTGCTGTGAGGTCAGAGCAGTCATCCCTCGTAGGACACGCCCTTTCACCTCCTGGTGAGGGATGATCTCCAAATGAAGCCCCAGCACATGCAGGATCTCTGAGACCCGGTCCTGAAGTTGTTTTCTCTCTTGCAGGAAGAGGTTTTCCAATAGTAAGGACGCGACCCGGGCACAGTTGGGATTATGGTCCGACAGACTGCCACAGACCATGAGAAGCAGGTCGTCTAGCTGACAGCGCGGCAGGCTTTGGCAAATCAGCTCCATCACCTGATGACACTTCTCAAACTGAGATCCTTCATCAGGGTCCGTCAGGTCTTCCGGAAGTGTCTTCAGAAACACCAGACTCTCTTGATATTGTTGTAGGCTGGCTCCATCAGCTACTAAGTACATGGACATAATGGTACTGACCGCGCTGAGGGCCATCTGTTGCACAGCTTGGGAACCGTCAGCACAACGTGGAAGCAGTCCTCCAAGCAGCGTGCCCACAACATTCGCCAGCACTTCCCTGCTGTCATCAAACCTCCGTGAAAACACCACGAGCATCTCCGAGATGATGTGGACTGCTGTCTCCCGCTTATTGTCTTCCATCGAAAAGATCCCCTCCTCAATCTTCTGGATGATTTCGTCCTTGTCTTCACTCTCAGCAATGATCTTCTCCATTGCCACACAAAAGACACCAATAACAGGCTTCATCTTTGAGTCAGCTTGTGAAAACCCTCCGATTCTGTTCTTGAACTCTGTCTTCAATCTTTCTCTCGAGTAGGGATGTTACCAATTCAGTTGACCAGAGCAGTTTGCTTGATCTCCTCTCTCGGCGTCTCTC